>NC_140014.1:26705332-27389283 GCF_964263955.1 Coregonus lavaretus | reverse complement strand
TGTTAGCTCACAGC
Organism: Coregonus lavaretus; assembly: GCF_964263955.1. Lineage (NCBI taxonomy): Eukaryota > Metazoa > Chordata > Actinopteri > Salmoniformes > Salmonidae > Coregonus > Coregonus lavaretus. The sequence goes on along the minus strand of NC_140014.1, from coordinate 27,389,269 downwards.
GTGATGAGCAGAGAAGCAGCTGGAGATTAACAGAACCCCCCGTCCCCCCCGTCCCCCTCACAATGCCTCCATTTTTTTTATCCGCGCTCCTCTGTCTCGAGCTTGTAATGCACTCCGGCCTTTTTTCCACCATAATATATTGGTATTAATAAAGGCAAAGGCTGACATTCTGTAATGGGAGTAGGGAGGGTAGTGGAAGGAAGGTATTTGGGCTGCTTCTCAGAGAAACAGCAGCCTCTTTAGTTCTTCTCACAATAAATCTCATGGCAGTTTGAATGGTTGGATGGGCCTGCTCTGCGGTAAAGTTTCTCCAGTTGATTACAAAGGAGTTCAAGGAGTGCTCCTCGTCTTTTATTGCTTACAGCCATGGTACCTTATGGGTATATGCTACAGTGGACGACTTCAATCGCACGACTTGTCATACAATATCATTTTATTTAGTTTCTTTCCACTGAAGCAATAGGAGGGCAGACAGGGTTCTCTAAGTAGCTCATGAACGCAACTCAGTTCCCTATTGCTCATGAATGCAACTCTGTTTCCTATTGCTCATGAACAGCAACTCATTTCCTTATAGAGCTCCACAGTGGAGGTGTCATAATACCCATAAAGCCTAGCGGTTAAACAAGGAAATTGTTCCAATCGTTTTTCTACCATTCATTTTTCCCAAAGGGGATTTTAGAAACACTTAAAATAAGGGCTGTGTTTCGTGTAGGCTTTGATAACCATGTAAATCTCTCTCTGACAATGTGACATACCCACAATTATCAATATATTCAGCTTTATTTACTCTCAGATTCGAAAATCCTAATTAGCACCAAAGTAGACATCATGCAAAACTACAAATCCCTGCAAGCACCTACCCGTCATCTCTAGCTGACACCTTTGCTAACAGGTTCACAGAATTGTCAATTTTACTACATTTAGGTAACATTAGATAGTTAATCCAGAGATTCTTACCTTTGCCTCGATTTGGCCGTCTCATCATGGCATTTGTAGTTCTTTATTATAGCCACATTAGCAGCTAATTAGCATTTCATTTTTGGGGGGTAAATACAGGTAAATATATTGATAAAGGTCACCTTGTCCTAGAGAGATTTACACGGTTATCAAAATGTCATGCCAGGGTAAGCTTTCATGAAACACAGCCTTTATTTTAAGTGTTTCTAAAATCCTGTCTGGGAAAAATGAATGGTGGAAAAACAAATTGGAAAAACGATTGGAATCCAAATTATTAGGGTGAGGCACATGGGCTACTAACAGCTTACTACACAACATACACTTAGTATTACTTTCTTAGCTACAGTATTCATATCTGTTAGATTAATTTGGATTTTAAGAATAATGATTAAAGGATTTCACCCCAAACACAGTATAAATGTTAGAATTATCATGTAGTGTCAACCCACTAACAGAGGGGGCGGTACTAACCATTCAAGGGGGAAGGCGGGAACTGTTTAAGAAAGCCACCTAAAGGTGGGAGGAGCATAGTGCCTTTGTTTGTCAAGAAGTATAAAAACAGTATGTATGTGTTTTTAGTGCCAGAGCTCTCCATGAATAAATATACCGATAATTACTTGTGGATTGTGGACCTTGAATCATTGATGATTAAAACCAGAGCTTTACAACCTCTGGTAATGATTCAAGCTTAGGTTGAATTAGAAATAGAAATTCACATGACAGATTGGTCCTTCGAGCCGGATCTTAAATACATCTTTATCGTTCTGAAGACACCGAAACCCGTGCACGGGCGGGTGATAGCATCCGTGAATGAGTCCTGGCCTTCGACGTTAAGGTTATAAACAGGCCGGTGATTACTCTTTATGAACGATAAAGACGTTAACGAGTTAGAAAAATTATTTGAATCCAAACTATAAGGAAAAGGTCAGTAGTTTTATTCATGGATTTTGGTGAAATTATTTGAACTTGTATAAGAATAGGAATTCTTGTGAAGGGCAGACAGGTTACCAAAATCTCAAAGAAGGTAATAATTATTACGACTGGGGAGGGTCCGAAATTGATCCTAGGTAAATAGCTATTACAAAAATAAACTAGTCCGAAATGACATGGAGTGAATTGCAATCACAAATGTAAACTAGTTAATATTGTCATTGTACGAATTGCAGTATGACAGTATAAACAGGGAAATAATTATCATCGTGTGAGATGGATGTGTCGGGAGTAGCATATACGACTGGGGATTTGCTAGAACTTTGCAAACAAGTTTAGCAAATGATTGTATAAGGTCGTATATGTGTGAGACTTAATCCATCGGGAGACGTGATCATTATTTCAAGGAAGGAGAAAAAAAAATAGGTCGCGTGAGAAAAATTGGGTAACTTACTCTTTTCATGAAACCGGAGTTTTAAATAGAAACTCTGGGTTAGGGGTTAAATAATGTTAAATGGTTAATTACAAAAGCAAGAGGCGCACTAAGATATTAGCTCCTACGAAAATAATTCGGGAGTGAATTATTTAAAAAACAAAAAGGGGGGATTTCTTATTGTTCCACCATGGGAAAGACATCTTCTAAACAAGTCCAAGAATTAACGGGGGATGAAAGATATATGTTAGAAAGAGATCGAAGAAATATATTTTATGGATCCATTTGGGAGAAGAGGTATGAATTTATTGGGCATCTCGAAGTAGAAAAATTAGAATTTATGATCAAACAGATGCATGTACACTGTGGAACTAATTTGAAAAAAACAGCGAAAGGAGGGGCTAGAGACAGCGAGTGTTTTTTTTTAAGCGCGAAAGTGCTTTAACGGGAACAAATGAATATTTAACCATCGTGACTGCAGGGGAAAAGGAATAGGACAGTCAATTCTTTGGTTCAACGGGTAAAATGTTTGAAAAAATGATTTGTGTCAATTAAGAATTGGCTAAAAACACCACAAAGCGATTATTTGAGAGGTACCTATAAAGTCCAACGAGGCATATGTATGAACTTTCGCACTCAAACGTAGACGTACGTAATGAGTGAGAAAGTAGAGAAATATACATTTGCATTTTTGGTCAATTGGCAGACGCTCTGGTCCGGAGCGACTTGTAAGAACCAATAGAGGGTTGCACTGAACTATTCTGTTGTGTTGGGCATTTGAATGGCATAAGGTGAAATATGTGTGTATGAGGGAATTCAACGGCGGGTATGAATGATAACCGGATACTACTTAGTATTTGGTTGGTTAAATGCTGAATAAGAGATTTGAGGCGTGGTTATGGGGTAACTAGGAAGACTCACTTATTCAATAAGGAATGGGTGGAGAGAGAGAGTTTTTTTACATGTATTAAAAGTTGCATTAGATAGGTCTATGAAAATATGTTATAAGTACGAATGACATTATTTCCTAAGAAGGAAGATTGTAGGGAAGTTTCCCGCGCCTCCCCCATAATGTAGGAAGGAGCAGGAGAGGGGGGGAGTGAGAGACAGTAAATAAGTTCAGATGGTAGGAATGTCATGTATGCTGATCAACGATATCAAGCATTTGTTTTATTGATTGGGGCCGAATCAGAGAGAACTGTTAAAGATATTGAATAGCGAACTGAAATGGGTTAGCGGGAAAATACAAATAGTTGGACAATTTTAAAACGATAATTTATTTTCGTTACAGGGAAGCAAGTGGCATTGGCTGTTGTGCTGGGGGAATAGCGCCAGCCTGTGGTGGGTTCTGGATTTGTTATAAATAACTTTATATTTTAAACTAAAGTGATGGAATAGACTACAATTATAACATCAGAAAAAGGACAATATAATTCGTAATAGTTATTATAATTATTATTGATAGTTATTGCAGTTATTATTATCCTGAGTGGCGCAGTGGTCTAAGGCACTGCATCGCAGGGCTAACTGTGCCACTAGAGATCCTGGTTCGGATCCAGGCTCTGTCGCAGCCGGCAGCGACCGGGAGACTCATGGGCGGCGCACAATTGGCCCAGCGTCGTCCAGGGGAGGGGGGTATGGCCGGCAGGGATGTAGCTCAGTTGATAGAGCATGGTGTTTGCAATGCCAGGGTTATGGGTTCGATTCCCACGGGGGGAGGCCAGTAGAAAAAAAAAGAATAATAAAAAGAATAATATGTATTCACTAACTGTAGGTCGCTCTGGATAGGAGCGTCTGCTGGGTGACTAGAATGTAAATGTATTATCATTGATTCAGTAATGATAGGAGGGTAGAGAGGGAAGAGGCAGGAAAAGCTAGAGAGAGTAAACACAGAGAGTTTAAAAACAGGGAGTTAAAAAGATTAGAAAACGACAATAAGAGGGAAGAGGCAGGTTAAGGGTAGAGTTAGATAGAGAGAAAGAGGTAGTAAGAGCTATAGAGGGTGTAGTGCACCCTAAGACAGGAACAGAGGGGTTCAGGAGGAATTTGGAGAGTTTAGCAGCAAGCTTTAAGCTAAACACAGGGGAAATTGAGAGGACAGTCAGAACCCTAGTTGGGAAAGATTGGGCAGCTGTTCGGGGGCAGTGGGTTTCAGGGGATGCCAATGGAGCAGTCCTACCACGGGCAGATGATGGGCAATATGTTGGGAAAATAACTGAGTTGTGTAATAATTTAAGGGAACATTACCATAGACATGCTGACTTATCCAAAGTACATGAATGTAAGCAGGAAGACAGTGAGACCATCAGCCAATACTTAGAGAGACTGAGAAATGTATTTAACGCAAATAGTGGGATACCTGAGCCTCCCCAGGGGCAGGGAGATGATACTCCGTACCATCAGCAGCTAAAAATAGCATTCCTTAGTGGAATGAGACCAGAAATAAGCAGGAATATTAAGAGGACTTTAGTGGGATGGGGAACTACATCATTAGCCGAGGTCAAGAGATATGCAATCCATCATGAGCAGAATAGTAGACAGGATAGAGTAAGAAAGGAACAAAAGGGAGCAGAGTATTTAATGGCTACTCTAGGGGAGATAGCTGGTAGAGGTAGAACTCCAGAAGAGGGGGGAGCGAGGCTTCGCTCTTTCCTGCCCTATGGGAAAGGAGGTAGGTGCTTTAACTGTGACAAAGAAGGACACTTTGTAAGGGAGTGTGGGGGGCCGTGTAAATACTGTAACAAGCCAGGTCATAACTATCGCGGCTGCTGCAATAAAAGAGAAAGGGCCTACAAACACCCACCACCCAGTTCCGGTAGGGAGGAAGAGGAAGATGAGGCATGATTAGAGCAATAAAGAAGCAAAAGACAATCTCAAAAATGAAAGGCATGGCAATTGGTTGATAAATTACCTAAGGGAATATTTAGGAAGGTGGTAAAAAGTTGACACATAAGCAGAACTATGTGTCAAGAGGGGGGAAGAGGCTAATTGTAGGATTCAATAATATACGAAGGAGAGGACAAAATACTTTTAAAAAAAACAACATTTTTTTAGATACAGTCTAAAAAGAGAATGCAGTCAGAAATTGTTAGATTAATCTGAACATGTGTGAAGATAGTTTATTAACCACACCCGTATGTCAGAGGTTTTGTGCCCCACAGGTGAACTAAAGGAGAAGGTGACCCACTATCTAACCAGGTGACTGGTGAGCATCCAGTCACTAGAAGGAAAACTGGAAGCAGGCCTGTTGGGAAGGGCCCTATCAGGTTATGTTGGTCACCACCTTGGCCATTAGAATAGCAGAGAGAGGAACCTGGGTCCATGTTACCCACTGCAAGAAGGTAAGACCACATACAAGCACCGCTTAGCACACGCAGAGTTGACGAGCAGAACTGTGCCACAGGGTCCGGGGGTCACCTCTGTCAACGAAGATCTCCTACCCAGACCTATCATCACTGTAGTGTGTTCCTAGGGTGTGAGTATGGGGTGGTACCGAGCAGAAGGACTCAAGACAGGAGAGGGTTGGCGGTTTTTGGGAAAATGAGTGACCCTGAGCTGCATCATAGTCTCGACAATAGTCGTGGTAGGTCAAGATCCACCACCACCTCGCACCAATTACGCTATGGCCTTACCATTATTAAGAAATAAAAGGGAAGCGACCCGACATACTGACCGTCAAGGGCGAGTGATCTACAAAATAGGAGTCAGAGAGGGGTGGGGAGTAAGATTCAAAATTAGGATTAGGGATCTTATCAGAGCGGATAAGCAAGCAACATGGGATTATAAGATCCCGTTGTATTTATGTTCAGCTCCCTTTGCGGATTGTTCCTGGGCTCAGGTATTTAGACATACTGGGGAATGGAGATATGAGACGGGGGGGGGGTGGCTGGACGTCCAGATGGAGGATAAGAAGGTATAACGACATCCCCACGGAGATGGTAGTAACGATAGTAAAAGTCACTAAAGAGGACATGAAAATAACTTACTGGGCTTGCGCGGACGTATACGGACGGGATACTTGTCTAAGATTACATTTGATGGAGTCAAAAGATATAGAGGGAGCAGGTACTGTCATTAATCCATTAATGGCAATAGACCGAGTAAATCAGTCAAGGGATGACGGAGTCAATTTGACTAACCCGTCCACTATGAAAGATTTTCTCCTCCAAGAATGGAACAATGGGGAAGTGGAGGGGGTCCCTGATGAGAATCTCTGGTTAAAGTGGATGAAATACACCGCTAGGGCCTTGGGGGAGACCAATTGTTATGCATGCTCCATTGGGCGACCGACAATGTTGACCGCCCAAATGCCAAAGGCAATGTTTCCCTGTGTATTAGACCTGGGGTCCAATCAAAAAGAGCCAAATTGCACAGGGATTGGGCTGGCAAAATTGACATACTCGGCCAGCCCACCTAGATTCACTTTAACTCCTGGCGAATACCAGTGTTACAGACATAGAAATGGCACCCGTAACTTGGGTGATTTTGATGGCTGTAAGGAGATAATTAATGTGAGTGATTTAGATAAGGAAGGAAAAAAAAATAATTGGAGCCTAACCATCCCTCTGACTGATGTGTGGTGGGCATGCACTAACAAAGGGAGCATTCGGCAGACATTACCAGAGGGATGGGTGGGTACTTGTGCACCAGTATTGTTGGTCCAACCTGTAAGAATTGGTCATCAAAGACCAGTGACAGGAAGAATAATTAGGAGAAAAAGAAATGTCAGGAAGGAAATAGCCCAATTTGGATAGATGGTATAGGCATCCCCAGGGGTGTTCCAGACGAATACAAAGCTATGAATCAAATATGGGAGAGTTTTACTACAACATTTTTCTGGTGGGTGACAATAAACAAAAATGTGGATTGGATAAATTATATCTATTACAACCAACAACGATTTATTGACCAGACTAGAGATGCAGTAAAGGGGATCTCTGAGCGATTATCCGCCATCCCGCTCATAACTTAGTAGAGGTTGGTTCTAGATCAGGCAGAAAGGGCCGGTGTCTATAGAAAGATAAGCCATTGTTGCACATTTATCCCTAACAACACCACACTGGATGGGACAGTCACCAGAGCTCTTACAGAATTAACTGCACTAAGTGAAGGATGAACTGAACTCAGAAGTTAGTACATTGTGGATAGGGTGGTTTGATGAAATATTTGGTAAATGGAAAACCCTAGCAGCCACCATCTTAGGAGCGATCAGTGTTTGTATGGGTATTCTTGTATTATGTGGTTGTTGTCTTGTTCCCTGTGTCCGAGGATTGGTGAGTCAGGCGTTGGTGAAATGCAGTATCTAAACAATGATGAGAGATGGACTGACTCCGGACTCTGACCAGGGGAATGTGAAAAACGATCCTCCAGGCTTGGTGGATGACGAGGATTTGGACCCTGAAAGACCGCAATTGGATGAAATGTTTATTAGTTCTGATGTGATCTCTGAGATTAATCATGCTTGTAAAATACATTTATCCTGAATGTGGGAATATTTAGTCAAAGGGGTGGATTGTTAGATTAATTTGGATTTTAAGAATAATGACTAAAGGATTTCACCCCAAACACAGTATAAATGTTAGAATTATCATGTAGTGTCAACCCACTAACAGAGGGGGCGGTACTAACCATTCAAGGGGGAAGGCGGGAACTGTTTAAGAAAGCCACCTAAAGGTGGGAGGAGCATAGTGCCTTTGTTTGTCAAGAAGTATAAAAACAGTATGTATGTGTTTTTAGCGCCAGAGCTCTCCATGAATAAATATACCGATAATTATTTGTGGATTGTGGACCTTGAATCATTGATGATTAAAACCAGAGCTTTACAACCTCTGGTAATGATTCAAGCTTAGGTTGAATTAGAAATAGAAATTCACATGACAATATCTCCATGGCATATAACATAATTTATGCAACAGCATACAATACATTTTTGGACTCACTGTTGTGCTGTGCTCACTTGAACAGGAAGGTGGTGCGGCGGTCGTTCTTGTGGGCAAATTTTGTCATGAATCTTTGTCATTAAACTCTGGATTTATGGTGCATCAAGACAACTGGGAACTCTGAAAAAAACAAGGTTGAATCATGACGTCAGTGGTCTTCACGTCGGAGCTCCAGAAAGAGATCTGAGTTCCAAAATTGGAATTCCGAGTTGGATGACCGTTCAAAACGTATTTTCGCAGTCGGAGCTAGTTTTTTTCCCCAGAGTTCCCAGTTGTCTTGAACTCACTGAAATCTGAGATTTCCCAGTTCCGAGTTTCCAGTTGTTTTGAACGCGGCAGAAGTCATGCTGGATTGACAGCATGGCCAATGTATTCAACCTTTTCTGGCCCATGGTGTTGCATGTGAATGTTTATCCTTTTAAGCTTGGAAAAGAGACCCTTAAACCCAGACTTGGACCACACACCATCTCCACCGAATAGCAGGGGAAGCAAAATAGTGATTGCTTTGTAACGCTTGCAGTTAGCCACTGATTCCTTCCAAACCACTCATTGTTGAATTTGCGATTTCCAACTTGCTCTGTAATGTTTATGTCCAATGGCCGATGAGCACCGATACGTTTTATATATAATTTATCTTCATATGATAAGGATTGAAAAGGATTTGCCAGTAGATTGTCGACTTGATTAATGATGATGACAGCTTGTCTAGCTTGCTAGGTTAAGATTTTGAAAGTATGATGTTGACATGATCAGTCCAATCAAAGCTACGGTAGATATAACATGATTTGACATCATTTTATCTGTGGACAAAGACCTTGAGCCTTCTTGGATGGGCACTTCTAATGTAAATATATGGCAGCACCCAAGGGGGCTTGAACTTTCTAGCTCTCCCTGTAGATTTTGCGGTGACGTAGTGTCCCCATGAGTGACAGAACACTGAGCCAATCACATTTTAGTCATTTAGCAGACGCTCTTATACAGAGCGACTTACAGTTAGTGAATACATATTTTTTTATACTGGCCCCCTGTGGGAATCGAACCCACAACCCTGGCGTTGCAAACGCCATGCTCTATCAGCTGAGCTACATCCCTGCCGGCCATTCCCTCCCCTACCCTGACGACGCTGGGCCAATTGTGCGCCGCCCATGAGTCTCCCGGTCACGGCCGGCTGCGACAGAGCCTGGATTCGAACCAGGATCTCTAGTGGCACAGTTAGCACTGCGATGCAGTGCCTTAGACCACTGCGCCAATCACGGAGCAACTAGAGAAGATTACCAACCCCTACTCTCTGTATTTTCCGCTGGCTGCCCCTACATCATAGAAAGCACTGATCTAGGCTGAAACACCTGCATTTTGGAGCTGCCTTACTCAAGAAAGCAAAAAAGAGACCATGTTTGTATGAGGCTTTATTAACTCAATACATATGTTTGTACATTGTTTGCAAACTGATATGTGACACGTACTAATGCCAAAATAACATGCAAAACCGGCAACAACATGCAAAGCAATCACTATTTTTCTTCCCCTGTCATTCGGTGGAGAGGGTGTGTGGTCCAAGTCTGGGTTTAAGGGTCTCTTTTCCAAGCTTAAAAGGATAAACATTCACAACACCATGGCCCAGAAAAGGTTGAATACATTGGCCATGCTGTCAATCCAGCATGACTTCTACCGCATTCAAAACAACTGGAAACCCGGAATGACGGGTCACCACTGCGTACCCCATCAGATCCCAAAATATAAACTTGTTTTACTCCAATGTTTGTAAACAAAATAAATGAAAACATGGTTAAATCTATAATCTTGGGATTGCATCAATAGTTCTATGAATTTGAGTGGTTACATTTCTCCAGCCCCATTGCACTTTGCACTATACCTTACATTTCTTATGTCTACTTCATAACATTTTATTTGTGTTCTCCTGAGGTTAGTTTGAGCAATACCGCTCCGAAGAGAGTCGAGGAGAAGAGGACAGTGTTGAGTTATTAAGCATCACGAGGGATTAATATTGCATGAGTTGTGTGTTAACCACTTTTACGAGGTGATGGGAAAGAAATCACTGCAGGTGTTTCTGGATGCCAGAAACAATCTACCAGATGATACATGGCTACCCAGTCCTCAGTAACATACTTCACACTACACCCACATCAGGAAACCAGACTACATACTCAACAAAACACCCAAATTAGGAAACCAGACTACTGCTTTGAAACCAGACTACTGCTTTGAGAGAGAACTACACATTTAGAGAAAGAGAGCGAGAGCGAGAGATAGATACACAAACAGGGAGACAGACAGTACAGTGCATGTACAGATTTATGTGACCTGTGTGTGTTTGTGTGAGAGAAATACAAAAAATTAAGAACACCTGCTCTTTCTATGACAGACTGACCCGGTGAATCCAGGTGAAAGCTATGATCCCTTATTGATGTCACTTGTTTAATCCACTTCAAATTAGTAGTTGAAGGGGAGGAGACAGGTTAAAGAAGGATTTTTAAGCCTTGAGACAATTGAGACATGTATGCGTGCCAATCAGAGGGTGAATGGGCAAGACAAAATATTTAAGTTCCTTTGAACGGCGTATGGTAGTAGGTGCCAGGCACAGCTGTTTGTGTCAAGAACTATTCGTAACATTGCAAAAATCTGAAACATTTTGTCCAGAAAAGCTAACCCATGCTTTTGTCACTTCTAGATTATACTACTGCAATGCTCTACTCTCTGGCTACCTTGATAAAGCACTAAATAAACTTCAGTTAGTGCTAAATACAGCTGCTAGAATATTAAATAGAACCAAAAAATGTGATCATATTACTCCAGTGCTACAGTTGAAGTCGGAAGTACACTTAGTCATTAAAACTCGTTTTTCAACCACTCCACAAACTTCTTGTTAACAAACTGTAGTTTTGGCAAGTCGGTTAGGATATCTACTTTGTGCATGACACAAGTAATTTTTACAACAATTGTTTACAGACAGATTATTTCACTGTATCACAATTCCAGTGGGTCAGAATTTTACATACACTAAGTTGACTGTGCCTTTAAACAGCTGGGAAAATTCCAGAAAATGATGTCATGGCTTTAGAAGCTTCTGATAGGCTAATTGACATCATTTGGGTCAATTGGAGGTGTACCTGTGGATGTATTTCAAGGCCTACCTTCAAACTCAGTGCCTCTTTGCTTGACATCATTGGAAAATCAAAAGAAATAAGCCAAGACCTCAGAAAGAAAATTGTAGACCTCCACAAGTCTGGTTCATCCTTGGGAGCAATTTCCAAACGCCTGAAGGTACCACGTTCATCTGTACAAACAAGAGTATGCAAGTATAAACACTATGTGATCACGCAGCCGTCATACCGCTGAGGAAGGACACGCGTTCTGTCTCCTAGAGATGAATGTACTTTGGTGCGAAAAGTGCAAATCAATCCCAGAACAACAGCAAAGGACCTTGTGAAGATGCTCGAGGAAACAGGTACAAAAGTATCTATATCCACAGTAAAATTTGTCCTATATCGACATAACCTGAAAGGCCGCTCAGCAAGGAAGAAGCCACTGCTCCAAAACAGCCATAAAAAAGCCAGACTACGGTTTGCAACTGCACATGGGGACAAAGATCGTACTTTTTGGAGAAATGTCCTCTGGTCTGATAAAACAAAAATAGAACTGTTTGGCCATAATGACCATCGTTATGTTTGGAGGAAAAAAGGGGATGCTTGCAAGCCGAAGAACACCATCCCAACCGTGAAGCACGGGGGTGGCAGCATCATGCTGTGGGGGTGCTTTGCTGCAGGAGGGACTGGTGCACTTCACAAAATAGATGGCATCATGAGGAAGGAAAATTATGTGGATATATTGAAGCAACATCTCAAGACATCAGTCAGGAAGTTAAAGCTTGGTCGCAAATGGGTCTTCCAAATGGACAATGACCCCAAGCATACTTCCAAAGTTGTGGCAAAATGGCTTAAGGACAACAAAGTCAAGGTATTGGAGTGGCCATCACAAAGCCCTGACCTCAATCCTATAGAACATTTGTGGGCAGAACTGAAAAAGCGTGTGCGAGCAAGGAGGCCTATAAACCTGACTCAGTTACACCAGCTCTGTCAGGAGGAATGGGCCAAAATTCACCCAACTTATTGTGGGAAGCTTGTGGAAGGCTACCTGAAACATTTGACCCAAGTTAAACAATGTAAAGGCAATGCTACCAAATACTAATTGAGTGTATGTAAACTTCTGACCCACTGGGAATGTGATGAAATAAATACAAGTTGAAATAAATCATTCTCTCTACTATTATTCTGACATTTCACATTTTTTAAAATAAAGTGGTGGTGCTAACTGACCTAAGACAGGGAATTACTACTAGGATTAAATGTCAGGAATTGTGAAAAACTGAGTTGAAATATATTTGGCTAAGGTGTATATAAATGTCCGACTTCAACTGTAGCTTCCTGTTAAGGCTAGGGCTCATTTTAAGGTTTTACTGCTAACCTACAAAGCATTACATGGACTTGCTCCTACCTATTGCTCCGATTTGGTCCTGCCATACATACCTATACGTACGGTCACAAGACGCAGGTCTCCTTATTGTCCCTAGAATTTCTAAGCAAAGAGCTGGAGGCAGGGCTTTCTCCTATAGAGCTAAATTGTTATGGAATGGTCTGCCTATCCATGTGAGAGACGCAGACTCGGTCTCGACCTTTAAGTCTTTACTGACGACTCATCTCTTCAGAAGGTCCTATGATTGAGTGTAGTCTGGCCCAGGGGTGCGAAGGTGAATGGGAAGACACTGGAATGACGGACCGCCGTTGCAGTCTCTGCCTGGCCGGCTCCCCTCTCTCCCCTGGGATTCTCTGCCTTTAACCCTATTACGGGGGCTTACTAGTGCTCCTCCATGCCGTCCCTAGGAGAGGTGCGTCACGTCGTGCTAGGCTTTGTTTGCGCTATACTCGACTTGAGTGGGTTGAGTCACTGGCGTGAACTTCCTGTCCTGTCTTGCACCCCCTCGGGCTCGTGCAGTGGAAATCTTTGTGGGCTGTACTCAGGCTTGTCTCAAGGTAGTAAGTTGGTGGTCTGTTGATATTCCTCTAGGGGTGTGAGGGCTGTGCTTTGGCAAAGTGCGTGGGGTTACATCCTGCCTGGTTGGCCCTGTCCGGGGGTATCGTCAGACGGGGCCACAGCGTCCCCCGACCCCACCTGTCTCAGCCTCCAGTATCTATGCTGAAATAGTCTATGTGCCAGGGGGCTAGTCAGTCTGTTATACAGTGCATTCGGAAAGTATTCAGACCCCTTCACTTTTTCCACATTTTGTTATGTTACAGCCTTATTCTAAAATTGATTAAATAGTTTTTTCCCCTCATCAATCTACACAAAATAAACCCATAATTACAAAGCAAAACTGGTTTCTAAACATTTTTGCAGATATATACAAATAAAACAACTGAAACATCACATTTACATAAGTATTCATACCCTTTACTCAGTACTTTGTTGAAGCACCTTTGGCAGCAATTACAGCATCGAGTCTTCTTGGGTATGACGCTACAAGCTTGGCACACCTGTATTTGGGGAGTTTCTCCCATTCTTCTCTGCATATCCTCTCAAGCTTTGTCTGGTTGGATGGGAGCGTCGCTGCACATGTATTTTTAGGTCTCTCCAGAGTTGTTCGATCGGGTTCAAGTCCGGGCTCTGGCTAGGCCACTCAAGGACATTCAGAGACTTGTCCCGAAGCCACTCCTGCATTTTCTTGGCAGTGTGCTTAGGGTCGTTGTCCTGTTGGCAGGTGAACCTTCGCCAGTCTGAGGTACTGAGCGCTCTGGAGCAGTTTTATACAGTATATACAGTGCCTTACAAAAGTATTCATCCCCCTTGGCGTTTTTCCTATTTTGTTGCATTACAACCTGTAATTTAAATTGATTTGTATTTGGATTTCATGTCATAGACATACACAAAGTAGTCCAAATTGGTGAAGTGAAAAAAAAAACTTGTTTCAAAAAATTATACAAAATAAATAACGGAAAAGTGGTGCGTGCTTATGTATTCACCCCCTTTGCTATGAAGCCCCTAAATAAGATTTGGTGCAACCAATTACCTTCAGAAGTCACATAATGTCACGCCCTGGCTCTGGGGACACTGTTATGTTGAGCCAGGGTGTGTAATTCTATGTTGGTATTTCTATGTTGGCCTGAGTGACTCCCAATCAGAGGCAACGAGTGTCAGCTGGTTGTCTCTGATTGGGAGCCATATTTAACTGTCTGTCTTTCACTTTGTGTTTGTGGTTTCTTGTTCTGATTTGGTTTGTGTTATACCGTAGACGTCACGTTATCACGTTGTTGTTTTGATCGTGTGATCATTCTAAATAAATAATATGTTCACCTTCAACGCTGCGCCTTGGTCCTCCTCTCTGGTAGACGATCGTGACAGAAGAAACCACCAAGATGTGACCAAGCAGCGTGTCCAGGAGCCATCGCCAGGGAGATCCCTAACAGATCTCCTTCGCCTCCTCGACTGGGTCAAGCCGAGTGAGGAAGAGAAGGGCTTGACCTTGTGGCAGAAGGGCGAAAGGCTGGCGAGGGACATGGAGACCTGGTCCACGGGTAGGGGAGACGCCCAGAAATTTTTTAGGGGGGGGCTAACGCCGTGGACGACGGGCCAGCAGGAGACCGCGGCAGAGGGGCCCAGCGGATTGGCAGAGGAGGCCGCCAGGTTACGGGGGCCACTGGTCGAAGAGGGGGTGGAAGATGTAGAGGCACGGCGAGAGGTACTGGCGTGTGTTGCCAGTCCGGTCCGGCCTGTTCCTGATCCCCACGTAGGGCCAGTGGTGTGTGTTCCCAGTACGGTCCGGCCTGTTCCTGCCACTCGCACCAAGTCTGTGGTGCGCGTCGCCAGCCCAGTCCGGCCCATTCCTGCTCCCCGCACCAAGTCTGTGGTGCGTTTCGTCAGCCCTGTCCGGCCCGTTCCTGCTCTCCGCACCAAGTCGGTGGTGCGCGTCACCAGCCCAGTCCGGCCCATTCCTGCTCCCCGCACCAAGTCTGTGGTGCGTTTCGTCAGCCCGGCTCGGCCCGTTCCTGCTCCCCGCACCAAGTCTACGGTGCGTGTCACCAGCTCGGCCCGGCCTGCTCCCCGCACCAAGTCAGTGGTGCGTTTCGTCAGCCCTGTCCGGTCCGCTCCTGCTCCCCACACCAAGCCAGTGGTGTGCGTCGTCAGTCCAGCACGGCCCGTGCCTGTTCCCCACACCAAGCCAGTGGTGTGCGTCGTCGGTCCGGCACGGCCCGTGCCTGTTCCACTGGTGCCTGGTCCGGCACCGGTCAGATGCGTTATGCCGGAGCTAGAGCAATCCGCTCCATCAGTGTGCAGTCCAGCTCCGGCCAGCGGGGCCAGACCGGACCAGGGGTACTTTGGGGGGTTGGAGAGGGAGTGGGGATCAGGCCCGGAGCCGGATCCGCCGCCAAGGCGGAGTGCCCACCCGGTCCCTCCCCTGTGGTATTTAGTTGGCGCGGTCGGAGTCCGCGCCTTTACGGGGGGGTACTGTCACGCCCTGGCTCTGGGGACACTGTTATGTTGAGCCAGGGTGTGTAATTCTATGTTGGTATTTCTATGTTGGCCTGAGTGACTCCCAATCAGAGGCAACGAGTGTCAGCTGGTTGTCTCTGATTGGGAGCCATATTTAACTGTCTGTCTTTCACTTTGTGTTTGTGGTTTCTTGTTCTGATTTGGTTTGTGTTATACCGTAGACGTCACGTTATCGTTGTTGTTTTGATCGTGTGATCATTCTAAATAAATAATATGTTCACCTTCAACGCTGCGCCTTGGTCCTCCTCTCTGGTAGACGATCGTGACACATAATTTGTTAAATAAAGTCCACCTGTGTACAATCTAAGTGTCACATGATCTGTCACATAATCTCAGTATATATACACCTGTTCTGAAAGGCCCCAGAGTCTGCAACACCACTAAGCAAGGGGCACCACCAAGCAAGCGGCACCATGAAGACCAAGGAGCTCTCCAAACAGGTCAGGGACAAAGTTGTGGAGAAGTACAGATCAGGGTTGGATAATTGGAGTATCTGTCCATAGGACCACTTTAAGCCGTACACTCCACAGAGCTGGGCTTTACGGAAGACTGGCCAGAAAAAAGCCATTGCTTAAAGAAAAAAATAAGCAAACACATTTGGTGTTCGCCAAAAGCCATGTGGGAGACTCCCCAAACATATGGAAGAAGGTACTCTGGTCAGATGAGAATAAAATTGAGCTTTTTGGCCATCAAGGAAAACGCTATGTCTGGCGCAAACCCAACACCTCTCATCACCCCGAGAACACCATCCCCACAGTGAAGCATGGTGGTGGCAGCATCATGCTGTGGGGATGTTTTTCATCGGCAGGGACTGGGAAACTGGTCAGAATTGAAGGAATGATGGATGGCGCTAAATACAGGGACATTCTTGAGGGAAACCTGTTTCAGTCTTCCAGAGATTTGAGACTGGGACAGAGGTTCACCTTCCAGCAGGACAATGACCCTAAGCATACTGCTAACGCAACACTCGAGTGGTTTAAAGGGGAAACATTTAAATGTCTTGGAATGGCCTAGTCAAAGCCCAGACCTCAATCCAATTGAGAATCTGTGGTATGACTTAAAGATTGCTGTACACCTGCAGAACCCATCCAACTTGAAGGAGCTGGAGCAGTTGTCCCTTGAAGAATGGGCAAAAACCCCAGTGGTTAGATGTGCCAAGCTTATAGAGACACACCCCAAGAGACTTGTAGCTGTAAATGCTGCTAGGCAACAAAATAGGAAAAATGCCAAGGCGGGTGAATACTTTGTGTATATATGTATATATATTTTTTGGTGGTATGTTACCCTCTTTTTCAATTATGATCTTGTCTCATTGCTGCAACTCCCCAATGGGCTCAGGAGAGGCGAAGGTCGAGTCATGCGTCCTCCGAAACATGACCCGCCAAACCGCGCTCCTTAACACCCGCCCGCTTAACCTGGAAGCCAGCTGCACCAATGTGTCGGAGGAAACATCATTCAACTGACGACCAAAGTCAGCCTGCAGGTGCCCGACATGCCACAAGTAGTCGCTAGAGCGTGATGAGCCAAGTAAAGCCCCCCCGATCTAACCCTCCCCTAACCCAGACAACGCTGGGCCAATTGTGCGTTGCCCAATGGGACTCCCGGTCACGGCCGGTTGTTACACAACCTGGGATCGAACCCGGGTCTGTAGTGACGCCTCAAGCACCTGCGTCACTCGGGAGGCCCTGGAGCAGGTTTTCATCAAGGATCTCTCTGTACTTTGCTCCGTTCATCTTTCCCTCAATCCTGACTAGTCTCTCAGTCCCTGCCGCTGAAAAACATCCCCACAGCATGATGCTGCCACCACCATGCTTCACCGTAGGGATGGTGCCAGGTTTCCTCCAGACGTGACGCCTTGCGTTCAGGCCAAAGAGTTCAATCTTGGTTTCATCAGACCAGCGAATCTTGTTTATCATGGTCTGAGAGTCCTTTAGGTGCCTTTGGCAAACTCCAAGCGGGCTGTCATGTGCCTTTTACTAAGTAGTGGCTTCCGTCTGGTCACTTTACCATAAAGGCCTGATTGGTGGAGTGCTGGAGAGATGGTTGTCCTTCTGGAAGGTTCTCCCATCTCCACAGAGGAACTCTGGAGCTCTGTCAGAGTTACCATCGGGTTCTTGGTCACCTCCCTGACCAAGGCCCTTCTCCCCTAATTGCTCAGTTTGGCTGGGCAGCCAGTTCTAGGAAGTCTTGGTGGTTCCAAACTGATGGAGGCCACTGTGTTCTTGGGGACCTTCAATGCTGCAGATATTTTTTGGTACCCTTTCCCAGATCTGTGCCTCGATACAATCCTGTCTCCGAGCTCTACGGACAATTCCTTCGACCTCATGGCTTGGTTTTTGCTCTGACATGCACTGTCAACGGTGGGACCTTATACAGACAGGTGTGTGCCTTTCCAAATCATGTCCAATCAATTGAATTTACCACATTGTGGACTCCAATCAAGTTGTAGAAACATCTCAAGGATGATCAATGGCAACAATTTTGAGTCTATAGCTCAATTTTGAGTCTAATAGCAAAGAGTCTGAATACTTATGTAAATAAGGTATTTATGTTGTTTTATTTTTCATACATTTGTCATTATGGGGTATTGTGTGTGGATTGTTGAGGATAAAAAAAAGAAGATTTAATCAATTTTAGAATAAGGCTTTAATGTTACAAAATGTGGAAAAATTCAAGGGGTCTGAATACTTTCCGAATGCACTGTATCTGGTGTAATTCTCCTGTCTTATCTGGTGTCCTGTGTGAATTTAAATATGCTCCCTCTAATCTCTCTAATTCTCTCTCTCCCTCTCCCCTCCCGGAGGACCAGAACCCTAGGACCATGCCTCAGGACTACCTGGCATGATGACTCCTAGCTGGCCCCAGTCTACCTGGTCGTGCTGCTGCTCCAGTTTCAACTGTCCTGCCTGCAACTATGGAACCCTGACCTGTTCACCTAACGTGCTACCTTGTCCCGGACCTGCTGTTTTCGACTCTCCCGCTCTCTCTCTCTCTCTCTCTGTCTCTCTCTACCGCACCTGCTGTCTCGACCTCTGACTGCTCGGCTATGAAAAGCCAACTGACATTTACTCCTGAGGTGTTGACCTGTTACACCCTCTACAACTACTGTGATTATTATTTGACCCTGCTGGTCATCTATGAACATTTGAACACCTTAAAGAACAATCTGGCCTTAATGGCCATGTACTCTTATAATCTCCACCCGGCACAGCCAGAAGAGGAATGGCCACCCCTCAGAGTCTGGTTCTTCTTTAGGTTTCTTTCTAGGTCCCTGCCTTTCTAGCCACTGTGCTTCTACATCTGCATTGCTTGCTGTTTGAGGTTTTAGGCTGGGTTTCTGTATAAGCACTTTGTGACATCTGTTGATGTATTTATAAAGCCCTTTTTACATTTGATTGATTGATTGAACTGCAATGCTGCTAGGTTTTTTAAGCTCAACAGTTTCCTGTGTGTATCAAGAATGGTCCACCATCCAAAGGACACCACCCAGCCAACTTGACACAACTGTGGGAAGCATTGGAGTCAGCATGGGCCAGCATTCCTGTGGAACGCTTTCGACACCTTTTAGAGTCCACGCCCCTACGAATTGAGGCTGTTCTGAGGGCAAACGGACAACTTTGGTAGACTCATTGTATGTGTGAGAGAGCTAGTGTGTGTTACTGTGGGTTAGTGTGTGTGTACAAGGGAAGTGCATGGGGAGATTGACTGGTTACTGGTTACAGGCCAGCAGCCTGAGTGGAGCGGGGGCTGAGCGGGTGACGGGTGGGGGAGCCTCATTATCTCTCTCTCTCCATGTCGGGCCATCTCCTCAGCGCCTGTTCTGTTTGTTTAGAGAGCGAGAGCCTTAATGAGCCCATTATCTGCCAATGATCCACAAAGGGGGCCCTCCTCTCTCTGCCTCTACCTCCCCTGTGTCGAGTGCACTTTCTCTCTCTACCTCCCCTGTGATGAGCACGTTCTCTCTCTCTCTCTCTCTCTCTCTCTCTCTCTCTTCCCATACTGTGCTCATTTCTCTCCCTCGTGGACAGCAGTGCAACCTCCTTCCTTTGAACATGGTCACCCTCTTCGAGGCTGTACATTTTTATGTTGTTGGGAACTGGCTTTGGTCTGGTTTTAACCGCCTCACATCTGAAGCTCCCCCATAACAGCTGAGAGTATACTGTAGTGTAGATTGCTGTGTGTGTTACCAGGAGGGAGAGAGAGAGAGCTTTTATTCACCTGAGGCTGATAGCAACATGACTGGCTCCTTGTGACACCCTTCTCACTAGCTGAAACATATCCATTCTGCATAGGGAATTTGCTGGAGGTATATTATTATATCATATTTGAAGAATACTTGAAACATTGATTAACTAAATTGATGGTTAAACTGAGCTTGGTTAACCCTTGTGTGTGTGAGTACATGTACAGTATGTGTGAGTACGTTTGTGTGTGTGTACTGTATGTGTTGACTCAGACAGCAGCCCCCCCCCCCCCCCCCCCCCCCCCCCCCCCCCAGTAGCCACAGAAAGCTGCAGTAGATTAGCTCTCTCCCTGGTCGGGCCGGCCAACCTGTTAATGCTGAAGACTTAATTACGGTGATCTGGTAATAGTGGTGAAAATGGCAGGAATGCTGTCCACATGGCTGTGTTCACAGCAGGATTAGCTGCACAAGCTGCACTCCCCAACCTTGGCCAGCTCCCTCTCCCTCTTCCAGAACCCTTCTTACAGCTGCCTTTGTCTTGCACTCCGATGAGGCGAGGGGGGGAAAGAGAGAAAGAAAGAAAAAAGAAAAGAAGAGAAAGACAAAGAAAATTAATCTTCTGGGTGCTGGATGTTAATTCTATTTAATGAAGGGGGCTACAGGTTTGAGAGGCTTTGAGCTCTGAGCACCCGGACATACACAGGCGGAACTCCTAACTTCTGTAGGTTCTTATTGATCTGTTGGAACAAACCCTATTATGAGCAATTATGTTATTCACCAGCCGTGGCAAATCCATCTTTTTGCTTTCATTATTAGCTAATAAAAGGAGTTAGCAAATCTGTTAAGCTTAACCGTGATGTTTCCGGGATCTTTGAGTGTGAGATCGGAATCGGAAATCTCTGTTTCCGTCCTGTTAGTGTTCAGAATGCTTTTGTCTCTACTGATATTTTCCCCCCAGCACTAAAGCTTGTGAAGTACAGGTTTAAAGGAAACCATATGAGAATTAACATCTGTTCATGTTGTTGTCTAATTCTCTGAGTGGGTATAGTTGATCTTCCAAAAGGAGACATGACCCTTTTGGAACGAAAAGAGAGAAACCTTGAATGAATGTGCCATGGCTGTTAACCTGAGGGACCTAGCTCTCTGAGCATCTGTACTGTCTGGATGTACTTTAGCTCCCACAGCAATGCTAGAGGCAAAGTATTGAAACACAGGCCCTGTATACACCCCTCCCCACCTCCAAAAATAAAACCTCCACCACTTCACTGATGGCGGAGAAGCCCATTACTGTGTTCATCTTCTCAACGTTTGACAGGTGGAAGTAGAACTTTGGGTTTTACGTTTTAATTATAAAGAATTCCAGATGTGGAGGGGGGCCCATAAATTAGAAGGAGAGCTACTCAAATGTCTTCTTTCAAAGGTACCAAGCGGATCAGCATCTGCTTCTCATTGCAGTCAATGTTATTAAAGCCCCTGACCAAAGAAAGCCCCACGGTCCCCTGTCTGGCCCCACAATAATTAACACTATTAAATGTGCCTAAACAGATTTAGAGCATCCAGAAAAGTACATTTGTCTTGGAGAATGACCGCAATCATCTATTCTCTAAGCAAAGGGAACTGGAACAGAAGGAGGAACCAACCACCTTATCTGATCTGTAGAAAGAGAGAAATTGTGAGGAAAAGGGGAAGAGGGAGGGAAGAAAATGCACCAATACAAGCAAATTAGGCAGGTATGCCTGTGTGTAAGAGGGAGGTGGGAGAGGGGAGGAGAAGAGAAGAAGAGGGTGTACGGAGAGAGGTTTGAAACATTTTGTTACTGCACTCCAGCCCATGTTGTTGGTACTGGAGCATGTGCATGAGTTTAGAAAAGCAGCAGTCACGACAGACCATCCATCTGCTGTTCTGTTCCTTTCTGGTGATCTTTTCAAACCACATGAATGCATTTTCCATCCTTCTTGGATAATGAGAAGCATTGAGAGGAAAGTGTTTTTCTGTTCCCTCCAAGGACTGATTCACTGGCCCTTGTTTGGGAGTAGATTCATTTACTAAGGTATGAGATTGATTTAGCTTGTTACTATTATGCTGTTTTGGACAGACATGTTTGAAGCTTTCCCTCCCTTCTCATTGGCCGAGAGCAGAAGTAAGAGGGAGGTCCTGGCAGCGGATTGGCTGAAGTGGTTCTGTTTGTAGTCTGCGGTTGCCCAGTGGGTGCATGGAGGGTGCCGGGGGTTGGTGGGGTTAGGGTCAGAGGGGCAAACCTCGGGTCGGTGTGAGGGTGCAATGTCTCTCCCTGGTGTGGGACCCCAAAAAAATAGAAAAAACACCCTCCACTCCTCCCAAAAAGCAGCGCCAGATCGGCAGAGGTAAAGTGGGGCAGGAACTCCTAGGGGTGTGATTGAAAGGGTGAGAAGTTAATTTGGCAGCATTTCCTCCTCGCTTTGCTAATGTTTCCTCTCAGGACTAAACACCTCTACCTTCACCCCACCCACCCTCCACTTTCACCCCTACTTCGACCCCACCTCCACCCCTACCTCCACCCCACCCACCCTCCACTTTCACCCCTACCTCCACCCCACCCGCCCTCCACTTTCCCTTCCTACCTCCACCCCACCCACCCTCCACTTTCCCTCCCTACCTCCACCCCACCCACCCTCCACTTTCCCTCCCTACCTCCACCCCACCCACCCTCCACTTTCCCTCCCTACCTCCACCCCACCCACCCTCCACTTTCCCTCCCTACCTCCACTTTCCTCTCAAGACTAAACACCCCGACCTCCACCCCACCCACCTTCAACTTTCCCTCCCTCCCTACCTCTACCTCTACCTCCACCCCACCCACCCACCCTCCACTTTCACTTCTCCCCAATGTTCAGCACCTTCCAACACGCACCCTTCCCCTTCACCTCCTCTCTGCATGCCCTGAACTCTACACCCCCACCCCCACCCCCCCCCCCCCCAAAAGCACCCTCCGCCGCAGCGGTACACATTGACCCGAAACGAAACCTTCTCTCCCCAGGAAACTTCCTGCTCTGAAACACTTCGGCTCAAGTGTGTTTTTTTTGTCATGGGACATTGGGGGAGCAGGGAGGGAGGGAGAAGAGGAGTAGGAGGGAGGTGGAGGTCGTGGTGGTGTGGCACTTGAGCTAAATGGAGACTATGTTGGTGTATCTTCACGGCCTGTCAATCAGGGACCCCCAGGGATTCTGAAGGGGGGAGGGTCTGCTACAGCTCAAGGGAGGATGGAGGGGTCATGGTGCTGGTGGTAATAGAGAGGGGGTGTTTGTGTGTGTGTGTGTGTGTGTGTGTGTGTGTGTGTGTGTGTGTGTGCGTGCATGCTGGGTCGAGAGGCCACAGGGTTCTTGCTCTCCTCACTCACCACGTCCAGGATAGCTCCCATCAACAGCAACACTTTCCTGAATCAACATGGACCTAAATACGCTCACACACATTTCTCATTGGCCAGACCCCCACATGGCTCAGTATAGGCCTGTATTCGGCACAGAGTAATCAAATAATCAAACCCATGAGTCTCACATGAATCTCTTCTTTAGATAACAAATAAAACACACCTATATTGCTTTACCGTCTTGAAGAGGCCACATAAAGACTGACCCCTAGGATCATCGACATACCTGATTTGAAGTTCGAAAGACGATATGAGATACTGCAAAATGGGTTGAAGACATAAACATGCCATAGAGCCATAGGAAGCATCCATGTGCCGTAGTATAATGACATACTAGCTTCTCCTTCTGGAGGCTCCTAGCATAACGTCTCCTAGCCTATAGTATAGGGTGAGGGTGGAGTAGCCCCAAAGAGTTCCACTGGGGGTGACGTCACTTTGGCTCTAAGAACTTTCTCCGGCAGGAACGAGCCCTGTTTCATGTAGCACTAATCAAATAGTTGTTGTCTGAGGCAACTCGCTCCACACGTCCATGATCTCACACACACACGACCTCACTCGTGTACACACGCACACACACACAGACAGACACACAGACACACACACAAGCTCAAGGCAGCATCCCGTAAGTATTGTCCCATCCATGCCCATAAGTGCCATTGGGGTCCCATCGCAAGAGCGACCCCTCTTAGACACATTGAGTCCCAACATTCTCAGACGGTCTCTGTGGAAAGACAGCAGGAATCTCACGCTTTCAGTCTCTGATGTCATTTGATGTGACGTGATGTTATTGCTGAGAGCATAGAGTAGTTACAGTGTCTCTATCAGAGGTTTCTATGGCATGCATAGGTCACATACTCACTCACACACACACTCTCTAGCAGAGGATTCTATCACATGCATACCCAACTAGCACATTTGGTTCCTTGGAAGTTGTGGGAACGTAGGTTTTTTGTTTCCCATTGGTTCAGGGAATGAAGCCATACGTTTCCTGACCGGTAAAATTGAATGTTTTTTAAACGTCTGGAGAGCGTAAGTGAAAATTTAGCCTGTTCTGGGAATGTTCATTTTTAGGTTGCAGAGAGGTTCTGAGAACGTTTTCCTATGGTTCCCTGAACGTTTTCCTGGGAGGTTTTATTAACGTAATATTATAGGTTATTTGAAGGTAATTAAATAAAATTCAGAGAACATGTTTCAATAAGATTTTTAATAGTACTGCTATCTTAGTTTGTGTTAACTGTTTTGAAGTCCAAGCACAGAGAGGACACATGGAAATGAATTTGCTTAGGCATTAATCATGCAAACACATATTTTTTTTGTGACACGGCGTCAGTGAGATTCGAAACTATGATCTTCTGTTGTCTGTCCATGGAATTAGTCCACTGCAGTGGGGCCAATTAGTGGGTGCGGCCAACAAACCTGAACACACTTAACAAGATAGAGGATAGAGAGAGTTTTGTTAATGCTGAGAACGTTAAGTTTTCAAATAATATTCTTAGAACATTCTCTGAACGTTACAAAAGTTTTCTTAACGTTCTCGGAACAATTTGAGAATATGACTTTAAATAGAATCATGTAGGAAAAGTTATGCTGAAGACCTGAAATTCCCACAGAATAACTATTTGAGAACATTCCCAATGTCAAACCAGTTGGAGAACGTTCCTAGAACATTAACAAAATGGAAATGAAATGTAACAATGTTTGAACTTTTAGGAAACATTCTGTTAAAGTAATGAAATGCCAAGAAAATATTGTGTGTAGATTGATGAGGGAAAAAAACAATTTAATCAATTTTATAATAAGGCTGTAATGTAACAAAATGTGGAAAAAGTCAAGGGGTCTGAATACTTTCTGAATGCACTGTATATGGTCCTGTCTGGGAAAGGAGGGGCGATGTGTGCCCAATGGTGGCACACACTGCTAACACACTGCAGGCCGCAGTGTGAGACAGGCCAGGTCGGCTGGTGACGGTGTGCAGCCCCTTCTCCCTCTTCATTTATCTGCTGTGGCAGCGGACAGAATGCAATTTCCTGCGAGGTGGAGTCTGGGGGGACGGGTGGACGGGGGGGCCAGAGCACATCAAAGGGTCCACTGAAAGCTATCAGGAACTTGAGTACTGCCAGTAATGCGTGCCAACCCGCCAGCCCCCTCCTCTCCTCTCCTCCCCTCCCCTCTCTCTCTCGCTCTCTCTTTCCTCCTGTGGTGCTCCCAGACGCTAGGCCCAGGGCCGGGCATGGTGTGGCTAGGTTAAAAATACCCCTCCATTTACTAAAGTCAGACACCTTGAGCGGGGAGCAGCTGGGGCATGGAGGGCAGCCATTAGGCTCACCACAACACCAAGGAAAGGTCACAGTTTATCATACTGCACACACACGCGAGCACACACTAACAAACACACACACTCTAGCATGCACACACACACACACACACACACACACACACACACACACACACACACACACACACACACACACACACACACACAGAGCACAAACACAAAATGCACATCTTTATTTGGGGAGTTTCTCCTATTCTTCTCTGCATATCCTCTCAAGCTCTGTCAGGTTGGATGGGGAGCGTTGCTGCACAGCTATTTTCAGGTCTCTCCAGAGATGTTAGATCGGGTTCAAGTCCGGGCTCTGGCTGGGCCACACAAGGACATTCAGAGACTTGTCCCGAAGCCACTCCTGCGTTGTCTTGGCTGTGTGCTTAGGGTCGTTGTCCTGTTGGAAGGTCAACCTTCGTCCCAGTCTGAGGTCCTGAGTGCTCTGTAGCAGGATTTCATCAAGGATCTCTCTGTACTTTGCTCAGTTCATCTTTCCCTCGATCCTGACTAGTCTCCCAGTCCCTGCCGCTGAAAAACATCCCCACAGCATGATGCTGGCACCACCATGCTTCACCGTAGGGATGGTGCCAGGTTTCTTCCAGACGTGGCACTTGGCATTCAGGCCAAAGAGTTCAATCTTGGTTTCATCAGACCAGAGAATCTTGTTTCTCATGGTCTGAGAATCTTTAGGTGCCTTTTGGCAAACTCCAAGCGGGCTGTCATGTGCCTTTTACTGAGGAGTGTCTTCCATCTAGCCACTCTACCATAAAGGCCTGATTGGTGGAGTGCTGCAGAGATGATTGTCCTTCTGGAAGGTTCTCCCATCTCCACAGAGGAACTCTAGAGCTCTGTCAGAGTTACCATCGGGTTCTCAGTCACCTCCCTAACCAAGGCCCTTCTCCCCCGATTGCTCAGTTTGGCCAGGCGGCCAGCTCTAGGAAGAGTTTTGGTGGTTCCAAACTTCTTCCATTTAAGAATGATAGAGAACACTGTGTTCTTGGGGACCTTCAATGCTGCAGACATTTTTTGGTACCCTTCCCCAGATCTGTGCCTCGACACAATCCTGTCTCGGAGCTCTACGAACAATTCCTTCGACATCATGGCTTGGTTTTTGCTCTGACATGCACTGTCAACTGTGGGACCTTATATAGACAGGTGTGTGCCTTTCCAAATCACATCCAATCAATTGAATTTACCAAAGGTGGACTCCAATCAAGTTGTAGAAACATCTCAATGATGATCAAGAGTCTGAATACTTATGTAAATAAGGTAATTTCTGTTTGATATTTTTACTACATTTGCAAAATGTCTAAAAACCTGTTTTCACTTTGTCATTATGGGGTATTGTGTGTAGATTGCTGAGGAATTTTAGAATAAGGCTGTAACATAACAACATTTTGAAAAAGTCAAGGGGTCTGAATACTTTCCGAAGGCACTGTATGTCCTCCCTCCCAGTCTCCATGTAGCATATGTGCTTTTGAACAGCATCTGTATCTTTTCCTTCCTATCGTCTTAATCATGATCACTAACATTCTCTCAACATTTATGCAACATATGGAGACCCCTATACACAGCTGTGAAAACAGCCCAGCCTAACCTCTGCAGATGCAAAATGGCCTCATCTTTATGACCGCTAACATGACAGGGCCTCTGCCAGAACATTCTGTATGACTGACCACCAGCTG
The DNA here is from genome assembly GCF_964263955.1 of Coregonus lavaretus. Taxonomy (NCBI): domain Eukaryota; kingdom Metazoa; phylum Chordata; class Actinopteri; order Salmoniformes; family Salmonidae; genus Coregonus; species Coregonus lavaretus. The sequence continues at coordinate 27,361,850 of NC_140014.1, read as the reverse complement.
CTTAGAGGGCAGGCCTATCTATTGGGTATCACTAACAGCATTGCTGGCTGGCCTGGGTAATGCTTTTGTCTTAAGAGACCCAGACCCCACATTACTGTGTGTGGGGTCATAAGTGACCCCCCCCCCCCCCCCCGATCTTTCTGATTTCCTCTCCCCATGCATTTATGCTTTTCTGCGAGGACCACCTTTTTATGTCTTTCAGTAGCAACTCTCGGAGGTACACTATGTATACAGAAGTATGTGGACACCCCTTCAAATTAGTGGGTTTCGGCTATTCAGTTGCTGACAGATGTATAGAATCGAACACACTGCCATGCAATATCCATAGACAGTAGGCAGTAGAATGGCCTTACTGAAGAGCTCAGTGACTTTCAACGTGGCACTGTCATAAGATGCCACCTTTCCAACAAGTCAGCTCATCAAATTTCTGCCCTGCTAGAGCTGCCCCGGTCAACTGACCGAGTGGCGCAGTGGTCTAAGGCACTGCATCGCAGTGCTAGCTGTGCCACTAGAGATCCTGGTTCGAATCCAGGCTCTGTCGTAACCGGCCGCGACCGGGAGACCCATGGGGCGGCGCACAATTGGCCCAGCGTCGTCCAGGGTAGGGGAGGGAATGGCCGGCAGGGATGTAGCTCAGTTGGTAGAGCATGGCGTTTGCAACGCCAGGGTTGTGGGTTCGATTCCCACGGGGGGCCAGTATAAATTATGTATGCACTCACTAACTGTAAGTCGCTCTGGATAAGAGCGTCTGCTAAATGACTCAAATGTAAATGTAAGTGCTGTTATTGTGAAGTGGAAACGTCTAGTAGCAACAATGCCTCAGCCGAGAAGTGGTAGGCCACACAAGCTCACAGAACGGGACCACCGTCTGTCCTTGGTTGCAACATTCACTCAAACTGCCTCTGGAAGCAATGTCAACACAATAACTGTTCACCGGGAACTTCATGAAATGGGTTTCCGTGGCCGAGCAGCCGCACTCAAACCTAAGATCACCATGCGCAATGCCAAGCGTTGGCTGGAGTGGTTTAAAGCTCGCCACCATTGGACTCTGGAGCAGTGGAAACGCGTTCTCTGGAGTGATGAATCACGCTTCACCATCTGGCAGTCTGACGGATTAATCTGGGTTTGGCAGATGCCAGGAGAATGCTACCTGCCTCGATGCATAATGCCAACTGCAAAGTTTGGTGGAGGAGGAATAATGGTCTGGGGCTGTTTTTCATGGTTAGGTCTAGGCCCCTTAGTTCCAGTGAAGGGAAATCTTAACGCTACAGCATACAATGACATTCTAGATGATTCTGTGCTTCTAATTTTGTGGCAAGTTTGGGGAAGGACCTTTCCTGTTTCAGCATGACAATGCCCCCGTGCACAAAGCAAGGTCCATACAGAAATGGTTTGTTGAGATTGGTGTGGAAAAACTTGACTGGCCTGCACAGAGCCCTGACCTCAACCCCATCGAACACCTTTGGGATGAATTGGAACGACTGTGAGCCAGGCCTAATCACCCAACATCAGTGCCCGACCTCACTAATGCTCTTTTGGCTGAATGGAAGCAAGTCCCCGCAGCAATGTTCCAACATCTAGTGGAAAGCCTTCCCAGAAGAGTGGAGGCTGTTATAGCAGCAAAGGGGGGACCAACTCCATATTAATGCCCATGATTTTGGAATGAGATGTTCGACAAGCAGGTGTCCACATACTTTTGGTCAAGTAGTGTACTCAGTGGCAAGGTTAACCTGGTTAATTTAAGGTACAGGGTTGGGGATGGAGTTGGGTTTGGGACCAGGGGGTGGGGGTGGGAGGTGGGTTAGTCGCTGGAGGTGGGATCCCTTATCAAAGCCATCAGAAATGCCTTGTCGACAGCCATTCATTGGGCCGGGGGAAAATAAACCAACGCGCCCCCACAATGACTGAGTGTTGGGCAGATAACAGTGGGCTGTGGGGGTCCCCTCTCCCCTTTCTCTCCACATCTATCACTCTACCCTGCCTCTCCATATTTCTTTCCCTCTCTCTGCCTCGGTCTCTCCATTTCTCTCCCTCTCTCTCTGGTGTGACTGAGGGTGGAAACAGAAAGCCTCAGTGTAGGAAGCCACTTGTCATCTGAGAGTCTTGGGAATCAAGCCCTCAGCAGAGGCTTCACTCAGCGCGCTAATGAAAGCTGGACAATTTAGGTGCTTTTGTTCTCAACATAGTTAGACCCCCCATCCCTGGTCCTTCTTCCACTCTGCTCCGCTCCCTCCCTTCCTCGTTCACTCTCCTCCGCAAGGTCCTCGCCTCTGCCTTTCCCCCAAACAGTGTTGCGATGCCATACCATTACTTGGCCAAATTGCTTTTGTTAATTGAAAGACTCAACACAGTCCAGTTTTGTTCATCCAAATTTGTAGCACAAGTGTTTGTCACATTTAATATTGTGGGACTCTATATACCACAGTAAGTGCCATGCTATAATGTGGGTCATTCCACCAATTCGGTGCCTTTTAAGAAGTGTAACTTGGTTAAAAAAAAACATCTGATTTCACCAAATGTTAACATTCTGTAATTAAGAGCACATGTTCAACTTCATAAAAAACATGTTTTTCCATCTCAAGAGGTTAAAGAAATACAAAATTACTATAGTAAGTGCCAAATATAGTTGATTGTAACAGGGTTGATGATTTCATCTTAAATCAGCCACAAATCCCCTTGTGACAGGGGGAATGGAAGCTTGTTATGCGCAACAAGGAGTGGCAATTGAATGCAAGCTTTACCAAATGTCTTTTTTTTTTTTTTTACACTTCTAGCCTGGGTAACAGGGTTGACGTGTTATGCTAGACCCGCTCAGTTTCCCACCACAAAACACAAGAAATGGCCAAAAAGAGTAGAAGCAGCTCACCTGCTTTTACACTGTGATTTTACAATTAGAAAATCTTTTAAAAGGAATAGTTTCACCATATTAAATCGAGAGTTCAGTTCACGTAACAGGGTTGACCTTAAAATGAGGAACAGACATAAATGATTAACTCATCACATGAAATGAATAATAATCTTTCAAAATGACTGTCAAAGCAACAAAATAACTAGGGCTTTACAGTGATGGTGAAAACTTGGAGACATTTTGGGGTTAAGTGGGTTAATTGTGGCACTTTAGCAAGTATTTTATTCATATTAAAAATCAGATTTATTTTATTCTCCATGTGGCCTATATTCAAGGGCACTTCATTTAATATAACAGGCTTTTCAAATTCAAAATTGGTGCACAAAAAGGCACTCTTTTCTTGGAACAAACCAACTAGTTACCAATTTTACCAATAGCATGGATATATAGAAAGGAAAGGGACTGATCAATTATTCTGGTTGTGCAGCGATAATTGAAATAGAACCTCTAACAGGCATTTGATGTGATATATCATGGATAATTCATGACTGGAATGCACATAAAAGTTACAAGTCACTATGGAATAGTTTTCTTCAAAATTCAGGTCCATCCTCAAAAGTATACCGGTTATGGTAGGCATTTCTGTAAAACTCACACATGGCCCTTAAACTAAAGGAATTCTTTCTATTCAAACTACAAGATTGACATTTCCCAAATTGAACAATGTCCACAAACTCCACCTTTGTTTGCAAAAAATTGTAGGTTCACCATCTGCAGGTAACTGACTTCTCTCCATGTGTTGGTTCTCACAGTGGTGTAGTCCTACTCAGCCGCAGCAGGCCTTTTAAATGTCAGAAGTTAAGACCTCGCCACTGGACATCCGGTGATGGCTCAGCTCTCTTTGTGATGGGACTGTGACTGGTTGGGGCGATGTACAATGGCCCCTCCCATCCACTTTCACCTGTGATATTGTCTGGTGTGGGGTCGGTGAGATAGGGGTGGAAGTGGGCATAGTTGGGAGGGGATGTTTGAAGAGGAGGCAGTGAAATGTCCCCACAGGGCATGGGTTCCTGTAGCTCGATATCTCAGCAAGCTTTACAGGCCTCCAGAGAGGGGTTAAATTAAGCTGGGGCTGTCTGACGGACAAAGGCCGTAGGTCAGCGTCAAGCCCTTTGATCCAACCCTGCCCTCTTCAGACCACAGATCTAGACCTTTTTGTTTCACCTTGCCTTTCTTTCTTCCCTAGGCTAGCACCGTTTTCCCTCTCAATCTGCCTGTCAGTGGAGTCACACAAAGCATTGAGTCACCAGAGGGAAGAGGTTTCAAAGAGAAGGCAGAGGGGGTTCAGTGTCTCCCAGGTCCCCAGTGAGGAGATAGATACGGACTCTATCAGTCCACAGGACTGGCTGCAGACTGGCAGAACACTTTAGAGGACACACAACAAAGACAGGGCATTGTGGGGACCTGTGGAGGAAAAAGGAGAGGAATCAATCGACGCATGCTCAAGTCCCCCCCTATTGTGAGAAGATTTAAGATTTTCCACCTTTTTCACTCTTTTGTTTTTATTATTGTTTGAAGTGTACCTTAATGTAAAGCAGATGTCAAGAAAATACACCAAAGTATTTAGGGTTGTAATTTTACGATTCGGAAGCCAAAAAAACAGTATGAAGAAATACGGCTTTCAAACATGTTTTTTCTTTTAGTGCTCTAAAGGGGGAAATAATTTATTTTGGATCCAAATGCGGCTCCTTTGCAGGTGCAGTAAGACAGAGAAGAACAAACATGGTTTGAGTTTGCCTGCCGGCTGCCCGTCCTGTCCCCCTAGCCAAAACATTCAAAGAGGAGCTCTGCTCAATCTGGGCTCTCAGGCCTGCTCGTATAAATCCCCAGAAGCACCTGACACTCCGGCCTCCTCCGGTCCCACTGTGCCTAAAGACCCTGAACGTGTGAGACGATCACAGCCTCATTGACATGGCAGATTTGTGTGCTGGCTGGGGCCCACCAAAAGAAAAGCCCATTTCATTTGAATGGCTGGCTTTCATAAAAGCGATAAAACTCAGCGGCTTAAAGCTAACTATTAGGTTCCTTGCTTGCCCTCTCTTGAACTACACGAGACCAAGACACGTCAGTGGAAACACCGGTTAGTGTGGGTGAGAATTGAGACACAAAGAGTCTCATTTTTTGTCTGAGCTAGTCGAAAGTCAACTTCTGTAGCATTTGCGTCAGCAAACCAAAACCCCCGGTGAACCTGCCCTGTGTGCACCAGCATTCCTAAGAATGTGAGTTACGACGATTGGTGGTTGGAACCAAAATGAGTGTCTGATTTCTGAGCCCCCCATTCTGAGCCTGTTATGGGCCAGAACACTATTAATAGTGTTGTTTAAGGACTCATCTCTCTCATACAGCTTGTTTCATAGATATTTACTGTTGTTGATAACAAGGCAATATATTACAGTGTATTAAACCTGGTATAGGCTACAGCCACCAAGTGGATTATTACTGCTTTCAATTGCTTCATTGTTGTCCAGATGTTTACTCAGATGCTTAGTCAGTGTGCAGGTTTGAGTTTGCATGGTTTCGTCTGTATGAGTGTCTTCCTGTATATATGTTGAGAGAGGCTGAGGGCCACAGGGTCTAGCTGGAATTCGAGGCTTGCACTGTAGGCCTCTGTGGCGTTAATGGATTAACAGCCCGGCCTGGCATGCTAATGGTGATTGTCTGTGATGTAATGAGCTTTTAATTAGGTCACCTCTGAGCTTGACCCTCTTGTAATGAGGGGGGCAGAGCAGGGCTGGGGGGGTTGGTGATAGCACCCTGACCTGCAGGTGTGAACAGGCCGAGCCTGTAAACAGGGCTGGACATTCCAGGCATTCTCAGCTCAGCATCCCCTCTCCCCCTTCTTCTCCCTGCCAATAACCCTTCACTGGCGCTCACTATGGGTGGACACACAGAGAAACAATTGGAGCCATATTTCATGCTCCCGCCAATGTGCTAAAATTGCTATTACTCAGGCACTCAGCAACCGCAGCCTTAATCAATCAATCAATCAATCTCTCTCTCTCTCTCTCTTCTCCCCACCCCCCCCCCACAAAGTGGCGTACTGATACCACCCCACAACCCGCCTTTGACAGAACAAAACACCTCTTTATTTCAGACGAGAAAACAACTCAAACTGTGCCACTCAGTTTGCTGAGTCGTAGCGGGACAAATCCATCTGCAGTCATTAGAAGTGCCCTGTGAAAGGATTCCAGGACTAATGCCAACACTTTTATTGCACTATTTATGGGCACTGCATTATCATAAGTATTGCATGATTATTTTAAAACAGGGCTTTTACAATGTGTCACTGTAAGTGAGGAATGCTCTTAAGCTTGGGTTTCTTTTTTTACTTTTCTTTGTTGTGTTGTTCTCCAAATATTTCACAATTAAACATTAGGTTCTAATTAAGACAGTTGAATGGATGTGGGATGGTTGGTGTTATTAAGCAATGGTCTTGGTCCTAATCAAAGAGGATGCAGGATGTCACAGTTGGCTTTCTGAGGGGGCGGGTGTGTCGTGGACTGCACTGGTTGACTCCTCTAATTCACATTGTTTGAGCAGATTATGTACCATTTATACAGTATCTTCTGCTAGGCTATAGGGACACACAGTAGGGTTATAATCATAACGTTTATGTTCTGTTGTCAGTTCAACTGTTATGGTGGGACTATGGTGCCGGCATATTGATTTTAAAAAATCTGCGGTGACGGTCGATTGTTTGTGACTAACCAGGTTTCCATCCAACCATTTCATGCAGAAGAATTAACTGACGCATTAAAAAAAAGTCACGAAGAGGCTTATGGAAACAGGAAATGTCAGTACAATTGAATAAATGTCCACAGACAATTTCTTAATTCGACATGGTGGGATCTTTTTGTGTTGGTAAAATTAATTATGTGAGAAATGGCGCTGGAAACGCATTTATGCACAAACTATAATTTTGATATCATGGAGGGTCAGTCCTTGCATCCATAGTTCTGTCTATGAATTTGAGAGTGGTTACATTTCTCCAGCGCCATCCCTCACCCTTTTACCAAAACAGGGGTGGGGAATCACTTTGTTATTGTTTCAACTGTGATTGCCCATTTAAGTGCACAGTGATCATGCTAATGTCCAACAGGCTAAATATTGAAGGTAGGCTATTATTTGAATGCTGGTGACATGATGATCGGCGCTTGGCTGCCAATTATCAAATAAAAAGATCTTGCTCTTACCCATATCTCATCATATAACCCCTTGTCCACTTTATCAGCGAAGTCTAGAGAGCATACGGCAAAACCAAACTGTGAAGGTTTTCTATTTATCGCAACAATTTTTGTGACAAAACCATTTGTAGAGTTTATATTGCGATGATACATGGAAACGTATTAACTGCAAAAGTCATTTTTATGTGCACTACCTCATCACGCACAGCCTTTTATCGGCAACAAGTCAGTTGGATGGAAACTCAACTCTATTGGGAAAATATGCACTACTGTTTTTATGCAGATTTGAGAATATTTGCATGAATATCTGTCACCAATTGGATGGAAATCTAGCTACTGATAAGATGTTTTGTTGATCATATATATGTAGGTTAAATGTTTACTGTGCTGTATGTCCCCCATTCTGTAACTCACCAATGGATGGATGTGACTGATGTTAGCTTAGCTGTCATCAGGTTGAGAGACAGAGAGCTTTGAAAGGACTGGAGGGACAGTCAGGGACCCTAAGGTGGTAAGCAGACTCTCTCGCTCTCTCATTTTTGTGGCCTAGACTCATAAAGATCCTATAAAAGGGCTTGTCTTAATGAGGAGCTCTTTATGAGGTTCTCATTGGGCCTCTGGGGGATAATCAGACTGCAGTAGGAAGTCGTCTGTGTTGATTGCCTGCCCTTTTTCTCAGCGGTGGTCTGGCCAGCCGTAACCTCCTTCCCCCCTTTAGAATTGCTCCTGTGTTTAGTTATTCCCTGACAAGTCAGCTGGTGCTCGGTGTGCAGGCAGGCGACTTGTGGGTCTTAATTGCCTCCCTCTCGGCCCAGCCGGCTGCGGCTCTTTTACGAGGCCCGGCTGGGCTGTGTGCTCCTCACCCCTGGGTCTTCCTCCTCCTCCTCTCCCCAGGTAGGTCATTGTGCCCCTGAGCTTTACGCCTTCCTTTCCCCTCCTTCCCTCCATCTGGTGGACTGAGACCTGCTGGACACATGTTCTGGGGGCTTGTCTGGGAGGGATCCATGCGGTGTGGGTGGACTCAGACACGGAGAGGCCCCCAAGCAGGCAGCTAATTGGGTTGTCTTACATGTGGGTGCTGTGGTGTGGTGGATGTGTGGTGTGGCTTGGTGGAGAGGTGCTGTGTGTGGCATAGTAAAGAGCCTCCTCCAGGGGGAGGCAACGTGGTGGTTTGTGTTTACTTCCTATGTGATTGGCACATCATTTTAGACAGATGCAAGCTTAAAGGGATACTTCGGGACTTTGGCAATGAAGCCCTTTATCTACTTCCCCATAGTCAGATGATGAACTCATGGATGTCTCTGCATCCAGTATGAAGGAAGTTAGAGTTAGTTTCGCGAGCCAACGCTAACTAGCGTAAGCGCAACAACTGGAAGTCCATGGTATCTACTAGCATGCTAGCAGTTACCATAGACTTCCAGTCATTGTGCTAACTCTAGTTAGCAATTGTGCTAAAACTTGTGAGCAACTTCCTTCAAACTGCACACAGAGACATAACAATGGTATCCATAAGTTCATCTGACTCTGGGGAAGTAGATATAAGGCTTCATTGACAAAATCCTGAAGTATCCAGTTAAAAACAAGCTCTGCCAATAAGAGGGACTCAGTCTATGTTTTTGGCCATTCAAAATAAATATGAGTTTCAGCTTTATTAGAAACAATATGTTTGCTTGTTTGTGTAGCTTTGCTAGTAGATCTGCAGACAGAACTATGCTGAACAAAAATATAAACGCAACATGTAAAATGTTTGTCCCATTTATCATGAGCTGAAATAAAAGATCCCAGAAATGTTGCATACACACAAAAAGCTTATTTACATTTACATTTTACTTATTTCTCTAAAATGTTGTGCACAAATTTGTTTCCATCCCTGTTAGTTAGTGAGCATTTATCATTTGCCAAGATAATCCATCCACCTGACAAGTGTGGCATATCAAGAAGCTGATTAACCTCTTAAGGATCACACTCTTCTTTTCAATTTCCGCCTAAAATGACATACCCAAATCTAACTGCCTGTAGCTCAGGACCTGAAGCAAGGATATGCATATTCTTGATACTACAGTGGGGGAAAATACTATTTAGTCAGCCACCAATTGTGCAAGTTCTCCCACTTAAAAAGATGAGAGAGGCCTGTTTTCATCATAGGTACACGTCAACTATGACAGACAAAATGAGAAAAACAAATCCAGAAAATCACATTGTAGGATTTTTTATGAATTTATTTGCAAATTATGGTGGAAAATAAGTATTTGAGATATATGTATATATATGAGATCTGGAGACTGGCTAGGCCACTCCAGGACCTTGAAATGCTTCTTACGAAGCCACTCCTTCGTTGCCCGGGTGGTGTGTTTGGGATCATTGTCATGCTGAAAGACCCAGCCACGTTTCATCTTCAATGCCCTTGCTGATGGAAGGAGGTTTTCACTCAAAATCTCACGATACATGGCCCCATTCATTCTTTCCTTTACACGGATCAGTCGTCCTGGTCCCTTTGCAGAAAAACAGCCCCAAAGCATGATGTTTCCACCCCCATGCTTCACAGTAGTTATGGTGTTCTTTGGATGCAACTCAGCATTCTTTGTCCTCCAAACACGACGAGTTGAGTTTTTACCAAAAAGTTCTATTTTGGTTTCATCTGACCATATGCCTTTCTCCCAATCCTCTTCTGGATCATCCAAATGCACTCTAGCAAACTTCAGACGGGCCTGGACATGTACTGGCTTAAGCAGGGGGACACGTCTGGCACTGCAGGATTTGAGTCCCTGGCGGCGTAGTGTGTTACTGATGGTAGGCTTTGTTACTTTGGTCCCAGCTCTCTGCAAGGTCATTCACTAGGTCCCCCCGTGTGGTTCTGGGATTTTTGCTCACCGTTCTTGTGATCATTTTGACCCCACGGGGTGAGATCTTGCGTGGAGCCCCAGATCGAGGGAGATTATCAGTGGTCTTGTATGTCTTCCATTTCCTAATAATTGCTCCCACAGTTGATTTCTTCAAACCAAGCTGCTTACCTATTGCAGATTCAGTCTTCCCAGCCTGGTGCAGGTCTACAATTTTGTTTCTGGTGTCCTTTGACAGCTCTTTGGTCTTGGCCATAGTGGAGTTTGGAGTGTGACTGTTTGAGGTTGTGGACAGGTGTCTTTTATACTGATAACAAGTTCAAACAGGTGCCATTAATACAGGTAACGAGTGGAGGACAGAGGAGCCTCTTAAAGAAGAAGTTACAGGTCTGTGAGAGCCAGAAATCTTGCTTGTTTGTAGGTGACCAAATACTTATTTTCCACCATAATTTGCAAATAAATTCATTAAAAGATCCTACAATGTGATTTTCTGGATTTTTTTTCCTAAATTTGTCTGTCATAGTTGACGTGTACCTATGATGAAAATTACAGGCCTCTCTCATCTTTTTAAGTGGGAGAACTTGCACAATTGGTGGCTGACTAAATACTTTTTTTCCCCCACTGTATTTGAAAATAAACACTTTGCAGTTTGTGGAAATGTGAAATGAATGTAGGAGAACACAACATAATCTGGTAAAAGATAAAACAAACCTCAAAACTTTTTTTTTTTCTTTGCATCATCTTTGACATGAAAACTAAAAGCCACAGATTCCGATAGGAAGCTGGAGGTCATTTAGATTTGGTCCAAAAGAGGTCAACAGTGTATGTGCAAAGTTTCAGACTGAAACCTTCAAGAATGAGAGAGCTATATTAGATGTAGTATGAAGTCACCCAGGTGTCCCTCACGAGTTTGTCCAAATGTATCCAAGTGGCCTCCAAGTGGCCGAATTGGTAAATTGATACATTTTAAAGTACATAACTATAGAGAACATACAAAAATGCGATGGTAATAAAAAATACAAGTTTACACACTCCCAGGAATGTCATACATGATGGCTCATTAGCTTCCCTACATAAAGACACTAACCTACACACATCTACAGTCGTGGTCAAACGTTTTGAGAATGACACAAATACAAATGTTCACAAAATCTGCTGCCTCAGTTTTGATGATGGCAATTTGCATATACTCCAGAATGTCATGAAGAGTGACCAGATGACTTTTTTTTTTTTTTTTTAGGGGGTAGATCAATGAATTGCAAAGTCCCTCTTTGCCATGAAAATGAACTTAATCCCAAAAAAACATTCAGCCCTGCCACAAAAGGACCAGCTGCCATCATGTCAGTGATTCTCTCGTTAACACAGGTGAGAGTGTTGACGAGGACAAGGCTGGAGATTACTCTGTCATGCTGATTGAGTTAGAATAACAGGCTTGAAATCATTATTCTTCCTCTGTTAACCATGGTTACTTGCAAGGAAACACGTGCCGTCATCATTGCTTTGCACAAAAAGGGCTTCACAGGCAAGGATATTGCTGCTAGTAAGATCGCACCTAAATCAACCATTTATCGGATCATCAAGAACTTCAAGGAGAGAGGTTCAATTGTTGTGAAGGCGTCAGGGCGCCCAAGAAAGTCCAGCAAGCGCCAGGACCGTCTCCTAAAGTTGATTCAGCTGCGGGATCGGGGCACCACCAGTGCAGAGCTTGCTCAGGAATGGCAGCAGGCAGGTGTGAGTGCATCTGCACGCACAGTGAGACGAAGACTTTTGGAGGATGGCCTGATGTTAAGAAGGGCAGCGAGGAAGTCACTTCTATCCAGGAAAAACATCAGGGACAGATATTCTGCAAAAGGTACAGGGATTGGACTGCTGAGGACTGGGGTAAAGTCATTTTCTCTGATGAATCCCCTTTCCGATTGTTTGGAGCATCCGGAAAACACCTTGTCCGGAGAAGACAAGGTGAGCGCTACCATCAGTCCTGTGTCATGCCAACAGTAAAGCATCCTGAGACCATTCATGTGTGGGGTTGCTTCTCAGCCAAGGGAGTGGGCTCACTCACAATTTTGCCTAAGCCATGAATAAAGAATGGTACCAACACATCCTCCGAGAGCAACTTCTCCCAACCATCCAAGAACAGTTTGGTGACGACCAATGCCTTTTCCAGCATGATGGAGCACATTGCCATAAGGCAAAAGTGATAACTAAGTGGCTCGGGGAACAAAACATCAACATTTTGGGTCCATGGCCAGGAAACTCCCCAGACCTTAATCCCATTGAGAACTTGTGGTCGATCCTCAAGAGGCGGGAGGACAAACAAAAACCCACAAATTCTGACAAACTCCAAGCATTGATTATGCAAGAATGGGCTGCCATCAGTCAGGATGTGGCCCAGAAGTTAATTGACAGCATGCCAGGGCGGATTGCAGAGGTCTTGAAAAAGAAGGGTCAACACTGCAAATATTGACTCTTTGCATAAACTTAATGTAATTGTCAATAAAAGCCTTTGACACTTATGGAATGCTTGTAATTATACTTCAGTATACCATAGTAACATCTGACAAAATATCTCATAACACTGAAGCAGTGAACTTTGTGAAGACCAATACCTGTGTCATTCTCAAAACTTTTGACCACGACTGTCGATGCCGGGCAGGGTGGGTGTGTAGCCAGAGACAGCAGCAGGGGTCCAACTGAATGAACCAGTTTCTACTGGAGGACTTGAATGTGGTCTCTTTGGTGTTTGCTCCCAGAGTTCATCTGAGTCAGAGTCTCTAGCACTATAGAAGATTTAAAAAATTCAGCAAGAACTCAAGTTTACTATTACTTATTTTATTGAACCTTTATTTTAGCAGGGGGGTGAGCCCTTGCCAATGTGTATTTTATGTTGACTATCACATGCTATGCCTGTAGTTTTTGAGTGCCCTATTTACTATTGGTAAACATATTTCATTATAGTGATTATATATCTACAGCAATCAAAGTAAAATATCTCAAATGAATAATATGCAAGCATTTAAACAAGTGCATTAGCATGAGAAGAAAGAAAGTATTTTACTTACCAGTCTAAAGTTACGTCATTCCCATCCAAAAGAAATCAGCGTGAGTCTACAGTGTAATCACTTACTGAGTCCTCATCAACTTCTATGTCACTTTCCCCATTGATTTCTGCAATAATCTCGTCCAAATCTGTGTACTTGGACTTCGATTGAGCTTTCCCTGTTTTATTAGCCATGTTATACTTCCTAAAATAGCAATAAACTTGGTAGAACTAATCGAGCGTGCCCAGTTCATTGGCTTTCTAGCTAGCTATGTTTCAAAACTATAGTTGGTCATTGGACCAAGATAAAGTCAATCAAGCGAACACCGCCCGTCTCATTGGTGCGTATTCATGTCAATCCTTGGTGTGCTAATATACAGTGAGGGAAAAAAGTATTTGATCCCCTGTTGATTTTGTACGTTTGCCCACTGACAAAGAAATGATCAGTCTATCATTTTAATGGTAGGTTTATTTGAACAGTGAGAGACAGAATAACAACAACAAAATCCAGAAAAACACATGTCAAAAATGTTATAAATTGATTTGCATTTTAATGAGGGAAATAAGTATTTGACCCCCTCTCAATCAGAAAGATTTCTGGCTCCCATGTGTCTTTTATACAGGTAACAAGCTGAGATTAGGAGCACACTCTTGGTGACAACAGTTGGTGTGATTATTCGCAAATGGAAGAAACAAAAAAGAACTGTCAATCTCCCTCGGCCTGGGGCTCCATGCAAGATCTCACCTCGTGGAGTTGCAATGATCATGAGAACAGTGAGGAATCAGCCCAGAACTACACGGGAGGATCTTGTCAATGATCTCAAGGCAGCTGGGACCATAGACCAGCTGGTCCTCTGTAGCTCAGCTGGTAGAGCACGGCGCTTGTAACGCCAAGGTAGTGGGTTCGATCCCCGGGACCACCCATACACAAAAAAAAAAAAAAAAAAATGTATGCATGCATGACTGTAAGTCGCTTTGGATAAAAGCGTCTGCTAAATGGCATATTATTATTATTATGTTATATAGTCACCAAGAAAACAATTGGTAACACAATACGCCGTGAAGGACTGAAATCCTGCAGCGCCCGCAAGGTCCCCCTGCTCAAGAAAGCACATATACAGGGCCGTCTGAAGTTTGCCAATGAACATCTGAATGATTCAGAGGAGAACTGGGTGAAAGTGTTGTGGTCAGATGAGACCAAAATCGAGCTCTTTGGCATCAACTCAACTCACCGTGTTTGGAGGAGGAGGAATGCTGCCTATGACCCCAAGAACACCATCCCCACCGTCAATCATGGAGGTGGAAACATTATGCTTTGGGGGTGTTTTTCTGCTAAGGGGACAGGACAACTTCACCGCATCAAAGGGACGATGGACGGGGCCATGTACCGTCGAATCTTGGGTGAGAACCTCCTTCCCTCAGCCAGGGCATTGAAAATGGGTCGTGGATGGGTATTCCAGCATGACAATGACCCAAAACACACGGCCAAGGCAACAAAGGAGTGGCTCAAGAAGAAGCACATTAAGGTCCTGGAGTGGCCTAGCCAGTCTCCAGACCTTAATCCCATAGAAAATCTGTGGAGGGAGCTGAAGGTTCGAGTTGCCAAACGTCAGCCTCGAAACCTTAATGACTTGGAGAAGATCTGCAAAGAGGAGTGGGACAAAATCCCTCCTGAGATGTGTGTAAACCTGGTGGCCAACTACAAGAAACGTCTGAGCTCTGTGATTGCCAACAAGGGTTTTGCCACCAAGTACTAAGTCATGTTTTGCAATACTTATTTCCCTCATTAAAATGCAAATCAATTTATAACATTTTTGACATGCGTTTTTCTTTTTTTTCTTTTGTTATTCTGTCTCTAACTGTTCAAATAAACCTACCATTAAAATTATAGACTGATCATGTCTTTGTCAGTGGGCAAACGTACAAAATCAGCAGGGGATCAAATACTTGTTTCCCTCACTGTACCTTTTGTTTAGCCAATGCGTCATGCAAAATCATGAAACAAGTTCGGTCGCCTTCTAGAGTATCTGAGGATTGCAGAAAAACCTAACTTGACTGGGTGAAACAAGGTGTAGCGTTTATATTACGTTGAAATGTTTTGTTGCAAGTTCAACAAGTCGGAATTCAGGTGAAACGCTGTATACAACATGGACCGTGTTAGGATATAAAAATGGATTTCATCAAACAAAACAACACTACGTTTTCTCTCTGGGACCCTCAGGATGACAAATCAGAGCAAGATTACTGAATGTAAGTACATTATTTACCTTCAGAGATTAGTGTATCAAACCAGTTGCCGTGATAAAAGTGTTTTGTTGTTGTGCACTATCTTCAAACAATAGCATGGTATTTTTTTACTGTAATACCTACTGTAAATTGGACACTGCAGTTAGATTAACAATAATTTCAGCTTTCTGCCCATATAAGACATGTATATGTCAGTGAAAATGTGCTTTTGTTGACAACGTAATTGTAGTCACATTATCCGTATTGAGTAACAACTGTCCCGATTTCGGGACACCCATCCAGTAGAGGTTAAACAGCATGATCATTACACAGGAGCACCTTATGCTGGGGACAATAAAAGGCCACTCTAAAATGTGCAGTTCTCTCACAACACAATGCCACAGATGTCTTACGTTTTGAGGGAGCGTGCAATTGGCATTCTGACTGCAGGAATGTCCACCTGAGCTGTTGCCAGATAATGTAATGTTAATTTCTCTACCATAAGCCGCATCCAACGTCGTTTGAGAGAATTTGGCAGTACGTCCAACCGGCCTCACAACCGCAGACCATGTGTAACCATGCCAGCCCAGGACCTCCACATCCGGCGTCTTCACCTGCGGGATCGTCTGAGACCAACCACCCAGCTGAAGAAACTGTGGGATTGCACAACCTAAGAATTTCTGCGCAAACTGTCAGAAACCGTCTCAGGGAAGCTCATTTGCGTGCTTGTCGTCCTCACCAGGCTCTTAACCTGACTGCAGTTCGGTGTCGTAACCGACCTCACTGGGAAAATGCTCACCTTCGATGGCCACTGGTACGCTGGAGAAGTGTGCTCTTCACAGATGAATCCCAGTTTCAACTGAACAGATGGCAGCGTTTTGCGGATGTCAATGTTGTGAACAGAGTGCCCCATGTTGGCGGTGGGGTTATGGCATGGTCAGTCATAAGCTACGGACAAACAACACAAATTTTTTATTTAATCGATGGCAATTTGAATGCACAGTAACGAGATCCTGAGACCCATTGTTGTGCCATTCATCCACCGCCATCACCTCATGTTTCAGCATGATAATGCATGGCCCCATGTCGTAAGGATCTGTACACAATTCCTGGAAGCTGAAGATGTCCAAGTTCTTCCATGGCCTGCATAGTCACCAGACATGTCCCCTATTGAGCATGTTTGGGATGCTCTGGATCGACGTGTACGACAGTGTGTTCCAGGTCACGCCAGTATCCAACAACTTCGCACAGCCATTGAAGAGGAGTGGGACAACATTCCACAGGCCACAATCAACAGCCTGATCAACTCTATGCAAAGGAGATGGGTCACACCAGATAACTGACTGGTGTTCTGATCCACGCCACTACTTTCTTTAAGGTATCTGTGACCAACAGATAGATGCATACTGTATCTGTATTCCCAGTCATGTGAAATCCATAGATTATGGCCTAATGAATTTATTTTGACTGATTTCCTTATATGAACTGTAACTCAGTAAAATCATTGACATTTTTGCATTTTGCGTTTATATTTTTGTTCAGTATAGAACATTTACTTAGTTGCTTAAGTGGCTAATGAAGATTAATTTGATGTGTTGCTTCTAGCAATTAAAGCAGTGTTTATCAACGTCATGTCAGCCTCAGTGAGAACGAGGGTGAAAACCTATCCCTTAACAGATGTTTATTTCTCAGGTCAGAGGGCACTTTCTGTTTACATCGAGGGTTAGAGGGGAGGGGGGGACTTGTTTAGAATGTGAAATTCTGGTGTAATCAAATTACTTTTCTGTTTTCCTTCTTTCTCGCTCTCTCGTTTTTTGTTCCCCCCCCCAAAAAACGAATTTATGCCAGATACAAAACAACTGCTTCTCAGTGTCATGGAGCTGATGTCACTTCCTGCCTGAGGCTGACTGTAGCCACTTAACTTCCTCCATTATTCATTTCAGAGGAGGGCTGTGAAACGACTGCTCCTCCGTCTGCTCTGAGCGGGTAGAGGAGGGCTTTGTTCTGGCCCCAGGACTCTCTAAATGGCCTGTGGTTTGTGATTAGGAATAGATATGTAAATGTGGGTATGTTTGTTGGAGAAACTGTAACTGGCCAGCTGCTTTGTATAACAGTGTCTAAAGTTATGCCTTTTAATTCTTGGCAAGAGATGCAAAAAGGGGCAGAAGAGAGTGGCGAGGCATAGCTTTTGGGAACTGGAATGATGGTTTAGACCAAAACAAATGGTCTCTGGTTTCACTCAGATGCGACCCTATTATCAGCAGAAAGAGAGTGGTGGTATAAGAACATGTAAATGTATACTTCTATAATGTGTGTGTGTGTGTGCGTGCTTGGGGCCAAGAGGTTGAAGGTCAGGTCTAAAGATGCTGGTCCTGAATGGGGGATGTAGCGATTAGCTCCGAGATGCGGACATGAGGGAAAAGCGAAATCTACTCTTAAGTCCTAATGATGTTTTCTTTTGCAGGGAAAAATCTAAACATGTCCGTCGTTCAGTAATGTGACCCTAGGCGGGGTCGCGGTCTGGTCATTATGGGAAAGTCGTGTTTCTGTTACTGAAGCTTGAAACAACACATTTTCACTGGCTAAACTAGTGAGTGAGTGAGTGAGTGAGAGTCAGTGAGTGAGAGAGAGTGAGAGAGAGTGAGAGTGAGAGAGAGTGAGAGAGAATTCTCTCCATGTTGATCACAACCACCAAGAGTTAATGACCTCTGGAGAATTAAACCAGTCTGGCTCTTCTTCCCAACATTACTTCTTCTCTCATAAATTGAAAGAGAGGCAACATTTCCTTCCAAGTGTTTCCTGTTGCTCCTCTAATGACTTATAAACCAGGGAGAGTTTAACGCCAAAGGTTAGACATTCGCTATTGAAAACGTTAGACCATTGTTGCAGAGGCCATACCCTAGTAGCTCAGTTGGTAGAGCATGGCGCTTGCAATGCCAGGGTTGTGGGTTTGATTCCCATGGGGGACCAGTACGAAAATGTATGCGCTCACTACTGTAAGTCGCTCTGGATAAGAGCGTCTGCTAAATGACTAAAATGTAAATATTTAAAGTAGTAGTGACAGTTATTCAAAATACAGTAGTTATCTAAGAGGTTACCAATTATACAAATGAAAAGGAATACCCGAAAGCCTTGGTGAAGGCAAAACATATAAAGGAGACTTATAAAACTCAGCAAAAAAAGAAACGTCCCTTTTTCAGGACCTTGTCTTTCAAAGATAATTAGTAAAAATCCAAATAACTTCACAGATCTTCATTGCAAAGGGTTTAAACACTGTTTCCCATGCTTGTTCAATTAACCATAAACAATTAATGAACATGCGCCTGTGGAACGGTCGTTAAGACACTAACAGCTTACAGACGGTAGGCAATTAAGGTCACAGTTATGAAAACTTAGGATACTAAAAGAGGCCTTTCTACTGACTCTGAAAAACACCAAAAGAAAGATGCCCAGGGTCCCTGCTCATCTGCGTGAACGTGCCTTAGGCATGCTGCAAGGAGACATGAGGACTGCAGATGTGGCCAGGGCAATAAATTGCAATGTCTGTACTGTGAGACGCCTAAGACAGCGCTACAGGGAGACAGGACAGACAGCTGATCGTCCTCGCAGTGGCAGACCATGTGTAAAAACACCTGCATAGGATCGGTACATCCGAACATCACACCTGCGGGATTGGTACAGGATGGCAACTACAACTGCCCGAGTTACACCAGGAACGCACAATCCCTCCATCAGTATTCAGACTGTCCGCAATAGGCTGAGAGAGGCTGGACTGAGGGCTTGTAGGCCTGTTGTAAGACAGGTCCTCCCCAGACATCACCGGCAACAACGTCACCTATGGGTACAAACCCACTGTCGCTGGACCAGACAGGACTGGCAAAAAGTGATCTCACTGACGAGTCACGGTTTTGTCTCACCAGGGGTGATGGTCGGATTCGCGTTTATCGTCGAAGGAATGAGCGTTACACCGAGGCCTGTACTCTGGAGCGGGATCGATTTGGAGGTGGAGGGTACGTCATGGTCTGGGGCGGTGTGTCACAGCATCATCGGACTGAGCTTGTTGTCGTTGCAGGCAATCTCAACGCTGTGCGTTACAGGGAAGACATCCTCCTCCCTCATGTGGTACCCTTCCTGCAGGCTCATCCTGACATGACCCTCCAGCATGACAATGCCACCAGCCATACTGCTCGTTCTGTGCGTGATTTCCTGCAAGACAGTAATGTCAGTGTTCTGCCATGGCCAGCGAAGTGCCCGGATCTCAATCCCATTGAGCACGTCTGGGACCTGTTAGATCGGACGGTGAGGGCTAGGGCCATTCCCCCCAGAAATGTCTGGGAACTTGCAGGTGCCTTGGTGGAAGAGTGGGGTAACATCTCACAGCAAGAACTGGCATATCTGGTGCAGTCCATGAGGAGGAGATGCACTGCAGTACTTAATGCAGCTGGTGGCCACACCAGATACTGACTGTTACTTTTGATTTTGACCCCCCCTTTGTTCAGGGACACATTATTCAATTTCTGTTAGTCACATGTCTGTGGAACTTGTTCAGTTTATGTCTCAGTTGTTGAATCTTGTTATGTTCATACAAATATTTATACATGTTAAGTTTGCTGAAAATAAAAGCAGTTGACAGTGAGAGGACGTTTCTTTTTTTGCTGAGTTTATATTTAGCGACAGGTGGGGCAGAACAGAGCAACAAGTCACCTCAAACACTTCAACAACGAACATTTAAAGCGTTTTCATTTTTGGGGGGAGGGGAAGCGGGATCTTCCCCTTAACACCTCCATGGTTGTAATTACATGATACTTAAGTAACAAAATGTGCCACTTGACTTTCTTCTACCCCCTTCTCTTTGAGTCTTTGACTCAACTTGCATCATCAGTTTTTGTCTCATTGTCCTGTGACACCTCTCATTGCCTGTAATGGCGGTGTGGTGTTATTATGGCTGTGGAGCGTTTGGGTGAGGCCCCTTCTTTGTTGTTGACAAGATAGCTGTGATTAATGTGCCTTTTCCTGACCCCAGCTGTAGACTCAACCTCCCTCTCATGTCCCCAGTGCCTCTAATGGATTAACCTGTGGCCCTGGAGACCTCGCCTAGCTCTCGTCTAGCTCCGCTCAATACCACAGGAGAGAGGGAGGGGGAGCAGAGATGGGTGAGAAAGAAGGGTGGGGTGTGTGGTGGCAAAGGTAGTTTAATTGTCAACTAATCGCTTCCTATAACAGAGTTTCCACTGTTTTATGGAGAATTGTGTTGTGTGTTTTTTTTCTGTTCATATGGAATTTGTGTAAAGGGTGTGATGTCACCCTCTCCCGCCCCCACCAGATCCACCTCGGGGCACCAAAGAGGAAGAAAATTAGAGGGGAACTTTCACATAAAAGGCAGAGGTTTGCCCGGTTTCAAACAGTCAGGTGACGCAAAGGAAAACAGGCATTTATGGACACAGGCCATTTCGGTCGCTCAGTCGGCTGCAATCGAAACAAACTCATTTTCAATTACAGATAAGAAATCCTGGAAGTAATTTGATTTTCCAACTAGGAGCTGTAATCAATTTCTCTTCAGCGAGGGCTGTTGGATTGGTAGGTGACCACAGAGTCTGCTAGTTTGTCGACCGCATTAAAAAGCTGGAGGAATGCTCCATTGAGAGATGGTGGATTAGAGAACAGGCCTGAAGAAATCTCCCCATACCAGCCCTTAAACCACCCACTATTCTTTCTGTGGTAACGTGTGGGTGGGGACATGGGTGCATTTAAGGTGTGTGCCTAAGTGTGTGTGTGTGTGTCTGAGTGTCTATGTCTGAGTGTCTGGGTTTGTGTGCCATTGTGTGTGCATATATGTGTGTGTTCAAGTTTACCAAAAATAGCCACAGCTAGCGAGCAGCAGCCCCACAACCAACCATCCTTTCCTCTCCATCAACCTCCAAACACCACCCCATCTTTACTTCAGAGCAGAAAACTAATATTAAACGTATGTTGGACTCACCCACCTCTTGCACACTGCCTGCCTGCATGGCTTCCTCCCCTTGCACTCCCTTCTGTTCCTTCATGTCCCGGATATAATTATAGCCATCCGAGGGATGATTATATGTTTACCCTCGAAGCTGGCCGACTGCCTGTCCCCAGTCCCACTGGAGTTGCATATGTCTCAAAGGGGTTCCTCTTGAAAAGCACCACAGAAAGAGGGACCAGTAAAAAATGAGAGACGGAGAGAGAGCAGCGAATCGGTCATGACTTTGATATAATATCTATTTTTACATATGGTCTGCCTTGCGCTACACATAACTGCCTGCTGCTTCACTTTAGGGAGCTGGTTAGCAGAGTCTCGCCACTATACTTTTGGGAGTGGAGGACGAATAGGAGGATGGGGGAGGCCTCTGCAAACTATAATACAAATGACTGCCCTCTGTAGACTACAATTCATTTATATATAATGTATACGCGTATGTTTGTTCATTTAGCAGAAGGTTGAGATCAGAAGCCTGGGTTACACATCTGCTATAGTTAGCACATGGGAGAGAACACTGAACAATATCATAAATATATCATAGCAAAATCCCTCAAAGGTTCATTGTCTCCTGCAACCCTGTGTCTACACAACCACAATCCACTTCTGTCCGCTGAAGATGTAATTTAAGTTATATGTATAGATATATTATCCATTTATAGATGGATAATAATATTGTTTTGTTATGCCTTTACATTGCTAATTGACCTGTTTTTTTATGACTCGGCATCAAGGAAGAATTTGCAGACCGCTCTTTCACGTTGCCTAGCAATATCCATTAATCTGCCTATAGCAGCTATGTATGAAGGAGCCTTTAAAAGGTGGGTCAAAAGATCTTCATTCCATAACTAATTAACAACGCAACCTCTCCACAAGCAAAGGTGGTTAAATCATTCCAACCCAGAATACATTGTCCATTTAGTATCATGATAGAACATTAACACAGCATGTTCCATTGTTGAACACAAGTTTGCAACATAAGAAACCAGGGTCCAAACGTGCTTATGTCATGCTTTGGCTTGTTTATGCATTTTGGATGGCGAGGAGGGAGGGAACTGACCTCTGAGTTGACTGGTAATCCTTGGGATTTCGCTACAGCTAATCGGAGAGCTACTCTCCGGTGCAGCAAAGGACTGTGGGCCAGTCTGACGGAAAAAAAGGAGTGCAAAAGTTGCGTACATAGAAGCCAAAGCAGGAAATGCTCTGTCCAGTGTTAAATATTTTTCTACAATGTATAAACAAGTGACTAGTGTCTCACTAGATACTGTGAGGACGGAAGAACAAGCTGATACTGGACTCTGCTACATTATTTTAATTGAACCATGAACCATCAACACAGAGTTTGCTGTAGGGGGAACATGGTTTGAGTTCACAGAGTGGGTCTCAGCCTTGGCCAGGTTACGGGTTGGCTGTCCACAGCTTGTATATTTGTGAATGTTTGGTTGCAGAATGCTCTTGGTTTCCAGTTACCTAATTTCCTGAACAAGAACAAATATATAAATAAATACAGACTCGTATATAGAGACTTTAGTGCATACAGAATGGTCACAGAAGGTTTTGACACACATGCACACACACACACACACACACACACACGCGGACACACACACTCACACAGATAGTTTGTTTAGCTGCGGACATGCTGAAGCCCACGCATCCACACTCACCTCAGTGCTGTCCTTGTAATGGCTAGTATCTCTGGTCCCTGAGCCCTGGGGGGACGATAAAAGCCAGGCCGTTGTGTTTTATCTGTCCTGCTGAAAGTTAGCCATTGACACTATGCACTTTAAGATAAGTGTCACTCACTGGGAGGACTTACCCATCCCACGCTGGGAGGGACAAACTGCAACGTTTGTGTCCCTCTTAGCGGTGAGCTTACCACCGACTTTGCTGGCATGGGCAACTGTTACTAAGCAATATAACTTTTTTCCCCAGGGAAAGTTTAAATAAAAAGGGGGGAAAAAACAACAATGCTGAATTAAAGTTTCTACCTCAGTCAATATGGATTTTTATGTGAAATCCGACTACCCAGTCCTCCCCATGCACCATGCCACTTAATTTCAGCCACGATTACTCAATGTGTCTGTCCTCGTCTCTTTGCTTTTCTGTATCCGCAACGTCCGAATATGATTCTTTCACAATTACCCACTTCACCAACGGCAACCCCACAAAAGTCAATCATGGAGAGCACTCTGCCTGTTTTTAGGGACGGACAAAAGGAAAAAAGTTGGTGGGGTTGTCTGCTGTAATTTGATTGCTGACAAGTGTGGGGAAAAAGGTCTGTCAGCTTAGCGACGGTACCCAACAAAAGGCAATCTCATTGTTACCGTCGTAGTGCTCAATTGCTGGATGACGGGCATGGGACAAAGGAACAGCAGGCTGCAGCGGGCATCGCTGGGACCCTCCCTGCTCCCTCCACAGTGGTAATGACAGCCTAAGCGCGAACAGCAGGTGTCTTCCATTCAAGGCTGGGCAGGTTAATAAAGTTTCCTCAGAGAGTAAATAAACAAGGGCTTGTTCACACACTGGCTAATTGTTTTTTCTTTTTCCCCCGTTCCACCCAGCTCTGTGTGGACAGCCGTGATGAAGGACACTGTCTGGTTCCCCTGAGGTCTCCCTCCCAGGCCCTCGCCATCTCAGCTCCCAAGGCCCCCCAATGAGCTCAACTGGGGCCCCTGTACTGTCCTGTCATGGCTAAACAGAGGTGTTTTACTTCCAAAATAGCAGACGCTTGACTTTGCTAGCTGGGTTGCTGTTAAAAGATTTGGAAGAAATATAATTGTTTTGAAGAAAGAAAGTAACTTGTTGATCTGTGTTTCAATGCAAATCCTTATAGAACACAGATTCTCCTTCTCCCTCTCTGGTCTGGATATGGTTGTGATCCGTAGGTATACTGCCAGATGGTATTTCTTCCCTTTGTGTCACTGCAACTTTGCAAAGTCGTCCGGTTTGTGTCCCATCCTTAACGAGAGCCAAGTACAGTGACTTGCAAAAAAGTATTCATCTACCTTGGCGTTTTTCCTATTTTGTTGCATTTCAACCTGTAATTTAAATTGATTTTTATTTGGATTTCATGTCATGGACATACACAAAATAGTCCAAATTGGTGAAGTGAAATGAAAAAAATAACGTGTTTCAAAAAATTATACAAAATAAATAACGGAAAAGTGGAAAAAGTGGTGGTGCACCCCCTTTGCTATG
Source organism: Coregonus lavaretus (assembly GCF_964263955.1). Classification (NCBI taxonomy): domain Eukaryota; kingdom Metazoa; phylum Chordata; class Actinopteri; order Salmoniformes; family Salmonidae; genus Coregonus; species Coregonus lavaretus. Next base: position 27,337,453 of record NC_140014.1, on the reverse strand, counting down.
AAGCCCCTAAATAAGATCTCGTGCAACCAATTACCTTCAGAGGTCACATAATTAGTTCAGTAAAGTCCACCTGTGTGCAATCTAAGTGTCACATGATCTGTCACATGATCTCAGTATATATACACCTGTTCTGAAAGGCCCCAGAGTCTGCAACACCACTAAGCAAGGGGCACCACCAAGCAAGCGGCACCATGAAGACCAAGGAGCTCTCCAAACAGGTCAGGGACAAAGTTGTGGAGAAGTACAGATCAGGATTGGGTTATAAAAAAGTATCCAAAACGTTGAACATCCCACGGAGCACCATTAAATCCACTATTTAAAAAATTGAAAGAATATGGCACCACAACAAACATGCCAAGAGAGGGCCGCCCACCAAAACTCACAGACCAGGCAAGGAGGGCATTAATCAGAGTGGCAACAAAGAGACCAAAGATAACCCTGAAGGAGCTGCAAAGCTCCACAGTGGAGATTGGAGTATCTGTCCATAGGACCACTTTAAGCAGTACACTCCACAGAGCTTGGCTTTACGGAAGAGTGGCCAGAAAAAAGCCATTGCTTAAATAAAAAAATAAGCAAACCCGTTTGGTCTTCGCCAAAAGCCATGTGGGAGACTCCCCAAACATGTGGAAGAAGGTACTCTGGTCAGATGAGACTAAAATTGAGCTTTTTGGCCATCAAGGAAACGCTATGTCTGACGCAAACCCAACACCTCTTATCACCCCGAGAACACCATCCCCACAGTGAAGCATGGTGGTGGCAGCATCATGCTGTGGGGATGTTTTTCCATCGGCAGGGACTGGGAAACTGGTCAGAATTGAAGGAATGATGGATGGCGCTAAATACATGGAAATTCTTGAGGGAAACCTGTTTCAGTCTTCCAGAGATTTGAGACTGGGACAGAGGTTCACCTTCCAGCAGGATGGCCTAGTCAAAGCCCAGACCTAAATCCAATTGAGAATCTGTGGTATGACTTAAAGATTGCTGTACACCAGCGGAACCCATCCAACTTGAAGGAGCTGGAGCAGTTTTGCCTTGAAGAATGGGCAAAAATCCCAGTGGCTAGATGTGCCAAGCTTATAGAGAAATACCCCAAGAGACTGTAATTGCTGCAAAAAGGTACCACCAAAAGTGCACCTGATCTCATGGTAAGGTTCAGAAACACATTCCAGAGTGAAGGAGAGAAACTTTCAGCTTACCTGTTGAGACTTGACAAATTGCTGCACACTGTATATCGAAAAGGAGGCATTGAGCTGTCAGAGATGAATCGCACAAGCATTGGCCAAGTAGTGAGAGGTGCATCCTCACATGACATGGTTGCGCTTCGTATTCGCATGACCTATAAGCTGCGTGATCCACCAACCTTTACTGAGCTGCTGCAGGAAGTAAGGGAGGAGGAGGAGGACATGATTCAAGACAGGAACACAATGAAGAGTGTTGTGAAGTCATCAGCTGTTGCTCCTGTTGCTACAGTTTGTGAAGAAGCTAATACTGAGATAGAAGTGCTGAGAAAAGAGCTAAAAGGTTTGAAAATTTAAATGACACGTCTCATGTCTGCTAACGTCACAGCAGCTCACTCTGACACACAAAGGTCAGATGTTGCATTTAAAAGCAAAAAGAAAAGGGTATATCCATCACAAGAACAGACACAGGCCGACAGAAACCCTGGAGTGTTCTGTTATAGATGTGGAGAAGATGGCCATTTCAAGAGAAACTGTGAAGGTGAAGAGAACTTGAGGAAAGTCAACACACGCCTGATCAAACAAAAACGGTCTATGGGAAACTAGAGGGACCCAGTAAAGGAGCGGCCTGATGTCCCGGTGAAGATACGTTCCACAAAGTGCCACAAGTATGAAGACATGAAAGATATGCTACCTACAGGTTTAGTTGGCCCAAGTTCTGTCGTTTCTGTACAGATTGAAGGTGTCTATGCTAAAGCTTTACTAGATAGTGGTTCTCAGATTACTCTACTTTACAGATCCTTTTATGACAAGTACCTGACGCATTTGCCATTGATTCCTATAGGAAACTTAGCGATATGGGGCCTTAGCTCTGAGCAGTACCCATATGATGGCTATTTGTCGCTTAAGCTTGAGTTCTCGGGATCGGTTGTGGGCGTAGCAGAGACCATTGAAGCACTTGTGTTGGTATGTCCAGATCCGGCCATGAAATGTGACGTGTCTATTCTGGTCGGCACAAATACGTCTGTAGTGAAGAGACTTGACTGCTTGCAGAGAAAAGGAAGGTGAAGGTTTCCTTAGCACACTACAAGTTCATCCTGCTATCAAGGAGGCAAATGAGAGGATGAGAGAAAGCTCAACTGATGATGACGAGAAGAGAGGAACGGTCTGGTTCGCACAGACAAAACCTGTCACCCTGCCACCTGGTGGGCAGGCGAGAGTTACTGGAATTTCAAAGTTTCCTGGGATACCTTCTACTCAAACCCTTCTGGTAGAGAGGCCTGAAGAACCCCGGTTCCCTGAAGAACTACTAGTGAGGCCGGAAATCCAGATGGTTGCAGTTGTGTCGTCTAGAAGAATCACCCTTACTGTCAGGAATGTCTTGACAAAGGAGATCATCCTGAAACGAGGTATGCCTATTGCTCATCTGTTTCCTATAGATGTTGCTCCTGGTGTTCCATTGAAAAGAAAGAAGGATTCATCTGAGAAGTTGACATCTTCTTCATTCAACTTTGGAGATTCTCCAGTGTCTGAGGGATGGAAGAAGAGATTATGTGAAAAGATGATGGAACGGAAAGAAGTGTTCAACACATGAGTTTGGTGTGGGTTGTTCAAAGAGTACTCACCACACCATCAGTTACTGAAGACAAACCGTTTAGCGAGAGATCTCGCCGCTTGGCTCCAGCTGATGTTGAAGATGTAAGGAAGCGTCTAAATAACTTGAAAAGTTCTGGGATCATATCTGAGTAGGGAAGCCCCTATGCATCTCCTATTGTGGTGGTGAGGAAAAAGAATGGCACCATACGCATGTGTTGATTACAGGACCCTCAACAAGCGCACTGTTCCCGACCAGTACACAGTCCCACGTGTGGAGGATGCTCTGACATGGTTCAGTGTGTTAGATCTCAGAAGCGGATACTATCAAATCCCAATGGGTGACACAGATAAAGAGAAGACTGCATTTATCTGTCCAGTTGGATTTGACCAATTTGAGAGGATGCCACAGGGTGTGTCCGGAGCACCTGCAACATTTCAACGTGTCATGGAACAGACAGTTGGAGACATGAATCTACTCAAAGTTCTTGTTTACCTCTACGACTTAAATCATGTTTGGAAGGACGCTGGAAGAACACGAGCAGAGGTTGCTCAAGGTGTTGGACCGCTTGAAAAGTGAAGGCCTAAAACTGTCCCTTGACAAGTGTCAGTTTTGCCACACATCTGTCAACTATGTTGGACATATCATATCCCAGAATGGAGTGGCCACATACACATAAAAAATTGAAGCTGTCACCACGTGGCCAAGGCCAGAAACGGACTGCTCTGCGTTCTTTCCTAGGATTCTGTGGATATTACAGGAGATTTGTGAAAGACTACTCTAAAGTGAGTTACCCCCTGAATCAGCTCTTATGTGGATATCTTCCCGCAGGCAAGAAAGGGAGAAAGTCCAAGGAAGAGGTGAAAGCCTACCTCAACCCCTCAGAACCATTTGGATCAAGGTGGAATGAGAAGTGTGAATTGGCATTCGAGACATTGAAGGAAAGCCTCACAAAAGCTCCTGTGTTGGCTTTTGCTGATCCTCAGTTGCCATACGTTCTACATGTAGATGCTAGCCGCGAAGGGTTAGGTGGAGTACTGTACCAAGATCAAGGTGAGGGTCTGCGTCCTGTGGCATTTGTGAGTCGAAGCCTGACCGCAACTACCCAGCTCACAAGTTAGTTTCTTGCGTTGAAGTGGGCCGTGGTTGATAAACTACATGATTACCTGTATGGGGTCAAGTTCGAGGCTAGAACAGACAACAACCCATTGACATATGTCCTCACGTCCGCAAAACTGGATGCCACTGGTCATCGTTGGCTGGCTGCGTTGTCTACCTATGACTTTAGTCTCAAGTACAGTCCCGGCAGGCAGAACATAGATGCCGATGCTTTATCTCACCGCCCTCATCAGCAATGTGCAGTGGAACAAGATTGGAGAGACATTCCTGCATCCGGTGTTAGAGCCATGTGCCAGATGTCTAATGTTGTTAGAATAACTCCAGGATCATCTCATAGTAGAGTGATTGATCAGTTGGGAACCTCTATGCATGCTGTGCCTCAAGCATACTGTAACCTGAGCATGCTGACGTCTAACATGCCCAGATTGAGCACTATGGAACTTTCTGCATCGCAACAAGAAGACCCTTGCTTAGGAGAGATTTGGGTTGCTCTTAATAAACATGATATCACCAGGGTGACCAAGACCAAACATCCACTCATCTCTTTGCTCCTGAGAGAGAGTGGGAGAAGCTAAAGATGGAAGATGGAGTTATGTACAGGATCACACATCCGCCAAACAAGATTTGTCGTGTTCAGTTACTTCTTCCAGAGAAGTTCAGAACTATGGTTCTCACGTCGCTGCATGATGACTCAGGTCATTTAGGATTTGACAAGACATATGGACTTGTCAGAGACCGGTTCTACTGGCCACGCATGAAGATGGAAGTAGAAGAGTACTGTAAGTCCTGTGTTCGCTGTGTACAGAGGAAAACACTTCCAAAGATAGTTGCTCCGCTTGGTCATATGCAAAGTGATGGACCTTCTGTGTATGGATTTCCTGTCCATTGAGCCTGACTCCAATAACACAGCGAATGTTCTGGTCATTACACAAGATACGCTCAAGCTTTTCCTACGAAGGATCAGAAAGCATCCACGGTCGCCAAGGTATTGTGGGAGAGGTATTTCATCCATTATGGTCTGCCCAAGAGGATGCATAGTGATCAAGGTAGAGATTTTGAAAGTCGACTCATCCATGAGCTACTGAATATGCTTGGAGTGGAGAAGACAAGGACAACACCATATCATCCTCAGGGAGATCCGCAACCCGAGAGATTCAAGCGAACCTTGTTGAACATGCTTGGAACTCTTGATCCTACGCGAAAGAACAAATGGAGTCAGTATGTTGGGCATCTAGTGCACTCGTATAACTGTAGTCGGAATGAAGCGACTGGCTATTCGCCATATTTTTTTATGTTTGGACGTGAAGCTAGATTGCCTGTTGATATTTGTTTTGGAGTCTCGAGTGATAGCTCTTCAGAGAGAACTTACCTCAAGTATGTATCTGATATGAAGAAACAGTTACAAGTTACTTACAAACTTGCTGAGAGCACTGCTGGAAAGCAAACCAAGAAAACAAACAGCGATATGATAAGAAGATTCGCTACACGCAACTTATGCCTGGAGACAGAGTCCTCATACGGAATCTAGGACTGAAAGGAAAACATAAGCTGGCAGATCGCTGGGTCTCTACGCCATATGTGGTGGAAAGTCAGATGTCAAACTTACCTGTGTTTCGTTTGAAGCCTGAAATTGGAGATGGACCCATTAAGATTCTTCATCGGAATCACCTGCTACCACTGGGGCAGAAAGTGTGCATAGAACCTGTGGTTAACATAGAACCAACACCTGGTAGAAGGACCCTGCAAAGGAGGAGGAAGAGAAAGGGAAATGAAAAGTTGCCTGGAAACTGTACTCCTCGGAATGATGAGAAAGTTGAAGAGGTTGAGAATCCAGAAGATGAGAAGGATTTTGACTCAGAAGATGAGGACATCGGAGTATGGTGCCAAATGCAAACTGTATAAGCCGAGAAGTGGAAGAGATGTCGGAACCATTTAGCTTGGATTTAGACATAGTTTGGAATCAAATGACAGGGGAACCTGAAAGAGCAGACCAAGTTCTGGAAGTAAAAGAGTCCAGCCAAGAAGCTGAGGTCGCACCTGGAGTTGAAGAAGATGATAATGAGGCATCTAACTCAGTTGAAGAGATTCCAGAAGAGGAACGAGAAGTTCAGGGAGAAGTGGAAACTTCTGAGGAAATGGAAGGACCAGGGATAAGAAGATCTCAGAGAGTAAAGAAAGCTCCTGTATTACTTACCTATGATAAACCTGGAGTTCCAAGTATAGCCCCAGATGCGGCAGGTAGCTTAGTGGGTAAGAGCGTTGTGCCAGTAACCGAAAGGTCATTGGTTCTTATCCCCGAGCAGACTAGGTGAAAAATCTGTCGATGTGCCCTTGAGCAAGGCACTTAACCCTAATTGCTCCTGTAAGTCGCTCTGGATAAGAGCGTCTGCTAAATGACTAAAAATGTTTTAAAAAATGTAATGTCAGATATTGTTCCACACTGTACAAGTGGATCGGATAAGGGAAACACAAATGTATCTCCTTTTCAATTATCTAACAAGTTTTGTCTCAGCTTTAGGTTGTAGTTAAGAGTTGACACGTTTACTTGTCATTACATTTCACTTATGTTTACAAGTCATGAGGACATGCCTATTTTGGTGGGGGGGGGGGGGGGGGAGTGTAATACCTTGCTAAAAACCAAGTATAGAGTTTATTTGTTATAATGAATTGGTATTAGATTTAAAAGGTGATCGAATAGCTCCTGATTTGTAATGTCGTTAATGCATTTATTTTGAAGCAATGTTTTTAAAAATGTACAAGTGAATAGGTTGGTTTACTTTTAAGTTTAAGTTTCCCACGTATCTTGTTAAAGTTTTGACCAATGAGGAAGCTTGTTAAGTTGTGGCCAATGGGAGAGTGGACTTGTTGCTAGGAAAAGAAAAGAGAGGGAAAGGTTGAAAGAAGGGAGAGGAGAGACGTTAGTGGGGTTGGTGAAGGAAAAACGACCAAAGGAAACGATAAAGAGAGAACAAAACCATACCTACAGAGTTTTGAAGGGAAATCCTGATTTTATTTCTATAAGAGAGTGTTATTATTTCGTTAAGAAAGACCTAGTGGAGACTGAAGCTGCCGTCGCATTGTGGAGACATTCGACATCCTAGAGGTTAGCCTAGTATCGTGCGAGACTTGGAGAGAATTGCTTGTGACGATCAACGAGTTCGGGTTTCCAACGAATGTCTGTTGCTGCTACCGAGTACTGGCTGCATTGATAGCTGTGTTCGCTGTGGATCTTGTGAGGACACCTGCACGGAACTGCTATACTTTGCTGAAGCATTATCTACAAGTAGTGAGTAACTACAAATGTGGGGTGGACTTCGGGAGGGAAAAAAGTATTTGATCCCCTGCTGATTTTGTACGTTTGCCCACTGACAAAGACATGATCAGTCTATAATTTTAATGGTAGGTTTATTTGAACAGTGAGAGACAGAATAACAACAACAAAATCCAGAAAAATGCATGTCAAAAATGTTATAAATTGATTTGCATTTTAATGAGGGAAATAAGTATTTGACCCCTCTGCAAAACATGACTTAGTACTTGGTGGCAAAACCCTTGTTGGCAATCACAGAGGTCAGACATTTCTTGTAGTTGGCCACCAGGTTTTCACACATCTCAGGAGGGATTTTGTTCCACTCCTCTTTGCAGACCTTCTCCAAGTCATTAAGGTTTCGAGGCTGACGTTTGGCAACTCGAACCTTCAGCTCCCTCCACAGATTTTCTATGGGATTAAGGTCTGGAGACTGGCTAGGCCACTCCAGGACCTTAATGCGCTTCTTCTTGAGCCACTCCTTTGTTGCCTTGGCCATGTGTTTTGGGTCATTGTCATGCTGGAATACCCATCCACGACCCATTTTCAATGCCCTGGCTGAGGGAAGGAGGTTCTCAACCAAGATTCGACGGTACATGGCCCCGTCCATCGTCCCTTTGATGCGATAAAGTTGTCCTGTCCCCTTAGCAGAAAAACACCCCCAAAGCTTAATGTTTCCACCTCCATGTTTGACGGTGGGGATGGTGTTCTTGAGGTCATAGGCAGCATTCCTCCTCCTCCAAACACGGTGAGTTGAGTTGATGCCAAAGAGCTCAATTTTGGTCTCATCTGACCACAACACTTTCACCCAGTTCTCCTCCTAATCATTCAGATGTTCATTGGCAAACTTCAGACGGGCCTGTATATGTGCTTTCTTGAGCAGGGGGACCTTGCAGGCGCTGCAGGATTTCAGTCCTTCACGGCGTAGTGTGTTACCAATTGTTTTCTTGGTGACTATGGTCCCAGCAGCTTTGAGATCATTGACAAGATCCTCCCGTGTAGTTCTAGGCTGATTCTTCACCGTTCTCATGATCATTGCAACTCCACGAGGTGAGATCTTGCATGGAGCCCCAGGCCGAGGGAGATTGACAGTTCTTTTGTGTTTCTTCCATTTGCGAATAATCGCACCAACTGTTGTCACCTTCTCACCAAGCTGCTTGGCGATGGTCTTGTAGCCCATTCCAGCCTTGTGTAGGTCTACAATCTTGCCCCTGACATCCTTGGAGAGCTCTTTGGTCTTGGCCATGGTGAAGAGTTTGGAATCTGATTGATTGATTGCTTCTGTGGACAGGTTTCTTTTATACAGGTAACAAACTGAGATTAGGAGCACTCCCTTTAAGAGTGTGCTCCTAATCTCAGCTCGTTACCTGTATAAAATACACCTGGGAGCCAGAAATCTTTCTGATTGAGAGGGGGTCAAATACTTATTTCCCTCATTAAAATGAAAATCAATTTATAACATTTTTTACATGCGTTTTTCTGGATTTTTTTGTTGTTATTCTGTCTCTCACTGTTCAAATAAACCTACCATTAAAATTATAGACTGATCATTTCTTCGTCAGTGGGCAAACGTACAAAATCAGCAGGGGATCAAATACTTTTTTCCCCTCACTGTACCTAGTCAAAGCTTTCCTTAAGTTTGGGTCAGTCACAGTGGTCAGGTATTCTGCCATTGTGTACTCTCTTTTTAGAGACAAATAACATTCTAGTTTGCTCTGTTTTTTTGTTAATTCTTTCCAATGTGTCAAGTAATATGTATATTTTTTTCTCATGACTTGGTTGGGTCTAATTGTGTCGTTGTTGTTGTCCTGGCGCTCTGTGGAGTCTGTTTGTGTTTGTGAACAGAGCCCCAGGACCAGCTTACTTAGGGGACTCTTCTCCAAGTTCATCTCTCTGTAGGTGATGGCTTTGTTATGGAAGGTTTGGGAATCGCTTCCTTTTAAGTGGTTATAGAATTTAACGGCTCTTTTCTGGATTTTGATAATTAGCGGGTATCGGCCTAATTCTGCTCTGCATGCATTATTTTGTGTTTTTCATTGTACACTGAGGATATTTTTGCATAATTCTGCATGCAGAGTCTCAATTTGGTGTTTGACCCATTTTGTGAATTCTTGGTTGGTGAGCGGACCCCAGACCTCATAACCATAAAGGGCAATGGGTTCTATAACTGTTTCAAGTATTTTTAGCCAGATCTCTCTCTCTCTCTCTCTCTCTCTCGATACTTCTAGTAAGAGGAACAGTGTGTGTGAGAGGAGGGGGTGGTGTGAGGTACTGAGGGCAGAACAGAGAGACACAAAGATGCAGATCAGTGGGCCAGAGTTCGTGGTGTTAGGTTTGGTAAATCTCCCGCTGTATCCACAAAGCCAGCAGCTCCCTCGCATTTCTGGAATGTCTCACATTTCTCCTCTCGCTTATTATTGTTGAACTACTTAAGGTTCCACAAGCAGAGATAAGATTTCTTCCCTTCCTCCCTAGCCTTTTCTGCAGTCATTATCAGAAAATGAGGTGAGATAAAGAAAGAGTACAGATATAGCGAAATTAGGGGAAATTGGGATCCTCCCTAGAAGGGCAGTGCAGTCAACTGGCCTCCATTTAGCTGCTATTTGATGTTAGGGCTATCCATTTTCATTTTGGTTTGAAATCAAGCAGTACAGGCACCAGTTAAAATAAATTATTTACAGAGGTTGGTGTACCTCTAAAGTTGGGAGGTAAAAGATAATGATGTATGATGATACAAAATTATATCTGAACTTCGGTGCTGCTAGAACTAAACTACTTCTAGTTACGGCTAGCTTGCTAACCTAGCTACCTCTGGTACTGCTGTACCTAAACTACTGCTAGCTACAGTAAGCTAGCCAGCCCTCTCTACTTGGTACTGCTATAACTAAACAACTGCTAGCTACAGCTAACTAGCCTGCTATTCCCTGTGAACACCCTGACTAATGGGGGAACGTTATCGCTTCTGGGCTATTAGGAAAAATATCCTTCAGCCCAACCCGCCTTCAATACCGCCTTGCACACTCTTGCCTGCATCTAGCTGATCTAGAGTGTAATCGTTAGTCCAACTGTTGCAAACAAGAGTTTGTTGGACAAATTCAGGTATGTTTATCCCCATTTCGTTCTGTTTGCTTCCATTTAAGAAACGTTTTTCAACAGAATCGGCGGAATGAATACACCCCTGATCACAAACAGTTCACTTTCATAGCCACATACAAACAGCTCGCTGTATTCCTTCTCGAATCTACTTGCTCTCCTCCGCTCACCTTTTCCCTTCGCTTGTGGACTTCAATGCTGTAGCTTGTGCTTTCAGTACTAGATTAATTATCTGATCCTTTGATTGGGTGGACAACATGTCATTTCATGCTGCAAGAGCTCTGATAGGTTGGAGGATGTCCTCCGGAATTTGTCATAATTACGGTTTAAGTCTATGGAAGGGGGTAAGAACCATGAGCCTCCTAGGTTTTGTATTGAAGTCAATGTACTCAGAGGAGGACGGAAGCTAGTTGTCCTCCAGCTACACCATGGTGCTACCCTACCGAGTACTGTTGAGGCTACTGTAGACCTTCATTGCAAAACAGTGTGTTTTAATCAATTATTTGGTGACATTAATATATTTTGTATAGTTTTATCTAAAAAGGATAACTATTTTATTGTCAAATCAAATTGTATTTGTCACATTCACGTGTTTAGCAGATGTTATTGCGGGTGTAGCGAAATGCTTGTGCTTCTAGCTCCGACAGTGCAGTTATATCTAACAAGTAATATCTCATGTTTCACTATTTTTATGAAATTCACTGAGAAGGATGGTCCTACCCTTCCTCCTCTGAGGAGCCTCCACTGATGGAGAGTAACTCTACACTTTAGCGCATTATCCTTGTCACCTCAGCTCCAGCTAAATCACCACAGTAAATCGCTGCCATGTTTTCTTGCCTCACCACCTTCATTTGTTATCTCCGCTCTCTTTTTGTTCTCCTCTCTGTCTCTCTCGCTCGCTCTCTCTTTCCCCTCTCATGCATTACTATTCCAGTCTGCCCCACAGAGACTGGGCCGGAGCACCTGCAAGTGCTCACTTTGAAAGATGTTGCAGGCCCAAGAATGCGCACAGTAAACACACGAGAGCTGTATTTATAATAAATCAGCGTTATGGCTCTCTGATGGAGGTGATATCAGTGAAATTTATGCCGAGAGACCTCGTCGTCCTCAGCAAACAGCTGAGATGTGGTAGACCTGTGGGTTCTAGTACGCTATGTCACTGACTGAAATAGAGTGTGGGCAGGGTGGCGGTGGGTAACAGCGGGTGTGTGTGTGTGTATGTGGTGGTGGGTCTGTGTGTCTACATTAATCTGTGCCGGTCTGTGTCTGTGTGTGTGTGTGTGTGTGTGTGTGTGGGGTGGGGCGGCAGAACAGTATCAGGCAGAGTTTAGAGAAAGACAGTTGTTTGAGGATGGATCAGCTCTCAGTGACTTCAGTTCTAAATTATCTGTGTCTGTCTGTGGGTGAATCCAACATTCCAGACAATTTTGCACCTCGTTCTTCAGCGAACCCCTTAAACCACCACGATAACTGTGAAATGACTGTCAGGCAACACACATCTCGAAAAATTGCCCTGAAACCCAAACGAAACACAGGTATGTAAACAAAAGTGGACTGAACCATTCCCCAAATCCCCGACCCCCACCCCAGATGGTTCGCTTCACCTCTGGCAATCAGACAGAAAACAAATTATGTCACTCTTCTTGAAGCTGTTGTACGGTTTCCCATTACCAAACCCATTCCCATCATACCATGATGAAAGGTGACCACCCGCCATTGTTTGGTTTTCAGCAGATGCAAGCAATAATAACAACGGCTAAAGCCCAATGGATGGAAGTGTCCTAAAGCCCCTGAAACACTGTGGAGTTACAAAAGGGTCAACAGGCTTCACTTCTCTGTAAGGCCAGCAGAGGGGCTTCTGTAAATGTTTGTTGTTTTATTGTCAACACCACTCTCAGGGGCCTCAAATTGAGGTTCATTTCACAATTTTGATATGTCCTTGAAAAAATACCAAAGACTAAAAGACTGAGCTGTATCTGGAAGTTGGGCCGGAGTCAAAGAAAGCAGGCGTCTCCCTTGGTTACCTCCAGCCAATCGTTAAGAGAGAATGCTAATTGACAGAGTTGCTCTGGCGAATAGGCCTTACAGTTGCGGTCATCTTGTGGTTAAAATCTGGCAGCTCGGCCCTCTCTCTGCCAGGAGACTGTGTGCTAAAGCTAATTGCTTGTGTTTCTTACTCAGGGGTGATAAATAAATAACATATACAATGTCATAAAAATGCTTTTTTTACAGGCTGCTAACAGCTGGAGCCGTGCTGGGAGGGACACCATGGGAAACTCTGGTGTGTTCTGGATCCAACCAGCATATACATGATGTGTTGGAGAACTCAGAAGTTCTTAGTTGCCCCCTTTTCCCCTACTTCTACTTCTACCTCTCCTCTCCTCTCCTCTCCTCTCCTCTCCTCTCCTCTCCTCTCCTCTCCTCTCCTCTCCTCTCCTCTCCTCTCCTCTCCTCTCCTCTCCTCTCCTCTCCTCTCCTCTCCTCTCCTCTCCTCTCCTCTCCTCTCCTGTGTTTCAGGCTCCCCACTGATGGAACAAGGTACTGGAGGGGAAACTGATGAAGCAACCCAACAAATTTGGCAATTAACCCAGCACCAACCATTGCCCTGTTTGAAAGGTTCCCACAGCAACCAGGAGGCCCCCGCAGCGAGGTTTGGGCTTCCCGTTTTTCACACCTGCGGCGCCCAGGGAGGAAAAGCAGCTTGGGATAAGAGGTGTTGGTTACAACGGAACTGGAGACTGACAAAAAAACACAACAAAATAAAACATGATGTGGAGGGGTGTGTGTGTGTTAATTCATTACAGTTTCCATCCATATGAGTCTTACACCCTGCTCATAAACATTAGTGTTTGTGGTGCTGTGTTTGTTGGGGAGGGGTTAGGAGGAGTTGGGGGAAGCAGAGGTGCTTTGCAGTGCTTTTCCTCCCTACATGATGTCACTGCATGGGCCTCCTGGCCTCGCCAGGAGCAGGCATGTGGAAATCGCTGGCGAGTCGACGACAAGATTTGCAGTTGAGCCAGTTTCTTTCTAAGAATCCGTCAGACTTGTTTGTGTTATTGACTGCAGTAAAATTGGAAATGTTTCTACTCTCAAAAGAAGGATCCAATGTGGCTGATCATTGGCTAGCCTGCCCATCATGTCATCCATCATGGTATCCATAGAGATAGATTGAGGACTCTAGTGCCCATAAGCTAATTTTAGCATGGGCAGCGCATTTGAGGACTTTCACAATTTTTAAGTAGTCAACTGGGTGGTGCTTCCAATGGGTTAAGGAAGGATCACATACAATGTTTTGGGACAGTGCCACATTATTCTTTTTTTTGGCTCTGTACTCCAGCACTTTGGATTTGAAATGATACAATGACTAGGAGGTTAAAGTGTCAGCTTTACTTTGAGGGTATTTCTTTATCCATATCAGGCGAACCGTTTAGAAATTACAGCACTTTTTGTACATAGTACCCCCATTTTACGGGACCAAAAGTGTATTAAAGTACTACAAAGTTAAGTATTTGGTCCCATATTCATAGCACGCAATGACTACATCAAGCTTGTGACTCTCCAAATATATTGGATGCATTTGCTGTTTGTTCTGGTTGTGTTTCAGATTATTTTGTGCCCAATATAAATTAATGTATTGTGTCATTTTGGGGTAACTTTTATTGTAAATAAGAATATAATATGTTTTTAAACACTTCTACATTCATGTGGATGCTACCATGATTACGATAATCCTGAATGAATCGTGAATAATGATGAGTGAGAAAGTTACAAACGCACAAATATCATACCCCCAAGACATGCTAACCTCAGCATTTTTGGGGGAGTATGATATTTGTGTAAAGCCAAAACATCAAAAAATGTGTCACTGTCCCAATACTTTTGGAGCTCACTGTAATTCTATCCAAGTCATCAGGATGGACCAGACAATTAATTATACTTGAGCAAACATTCCATAACTACAGGTGGCAGTAAATCGCCAACCTTGGCTTAATACCTGTTCAAACAACACACTCCAGGTGGCAGTATGCACCATTTCAGTTAGTTTGCCAACTCATAGAAGTAGTAGTAGAAGAAAATCGACTACTTCAAAATGTTGATGGCCTCAATGGTGCTGCCCATGCTCTCACAGACGCCATAATGGGACAGATTCAATGTTGCGTCCTCTAACTATCTCTATGGTGGTATCGTATCTCTGTTCCCTGCGCTGTGAACCTTATCCAGAGTACTGGGATTAGTTCAACTCCTCCTAAATTGTTCCGTATAGCCATGACAGAACATATCGGGAAATAGGTGTCTTAAAATGTTATATGAAGGGGAAAAAGTATGACTTAGTTTGTGATATGCAGAAGGTATGGTGAATATTTTGCCCCCCCTCTGCTGCTCCCAGGCCCCTCAGCCCCTGCCATAGTAAAAGTGCATGATCTTCAGATGCAGCACAGGCCTGACGAGGAAAACTACAATGCATCACTTTAAAGTTTACGTGTGTTTACAATGTTTCATGTTTGTTGCGGTTCTGCTTCATTAGGACGACCAACGTAGTAACATTCTGGGATATTACATTGTGTGACAGCACAAATGTTGGGGTCATCTTTCAGCAACAGGATCATTTTGACTGTGAATTACAGGTAATGTGACTGAACCATGATGTTAGGGGCTTCCCAGCCACTGATTTAAGATCAGATCAGATCAGATCAGATAAGGTCCAGACCAGTTTAACCATCCTACACTGTTACTAGGTAAACAGAAGAAACTGGCGATGGGCCAGTTGTTAAGAGCATCAGTCATAGCACACCCTATAAGTGCAATAAATGGATTCAAATAAGGAGGCTTAGACAACCACATAGCCTGCGTTTAGACAGGCAGCCCAATTCTAATATTTGTTTTCCAATCATTTTTCTTTTGATCAATTACATTAGATCTTCTCACGTCAGATATTTTTCAGAGCTGATCTGATTGGTTAAAAGACCAATTATTGAAAAAAAAAATCAGAATTGGGCTGCGTGTCTAAATGCAGCCATAGAAGCATTGTAAATAAAACCACGTAAAAAAAGTAATAGTAAGGCCGTGTACACATTTGCGCTTATAGCATAACTTTTAACATAACTCATGGTTACCGCTTTGGGTTCCTTAAAAATGTCAAGCCCTCCTAGTGATGAGCCGTCATCAGTGTGTCAGTGGTGCTGTATGTGGGGTGAACAGTACAGTAGGGAGCTGAGCTGTGTGTCGGGGTGCCAGGCAATCAGGTAGGCAGGCGGTGTGTGAGGTAGACTGGATCCCACCCCTGAGCTCCAGCTCTCAAATCAACGCACAGAAAATAAACACCGCACTGCCAAAGGAACTCGTTTACCAAATCTGAAATTGCACTCATAGCCCAAATTACCTACAATTACAAGCCCAGCTAGAAATTTACTTTTCAGTCAGCCATCCAGAAAAAGATCATAGGATATCCTACAAATTGGAATTCTTGTGCACCCCCAGCCTCCCCCTTCCACACCCCTATACCTTCCAACAACTCCCCATTTACTTAGATGGTCACTAACCTGCAGTCCCATAAAAGTAGAGTGCGTTTAAGAGGCCAGTTGCAGATTCTACAGGCAGTCGCAGGATGTGTTGGTGTGTGTGTGTGTGTGTGTGTGTCTCCCTTGGTGCTTTTATCTGAAAGTTTTCCTCCCAAACAACTTCAACAGACCCCATACTTACACGGAGAGCTCTGTTGCTACCAGTTTCGCCAAGATATTCCGACCACTCCCAAAACATTTAGCTGTTCCAGCAAAAGCAATTACGTGTTTTTGGCCCAAAGTAAAGTGGATAGGGACTCTCTTAAAAGTGTGTAAAATTCCCTCCTTGTTTAATTATGTAGTGCTGGGTGAAACCTGGGGGCCCAGTCCTCCATTCTAACTGCAGTGTTTTTTCCATGGCACACATATGCAACACATTGGTTCCCACCGAGAGATCGGAAGCAAGGCGGATCCCAAGCGAGAAGTTATGGTGTTCCCAAAGCCCGGAGCTGTGCGGTGACCTCATAGCCTGACCACCTACCACTCCACAAAATCCCAAGCATGAGGTTGGGCACCCCGAGTGTGGCATCCGTCTGCAAACTGTGATGTCCAGTGTGAGTCATCCACAGCTGAGGCCTAGCTATGGGGACTTTACACCCTGACAAATACATGTCCCTTTCTCATGGTGGATTAAGGATTTCCATTTAATTCTGTCGGGGAGGAATAGCTGACTTCTAGCTGACTTGACGGTCCAACCTAATTTTCTTATAACAGTTTGTTAGTATAATAAATGGTACAGTCAGAGGACATACAGTATCTAATTAAACATACTCCGTAACAGTCCTACATGTACACACTTTACACAGTATATGTACATACTTTTCCTTTTCAGTCTTTCAAATGAAGCTGTTGTGCAATGTTGACATTACAAACACATTTGATTAAACAAATATCCAAGCTGGAGACCGCAAGTTTGATAAACAAGTCAGTCACTGCTTATAAATTAATACATGTATTGCTTTTACTACTGTTTTGATATATCCGTCTCACACCCGATTAATCCCCACGAGCTGCGTACAGACCATCTCAGTTTACAATGACCAACACATATTTGATTGGCCCAAAGCTATCTTTCTGGTTTACAGAAAAATTAATGATCTGTAACTAAATAGAAACTTGAAGAATATATTTTCCATGCAGTTTTACAGAAAAGTTAGACATATCAAGAATGTTATAAGCATACAAAAATGCATATTAGACAGTGAGCCAAGCCACAGTTGTATCCAGCTGCGTCTTGCTAACTTTGCTCACAGAACCAGAACAAAGGGTGATGACACAGATGTCATATACTGTCAGCATTCATCCCTTCAACTACTCAAAATCTGCAGGTCACTGAATCTGATGTTGAGTCCGGAATAGGCCATTGCGGTGACCAAATTACTGCCACTCCGGCAGTCATGAGTCATGACCGCAGTAAGATTCCACGTGACCGTTGAGTCATGGTAATCTCCTTTTATGCACTCTGGACATGCTTTGATAGTACCCAACTGGATAACTACCATCAGGTCTTAATGGCCTGGTACTCATGGCTCTATTGTCCCTCTAACCACTTTGACATCAATGCAAATGCAATTGAAAATCACATCAAATACTTATCATCAAAATAGTAGGCCTTAACATTCTTTTAAAAAAGTCACCTCACTGTGATGATCATTTTGAAGAAAGAAGTTCAATAGCAGGTTGAAACAGTGTAAAAAATGGTTGTTGTGGATGTTGTTTCGACATATTAGGACTCTAAACTAAACACTGAAGCTCATGAAAATATAACTGAAATCATCTCTGGTGCTGCCCATATATTTGACAGGCCCTGTTTAGATTGACAGGGAGTAGTATCCCCTACAAATGGAAGGAGCAAGTGTATGACCAGTCCATATACTATTCCAACATCCATGCTGACAACCTTGCTCTTCTTCTCCTCTCCTCTGCTCTCCTCTCTTCTCCTCTGCTCTCCTCCTCCCCTCTCCTTTCTCCCCTCTCCTATCTCCTCTCTTTTCCTTTCTCCTCTCCTCTCCTTTCTCCCCTCTCCTCTCTGCTTTGCGTCCCATCTTCCTGCCCAAGGTTCGACCACACTGGGATGTTAACATATTCCAACTGCTTGGAATTCCTTCCTGCAGTCTTGGGAGCTCACACTGTGTATTAAAACTTATTGGGCCTTTTCAAGTTTTATTTGAAAGTATGTAATTACATTCTTGAAAGAATAACTGGTCCCCGGAGTGATTTATATGGAGTATTAAATGTGAAGTTTTGAAAAGACAAAGTTTACACTCGCTCATCCACTTAAGAGCTTCTCAATGGCCTAAAATGTTCAGGGGGCTTTGGGCTATATGCAGTTAAAATAAATATGTAGAGAACAAGAAAGAGAGGGAGATGGAGCAGAAAGAGAGGGAGATGGAGCAGAAAGAGGGGGAGATGGAGCAGAAAGAGGGGGAGATGGAGCAGAAAGAGGGGGAGATGGAGCAGAAAGAGGGGGAGATGGAGCAGAAAGAGGGGAGATGAAAGAGGGAGATGGAGCAGAAAGAGAGGGTGATGGAGCAGAAAGAGGGGGAGATGAAAGAGGGAGATGGAACAGAAAGAGAGATAGAGCAGAAAGAAGGGGGGGATGAAAGAGGGAGATGGAACAGAAAGAGAGGGAGATGGAGCAGAAAGAGAGGGAGATGGAGCAGAAAGAGGGGGAGATGGAGCAGAAAGAGGGGGAGATGGAGCAGAAAGAGAGGGAGATGGAGAACAAAGAGGGAGAAGGAACAGAAAGAGAGGGAAATGAAAGAGGGAGAAGGAACAGAAAGAGAGGGAGATGGAGAAGAAAGAGAGGGAGATGTCAAGTCACTGAAAGGTCCATGGGGTTGGTCCACAGTCTATTTCGTATTCATAAGATTACACGCTTTGCCACTATAACAGAGATGTAGTGTAGTGTATATCATTGCTGTAGTTCCTGGAACCCACTTAAGTTCAGTTACTTGATTCAACGTTTTCCACATTGAATCAACATGGAAAACTGATTGGATTTGCAAAAAGTCATCAACGTAAGGGAATGTTGTATTTTTTTCACACAACTTTTAACCTAAATCCAATGTCATGGAATTTTTTGTTGATTTCACATTGAATTCACATTAGTTTGCCTTTAGAATGGAACTCTGCTTTGTTAGTCAGCGAGTCAATGCTGCTGGATGTATGAACAGCTTTTGTACTGAGTTACTTCTCTTAAATAATTTGATTGGTTGACTGACTAGGACACTCCAGAGATCCTGCACTGTGTGCAGGGCCATAGTCGCATGATAGAAAAGGCCATCTGTGTTCTAAGCTATGCTAGCTACTCCATTCTACTCTACTCCACTCTATACCTGCCTATTCAGTGGACCAGAACACAGTGGCTCCCTATCACAGAACAGTAGGACTCACTGGTGGGCTGCTTGCTCCGCTCCCTCCTGGACTGGCTCTGGCTCTTAGGACCCCAAGTCTAGGCCATGTCAAATCCCCTCTCTCATTAAAGAAGTATCTCTAAGTGCCAAACCAAGGCCCTGAATTTTTATTTTTTAATCCTTTGAGAAAGTCCCCCTGTGTAACCCTCCAAAGCGCTCTACAGCTTTGGCATCAGGCGTTGCCCCACTCAGCCAGGGTCTGGACAGTGTTGTGGCAAGTGTCTCATCCCTTGGCACTGAGAGACCGGCCTAAAAAAAGGCAATAGCCGCCAGTAGCGGTGCGTGGGTAAAATCTTGTAGAGTAACGCCAATGCCATCCTCCTCTCTTTCATTTTGACAAAACAGTCTATCACTCTGTCATACAGTACACGCTTTTATTTTTTGTTGTCTTAGGCTACCTGGCTAAAGTCCTTGCTCGCTAGTCTAACTTCCATTCATGGGCAACGTTAGCTAGTTAACATTAGCCTTCTACATCTAGCTACATATTGAACTTCCATCCTCTCAGGCCAGGGGCACAACAATGTATGAGTTAATGGTTGGGTCAGAATCGCCGTTATAAACATTGGCCAGTATGGAGAATTCAGTAAAACCACAAGTCTAAATCCCTATCTCCATCCATGGCTAATTTAGGAAAGGGGCAATTTTAGCTATCTAGCTAGCCACTGGAGGACAACAACACAACGAGATGCAACAATTCAAGTTTTTCTGTCAATGACATATGCTCTCAATGGGATTTGATAGGAGTGATGCCAAAATCCAAGCTGGCTTCCAATGACATTTCTTTGGGTGCGCCATGAACATTCACGGTTGAGCTCGCTCAGTTTAGCTCAACACTGATTGGCAAATTTTTTATACTTATTTTTATCAAGGGAGGCCAAATGCTCGTTGGCTTCCCTTGCCTTCAATGCTACGGGCAGCAACAATGTCATACTCCTTTGGACCAGACAGCATCAGATAGATGGCCGACACGTAGAGAGACAGAGGGGCGCTGTTTCGCTTGCTTAGATGCTTTCTCCTGTGAGATACGATCAGCCTCTTGCGAGTTGAAGGAAAATTATGAAACAGAGAGACAAAAGATAAAATAATGTTTGTTTTAGTATTTTTTAATTGGTACATTTTGGGGGGGGAAGTCTGGCTTCCCTTGGCATCCATGAATACACGCCACTGATGGCCGCCACTCACTTGAGCGGTTGCCTTTGATAACATCTGCCTGGAGCAGCTTTTCACCTGCGACAACAGGAGATGGAGGGACATTAAAGACCTGTCACTTACTTGGCCAACGATTCCCATCATCTATTGACCCAAGCTCAGTCACAAAAACACAGGACTGAACCAACTGGGCAAAAACTGGTTAAATCAATGTTGGTAAACACTTCAATACTTAAAATGATTTTTTAACAATACAAGCCAAAGCTTCTGTTGGATTTCCCAAAGTTCTAAAAACTTTAATTTTGACTTGCATGTCATCAAAACCTTTAGGATTTCAAAATTCCAATTCCTGATTCCTCTTTAGCTCCACCATGGGATAAAAAAAAAAATCTAAATAAGGCTTTATTGCTATAACTATAGCTTCAACTGTACATACATGTGGACAAAAGACCCCAGAAAAAAAACTTTAACAGTGACTAACATATCGCCCCTCCAGAAAAGCTCAACCAATCCAACATCCATCCTTCTTCATTTTCTTTGTGTTTACTTCTACGTTCATGAGTTTACATGCCAATTCCATTAAGAATTAAAATATTCAATCCACATTGCGGAAATTCTGATTTACAGCATGATTGAAATTTAAAGTAAATGTTCCCGCTTTAGCGTAGACTGCATTAACGGTCAATGCTGCATATGTGAGCTCAATCGGAAATTACCTTTACATTTATATCGCGGAATCCGTAACGCTTCAGCTTTAGAGATTTTATAGAGCCCTTAATACTTCAGCATTCCTTGTAAAAGCAAACTGATGGTGTTTATTAAAGCGTGTTTTCGGCTGAATCAGACAGGCCGGAAGAAGCAGTGACCTCTCTTTGTTCTAGCAGAGGCGAGGAGGAGGGGTGAAACGTGAGTTTCGGCATAGCGCCTCTCCAGAAGAGCTCAACCAATCCAACATCCATCCTTCTTCATTTTCTTTGTGTTTACTTCTACGTTCATGAGTTTACATGCCAATTCCATTAAGGATTAAAATAGTTTGTGCAATCCCTCCTCAACTTCTCACCACCCCCCTCTTTCCCTCCCTTTAACCCCTCCTGCCACTTACAGGCTTTGAGACCCATGGGCTGAGTTAAGGGATTACTGGCCAAACGCGCTGTGGCACAGACCATTACCCAGAAACGAGAGGCGGCTGGGTTGAAGAATGTTCCAGTGAGATGCCTGGAACCTATAGTGAAAGCTATATTTGATCAATGGCCATGGCGCGTGTCTGCACTAATGAATACTTCACTGAGTGTCAGAAAAAATAAGAGAAAACTAAGGGTGTTATATGACACCAGGCCGGGGGTTTGCACTTCAAGGTCCCCTTTGAGCTGCTATTGATTCACAGGTGAGTGGCTCCAAGCAGGATTTAGTGACTCATAGCTGTGGAGGTGAAGTCATCCACTGTCTCACCAAATGCACCGGCACAGGACTGTTGACCTTCTCAATTGCCCAATGACAGATGTCACCTGATGATTCAGCTCAGCATGCTCACAAAAAAAGACAAATGCTACTACAATAAGCGAAAAGTAAAGTATGGTTAATGTTGTATTTTTTAAAATCAGTTTGGGAGAGTAAATTGACGTGGCCCTCTCCGTGACTGTGGGATGGGTGGTGGTTGTGCAGCCAGTGCCTGTAGGGCTGAACCACCCAGGGTTGGTAATCTCAGAGGGATCTGAGGGAGCTCAGTGGGGCTAAGCCCGGTCAACGCCTGGGAGTGGACCTCCATTAGAGACCCACAGCCAGGTGCCCTCAGCCACAGCCCCACCAGGCCTGCACCGTATCCCATCCCAGCAAAGCTCTCATCCCTCCAGAGTGGGAGGATCGAGGATCTTCACTGGCCCCCTAGGGTCTTC
Source organism: Coregonus lavaretus (assembly GCF_964263955.1). Taxonomy (NCBI): domain Eukaryota; kingdom Metazoa; phylum Chordata; class Actinopteri; order Salmoniformes; family Salmonidae; genus Coregonus; species Coregonus lavaretus. Next base: position 27,315,147 of record NC_140014.1, on the reverse strand, counting down.
TGAAGGCCCCTGTGGACCCAGAACAACTACTCCCTCCACTCTTCCTTCCAACTGAGGGAATGGGATTACTTTCTTTTGTTTCCCCTCTTCATGCATGCTTGTCTGCATTTCATCATCTGTCTGTCCATGTTATTGTGTAATACACTTGATTGACTCATCAAGCTGAAATGTTTTGGAGATGGGATTGATCCCAAACAGGCCAAATGTTCTGGAAGAGACAGTTGATAAGGAGGAAATCATTCACAAATATCTGAGGGAGTCTGGCGGAAACCACGGACAGCATGAAGAATATATTTAATAGCAACCTTTAAGAGGGAAATGCTTTTGATTTGTTGATTACTGGGATTGCTGACCACGCTGTTGCAGCCAGTTGAATTGCTTCCAGAGGAGCCCTTCACTCTATATGTCAATTTCTGCATGCCGATGTGAGATCAAAAACCGAGATGCTCCTACAGCCAAAATGTTCTCCCCCCCAAATCTTCAATTTCCAGCAATCACCTTGTGACCTACGATAGACCCTCTCAACATCTCCTTGCTCATTCTGCTGATGTCTTCATTGGCTGGGCTGCTTGCCACGGCTAGTGTGGAGGGAAAGGACCGCGAGTGTGTCGCACTCTGATGACCCGTGCTGGCTGTGTGCACAGCTGCTGTGAGATGGAGAGTTGAAGAGCTGAGCTGCTCCCTGGAGACCTAATGGATGTAGAGGTCCGGTCCTCCATTAGCCCTCCTACTTCAAACTATATGTTGTCTATTGCAATGATTACTTACCACAAGTTATTTTACACTCATCTTTTAAAAGCCCTATCCTACTCTTCATATTCTGTGTTCTATTTGTGAACATCAGCTTATTAAACTGTTAAAAAATGACATTAAAACATATAAACCTTCAAATATTTTGTTGCAAAATACAATCCTGTTTACGCCAGACTGAATATATTGCAGAAGTCTCGTATCCTCCAGGTGTATCACCAACAACTGTTACCAGTAATAGATGTACAATAACATTATTTGTTTACACAGTCAACTATTGGTCGCATTTGAATGCAAACTGCTGGTGGTCTACAGTCTATAAAAACCCCAGAGACAGAGACAAAGCAATTAGTAATGTCACGTGATAAGAGTCAGTCAGTCTCACAGGTCCGTGTAGCCTTTGTCCAGCCAGTGGCATTGTCATGCAGAAGAAATGCATTAGAAGGTAACGTATTGTATATTAGGCCCTCGGAGTCACAAAGACTGTCCAAAAAACACAAATACTACACCGTTTAGCTGCAGTTTTTGCATATCCACTTTGCATGGAGATTTATGTCTGAGGCAAGACAGTCATTAACTAACAGTGCAATGAGCTTTCCATACAAAGCCACAAGACACTCTGGATGCCTATGAGGCACATATAATATAATAACTAGGCAAAAGTCAACACCAAGCAAACAGAAACCACTTGGAGGACTAATGTAGGCCTACAGTGGAACCAAAAGTAAATACAGCGTGAGAAACAACGGCGGCCGTTTGCTTTAGGTTCCCCTGCCAACCGCCAACGCTTCCTGTTTAGACCACTGTTCAGTCAGCCTAATCCCCTCACTAGGAGTGCATTTCTCAGGACGCTTACGTGACCCTGGCCAGAGAGATCCAGAGCAGATTTAAGGCTTTAAGATTCATTGTTGCCAATTTCTCTGCGCTGCAGTCTTTAAAAAATGTGTCTTAAAGACTTAACTGGTCCTGAAAGGCCATGGGGTAAGGTGAAGCAACAATGCTTGTTTAACCATTACCAGTCAACAAGGATTTTTCAACTATGGAGTGTATAGTGTGGGGTACATCATTTTTGTATTATCACTCAACCATCTTACAAGCTTTCATTAATGTACAGTTGAAGTCGGAAGTTTACATACACCTTAGCCAAATACATTTAAACTCAGTTTTTCCCAATTCCTGACATTTAATCCTAGTAAAAATTCCCTGTCTTAGGTCAGTTAGGATCACCACTTTATTTTAAGAATGTGAAATGTCAGAATAATAGTAGAGAGAATGATTTATTTCAGCTTTTATTTCTTTCATCACATTCCAAGTGGGTCAGAAGTTTACATACACTCAATTAGTATTTGGTAGCATTGCCTTTAAATTGTTTAACTTGGGTCAAACGTTTTGGGTAGCCTTCCACAAGCTTCCCACAATAAGTTGGGTGAATTTTGGACCATTCCTCCTGACAGAGCTGGTGTAACTGAGTCAGGTGTGTAGGCCTCCTTGCTCGCACACACTTTTTCAGTTCTGCCCACAAAATGTTCTATAGGATTGAGGTCAGGGCTTTGTGATGGCCACTCCAATACATTGACTTTGTTGTCCTTAAGCCATTTTGCCAATACTTTGGAAGTATGCTTGGGGTCATTGTCCATTTGGAAGACCCATTTGTGACCAAGCTTTAACTTCCTGACTGATGTCTTGAGATGTTGCTTCAATATATCCACATAATTTTCCTTCCTCATGATGCCATCTATTTTGTGAAGTGCACCAGTCCCTCCTGCATGATGCTGCCACCCCCGTGCTTCACGGTTGGGATGGTGTTCTTCGGCTTGCAAGCGTTCCCCTTTTTCCTCCAAAACATAACGATGGTCATGATGGCCAAACAGTTCTATTTTTGTTTCATCAGACCAGAGGACATTTCTCCAAAAAGTACGATCTTTGTCCCCATGTGCAGTTGCAAACCGTAGTCTGTCTTTTTTATGGTGGTTTTGGAGCAGTGGCTTCTTCCTTGCTGAGCGGCCTTTCAGGTGATGTCGATATAGGACTCATTTTACTGTGGATATAGATACTTTTGTACCCGTTTCCTCCAGCATCTTCACAAGGTCCTTTGCTGTTGTTCTGGGATTGATTTGCACTTTTCGCACCAAAGTACGTTCATCTCTAGGAGACAGAACGTGTCTCCTTCCTGAGCAGTATGACGGCTGCGTGGTCCCATGGTGTTTATACTTAAGTACTATTGTTTGTACAGATGAACGTGGTACCTTCAGCCGTTTGGAAATTGCTCCCAAGGATGAACCAGACTTGTGGAGGTCTACAAAATTTTTACTGAGGTTTTGGCTGATTTCTTTTGATTTTCCCATGATGTCAAGCAAAGAGGCACTGAGTTTGAAGGTAGGCCTTGAAATACATCCACAGGTACACCTCCAATTGACTCAAATGATGTCAATTAGCCTATCAGAAGCTTCTAAATCCATGACATCATTTTCTGGAATTTTCCAAGCTGTTTAAAGGCACAGTCAACTTAGTTTATGTAAACTTCTGAATCACTGGAATTGTGATACAGTGAATTATAAGTGACATTTCCTGTCTGTAAACAATTGTTGGAAAAATTACTTGTGTCATGCACAAAGTAGATGTCCTAACCGACTTGCCAAAACTATAGTTTGCTAACAAGACATTTGTGGAGTGGTTGAAAAACGAGTTAACGACTCCAACCTAAGTGTATGTAAACTTCCGACTTCAACTGTTGTCTGATGGTTGCTTAATATGTGAAATATTTCAGAAGTAGATTTAGAGAGGAATATTCAGGTGAAAATGTAGTAAGACACGTTCTATTCCACTGTCCATGGCATGCACATTTGTCACACCACATGGTAGTCCTTTATACTGTATTCCAAACTCATTTTTACCATACCTCTGAAAAAGAAATCTTCCTTGAACCCCAGAGGATCGTTTCCATAGGAACACAATAAACAGAGAGGCTCAGGAATGGGAACAGAGAGTTTATCCATTATCAATGACAGGCATTGAGGAGGGGATATAAAGGCTTAATGGACGCATAATTATGTCGATATTAGCTATGTGATGGATCTTATGTGGGATCTCATATGCGCACATCAGTCCAAAAATACAGATTGGCTTATTTATGTGGTGACCTAAAAATGCAGATGAACGCAGTCAAAACACAAGAACGCGCGCGCACTCTAGGACAGAGCGCACGAAAAATAATAATAATAATTAGTTGCAGGGTAGCAATGTTGTATTACATATTTTAGACAAATTACATTTTGAAATACAAATATGGAAGTGTCAAATATCTCAAAATAACACGTAATATTTCAATCATGTACAGAATAATATTAGAAAGTTTAAATGTATTATAGGCCCAAATTGCGCACAATGTGTGTTCTCTTCTTTTAAGTCGAGAGAGAGGGGAGGGGGTTTATCTAAGGTGTTTGAGACAGCGGGATGGGGTTGGAGAGGGGTAGGAGGAAGCAGGAAGGCTAAATAGGGCGGACACATAAAAACGGCAAGGGGCAATAGATGCTTGATCAGTTGGAGAGTCCGCCTGTTCGCGCAGTGTGCCGCCCCCATGAACTTCAGGAGATGGGAACCCCGCTGCAAACCTAAGCTGCTTCAAACCGCCTCTGTCTCCGGCCATCGTCTCTCTCGCCTCTTGTTTTTTAGAGGGGTCGTTAAGGAATTAATGATCCGAAGGAACCACCGTACTTCTCCATAAGTTCATTCGGCGTTTTCAGTACATGCTTTACACCTGGACTTCCATTGCATGGGGAGAGCTCGCACTTTCATTTGTCATATTTACTTTTATCGAGGATACTACCTGTACCCCTACTAATGGTAAGCGCCGCTGAACTTCATATCTGTGGCATATTCGAATGCGATTAAATTGACAAAACAATTATAGCCTTTTAAATGACGCCAACTCTATACACGTAGCCTACAAGATCAGCCTACATAGTTCTTCCGTATCCAGTTTAGACTCCGATGAGCTACATTAGGCTGATATTTTCTTCCCATGAAATGTCAATGATTGAAATAGCATTGGTAATAAATAATATCAGCCTAACAACAGAGGCTCATGTTCGTGACACTGAACATTAAATGTAGCCCATTGCATTTCATTCGATTACTGTAGCTACTTCATGAAATGTATTTGCCCCCAAGTGAAATAAAGTGATCACCGACTATCCTAACGCACGCTTGGACAATTGTGCCAGAAAGTGTTTAACATGGAAAAACGAATGAGGTAATTTTCTACTAAAGAATGATAAGAATACTTGCTTTGGGAGTTAACTGTTGCATTAGTATAATTTTTTGGGGGGGTTGGCACTGGGGTTTTTAGGCACCTGCACGCACAGTAACTAGTGCGCGTATTTCCCATTTTGGAACCGTTTGGAATGGCTGCCCTCACTTTTACATCAAAACATTCATCGCCAGGTTGTTACAGATTCGTCAGATTATGGACTGACTCCTTATAATCGAAATCTACATTCATTGAATAGACACCCTGGGACAAAGAGACACTGGTCTTCCATGCGTACATTTAGCTGTGCTCTGCAGTTCAATTAGGTGATTTTAGATTTCTCAAATGTCAAAGCATATTTCTTAATTCTTTTAAAATGATAATTTCGATGCCTAATTTCGATGCCAATTATCTCCAACGTGTTATAAGAACAAACAATTAAACCCTTTACAATACAAACTGCTACTACAAACAAACAAATGGCTCACATACACAAAATATCAAGATCTATGTATCGAATTTAGACATTTTTCTTGAAAAGCTCATTAATACAATAAGGGAGAGGAAATATTTATTTACATGCCTATGGACTCATTCTGGCCTCCTCGACACATGTACCCTTGCACTGTTCAATCTGCATCCAACATATTCGAATTTGTTAAATCATTACATTACTCGTTTGTTTAAATGAATGATTTGATGATTAATGATTCCACCACAATTCCACAGTTTACAGCAAGTTAATTATAAGAGAGGATTTGGGCATGCAGCTGACAGTAAGAGTAAACGTCTCTGTTTTTAATTTTGAGAAGTTGGCCTCCTTGCTAAGTACAAACAGACCCATGCTTACAGCTTAGGGAGAAGAAGAAAAAAAACTGAGCAAAAAGGGGAAAAAAGCAGAATTTAAAATTGGATCATAAGGGGTTATACATATCAGAACAAACTGCCGGGAGCGCGGAGAGAATAGGCTATTGTGTAAATCAACGTAGAGTACTTGACATTGCCAAACCCAATTGTTTTGTTCGTCTATTTTTCGTTCATTATTATAGGGAGCAAATACAACATGTTGAGAGCAACATTAATCTAAAGTTATATTATTCATGATTGTATAGATAGGGCCTACCCAACTCACCCAATTATTTACAAAGCATTGTAAAACAACGAGAACCTTGACTTTTAGTGTTTTAACGACTCAACCTTCATACTGTATTTTATTTTTCAAAAAAAAATTTAAAAAATAATTCAACAATTAACTACCAACCTGCTTTGGCGCATGCTTCAATAACTTTGATGTCAAATCAAACTGTTGTTTGGCCTTGAAGATATAGCCATTAACTTTGACTATAACTTCAATGGGGGAAATCACTAAATCATTTATAATTAACTGATGAGGGTAAAACATAAAACAACTTTGCCCTTGACAGATAACAACTAGAGAGATAATCACCTGATGATTGATTATGATTAGAAACATCCATTTGTAGTCTCCTTTAAAACCACCTTGCTGTTGTTTTTGTACCCTACTTATTTTCAGAAATAAGTTAAGATATCATGCTTTACTTTTAACCAACTATACCCATACAGCATAAACGTTGTATTTTATTTAATGAATACTAAACTTTCACAGTAGAAAAAAAAACATGGAATATGAATGCTGCTGGAATACTTAATGTGCAAAGTAAGGAAATACCAGCCTGAGAAGTTTGGGCTAAAACAGTAAAATTGGGCCCTGGACTATTGTCTGTTCCCGTGGTAACCTGCTCCCCTCCCACCATCCCTGTCAAATTCCTCAGGAAACACATCTAAAGCACCATGTGCATAGTCTGATCACATTATCTCTGGTTAGAGAGAGGGGGGAGGGAGGAGGAGACAGAGGGAAGTCAAATACAGGGAGGCCTAGGGAGGAGGAGGACTAGGCCAAACCAGAGGAAGCAAACTGCCAGGCCTAATTGCACCCTGGGCTACAGTACATTCATTGCAAAATATGGCGCTGTCTCTTGTTCGGTTCAAAACTCAGACTGTGGATGTTACGCTTTCTTCCTAACTGTACCTCTCCTCTACTTTAGGCCTGCCACACAGCTGGTGAGCTGAATAACCCAGAATAACCGAATAAAAGGAAGAGTTATGTATATCTGTAATTGTTCAAACATATTGTTATTTATCATTCTAGACACTCTCCTATTACAATATAATAGGAGAACAAGGGAGAAATGTGATGAGCATCATTGTATCATTGTTGGTTACATCCTACAGTGCCTTGCACAAGTATTCTTCCCCCTTGGCGTTTTTCCTATTTTGTTGCATTACAACCTGTAATTTAAATGCATTTTATTTGGATTTCATGTCATGGACATACACACAATAGTCCAAATTGGTGAAGTGAAATGAAACAAATAACGTGTTTCAAAAAATTCAAAAAAATAAATAACGGAAAAGTGGTGCGTGCATATGTATTCACCTCCTTTGCTATGAAGCCCCTAAATAAGATCTGGTGCAACCAATTACCTTCAAAAGTCACATAATTAGTTAAATAAAGTCCACCTGTGTGCAATCTAAGTGTCACATGACCTGTCAAATGATCTCAGTATATATACACCTGTTCTGAAAGGCCCCAGAGTCTGCAACACCACTAAGCAAGGGGCACCACCAAGCAAGCAGCACTATGAAGACCAATGAGCTCTCCAAACAGGTCAGGGACAAAGTTGTGGAGAAGTACAGATCAGGGTTGGGTTATAAAAAAATATCCACAACTTTGAACATCACACGGAGCACCATTAAATCCATTATTTAAGAAATGGAAAGAATATGGCACCACAACAAACCTGCGAAAAGAGGGCCGCCCACCAAAACTCACAGACCAGGCAAGGAGGGCATTAATCAGAGAGGCAACAAAGAGACCAAAGATAACCCTGAAGGAGCTGCAAAGTTCCACAGCGGAAATTGGAGTATCTGTCCATAGGACCACTTTAAGCCGTACACTCCAAAGAGCTGGGCTTTACGGAAGAGTGGCCAGAAAAAAGCCATTGCTTAATGGTAAAAAATAAGCAAAACATGTTTGGTGTTCGCCAAAAGGCATGTGGGAGACTGCCCAAACATATGGAAGAAGGTACTCTGGTCAGATGAAACTAAAATTGAGCTTTTTGGCCATCAAGAAAAACGCTATGTCTGGCGCAAACCCAACACCTCTCATCACCCCGAGAACACCATCCCCACAGTGAAGCATGGTGGTGGCAGCATCATGCTGTGGGGATGTTTTTCCATCGGTAGGGACTGGGAAACTGGTCAGAATTGAAGGAATGATGGATGGCGCTAAATACAGGGAAATCCTTGAGGGAAACCTGTTTCAGTCTTCCAGAGATTTGAGACTGGGACAGAGGTTCACCTTCCAGCAGGACAATGACCCTAAGCATACTGCTAAAGCAACACTTGAGTGGTTTAAGGGGAAACATTTAAATGTCTTGGAATGGCCTAGTCAAAGCCCAGACCTCAATCCAATTGAGAATCTGTGGTATGACTTAAAGATTGATGTACACCAGCGGAACCCATCCAACTTGAAGGCGCTGTAGCAGTTTTGCCAGTGGCTAGATGTGCCAAGCTTATAGAGACATACCTGAAGAGACTTGCAGCTGTAATTGCTGCAAAAGGTGGCTCTACAAAGTATTGACTTTGGGGGTGAATAGTTATGCACGCTCAAGTTCTGTTTTTTTGTCTTATTTCTTGTTTGTTTCACAATAAAAAAAGAATTGTGCATCTTCAAAGTGGTAGGCATGTTGTGTAAATCAAATGATACAACCCCCCCCCAAAAAAATCCATTTTAATTCCAGGTTGTAAGGCAACAAAATTTGAAAAATGCCAAGGGGGGGGGGGGGGGGGGGGGGGTGAATACTTCCGCAAGCCACTGTATATGCTCTTTACAATATAATAGGAGAACAAGGGAGAAATGTGATGAGCATCATTGTATCATTGTTGGTTACATCCCTATATGCTCTTTAGAACAGCTAGTACTGTCATCAACCTACTTGGTGAATCCATCAACTTAGTAAGTGGCTCTGTCAGTCATTACTGTAAGAAGTTCTGTAGTCACTGTTTCGTTTTGAGTGGTTTGAATCGCTGTAATCATAGAGAGGCCCTCTCGGCACAATGAGCGTTTGTTGTCAGGGATGCACACACGTTATCCCCCCACCCCATGGGTAATAGAGCTGATCATGTTCAGAACCCTACTGCCTCTTCACCATGGTTCTCACGGACTGGTAGACACAAACACACACACACACAACACAGGACCTTGTGTCACGACCGAGAACATGAGGTCACACAAAGGTCAACATCTAATTCTTGTTACAAAAAATGAAAAATATTTCCTTGATTGCATGTACAGTGAGCCATGGAGAGAAAAAGAAACACACAGATATGAACCCAGACACACACACAGTTCCAGAGGAACACATCCCAGTTCTAGTGGAATGGGCTCGAAAATTACAAAATATTGAGTTGAAGTGTCTGCTCTGTGGTACTGTTGTTTGCGCAGGCCCTATTTCACAAACACTCTTTAATTTTATTAGTGTGATTCAGCAATGTGTGTTTAAGCAAGCGATTCATTAGGGCCAAGTCCCTCCGGTTGTGATGTCGTAGATCCACAGAATGGGCGTAAACCATCTAAAAAGGACAGAACGCTGTGTGTAGAGGCATTGGATAGAATTGTCTCAGTTCTAGACCTGCCTTGCCATGACACTTGAGTGAATCGTATTGCATAACAAATTGTGATTAATAGACTTGTGCTTTGATTCTTGTTGGTATACTGCAGTGGTGAATTTGTGTGAAGTCTGTCTGGTCTGGAAAAACAAGGTTCTATTCAATTCAATTCAATTAAATTCAATTCAATAGATCTTTATTGTTCCCGAAAGGCAATTCTTGTGCAGAAAAAAATAAATAATAATAAAATACACACACACAGCAAAATGATGCTTTTGACCAGGTTTGAAAGACAAACCTCCAGGTACAACAAACTCAGATCACACAGGTTTGAGACTACAGTACAGATATACTATATATACTATATACTGTAGCATTAAAGATATTTACTAACACTATGTCTGACGTACACTATAGTGGGCAGGACAGGAGGACAGCATATAGAGACGCATTAGTACTTGTCTGAGTCCATGGTGGTTGGGCTTAGGCTTATTGATGCCAGTGTGGTCAAAGAGCAGAGTAGCAGGCCTGTCATCAGCGGCTCCACAGATCTCAGGACAACAGAGAGAAGGAGGGAGAAGAGGAGGGTCCCTTTTTGATGGGTGCAGTGCACTTAGATGGGTGATCAGAGGTCGGGGTCGGTGGGGTTACTCTAAGTTTCTAGAAAAAGTAGTTTGGGCCCCCTTTGTTGACAAATGGACCCGGTCATTGGGATGCAGATTGATCCCCTATTAATCAATACAGAGCAATCATGAACCATCAGATAGCTGGCCTTAATGAGGAGGGAGGACAAGAGAGGGTCCATCTACACTGTCTGTCTGTTCTGCATGGACAAGGCAGTGTTTACGTAAAGCCATGCTCTCTACAATGACTTGGGCCTACTTTTAATTGACAGACAAATTGCTTATAGAGCATAGAGGGATGCTGTGGCCTGATCTCTGAAATATGTCTGCTGAAGTTAGAAATTCGTATTTGAAGTGAAAAATATTGAATTTGCATATTGCTCACTTAATTGTTACATGAAATGTTTTGGCTGCTTAAATTTTCTGTCCTATTTAATGTGTGGTGTCTGAAAGGGCATCAAACTTCTGTGAAAGGTCGCTGGTTCTAATCCCCGAGCCGACTAGGTGAAAAATCTGTCGATGTGCCCTTGAGCAAGGCACTTAACCCTAATTGCTTCTGTAAGTCGCTCTGGATAAGAGCGTCTGCTAAATGACTAAAATGTAAAATGTAAACTCTGAACTGCTCTTTGAAGGGTAGTCGGTTTCCTTACTCGACATACCAGATACACTATAGAGAACATTAACGTAACCTTTTACCCCACGTTTCTATGTGATAAGGCTTAATAAAGAGAGACTGGGTTACACACACACACTGCATTGTTGGCAAAGAGCTTGTAAGTAAGCATTTACATTTGAGTCATTTAGCAGATGCTCTTATCCAGAGCGACTTACAGTTAGTGAGTGCATACATTTTCCTACTGGCCCCCCGTGGGAAACGAACCCACAACCCTGGCGTTGCAAGCGCCATGCTCTACCAACTGAGCTACAGGGGACATGGTAAAGTCTACACCTGTTGTATTCAGTGCATGTGACAAATACAATTTGATTTGATTTGACACACATACGTTAAGATAAAGCCAGAAGTATTTGCCTCTACACTAGACTACAATAACTACAATGTCCCTTTTCTCTTCTGTATATTTCAGGAACAGGGTCACTCCAACGCTCTCAAGCAGCCCCCCAGCAACACGTAACATTTCCTTGAGGAACGCGACCATTGCCGGCTCCCAACAAACATGGACTGTTTTCCCATGCTTTATTTTCTGTCGGTAAGTGGACCAGGCCAATTCAATTTATGCCATGTGACACCATTGCCACATCTTTCTGCATTTCTCCCTTTGCTTTTCTCAGAAGATTGATTTGAGGTTTGTCATATTTTACATTTAAATGACTAGATTAGTAAAATGGAAGAGTGTCTAGTCTGACTTCTACAGAGGAATTGTTGGTGAAATGTGTGGCACATGGTCCTTTGTTTGACTTTGATTGGTCGGGGTAGACTGAGGGACTGGGCTACTTATCGAGTTAAGAATTTGCTTTGACCCCAGGGCTGTTTCTCCTATTTGTCTAATCATAGTGGAGGAGGGAGAGAGAGGAAGAGAGGGAGAAGGAGGGAGAGAGGGAGGAGGAGGGGGTAAAAGGAATGGCCCTCAGATTCCGTTCAAAAAGCTGTGTTCTTCAACCAGTTGTTTACTCTTGGAGGATAGGGGGGATATCTGATCGTAGGACATTTTACTGTAAATAAGCCAGACAGGACAATTATAACCAATTAGAGCACCTATACAGTGAAAACATTAGTGAAGTGTCCAATAGGGTGGAGGTTATGTTGGAAAAAGAAGGAGAGGTAGGAAGGGTAGACAAATCAAATGTCACTTAAAACAGAGGTCTCTTTTTCCTCTCTCTCACACTCCCCTAATTTCTTTTTGCTCTGTTTTTGCCTTCCCAGAGACATCATGATTCCTGGTAATCGAATGCTGATGGTCATTTTATTATGCCAAGTCCTGCTGGGAGAGAGCAACCATGCTAGTCTGATACCTGAGGAAGGGAAGAAGAAAGCCCCGGGCCTGCAGAGTCGGACGGCTGGTCAGAGCCATGAACTGCTGCGGGACTTTGAGGCCACGCTGCTGCACATGTTTGGGCTGCAGAGGCGACCGCGGCCCAGCCGCTTGGCCACCGTGCCACGCTACCTGCTGGACCTCTACCGGCTGCAGTCGGGCGAGGCTGAGGAGGCCGGCGCCCACGACACCACCTTTGAGTACCCCGAGAGGTCGGCTAGCCGCGCCAACACTGTGAGGGGCTTCCACCACGAAGGTAAATAGAGCGATAGAGAAAGAGAGAGAGGGAGGGAGGGAAAGGGAGATCGAAGTAGAGTGATATAAGTAAGTAACTGTCTGTCTGTACACTCTTAGAAAAAAAGGTGCCATCTAGAACCTAAAAGGGTTCTTCGGCTGGCCCCATAGGATAACCCTTTGAAGAACCCTTTTTGGTTCCAGGTAGGTCTGGGTGATATCTCAAATTAATTCAATTGTATTTCTCGCAATGTTCCAAATGCCTGTATCTCAAGAATCAAGGTTTTAATGTATTTTTGGTCTCATCTGCTTCGCTCCTTCTGTGCTGTGTGCACTGTGCACCTTCCCACTTGCGCACCAAGCCCCTCCCCCTGCCCCTCACAACAACAAAGACGAAAGAGCACTTCTTCCTCTCTGCCAACAAGCAGCTTCAACTCACTATTTGCATTTGAGGTTTGGTCCAACAGAAATCGGTCATATGGACACCGAAACACATTGAGACAATTTTACTGTTAATAGAGGAGAACTTAAACTTTCTAAAACCCAATTTATGTTGTTTGTGATTTGTGGTCCAGAGGCTCCATACGGATGGTGTGACGCAATTGCGGAGCCTCTGGAGGCTTGCGGAGGCCAAATCAAGCACCGTACCACGTCACCGTGCACCTCCCAAATTTTGTAACAATGTGGGGGGCTCCATATACAGTGGGGGAAAAAAGTATTTAGTCAGCCACCAATTGTGCATGTTCTCCCACTTAAAAAGATGAGAGAGGCCTGTAATTTTCATCATAGGTACACGTCAACTATGACAGACAAAATGGGGAAAAAAAATCCAGAAAATCACATTGTAGGATTTTTTATGAATTTATTTGCAAATTATGGTGGAAAATAAGTATTTGGTCAATAACAAAAGTTGCTCAATACTTTGTTATATACCCTTTGTTGGCAATGACACAGGTCAAACGTTTTCTGTAAGTCTTCACAAGGTTTTCACACACTGTTGCTGGTATTTTGGCCCATTCCTCCATGCAGATCTCCTCTAGAGCAGTGATGTTTTGGGGCTGTCGCTGGGCAACACGGACTTTCAACTCCCTCCAAAGATTTTCTATGGGGTTGAGATCTGGAGACTGGCTAGGCCACTCCAGGACCTTGAAATGCTTCTTACGAAGCCACTCCTTCGTTGCCCGGGCGGTGTGTTTGGGATCATTGTCATGCTGAAAGACCCAGCCACGTTTCATCTTCAATGCCCTTGCTGATGGAAGGAGGTTTTCACTCAAAATCTCACGATACATGGCCCCATTCATTCTTTCCTTTACACGGATCAGTCATCCTGGTCCCTTTGCAGAAAAACAGCCCCAAAGAATGATGTTTCCACCCCCATGCTTCACAGTAGGTATGGTGTTCTTTGGATGAAACTCAGCATTCTTTGTCCTCCAAACACGACGAGTTGAGTTTTTACCAAAAAGTTCTATTTTGGTTTCATCTGACATTCTCCCAATCCTCTTCTGGATCATCCAAATGCACTCTAGCAAACTTCAGACGGGCCTGGACATGTACTGGCTTAAGCAGGGGGACACGTCTGGCACTGCAGGATTTGAGTCCCTGGCGGCGTAGTGTGTTACTGATGGTAGGCTTTGTTACTTTGGTCCCAGCTCTCTGCAGGTCATTCACTAGGTCCCCCCGTGTGGTTCTGGGATTTTTGCTCACCGTTCTTGTGATCATTTTGACCCCACGGGGTGAGATCTTGCGTGGAGCCCCAGATCGAGGGAGATTATCAGTGGTCTTGCATGTCTTCCATTTCCTAATAATTGCTCCCACAGTTGATTTCTTCAAACCAAGCTGCTTACCTATTGCAGATTCAGTCTTCCCAGCCTGGTGCAGGTCTACAATTTTGTTTCTGGTGTCCTTTGACAGCTCTTTGGTCTTGGCCATAGTGGAGTTTGGAGTGTGACTGTTTGAGGTTGTGGACAGGTGTCTTTTATACTGATAACAAGTTCAAACAGGTGCCATTAATACAGGTAACGAGTGGAGGACAGAGGAGCCTCTTAAAGAAGAAGTTACAGGTCTGTGAGAGCCAGAAATCTTGCTTGTTTGTAGGTGACCAAATACTTATTTTCCACCATAATTTGCAAATAAATTCATTAAAAATCCTACAATGTGATTTTCTGGATTTTTTTCCCTCAATTTGTCTGTCATAGTTGACATGTACCTATGATGAAAATTACAGGCCTCTCTCATATTTTTAAGTGGGAGAACTGGCACAATTGGTGGCTGACTAAATACTTTTTTTCCCCACTGTAGCTCCGTATAACTCCGCATTGACATGATTGGTTGATGGTAGGTGGGGGCGATACGTCCTGTATAAACACAAACTCACTTCCTTGACAACTTACTTCACATCAGCTCTGCTCTGTGTAGCGCAAGAAGTATGAATGCCCTGACTTCTGCAGAGGCTGCATCGCAGTAAATGCTGTACGGCCAATGCAGACGACGGAATGACAATAAATCAGCTTTTACGATACCCTTTATGTCTCAATGCCCAAAATGTAGAACAGAACAGACCCTACTAAAACGGGAATATCAATTAACATGATTGTGGAAAATTTGTGCTCAGTATCTGTTGCTCGCGGCATTGCGATACCACGTACCGCTAGCAGCATTTGAACAGGCTATGTCAACAAAGTGAACAGGCTATGTTGTTCAAACAGTTGGAGACAGACAGGAGGGTGTATTCATAACAGTTCAACGGTACTACCTTGTTAGCAAGCAAATAGATCCAAGTTGGCTACTCACTAGCACGTGGGCTTGTGCTTGAGAGAGATTGTTTATGAGACCTGTGTTCATTTTCTATAACGCCTGCTACCAGAAGTTGGTCATTATTAATGGGAGTGCGTTGTGCATGGTTCTGGTTAAATTTGTAACAAAAAGGAAATTTTCATAGACAGACTTGAAAGCCAGATCAGTGATTATTGCAAAAAAACAGGTTAAACTATTTTGATCAAATAACTAAATGAGTGGGTTTTATGGTTGTGGAAGGCTTATATTTAGCCTAGGTATAATTCAACAAGTCCTGAATTCATTTGATTATTCCTGACTGTTTGAAATGCAGTGTATTGACCTTTAATTGTGCAACAAAGCATATTTAGAGATAACTTTTTTTTAAATTGAGATATATATCGTGACGTTAGAAAGAAATGGAGATATGAGTTTTAGGCCATATCGCCCAGTCCTAGTTCCAGGTAGAACCCTTTTGGTTCCAGGGGACAGCTGAAAAACCCTTTTGGAACCCTTTTTTCTAAGTGTGTACAGAGGACCACATTGGTAATGGCGGTTGTGTAATACTTTCATGCCTTATCCTCTGGGACCAGTCCCATGTGGCTCAGTTGGTAGAGCATGGATCTTGCAACGCCAGGGTTGTGGGTTCAATTCCCAGGGGGGACCAGTATGAAAAAGTATGGAAATATATGCACTCACTACTGTAAGTCACTCTGGATAAGATAACATGTATAAATGTAAACCCAATAAATTAATCAAAGAGATATGCATGGATTTTGAGTACATGGGGGAATCCAGAGGTGATGTGAACTTCCCTCTGGTAAGTGTGAGAAAAGTGCATATTTCCTGGAGTGTACAGTTAGTTATACAATGCATGTCTATGACATATGCGCCATTACAGAATCCATGAGCCAAAGTCAAGCTAATTGGCCAATCAGCACCTGAAACAGCAATGGTTTGGAATTAAGCACTAACTGCCTTCCGTAAAATAAAACATTTTCTGTTCATCAACAGTCCATGCCCATTTGATAACATTCCAATGGTGATGGCAGCAACACGTCTCCCACTACCTACTTCGTTAGCCTGGGTGTGGACCCATAAGCCCAAAAATCCCTATGTCTCATCGAAAGAAATTAAAATGCAACATTTCCTACATCACTTAAACATAAATGTAAGACATCCCCCTCCCACCTTCAACATAAACTATTAAATCTAAGGATGTGGTCACAAAATGGTGGCCAAAGAGGTGGTAAGAATTCAGTCAGACAAGTTCCCCTCCTTCTGAGAGAATCTGCAGCCTACAGCGGGTTTGGTTAGCAGCTCAAGGAAAGGCATACCTTCATATTATTGAGTTACACTTCTCACCCCACCCAGCACAAGGGCTTAAAAAAGCCTTTGGCCAGCAGTAGTGTGCCTCTCTCTCATGTCTCCAGTTTAAATGGAGCTAAGGACCTTTTACAGGGACCTTTTACAGGGACCTTCCTCAACATGCAATTATCTTTAATGCTACTCTGCAGCCTTCTAAATAAAGTCCCTCCTGCCAACAATGTGGGCAGTGGGAGCAGAGCAGACACAACCAGAAGCACTGTGAAAAGCTGGAATATAGACTCTCTAACTCTGGGGTGATAGAGGGACAGAAATATGGAGGAGAACGTGAAAGGTAGCCTGTTGGGTCTTTCTGTATGGTGTTATGTTGACGGATCAGAGGTGCCATACTGGTCCTTGGTTATCCAAAGTTTGTGTAAGAGAGACACGTTAGCATGGGTGTATACAACTATACAAGTGTGGCATGGAGAGCCAGTCAGAAACAACAGTTCTGTAACAGGCTTCATGCACAACTGAGATCAATAGAGGTAAACTTGTAGGCTAAGTATGTGCAGTACGAACATTCATATAAAATATCTCTAAAACAGATTTGTCTTGTGTAATCCAGAGATCATACACAGTGTGACAGTAATAGTGGAGGGAGTGCTGGACGGAAAGGCAGAGCTGGAGGGCTGAAGAAAAACATGTCTGCCCTCAGGGGAGGAGGGATGAGTCAGCCTTAATGGGGCCTGTCTAACACACTGTCTAAGACGGCACAGCACCGCACCAAGGCCACTCAGGAAGAAGGAGGCTCAGCCGCATGTCTATGATACGATGTGTGTGTTTAACTATGCTAATAACATGCTTGGAGCCTTTTGTTGAGCGGGAGAAATAAGATAAAACTAGGTTCTTTGTTTTCATGTAAAATTCCATTATATAACAATTCTAATGAGTTTTTAGGATCACTACAAGGTAATAAGATACTTAGTCAAGGCACCAAGTTCAAGTTGACAACAATAGAGCTAAGGAAGGGAAACTATGTGAAAAGAGAACTGTGTTGGTTTCAAGTGGGGAGAAACTGTACAGGGAAAAATGCAAGGCGTCAAAGACAACTCTTGAGGTTAAAGATGCAATTACCCACTAAATCCTCCAGGAATTCAAACGATGGGAAATACTGTGTTTTCCAGGCCTCCACTTAGTCTTAGCCCTGGATTAAATCAAATCGAGCGTTAACCAGCATTAACTAGCGTTGGCCGACATCCGCATAGCAGATGTTTTGGCGGTGTTGGAGGTGTAACTGTGGTACGAGCTGACATATCGGTGAGCGGCTGCTCGTGTGTCACAAACCACTCCCTTCCTTATTATCCTTACTGCTTTAGAAGTTCATAATGGCGCTAGAAAGTGTAGGCCCTATTGATGATAGAAATGACTCTCAAATGTGAAACCATTGATGTTAGGCTAATGCATGTTTTCATGTTAATTTGGATAGGTGGATTTCTGAGTCTAATCAGTCTAATTAGAGGTTTGAACTGCATGGGATTTGTGTGGCGTGGTTTCGTTGCATTCAATGGCAGTGTCCGCAATAAGGTAACGTAACGAGCCGCTTGTGGATTTGACAGCTCAAATGCAGTTCCACCTCTGACACCGCCAAAACAACACTATGCAGATGTCAATCTGATTGAATCTAGCCTTTAGCTCCCTAGCTGCTCCGCCACCAAAGGATTGTCTGTGGGAATCCGTAATGATTATTCATGATGAAAATGACAAATGTCCCTAGTTAAACTGCAGAGCCAATCAAAAACACAGCAGGTTTGAATAATGACAACCACCTGGGTAAGATTAAAGCCTGGGTGTGAAATAACAGGGCTGGATTGAGCAGGAAAATAGTAGACACAACATTCCTTTCCCAACAATTGTGATCTTGCCAGAAGTCTACAGACTGTGCATGGAATAGTTACCCTCCACTATGTTTATATGGTAGCTGCGGTACGTTAATCACCACCCTCTAAGTAATGCATGTTTCAGCAAAGTGCTCAGAGAAAGGCATTGTGGGAAGTCCTGGATGATCCTTATGGATATATGAAGTATAGACGATGTACACTACCGTTCCAAAGTTTGGGGTCACTTAGAAATGTCCTTGTTTTCCATAAAAACATACATGAAATTGTTTGAATAGGAAATATAGCAAAATGCATAGGAAATGTAGTCATTGACAAGGTTAGAAATAATGATTTTTTATTGAAATATTAAATTGTGTCCTTCAAACTTTGCTTTCGTCAAAGAATCCTCCATTTGCAGCAATTACAGCCTTGCAGACCTTTGGCATTCTAGTTGTCAATTTGTTGAGGTAATTTGAAGAGATGTCACCCCATGCTTCCTGAAGCACCTCCCACAAGTTGGATTGGCTTGATGGGCACTTCTTACATACCATACGGTCAAGCTGCTCCCACAACAGCTCAATAGGGTTGAGATCCGGTGACTGTGCTGGCCACTCCATTATAGACAGAATACCAGCTGACTGCTTCTTCCCTAAATAGTTATTGCATAGTTTGGAGCTGTGCTTTGGGTCACTGTCCTGTTGGAGGAGGAAATTGGCTCCAATCAAGCGCCGTCCACAGGGTATGGCATGGCATTGCAAAATTGAGTGATAGCCCTCCTTCTTCAAGAACCCTTTTACCCTGTACAAATCTCCCACTTTACCACCAAAGCACCCCCAGACCATCACATTGCCTCCACCATGCTTGACAGATGGCATCAAGCACTCCAGCATCTTTTCCTTTGGTCTGCGTCTCACAAATGTTCTTCTTTGTGATCCGAACACCTCAAACTTCGATTAGTCTGTCCATAACACCTTTTTCCAATCTTCCGCTGTCCAGTGTCTGTGTTCTTTTGCCCATCTTAATCTTTTATTTGTATTGGCCAGTCTGAGATATGGCTTTTTCTTTGCAACTCTGCCTAGAAGGTCAGCATCCCGGAGTCGCCTCTTCACTGTTGACGTTGAGACTGGTGTTTTGCGGGTACTATTTAATGAAGCTGCCAGTTGAGGACCTGTGAGGCGCCTGTTTCTCAAACTAGACACTAATGTATTTGTCCTCTTGCTCAGTTGTCCACCGGGGCCTCCCACTCCTCTTTCTATTCTGGTTAGAGTCCGTTTGCGCTGTTCTGAGAAGGGAGTAGTACACAGCATTGTACGAGATCTTCAGTTTCTTGGCAATTTCTCGCATGGAATAGCCTTCATTTTTCAGAACAAGAATAGACTGACGAGTTTCAGAAGAAAGTTCTTTGTTGCTGGACATTTTGAACCTGTAATCGAACCCACAATTGCTGATGCTCCAGATACTCAACTAGTCCCAAGAAGGGCAGTTTTATTGCTTCTTTAAATCAGTTTTCAGCTGTGCTAACATAATTGCAAAGGGGTTTTCTAATGATCAATTAGCCTTTTAAAATGATAACTTGGATTAGCAAACACAACGTGCCATTGGAACACAGGACTGATGGTTGCTGATAATGGGCCTCTGTACGCCTATGTAGATATTCCATTAAAAATCAGCCGTTTACAGCTACAATAGCCATTTACAACATTAACAATGTCTACACTGTATTTCTGATCAATTTGATGTTATTTTAATGGAGAAAGAAATTGCTTTTCTTTCGAAAACAAGGACATTTCTAAGTGACCCCAAACTTTCGAACGGTAGTGTATATTTGTACACTCAGTCCCCGGAGGCTTTCCCAAGTGAACGTGGACATTATTTTGTGTCAATTAAGGCATGTTAGACTGCAGAGATATGTGTTTTTGTACGGTAGAAAGCTGTCTTCCAAGACATAACTGCAGGCCATGTAAAACTGTGTGGTTGCAATCATGAAGATGTTAAACTGTTAAACAACCGACGGTGTAATAGTTTTGGAGGGAACAAATTAATAGTAATAAAGAGGGAAGTGAAGGGAACTCGGAGGCAAAGATAAAATATGAAAATACTCAGTGATAAACTCTTAAATCAAATCCATACAGGATGTCATTAGTCAAGATGGCAGCCCATACGGACTCCCTTGGTAAAAGTGCTGACATTGACTGTGTCCTGTTGTCTTTCTCAGAGCACATGGAGCCGGTTCATCCGGGCGAGCCTCAGATGAAGAACGGAGAGGCCATCCCGCTGCGCTTCCTCTTCAACCTCAGCAACATCCCAGAGGACGAGTTGCTCTCATCGGCCGAGCTGCGTCTGTTCCGGCAGCAGATCGACGAGGCCATTACGGAAAGCGAGGGAGACAAGGATGGGCTCCACCGGATAAATGTGTATGAGGTGCTGAAGCCCCCGCGGGCCGGGCAGCTAATCACACGGCTTTTGGACACGCGGCTTGTGCGCCATAACGCCTCGCGCTGGGAGAGCTTTGACGTGAGCCCCGCCGTGCTGCGCTGGACACAGGAGCGCCTGCCCAACCACGGGCTGGCCGTGGAGGTCCAGCACCTCAACAAGACACCGCGCCACCAGGGCCGCCACGTGCGCATCAGCCGCTCGCTGCACCAGGAGCCCGGCGAGGACTGGGAGCAGCTACGCCCCCTGCTGGTCACCTTCGGCCACGATGGCAAGGGCCACCCGTTGACGCGCCGGGCCAAGCGCAGCCCAAAGCAGCGGGGGCGTAAGCGCAACCGCAACTGCCGCCGTCACGCTCTTTACGTGGACTTCAGCGATGTAGGCTGGAATGACTGGATAGTGGCACCCCCAGGGTACCAGGCTTACTACTGCCATGGGGAGTGCCCCTTCCCCCTGGCGGACCACCTGAACTCTACCAACCACGCGATTGTGCAGACGTTGGTGAACTCTGTGAACACCAACATTCCCAAGGCCTGCTGTGTGCGGAGCTCAGTGCCATCTCCATGCTCTACCTGGATGAACACGACAAGGTGGTCTTAAAAAACTACCAGGAAATGGTAGTGGAAGGGTGCGGCTGCCGCTAACACTGACTATGGGCAACTTGAGGCAGGCAGCACAGACGCTAAGAAAATTCTTAAGGCCCCACCTTACTCCCCAAATTCACTTGGACCCTTATTTATAACTTTTATGTTGAGACGTATGTTCGTCATTTTATTTTATTTTCTTGACAATATGATCATATATTTTGACTATATATATATATATATATATATATATATATATATATATATATATATATATATATATATATATATATATATATATATATATATATATATATATATATATATATATATATATATATATATATCTACATATAAAAAAATAAGTGAGTCCTTATTTTAAACATAAATAAAAAGCTGTACAACTTTTCATAATGTATATTAGATTGTATAAGGGTTTTTTAAATGAGAAAATAGTTTTAAAAAAAATATAAAAAGTAAAGTTTATTTACTGGTACTATTTATTGCTTTGATATTATACACATCCAAAAAATAAAAACAAATTGCCTTCCAATATTACATTTGAGCAGAACACAAGAAACACCAATTGTGTACTTAAATTAGAGCACTGTGTGAAATGATCACAACACTGATTTGTTATGAATCAGTTGAAGTAATCAGAAATGTACATTGATTTTAATTCACCTTTTTACATTGATCTTTAAACCAATGATTTTATTAGATAGGTCCCTTGAGTTGGATTCCGTTTTTTATTATTTTGAAATAACTGTAAAAATCAGATAACATGGGTTGTGAAAAATGAAAAGTTGACAGCAAAAGTATCCATGACTGTTTTATATGAATTTGGATTGAACACATTTGCATCTGATACTTAGCCTGATGGCTATTTGAAAATGTACTCAAGTAATTTTTGCAATTCATGATAACAGAGGAATCTTTCTGATACTCTGTCTCTTCCAAATAAAATAATGTTCGGTTTAATATCTGGCATCATCCAGCTTGGAGTGATTCATGCTTGAGAAAAGGACTTACACTATATATACAAAAGTATGTGGACACCCCTTCAAATTAGTGGATTCTGCTATTTCAGCCACACCCGTTGCTGACAGGTGTATAAAATCGAGCACACAGCCATGCAATCTCCATACACAAACATTGGCAGTAGAATGGCCTTACTGAAGAGCTCAATGACTTTCAACGTGACACCGTCATAGGATGCCACCTTTCCAACAAGTCAGTTTGTCAAATTTCTGCCCTGCTAGAGCTGCCCCGGTCAACTGTAAGTGCTGTTATTGTGAAGTGGATACGTCTAGGAGCAACAACGGCTCAGCCGCAAAGTGGTAGGCCATACAAGCTCACAGAACGGGACCACCGAGTTGTCTGTCCTCGGTTGCAACACTCACTACCGAGTTCCAAACTGCCTCTGGAAGCAACGTCAGCACAAGCACTGTTCATTGGGAGCTACATGAAATGGGTTTCCATGGCAGAGCAGCCACACACAAGCCTAAGATCATGCGCAATGCCAAGTGTCTGCTGGAGTGGTGTAAAGCTCGCCGCCATTGGACTCTGGAGCAGTGGAAATACGTTCACTGGAGTGATGAATCACGCTTCACCATCTGGCAGTCCGATGGATGAATCTGGGTTTGGCGGATGCCAGGAGAACGCTACCTGCCCGAATGCATAGTGCCAACTGTAAAGTTCGGTGGAGGAGGAATAATGGTCTGGGTCTGTTTTTCATGGTTTGGCTAGGCCCCTTAGTTCCAGTGAAGGGAAATCTTAACGCTACAGCATACAATGACATTCTAGACGATTCTGTGCTTCCAACTTTGTGGCAACAGTTTGGGGAAGGCCCTTTCCTGTTTCAGCATGACAATGCCCCTGTGCACAAAGCGAGGTCCATACAGAAAAGGTTTGTCGAGATCGATGTGGAAGAACTTGACTGGCCTGCACAGAGCCCTGACCTCAACCCCATCGACCACCTTATGATGAATTGGAGTGCCAACTGAGAGCCAGGCCTAATCGCCCAACATCAGTGCCCAACCTCACTAATGCTTTTGTGGCTGAATGGAAGCAAGTCCCTGCAGCAATGTTTCAACATCTAGTGGAAAGCCTTCCCAGAAGAGTGGAGGCTGTTATAGCAGCAAAGGGGGTACCAACTCCATATGAATGCCCATGATTTTGGAATGAGATGTTCGATGAGCAGGTGTCCACATAATTTTGGTCATGTAGTGTATTTTTTAAGAATTGATGGTCTACATTAATGTTTTGATAGATGAAGATCACTTTTTACAGTTTATCAGTATAGCGAATAATGCAACAGTTGGAGAACACATAGGCCTAGGCATGGGATACTTGGGGATAGGCTACAATATGCTCAAATTTCACATTTATGTCAATTAGGTTAACATGTGGTGGTTAGACACTTGCTAATCCAATAGCCATCATGGCAGATAGTTGAAATTGATTGTTGGTGACACTTGAGGAGCAATCCTATTGTTTCTGACGGTTTAGCGTTGGGGGCACGACTGAACGATGCGACATGGCGATACCCTTCCTCTGAAGATTCAAAGGTTAGACGTCTGTCTCCTGCCTTTGTCTTCAGCGGCTCATGCAGACAGAATAAAGACGCCTGTCTCCAACCTGTGCCCCATTAGACAATAGACTGTTAAATCACTTATTTATTCAGACGACTGCGCCAAATTATATGATAACGTTTGGAGAGGGCAGTCCTTTGAACTTTTCAGGACATTACACTGTATCATTCCCCCAAACCCCTGCATGAGTTTAGTATAGTGGACATGTGATAAGATAAATACGTATGGCATTATTGGAAAAAATTATATTTTGGCCTTACCTTGGAAATGTTTTAGGCCTGCGTGCTTGGAGAGAGTAGAAATCATCAACTTATTCAATGCACAACAGACGCAGAAAAAGCCATGTCTCCATTCCACGCCAAAAGGCATCTCCGCAGGCGTCACACAAACCCAAATTAGCCTATCTGCCTTGTTTGAGGTCAGACGGTTGTTTCGGAAGGGTTTGACAAAAAAAGATGGTGATCTTCAATTAACCTTCCAGTTGCCAAATTATCACCCATATGTGGCGTTGGTTTAGGTTTTCTATGCTCCTATATTTTTGGTATACATAATTATAATTAATTCATAGGTTGGTGGGTGGAATTATGTGGTAGACTTGTCTATATTGCAGACAATGGAATGTGTGTGGCGTGGTTTTGTTGGCGTTATTTAGTCTTTCCATCTTAAATCATGATTTCTGCTCACCTCAGAGAAGTTACCACAGCCAGCCTCAGGCTCCCATAACGGCTGTCGGGTTTCCCTTTGATGCCGGCATATCAGGCGTAGCCTCGTCCAAAAAAAAGGGGGGTCCTTTGGTTAGAGAATAATTTCATTTTGAAGTGGCTGAAGGCAGGGAGAAGGGAATTCTTATTTTCAGCGGCTTAACAGTGCAATTATACACATTCGAATTGATCTCCCGAGTTTAGATAACATCAGCGAGTTACGGTAATTGTCTGCCTGGTTTACCTTCCATTAAAATGCCCCGAGACTAGAGCAACGTTTATGCAATCTTCGCACTCCCAACGAGCCAGTAGGCAATGACTGGGCTATACTGGGCTATACTTCACGATTAGAAGCCAGTGTAGGACTTTGAAAGTCTGAACGGGGAGGGGGTATTGGAATATTGGGAAATTATGTTAAGATTACGGTAATGGTTGCGCATGCGTTCTAATGCAGACAATAGATCACTTTTGACCATTTCTGGCTTGGATTTACAAAATGAATATTTATCTTAGAGAAGAGACTCCTGTGGCATGCTTTGCCATTGATAGTGACTTGCTGAGTCACGCGAGAGGCCGTTCTTACGCAATTACAGGCAAGTCATTATGCGCGGAGTCTGTTGACAAGGGACAACTAATTGACCTGGTGACATCTTCAAAAAGCTTTTCATTCGGACGTTCTGCAGTAAAAGCTTAGGTTTATAGACAATAAACCATCTCACTTTGCTTGGCCTTGTTTGGGCACGCTCCATATGCTTATTGTTCAAATCTCCTCCTCCAAGTTAATGGAGATAATTGCATCTCAATGAATCAGGGATTCACAGGTAGACATTTTGTCAACACATAGCCCAGTGAGCAAAATAATGTGACATTGAAATGAAGTTCATTGGTTTTCTGAATGAAAGTTGAAAATATGTATTTTCCCACTCATGTCAGCTTTTTCAATAGTTAATCAGTTGTAATGATAAGATTATACTTTAAAAGAAAAACCAAAAGAAGGCTTCAACTTCAATAACATTCTCAGTAATGGTTACAGAAAAGTTTTTTTTTGCTATGACTGTGATATGTGGTTGTTTATTGACCTTAGTTGAATGCACTGACTGTAAGTTGCTCTGGATAAGAGTGTCTGCCAAAAGCCTAAAATGTAGATGTAAAATGAACACTTGCAAAGCATGCTGGGTATTATTCTAATGAGCTCCGCCCCAAACAAGACCAAATTTAGTCAGTCCGGAGTGGACGTCTATGTTTACATTTTAGTCATTTAGCAGATGCTCTTATCCAGAGCGCCTTACAGTTAGTGAGTGCATACATTTTCATACTGGTCCCCCGTGGGAATCGAACCCACAACTCTGGCATTGCAAGCGCCATGCTCTACCAACTGAGCTACACGGGTTTGGACAGCACAGTAGAGTTTAGTTCAGTACAGTAAAGTACAGCAGGGTACAGTACAGTACAATATAGTAAATTTTACTGTACTGTACTTTGCTGTGCTCTACTGTATTGCACTCTACTGTATTGAACTGTACTGAACTACACTTTACTGTACTGTACTCTGCTGTGCTCTACTGTACTGTGCTGTTGCTTTGGGGAAGTAAACACGACTTTTAACAGTTGATAAAGGACAAGGATAGCCTTTCGTTCGTGGACTGAATTCTTGTAGGGCCCACCAACGACCTTATGGACAGAGCTCTCCCTCCCTCCCACATTTCAATGGCAGCCCTTGTGCCCCTGGCCTGGCTGGACTTAGTAAATCCTTCGATTGGTTTGAAAGCTGTCGTTTCAGATAAAAGGGGGATGCGTAGATTGGGTGCTTAAAAGCCCCTGTTGTTGGAAGGGGGCGTCGCCCTGTGCGGCCGGTTCCCCGGCTCCAGCCTGTTCCATGGTGCATCCTCACCCTTCATCATGCCACCCCCCATCTACCAGGGATTGGGTGGGGGGGAGGAGGATTGGGTGGGGGAGGGATGAGAGCTGATGTCAGTGCAGCTGGAGGTCAGGGCCTCTCGTTTCACTCTCCCACTCATAAGACTCACACACACACACTCTCTTATGGAAAGGCTTGACTCAAACACACCTTCAAGCATGTACACACACACACCAAGCCGAGGGGGTTGAAGCACTAGATTCTGTCTGTTGCCCAACTGTAGAAATTATCTATGTCACACACAACCCCTCACCCCTGCCTGTACCTCATTTCCACTCATCATACACACCTCTGCTCTGACACATGGTACCAGGACCTTGTATACTGAGGGGATGAGACAGGGGAATAAACTGGCCTTAGGGTAATCTGCAACACACACAGTCTCACAGGTGTGAAAAAAGTTGGCGATAACCCCTTGGCGCTTATGGATGTAAAGGGAAGAGTGGATGGGTGGAATTACTTTTCGATGTTCAAACACAGGTGAATTTGTCATGGGCAGAAGTTCAGGAGTCCTTCACTGGTAACTCTGGTGTCAATGGTTACTGTAACGAAAAAATTCCCATTTTCTTTGTTCTGTAGCGTAAAGACCCTATTATTTTATCCACTTGACTATCAGATATTCCACCTAGACAACTGTTTCGAAACACAGCACGGTGGAGAAACACGCTGTGATTAAAACCCACCAGGGCTTAACCACAGTCTTCTCATTTATACATACTGAGAGGGGGATTGCAGTGGACATTTTCACTTGTTGAGGAAACAACTGGCAGGTTTTGAAATTGGGTGTCAAGTGCCGCTGTCGTTGTGTGGACGGAATGCATCTTTTGTTGGGCGAGTCTGCGGTCTAATTTTCAGCAGGGCAGGGTGTCTCTGCGGTAGGCCTTTCTTCCCCGGCCCTGGCCCTGTGCAGTTTCATTAGATACGCCTAATGAAAAGATGGTCGCTGGACAGCCCAACTGTCTCCTGGCCTGTAGTTAAGGCAGTGGCCCAGCTCCCAGCTTCCCTCTACCCCCAGCCCTTCTGGAACAGGTGTGCTGCCTTCTACCTTTCACACAACAGCTGCGTCCCAATAACTATCTGAGCATCCTTTACTTGGGTCCTTCAACTTAAGATCACGGATAGGTGGCAGTATTTCTTTCACCAATAAACTTGTTTGAAAATCAGTGATCATGAAGGAAAGGAGATGTGGGTGGTAGACTCAGGTTTTTCCACCTTTCTTCCTTCAGTCTCCCTTGGCAAGAAGTGTACCAAAAGCTACGTAGCGCTGTAAGTATAACTCAGTGTAAAGTGAGTCCACCAAGGCCCTAGATAATTGTTGCAAACTTGTCTGTTGTAAACACCCTCCTTTAAAGAGACAAAGCAGCTCACAAAGCTGAAGGGCTCTGCCCCATCTACCACCACCCATTTCAACGGACTAATCCACCTTTCAGAGGTCAGGTTTAGTTTCAGAGGTCAGGTTCATAGTTAGACATGCAACCATATGCATGCAACCTCGTCCACTGACAGAATAGTGTTTACATCGGAACAGTTTCTCTTTGTGAATTAGGTTACCAGACGTTTCTCATTCAGAGTGCGTAAACATAGGGAAACAGCGCTAAGTTCTGAGCTACAGCTCGACCGAGGGCGGCCTGCCGGCGTTGGATCTGGGTGTTTATTTGCTAACAGACTCCCTCTGTGTTGGTAAGCAGAGCCTTTGTGTGGGCCCTCAGAGAGGCAGGGGATTGTGCCCGAGGTTTTTGTGGGCTACAGTTTGAAAGCAACAACGTGAAACCGGAGCTGTAATGCGACCTTGAGGCAATTAGGCTAACAATAGGCCGTTTTTACTTCTACTTCTTTTGTGCTGCTGAAGGCGGAAAATACGAGGAGAAATGTTTGTGTTTTTTTGGATCAGTAGAGAAAATAAACACTCATGCTTGTAGTTTTTTGGGGTGTTATCATGGATGGACAAAGTGTATGTCGGGCAAAGAGATTTTGGGCTATGCCCAAAGGTCGTTTTTGGGCTGTGCGCTCCTTTGAAGTTGTCTCACCTTGCTTTCTTAAAAGTTGGGGAATAGGGGCAGTTGGAAGTTGAGGGGTGGGGGTCATGAGGCAGGTTGCAGTCGTCCCTTTCCCATGTTTGCAGACTGACAAAGAGGGCTAGTAAGATGAGGGAGAGGGAAGGAAGGAGGGAGGGGCAGGTAGAGACCTGCACCCCTTTGCCCTCCTCCCTCCCTCCCTTTCGCCGTCGTATTCTTCCCTGAATGGAGTGTGTCCACCGGATCTGCCTGGGATGAAATGTCATATCTCAGACTGATCCTTATCTCTTAATCGCTTCCTTTGTCTCCCATGATTCCCCAGGCCCTCCCTTACTTCCCTCCATGGACCAAGGCCTTTGATGTGTCAGCCACGGTTAGGGACACTGGGGGTGGGATGTGTGCTGGTCTGGCTCTTCTCTAAACTGAACTAAACAAGAGCTACAGGGGTTATCAAGCAACAAGATCTCACGGTTTTACCAATTTGACTTCAGATTCTGACGTTTAGCCACGTTTATCAAAACATCAAATTTTAAAGTGTTTTTGACACCCTGGGTTGACACCTCCTGCTTAGCATCATTCTGTTTCTGCAAACATGACAGATCAGGAAACTATATATATATATATATATATATATATATATATATATATATATATATATATACTACCGGTCAAATGTTTTAGAACACCTACTCATTCAAGGGTTTTTCTTTATTTTGACTATTTTCTACATTTTAGAATAATAGTGAAGACATTAAAACTATGAAATAACACATATGGAATCATGTAGTAACCAAAAAAGTGTTAAACAAATCAAAATATATTTTATATTTGAGGGGGTGTGGGGGGTGGGGGGTATACAGAATATAACCCTATTTGGTAAAAGACCAAGTCCATATTATGGCAAGAACAGCTCAAATAAGCAAAGAAAAACAACAGTCCATCGTTACTTTAAGACATGAAGGTCAGTCAGAATGGAAAATTCCAAGAACTTTGAAAATTTCTTCAAGTGCAGTCGCAAAAACCATCAAGCGCTATGATGAAGGCCAGATGTAATGAAACTGGCTCTCATGAGGACCGCCACAGGAATGGAAGACCCAGAGTTACCTCTGCTGCAGAGGATAAGTTAATTAGAGTTACCAGCCTCAGAAATTGCAGCCCAAATAAATGCTTCACAGAGTTCAAGTAACAGACACATCTCAACATCAACTGTTCAGAGGGGACTGTGTGAATTGCTGCAAAGAAAACACTACTAAAGGACACCAATAAGAAGAAGAGACTTGCTTGGGCCAAGAAACACGAGCAATGGACATTAGACAAGTGGAAATTTGTCCTTTGGTCTGGAGTCCAAATTGGAGATTTTTTGTTCCAACCGCCGTGTCTTTGTGAGATGCAGTGTGGGTGAACGGATGATCTCTGCATGTGTATTTCCCACCGTAAAGTATGGAGGAAGAGGTGTTATGGTGTGGGGGTGCTTTGCTGGTGACACTGTCTGTGATTTATTTAGAATTCAAGGCACCCTTAACCAGCATGGCTACCACAGCATTCTGCAGTGATAAGCCATCCCATCTGGTTTGGGCTTAGTGGGACTATCATTTGTTTTTCAACAGGACAATGACCCAACACACCTCCAGGCTGTGTAAGGGCTATTTTACCAATAAGGAGAGTGATGGAGTGCTGCATCAGATGACCTGGCCTCCACAATCGCCCGACCTCAAACAAATTGAGATGGTTTGGGATGAGTCGGACCGCAGAGTGAAGGAAAAGCAGCCAACAAGTGCTCAGCATATGTGGGAACTCCTTCAAGACTGTGGGAAAAGCATTCCAGGTGAAGCTGGTTGAGAGAATGCCAAGAGTGTGCAAAGCTGTCATTAAGGCAAAGGGTGGCTATTTGAGGAATCTCAAATAGAAAATATACTTTGATTTGTTTAACACTTTTTTGTTTACTACATGATTCCATATGTGTTATTTCATAGTTTTGATGTCTTCACTATTATTCTACAATGTAAAAAATAGTAAAAATAAAGAAAAACCCTTGAATGAGTAGGTGTGTCCAGACTTTTGACTAGTAGTGTATATATATATTTTTAACGCATTTAACTCATTTTTTTAGGCACTAAACTACTTCCATATATACTTCCATTAACTTTTAAAACTGGTACCGGGCTACCTTCAGGCGAGTCTTGTGAGGCTTCTGGGTGTCCTACTGACATGTACGTGTTCGTGAGAGACTCACCTTTCCATAAAGGGGTCATAATAGTTTGTAGGCCAAACCATTCGGAGAAGACCGATTTTCGGGATGTCTCCTGGTCTGACAAACACTGCTGTAGCTCTGCCACCTTTCACCGCAGATGTGGAAGGCCGATATCGGTGGATGTTGTGGATTGATACTCAGTCCATGCAAAAATATCAGATATCTCTAGCTTAAACAGACAGATTTTTATGAGGATTTTTTATGGGCTGAACTGAGCTGATGGAGGGTCGGCCTCATTCTACATCTCTATAGGCCACAAACAGATGCCAGCCAAATATGATTCAAATGCCAGACAGGAATTCAACACAGAGAGAGGGGAAAAAATATAAAAAATAAACAATTAGAACAAAAAAATATATAGGAAGCTTTTGGAAGCAGGCTCTGGCCTGGTTTGTGGAATTCAACTGGGATTGAAGATGGGGGGTACTAAAGAGGTGAGAGTAGAGAGAGGTCAGACTGTGCAGTTCTGCAGCTGCACAATATGGCAGGATAAAGGGAGTGGAAGAAAGATAGAGACGTGGACAGGAGTAGTTAGAGTGGACTGGAGAAGGAGGAGTGAACAACAATGAGTGGAGAAGGGACAAGGGAAGGAATAGAAATGGTAATGGACAAGTGAGAGAAGAGAGGTAGAGAGAGGAAGGAGGGGAAGGAGAGGAAGGAGGGGTAAAGAGAAGCATGAGAATGGGAACCCAGCCAGGCCTTTGGGTGTAGCTCAGTTGGTAGAGCATGGCGTTTGCAATGCCAGGGTTGTGGGTTCGTTTCCCACGGGGGGCCAGTATGAAAAAAATTATTAAAAAATGTATGCACTCACTAACTGTAAGTTGTTCTGGATAAAAGCGTCTGCTAAATGACTAAAATGTACAAAATTTGGGGCGACTGGAGTATGGCTGCTTCAGGATCGTCAAAAATGTGCTGCTGATGCTTTCCACAGGGGAACGAGTGCATGTGTTTATATCTATATTCGCTTGCACATAAAAGACACGTTAGATGTATCAGGGATAATTGTTTTCGTTTTGATTCATGTGATGGTCACTACATTAGATGTAAAACCAGGCTGGTAGGGGTACATTGTATGCCCCCTCTGCTGGCGGGAGACAACATGACACTGTGTGTGTCTGGCCACAAACAGTGGGCTCACACACACATCACACACAAACAGGGATGCTTCGCAACCTCAGGTGAAAGAACAATAACATATTTCTCTGTGGGGAGGCCACCCAGCAACTGCGCGAATAGCGTGACAAAGACAGGAGACCTGACTCAGAATAAGAGGTTTGGACTTTGCCAAAAGCAACAAATGCAATTGTTCATTTCACAGGGAGTGGGGCTATGCAAGGGCCTCGCCACCTCCCTTTGGGCACAGACGTCAATTCAACGTCTATTCCACGTCATTTCGTTGAAACAACGTTGGTTCAAGCAGTGTGTGCCCAGTGGGCTGATGGAGGGTGAAGACTGGGTGGAAAAATGTGGGTTTGTTTCCCACGGGGGGGGGCCAGTATGAAAATGTATGCACTCACTAACTGTAAGTCGCTCTGGATAAGAGCGTCTGCTAAATGACGTAAATGTAAAAATGTAAAAATAATAACATTAGCCTCAGAAAAAATGTCACCACAAGAACAGACCCATCAAACTACATAAAACCTAATAAATGTTTTGAAGACTATTACTATCGCCTTTCTGATTTGGACTATTCTAAACCCTGGATTTCTAAATTGTGGAGCGACACATTGTTTCATCCACCAGTGTATCAGTGTGTGTATTTGTACATGTACGACTAGCATAGTGAAAATAAGCTTGTACTTTTCCCCAGATTTAGTCCTAAGCTTGAACAAACGTTGACACTCCCTCCATTGCAAGAGTTTGTCAAGAGTCTGCTTGTTGCTTTTGGCATGGACATACACAACTGTATACATTTAGCCGTGAACATTAGGACATAGGAGGGTGAGATCATGAACATATGGGCGAAGCACTTAAGGGCCCTGCACTGTACCCTGGGGTACACCCTAGCTGTGTTAGGGAATGCTAGACAAGTCATATACTGTATGCATATTATTCCTCCTCCCTGTGAGGGAAACATGTCCACACAATGAGGAGGAATCAAAACGGGAATAAGAATGGTGGAATTAATATGAAATATGAATGGTATACATCGTCCACCAAAATGCTTACTTGCAGGTTCCTTCTTGAGAATGCAACAACAATAAGAAATAGTAAAAAATAAGAATACGAACATAAAGTAAATGGCAGTAGAATAGAATAAAAATGTTAGCATCAGTATAATACAGGTTGGCAAAATGTATAGTACAATATTTACATGTGTATTGGGATGGGGGGAAGTGTATAAATTGTGTGCTAAGGTGCGAAGAATCAGAGCAGGTGGTCAGTGGTCAGTCCAGTTCAAGGGTTCATGATCTGGATTCATGTTCAACAGATAACTATGTTCAACTTTTCATTTTATTAGTTAGCCATGTCCAGCCTACTCAGCCAACTTCCCAGAGGAAGTGAAAAGTGCCCGTCTGACTGGTAGCACATTAGAGTTTTTAATCTCTATTCTGTATCCCTCACTAATGGTATCATAGTGGTAAGAGTTGGGGAGGTTGTGTTATTATCGTTGCATTCTTCTCAGTGTTGCTCACTTTGTGATGGCTTTGTTTT
This sequence comes from Coregonus lavaretus, assembly GCF_964263955.1. Classification (NCBI taxonomy): domain Eukaryota; kingdom Metazoa; phylum Chordata; class Actinopteri; order Salmoniformes; family Salmonidae; genus Coregonus; species Coregonus lavaretus. Next base: position 27,281,500 of record NC_140014.1, on the reverse strand, counting down.
TCCTGTGAGTGAATAATTCCTCTGGGGCCAGCAAAAATTCGAAGAGGGGAAAAAACAGCAACACAAACTTTCAATTAAACCATTCCATCTTGTAATCAAAAAAAGAAATAATGAGCGAGGCAGACCAAACAAACAGGGCTGTTGCCGTAATAACGGAAGGGACCTGCTGAGGTTTTGCCCTCAGGATTTTGTTGATGGCTACGATCAGAGAGGAAGAGGTGAAGCGAGAGATTTCACTCTCGCCAAAATCTATCCATAATAAGCCCAATGTGTTTCTATGGGTTTATTTTGGACCTAAGCTTGTTGCCTGCTTTCCCGCCTTTGGGACAACGACTCCCATTGTTAGGGTCGGAGACATGAGCGTCTCGTCATTATATACAGATCTCTGTTACGATCCAGGTGTGAGGTTGTGACCTTTTTTTTTTACATGCTACTGGCATAGCCTTGGCATGATGGATTATAGGCACTATGCCTATGAGTTGGGTAAAGTTTAGGCATAAGGGTGGGGAGGTCTGTCACTTTGCCTCTATTCTCTCTTGTGTTGTTCTAATGTGCCTTAAAAACACTAGGAGGGAACTGAAAAGAAAAGCCACTTAATGAAGACCAGGCTTGCTATGCCAATGGATAGGAGCCTTCCATTGGATACACTGAGGGCACGCCACTTACTCTAATTAATTTGTCCTGTGGCAAGGAGAGGATGTGTGCACCTAGTAGCAGTTCTCTCATGTTGATCTGTTTTGACAAACACTACACTACTTAAAGTCACTGTTGATCAAGACTGCACCGTCTTGCCAGTTAGCTATCAGGGCTTTAGTGGCAGGAAGAGAAAGAAAGAGGAAAGGACAGAGGATAGGAAAGATAGATGATTGGAAATGGGAGGGGGAGAGGACAAGCTTTCTAACTGCATTGTTACAGAGGAAGAGAGAATGATGACAAATAGAGGAAGGCAACACGGTGAGAGATGAGAGAGAAAGAAAAGGGGGACAGGAGGGGACAGGCGCTTGTGTGTGTGTGTGTGTGTGTGTGTGTGTGTGTGTGTGTGTGTGTGTGTGTGTGTGTGTGTGTGTGTGTGTGTGTGTGTGTGTGTGTCCGGAAAGGCTCGGAGCACAACCAGTCATTAGGAAGTCAGGGCCGTCTGGAGTGCATTACAGACAGGGTACTATAACTCTTACAAGCACAGGCTGGTATCAATTCAACCCTGAATACAAGGGAGGGATGAAGGGAGAGGCAAGGGAAGATTGAGGAGAGGCAGAGAGAGAGTGATGAGAGAGTGAGGAGAGAAGGAGAGAGAGAGAGTGATGATAGAAGGAGAAAGAGGGAGGAGAGAAGGAGAGAGAGAGAGAGAGAGAGAGAGAGAGAGAGAGAGAGAGAGAGAGAGAGAGAGAGAGAGAGAGAGAGAGAGAGAGAGAGAGAGAGAGAGTGAGTGAGTGAGGAGAGAAGGCAGAGAGAGAGTGAGGAGAGAAGGAGAGGCAGAGAGAGAGTGAGGATAGAAGGCAGAGAGAGAGAGAGGAGAGAAGGAGAGGCAGAGAAAGTGAGGATAGAAGGCAGAGAGAGAGAGGATAGAAGGAGAGAGAGTGAGGATAGAAGGAGAGAGAGAGTGAGGAGAGAAGGCAGAGAGAGAGAGTGGCGAGAGAAGGAGAGGCAGAGAGAGAGTGAGGAGAGAAGGAGAGAGAGAGTGAAGAGAGAAAACAGAGGGAGTGAGGATAGAAGGAGAGAGAGATTGAGGAGAGAAGGAGAGACAGAGTGAGAGAGTGAGGAGAGAAGGAGAGGCAGAGAGAGAGAGTGAGGATAGGCCTACAATCTAAACTAGATGCCCTCAATCTCACACAAATTATCAAGGAACCTACCAGGTACAACCCTAAATCCGTTAACATTTGCACCCTCATAGATATCATCCTGACTAATTTACCCTCTAAATACACCTCCGCTGTCTTCAACCAGAATCTCAGCGATCACTGCCTCATTGCCTGCGTCCGTAATGGGTCCGCGGTCAAACGACCACCCCTCATCACTGTCAAACGCTCCCTAAAACACTTCAGCGAGCAAGCCTTTCTAATTGATCTGGCCCGGGTATCCTGGATGGATATTGACCTCATTCCGTCAGTAGAGGATGCCTGTTTGTTCTTTAAAAGTGCTTTCCTCTCCATCTGAAATAAGCATGCCCCATTCAAAAAATTCAGAACTAAGAACAGATATAGCCTCTGGTTCACCCCAGACTTGACTGCCCTTGACCAGCACAAAAACATCCTGTGGCGTACTGCATTAGCATTGAACAGGGAAGTCAGGAACCAATATATACAATCAGTTAGGAAAGCAAAGGCTAACTTTTTCAAACATAAATTTGCATCCTGTAGCACTAACTCCAAAAGGTTTTGGGACACTGTAAAGTCCATGGAGAATAGAGCACCTCCTCCCAGCTGCCCACTGCACTGAGGCTAGGAAACACTGTCACTACCGATAAATCTACAATAATCGAACATTTCAACAAGCATTTTGCTACGGCTGGCCATGCTTTCCACCTGGCTACCCCTACCCTGGCCACCAGCTCTGCACCCTCCGCTGCAACTTGCCCATGCCCCCCCCGCTTCTCCTTCACCCAAATTCAGATAGCTGATGTTCTGAAAGAGCTGCAAAATCTGGACCCCTACAAATCAGCTGGGCTAGACAATCTGGACCCTTTCTTTCTAAAATTAGCCACCGAAATTGTCGCAACCCCTATTACCAGCCTGTTCAACCTCTCTTTCGTATCGTCTGAGATCCCCAGAGATTGGAAAGCTGCCGCGGTCATCCCCCTCTTCAAAGGGGATGACACTCTAGATCAATTTCGAAAGTATTTGAAAGCCAAGTTAACAAACAGATTACCGACCATTTCGAATCCCACCGTACCTTCTCCGCTATGCAATCTGGTTTCCGAGCTGGTCATGGGTGCACCTCAGCCACGCTCAAGGTCCTAAACGATATAATAACTGCAATCAATAAAAGACAGTACTGTGCAGCCGTCTTCATTGACCTGGCCAAGGCTTTTGACTCTGTCAATCACCGCATTCTTATTGGCAGACTAAATAGCCTTGGTTTCTCAAATGACTGCCTCGCCTGGTTCACCAACTACTTCTCAGATAGAGTTCAATGTGTCAAATCGGAGGGCCTGTTGTCTGGACCTCTGGCAGGCTCTATGGGGGTGCCACAGGGTTCAATTCTCGGGCTGACTCTATTCTCTGTGTATATCAATGATGTCGCTCTTGCTGCTGGTGACTCTCAGATCCACCTCTACGCAGACGACACCATTTTGTATACATCTGGCCCTTCATTGGACACTGTGTTAACAAACCTCCAAACGAGCTTCAATGCCATACAACACTCCTCCCGTGGCCTCCAACTGCTCTTAAACGCTAGTAAAACTAAATGCATGCTCTTCAATCGAACGCTGCTTGAACCCGCCTGCCCGACTAGAATCTCTACTCTCGGCAGGTCTGACTTAGAATATGTGGACAACTACAAATACCTAGGTGTCTGGTTAGACCGTAAACTCTCCTTCCAGACTCACATTAAGCATCTCCAATCCAAAGTAAAATCTAGAATCTGCTTCCTATTTCGCAACAAAGCCTCCTTCACTCATGCTGCTAAACATGCCCTCGTAAAACTGACTATCCTACCGATCCTTGACTTCGGCGATGTCATTTACAAAATAGCTTCCAACACTCTACTCAGCAAATTGGATGCCTTATCTTAGCTCATTGGTCACCATAGCAACACCCACCCGTAGTATGCGTTCCAGCAGGTATATCTCACTGGTCATCCCCAAAGCCAACACCTCCTTTGGTCGCCATTCCTTCCAGTTCTCTGCTGCAAATGACTGGAACGAACTGCAAAAATCTCTGAAACTGGAGACACTTATCTACCTCACTATCTTTAAGCATCAGTTGTCAGAGCAGCTTACCGATCACTGCACCTGTACATCTGTAATTAGCCCACCCAACTACCTCATCCCCATATTGTTATTTACATTGTTATTTATTTTGCTCATTTGCACCCCAGTATCTCTATTCAGTTGTAAATGAGAACTTGTTCTCAACTGGCTTACCAGGTTAAATAAAGATAAAATAAATAAAAGGAGAGGCAGAGAGAGAGTGAGGAGAGAATGAGAGGCAGAGAGAGAGAGTGAGGATAGAAGGCAGAGAGAGAGAGAGTGAGGATGGAAGGAGAGACAGAGAGAGAGTGAGGAGAGAAGGAGAGGCAGAGAGAGAGTGAGGATAGAAGGAGAGGCAGAGAGAGAGTGAGGATAGAAGGAGAGGCAGAGAGGCAGAGAGAGAGTGAGGATAGAAGGAGAGGCAGAGAGAGAGTGAGGATAGAAGGAGAGGCAGAGAGGCAGAGAGAGAGTGAGGATAGAAGGAGAGGCAGAGAGAGAATGTCCTGCATGAGTCCAGCATGAGACAGTATTGAAAATCTTAGCCACAGCTAGCCCATAAAAAGAGGGATGGTATGTAGGGAGGGAGAGGCAAGAAAATAGAGAAGAGAGGAAGAAAGAGGAAGGAGGGCAGAGAGGGAGAAACAGAGAGAGCTAAAATGTTCGACACAGCTGTCGTTTTGACTGCAGCCTTCAACAGTCTGACAGTTTCTGGTGTTTCTCGTCAAACCGCTGCTTACATTGGCTCCGTCTGAGTTTGATCAAATGGACATGATTCACTCGAGACCAGAAAGAGGGATGGAGAGAGAGAAAAGGAGGGAGGGAAGAGGAAAGAAGACAAATCCCACATTTAACATGTCCACTTCTGTGGCCTTCTTCACCCGAAGAGAAAAGCAGGAGAGGAGAGGGGTGGATATGAGGAAGGGAGAGCTGAGTGAGACATATCAGCTGACATAAACAGAAGTTCACTCAGCCTGCATCAGTAGGCCAAACACCACAGCTGAAGGGTCAAAGGTCAAATCAGCGACATCAGGGTTCAAACTGAGCATGTGCAGTGTTCTTACCCCAATAGAAGAAATACCCACAATCCTCTTTTATGAGCCAACTACGGCACATTTTGGTGGAATTAGGCAACTCCTTTGGTCAAGTTCAAGTTTTATTTGTCACATGCACAAGTACGGTGAAATGCTTAACTTGCAAGACTTACCTAACAGTGCAGTAGAGGAGAGTGGGGTAAGTTGAGCCAAAGGGGTAAGTTCAGCGAGCCTTGTTTCTAAGAAACCATACACAAAATGTATAATTTGACCAAATATTTAGGCAAAGGTCATAATTTCATGTCTGTGAAGGAATAAACCACATGGAAAAAGTGGTAATCAAGTTAATTCCAAAAAACTATGTGCAGGTATAGTTGAATGTTGAGGTAGATATGTACATGTTGGCAGGGATTAGGAGAAAGTGCCAGGTTAAATAATAATAATAAAAATTATAAACAGTACGGAAGCAGATTAAGTGGTGGGTGGGTGTGTGCGTGGTGGATGTACATTGCATTCGGAAAGTATTCAGACCCCTTTGCAATTGATTTGACATGATTTGGAAAGGCACACACCTGTCTATATAAGGTCCCACAGTTGACAGTGCATGTCAGAGCAAAAACCAAGCCATGAGGTCGAAGAAATTGTCCGTAGAGCTCTGAGACAAGATTGTGTCGAGGCACAGATCTGGGGAAGGGTACCAAAACATTTCTGCAGCATTGAAGTTCTCCAAGAACACAGTTGCCTCCATCATTCTTAAATGAAATAAGTTTTGAACCACCAAGACTCTTCCTAAAGCTGGCCGCTCGGCCAAACTGAGCAATCGGGGTAGAAGGTCCTTGGTCAGGGAGGTGACCAAGAACCCGATGGTCTGATCGAGCTCCAGAGTTCCTCTGTGGAGATAGGAGAACCTTCCAGAAGGACAACCATCTCTGCAGCACTCCACCAATAAGGCCTTAATGGTAGAGTGGCGAGACGGAGGCCACTCCTCAGTAAAAGGCACATGACAGCCCACTTGGAGTTTGCCAAAAGGCACCTAAAGGACTCTCAGACCATGAGAAACAAGATTCTCTGGTCTGATGAAACCAAGATGTAACTCTTTGGTCTGAATACCAAGCGTCACGTATGGAGGAAACCTGGCACCATCCCTAAGGTGAAGCATGGTGGTGGCAGCATCATGCTGTGGGGATGTTTTTCAGCGGCAGGGACCAGGAGACTAGTCAGGATCGAGGAAAGATGAACGGAGCAAAGTACAGAGAGATCCTTGATGAAAACCTGCTCCAGAGTGCTCAGGACCTCAGACTGGGGCGAAGGTTGACCTTCCAACAGGACAACGACCCTAAGCACACAGCCAAGACTGGCTTCGGGACAAGTCTCTGAATGTCCTTGAGTGGCCCAGCTAGAGCCCAGACTAAAACATTGTGCTAGAACCTGATCAAACATCGTGCTGCTGCTCCAGTTTCAACTGTTCTGCCTGCGGCTAGGGAACCCTGACCTGTTCTCTCTACCGCATCTGTTGTCTCGACCTCTGAATTCTCGAATATGAAAAGCCAACTGACATTTACTCCTGAGGTACTGACCTGTTGCACCCTCTACAACCACTGATTATTGTTTGACCCTGCTGGTCATCTATGAACGTTTGAACATCTTGAAGAACAATCTGGCCTTAAATGGCCATGTACCCTTATAATCTCCACCCAGCACAGCCAGAAGAGGACTGGCCACCCCTCAGAGCCTGGTTCCGCTCTAGGTTTCTTCCTAGGTTCCTGCCTTTCTAGGGAGTTTTTCCAAGCCACCCTGGTTCTACATCTGCATTGCTTGCTGTTTGGGGTTTTAGACTGGGTTTCTGTATAGCACTTTGTGACATGTAAAAAGGGCTTTATAAATAAATGTGATTGATTGATCTCTGGAGAGACCTGAAAATAGCTGTGCAGCGATGCTCCCCATTCAACCTGACAGAGTTTGAGAGGATCTGCAGAGAAGAATGGGAGAAACACCCCTAATACAGGGGTGCCAAGCTTGTAGCGTCATACCCAAGAAGACTCAAGGCTGTAATCGCTGCAAAGGTACTACAACAAAGTACTGAGTAAAAGGTCTGAATACTTATGTAAATGTGATATTTCAGTTTTTTATTTTTAATAAATTAGCAAACATTTCTAAAAACCTGTTTTTGCTTTGTCATTATGGGGTATTGTGTGTAGATGGATGAGGGAAATAAACAATTTAATAAATTTTAGAATAAGGCTGTAACGTAACAGAATGTGGAAAACGTCAAGGGGTCTGATTACTTTCCGAATGCACTGTACATGTAAACAGGAGTAATAGTTACCAGTAGCAGGGTACATAGATAGACACTAATGGTGATGTCAACAATAATCAATGAACACTATTTTTGGACAAGCTAGGTTTTCAAAACTGTAATGTTTACATGAATTCTGATTATTTCCAGGGATACACAACATCCTGAAATACACACTACATGACCAAAAGTATGTGGACACCTGCTCAGCAAACATCTCATTCCAAAATCATTGGCATTAATATGGAGTTGGTTGCCCCTTTGCTGCTATAACAGCCTCCACTCTTCTGGGAAGGCTTTCCACTAGATGTTGGAACATTGCTGCGGGGATTTTCTTTCATTCAGCCACAAGAGCATTAGTGAGGTCGGGCACTGATGTTGGGCGATTAGGCCTGGCTCGCAGTCGGTGTTCCAATTCACCCAAAGGTGTTTAATGGGGTTGAGGTTAGGGCTCTGTGCAGGCCAGTCAATTTCTTCCACACCGATCTCGACAAACCATTTCTGTATGGCCCTCACTTTGTGCTGAAACAAGAAAAGGCCTTCCCCAAACTGTTGCCACAAAGTTGGAAGCACAGAATTGTCTAGAATGTCATTGTATGCTGTAGAGTTAAGATTTCCCTTCACTGGAACTAAGGGGCCTAGCCCAGACCATGAAAAACAGCCACAGACCATTATTCTTCCTCCACCAAACTTTACAGTTGGCATTATGCATTGGTGCAGGTACTGTTCTCCTGGCATCCGCCAAACCCAGATTTGTCAGTCGGACTGCCAGATGGTGAAGCGTGATTAATCACTGCAGAGAACGCGTTTCCACTGCTCCTGAGTCCAATGGCGGTGAGCTTTACACCACTCCAGCCTATGCTTGGCATTGTGCATGGTGTTCTTAGGCTTGTGTGCGGCTACTCAGCCATGAAAACCCATTTCATGAAGCTCCCGACGAACAGTTCTTGTGCTGACTTCCAGAGGCAGTTTGGAACTGCCTCTGCGCTTCAGCACTCGGCGGTCCCATTCTGTGAGCTTGTGTGGCCTACCACTTCGCGGCTGAGATGTTGTTGTGCCTAGATGTTTCCACTTTACAATAACAGCACTTACAGTTGACCGGGACAGCTCTAGCAGGGCAGAAATTTGACGAACTGACTTGGAAAGGTGGCATCCTATTACAGTGCCACATTGAAAGTCACTGAGCTCTTCAGTAAGGCCATTCTACTGCCAATGTTTGTCTATGGAGATTGCATGGCTGTGTGCTCGATTGTATACACCTGTCAGCAACAGGTGTGGCTTAAATAGCCGAATCCACTAATTTGAAGGGGTGTCCACATACATTTGTATATAAAGCGTAGTACATGGGGCGGCAGGTAGCTTAGTGGTTAAGAGCGTTGTGCCAGTAACCGAAAGGTCGCTGGTTCTAATCCCCAAGCCAACTAGGTGAAAAATCTGTCAATGTGCCCTTGAGCAAGGCACTTAACCCTAATTGCTCCTGTAAGTCGCTCTGGATAAGAGCGTCTGCTAAATGACGTAAATGTAAATGTACATATCTTTATTAGAAATAACACTACATTTCCCTTGACCAATAAGAAATAAGAGAGGAAGATATATACAGGGTCAGTGCCAGTACCAAATGTACAATGTGCAGGGATACTGGAGTATTGGGGTCGATATGTACATGATATGTACATGTAGGCAGGGATTAGGAGAAAGTGACTGGTAGCAGGATAAATAATAATAATAATAGTAAACAGTACGGCAGCAGCATAACATGCTGAGTAGACCGGGCACGCGCTTGCGTCCGCGTGCGCCATCGCACGCATCTTGATATTGTCCATCCACACCAGACGCGATCAGGACACACAGGTTCTTAGGCTTGTGTGCGGCTGCTCAGCAATGAAAACCCAAAGAAAAAGTCATATTTCAGACTGGCCAATAAAAATAAAAGATTAAGATGGGCAAAAGAACACAGACACTGGACTTTTTCTTTGCAACTCTGCCTTGAAGGTCAGCATCCCGGAGTCGCCTCTTCACTGTTGACGTTGAGACTGGTGTTTTGCAGGTACTATTTAATGAAGCTGCCAGTTGAGGACCTGTGAGGTGTCTGTTTCTCAAACTAGACACTAATGTATTTGTCCTCTTACTCAGTTGTGCACCGGGGCCTCCCACTCCTCTTTCTATTCTGGTTAGAGCCAGTTTGCGCTGTTCTGTGAAGGGAGTAGTACACAGCGTTGTACGAGATCTTCAGTTTCTTGGCAATTTCTCGCATGGAATAGCCTTCATTTCTCAGAACAAGAATTAAGTTTAATAAAGTTATTTGTTTCTGGCCATTTTGAGCCTGTAATCGAACCCACAATTGCTGATGCTCCAGATACTCAACTAGTCTCAAGAAGGCCAGTTTTATTGCTTCTTTAATCAGCACAACAGTTTTCAGCTGTGCTAACATAATTGCAAAAGGGTTTTCTAATGATCAATTAGCCTTTTAAAATGATAAACTTGGATTAGCAAACACAACGTGCCATTGGAACACAGGACTGATGGTTGCTGATAATGGGCCTCTGTACGCCTATGTAGATATTCCATAAAAAATCTGCCGTTTCCAGCTACAATAGCCATTTACAACATTAACAATGTCTACACTGTATTTCTGATCAATTTGATCCTATTTTAATGGACAAAGAAATTGCTTTTCTTTCGAAAACAAGGACATTTCTAAGTGACCCCAAACTTTTGAACGGTAGTGTAGGTTCGGTTTGCTCCTAGCAGAACTCGGCTAGGCGAAGCGAAGATCTGTGCTCGCATACTCCCTAAAGACCTTAGCTTAATTTTTATTTATTTAAGCAATATTATTGTTGTTTGTCCCTCTTAAGACACCGTAGCAATAACACAGCCAATAACAATTCCTCAGAATAGTAATCAAGAATCAATCAAGATACATTGCCTTCAGAAAATATTCACAACACTTGACTTTTTCCACATTTTGTTGTTTTACAAGGTGGGATTGAAATGTATTTAATTGTCATTTTCTGGCAACGATCTACACAAAATACATTTGTAAAAAAAGTATGAAAAATAAAACACTAATATATCTTGATTATATAAGTATTCAACCACCTGACTCAATACATCAACAATACACCTTTGGCAGTGATTATAGCTGTGAGTCTTTCAGGGTAAGTCTCTAAGAGCTTTGCATACCTGGATTGTACACTACTGGCACATTATTATTTTAAAAATTCTTCAAGCTCTGTCAAGATGGTTGTTGATCATTGATAGACAGCCATTTTCAAGTCTTGCCATAGATTTTCAAGCCGATTTAAGTCCAAACTGTAACTAGGCCACTCATGAACATTCAATGCCGTCTTGGTAAGCAACTCCAGTTTATATTTGGCCTTGTGTTTTAGGTTATTGTCCTGCTGAAAGGTGAATTTGTCTCCAAGTGTCTGTTGGAAAGCAGATTGAACTGAAATGGTTGGTGTGACGTGTAACCCAGGTACGGTGCAGGATATACAGTAGGCAGAGATAGTGAAACAAGGATCTTTACTTGTGGTCCCAAAGCCAAAATACTAAATAACGGACTTATCACGATAAAAGAAAGGCGGAACAAATAAGTCTCCAAAAACCGGCTGACAGCCAATGTACGAAACACTACCTACGACTGAATCAAATAACGAAACAGGCAGAACACTTCTCAAGTACCTGTACATAGGTCTCCAATCAGACACTGAGTAGTACTGCTGGACATAGAGAAACTAACAGAGAAAACTGAGCAAGGGAACACAGGGAAGTGAGGGCATAAATACACAGGTGAACAGGTAGACACAGGTCACACCAATAGGATACTGATTAGTCCAGACTGTGAGTGAGGTGCCTAAGGTTGTCGGAGGATGACACCTAGTGGTCGCTCCGGAACTGCGACCCCCTCCTGTAACAGTGCCGTTCACCTTGGCACCTCCGGGTTGAGGCGACAGAATATTGTTATCAGTCCTGGGTCCAGAATGTCCCTCCTGGGCACCCAGGACCGCTCCTCCGCTTAAGTGCTGCCCGTACCTGCCTCCAGGTGCAGCGACAGCAACTGATGTGGGCCTTGACCGACGGGACCACCGCCTCCTCCTCTTGCTCAGGGAATTGGGGGGGTTGGTACCCGTATTGGCACTGGAAGGGGGACAGGCTGGTGGACGAGCAGAGAAGGGTGTTGTGGGTGTACTCCGCCCACGCCAGTCTCTGACTACACGTAGCTAGGTTGCTGGAGGCGTAGCACCTCAGCACCCCCTCCAGATCCTGGTTGACACGCTCCGTCTGCCCGTTCGACTGGGGATGGAAGCCGGAAGACAAGCTGACAGAGGCGCCGAGGCAGGTGGCGAACGCCTTCCAGAACCTGGAGGGGAACTGAGGGCCCCGATCCAACACCACTTCTTGGGGAAGGCCGTGGACCCGGAAAACGTGCAGCAAATGCGTTCCCCGCTTCCGGGATCCAGGCAAAGGAGCGCACGTTCGTCTGGGTGAGGGATGTCAGGGGAGCGGCTAGCGAGCTAAAATTGCGAATAAATCGACTATAAAAATTACCGAACCCTAAAAACCGCTGTAGTTGCTTGAGGGATAAGGGCTGGGACCAATCCAGTACCGCGTTAACCTTGCCTGGGTCCATCTGTAGGTCACCCTGGGTGACGATGAACCCCAGGAAGGAGACTGTCTCTGTGTGGAACACGCACTTATCCGCCTTGACGTAGAGCTGGTGACGGAGAAGGCGTTGGAGGACCTGCCGAACGTGCTGCTGGTGTTCACTCGTCCTTTGAGGATATTAGGATGTCATCCAAATACACGAAGACGCTGTAGTCGAGGAGGTCCCGGAGCACTTAATTGACCAACGCCTGGAACACCGCAGGCGCATTGGCTAGACCGAACAGCATGACTTGGTACTCATAATGCTCACTGGGTGTGTTAAAAGCATCTTCCATTCCGTCTTTCTTTCTTCTCGTCCCCCTCCCGAATCCTCACCAGGTTGTAGGCATTGCGTAAGTCCAGCTTGGTGACGACCCGGGCTCCCTACAATGACTCGAATGCCGTCGTCATCAGGGGGAGTGGATAGCGGTTCTTAACCGTGATGTCGTTGAGCGCCCGGTAATCAATGCACGGCCGCTGCCCACCGTCCTTTTTCCCCACGAAGAAGAAGGTAGAGGGACGGATGTGACCCTCGATGAGTGCCTCATCGATATACTCCCTCATGGCCAGCGTCTCCGGCCGGGGCAAGGAAAACAATCGCCCTCGTGTGGGCATGGCGCCCAGCAGGAGATCGATAGCGCAATCGTACGGCCTGTGAGGAGGTAGGCCCTTGGCACGCCTCTTACTAAACACCTCCCCCAGATCCCAATACTCCCGGGGAACGCCTGCCAGGTCTGGGCCGGTGACGGAGTCTGTAGCCGCCGTCCTCCCTGTGGCAACCGCCGCTAGGGCGGTAGGCGGTTCGGAGTGCGGGAACTGGGGAAGAGGTGAGGACTGGTTGGTGGTCTGGGATGGTGGTTTGTGCTGATGAGCGGTCGGTGGAGACCGGAACAGGACTAGAGCGGAGCCTCCCTCCAGTCTATCCGGGGTTTGTGGGCGACCAGCCAGGGGTGCCCGAGGACGAGGGGACACTCCGGAGAGTCCACAATGAAAAACTGGATATCCTCCCATAGCCCCCCCACCACCCGGACACGCACAGGGATAGTGCGCCGGGTGACGAAGCCCGACCCCAACGGCCGGCCATCCAGGCCCATGACCGGAACCGGCTCGGATAGGGAGAGTAACGGAATGCTCCACCCTTGGGCCAGCCCTGCGTCCATGAGGTTTCCCACGGCCCCAGAATCCACCGGCCCACTGAACCCTGATGGGGAGAAAAGTCTGGGAGTCTCTGGAGTTGGGATTTCGGCTCGCTAGCAACCCTCCCGATACTAGCGAGCCCTCCCGTTTCCCGGCTTCTCCGGGCATGAGTCGCAGTGGTGACCTGCCTGGCTGCATTACAGGCAACGTCCCTGGCGCAGACGCCTCTGCCTCTCCATCCTGGACAAGTGCGCTGCCCCCAGCTGCACAGTCTCCTCCTGAGGCATCTCCTCCCTGAATTTGCGGAAAGACTCCGGGTTGATAGGGGGACGCGGAGGCATGCCTTGCGTCCTCCCTCTCTCATGCGCCCTCATGCGCCCTCTCAGGCAGCTCCCTGAAGGAGAGTTCATCCTTCATCCCCTCCGATAGCCCCTGCGCGTAAAGGACGACCAGGGCGGCCTCCTCCCATCCTGCCTCTCGAGCCCGGGTCCGGAACTTCACGGAGTAGTCCGCCACCGAACGGTCACCCTGCTGACAGGCCGTGAGCCGCCTCCCGGCCTCGTGCCCCGACACCACCCGAGAGGTGTCGAACACCTTGCGTAGCTCCCGGGTGAATTCGTAGGAGTCGGAGCACGCCGGAGTTAGGCTCTCCAACTCTGCGGTAGCCCAGGAAAGGGCCCGACCCGTCAACAGATTGATGATGTAGGCCACCCGGCCCTGCTCCATCGGGAAGGAGGAGGGTTGTAGGCTGAATACCAGGGAACACTGGGTGAGGAATTCCCTGCAGCCCTCTGGACGTCCGTCATACATCTCCGGAGGTGGTAGGCGGGGTTCCCGCGATGTCGCAGGCGAGACTGGAGACGCCGACCCGGCTCTGCATGGCGATCATCAGCTGGCGGAGATTCTCGATGATCTGCTGCAGGCAGTGGTCGTGTTGGTTCAGCATAGCTCCCTGTGTTGTCAATGCACTCCAATACTGTGCTGCCTCCGCTGGGTCCATATTGGCTCAGTTTTCTGTAAGGGTTGGTGTTTGACCCAGGTGCGGTGCAGGATATACAGTAGGCAGTAGGCAGAGATGGTGAAACAAGGATCTTTACTGGTGGTCCCGAAGCCAAAATACAAAATAACGGAGCAAATAAGTCTCCAAAAACCAGCAGACAGCAAAAATACGAAATACTACCTACTACTGAAACAAATAACGAAACAGGAAGAACACTTCCCAAGTACCTGTACATACAGGTGAAGTCGGAAGTTTACATACACTTAGGTTGGAGTCATTAAAACTCGTTTTTCAACCACTCCACAAATTTCTTGTTAACAAACTATAGTTTTGGCAAGTCGGTTAGGACATCTACGTTGTTCATGACACAATTAATTTTTTACAGACAGATTATTTCACTTATAATTCACTGTATCACAATTTCGATGGGTCAGAAGTTTACATACACTAAGTTGACTGTGCCTTTAAACAGCTTGGGAAATTACAGAAAATGATGTCATGGCTTTAGAAGCTTCTGATAGGCTAATTGACATCATTTGAGTCAATTGGAGGTGTACCTGTGGATGTATTTCAAGGCCTACCTTCAAACTCAGTGCCTCTTTACTTGACATCATGGGAAAATGAAAAGAAATCAGCCAACTCAGAAAAAAATTGTAGACCTCCACAAGTCTGGTTCATTCTTGGAAGCAATTTCCAAATGCCTGAAGGTACCACGTTCATCTGTACAAGCAATAGTACGCAAGTATAAACACCATGGGACCACGCAGCCGTCATACCGCTCAGGAAGGAGACGCGTTCTGTCTCCTAGAGATGAACGTACTTTGGTGCGAAAAGTGCAAATCAATCCCAGAACAACAGCAAAGGACCTTGTGAAGATGCTGGAGGAAACAGGTACAAAAGTATCTATATCCACAGTAAAACAAGTCCTATATCGACATAACCTGGAAGGCCACTCAGCAAGGAAGAAGCCACTGCTCCAAAACCGCCATAAAAAAGCCAGACTACAGGTTGCAACTGCACATGGGGACAAAATCGTACTTTTTGGAGAAATGTCCTCTGGTCTGATGAAACAAAAATAGAACTGTTTGGCCATAATGACGTTATGTTTGGAGGAAAAAGGGGGCGGCTTGCAAGCCGAAGAACACCATCCCAACCGTGAAGCACGGGGGTGGCAGCATCATGCTGTTGGGGTGCTTTGCTGCAGGAGGGACTGGTGCACTTCACAAAATAGATGGCATCATGAGGAAGGAAAATTATGTTGATATATTGAAGCAACATCTCAAGGCATCAGTCAGGAAGTTAAAGCTTGGTCGCAAATGGGTCTTCCAAATGGACAATGACCCCAAGCATACTTCCAACGTTGTGGCAAAATGGAGTGGCCATCACAAAGCCCTGACCTCAATCCTATAGAAAGTGTGTGGGCAGAACTGAAAAAGCGTGTGCGAGCAAGGAGGCCTACAAACCTGACTCAGTTCCACCAGCTCTGTCAGGAGGAATGGGCCAAAATTCCCCGAACCTATTGTGGAAAGCTTGTGAACAGCGCCGGAAGAAGATGGCTGCCGTTTTACAGCCCTCTAACCAATTGTACTATTATGTGTGTTTTTCCGCGTTATTTGTAATTTATTTTGTACATAATGTTTCTGCCATCGTCTCTTATAACCAAAGAGAGCTTCTGGATATCAGGACAGCGATTACTCACCTCGCATTGGACGAATATTTTTTCTTCAACGAGGCGTTCGCGAAGGATATCATACAGACACCCGACAAGGCCCAGATCCCCGTCATTCGCGTGAGGAAGAGACGGAGATATCGCGGACGCAGATCCGGGTGCCTCGTAAGGATCCGACGGCGAGCGAGTAAACTGCCTCTCCCATCAATCCTATTAGCCAACGTTCAATCTTTTGAGAATAAAATTGACGATTTAAGATTACGGTTATCCTACCAACGGGACATTAAAAACTGTAATATCTTATGTTTCACGGAGTCGTGGCTGAACGACAACAATGATAACATTCAGCTAGCGGGCTATACGCTACATCGACAGGACAGAACTGCAGACTCTGGGAAGACAAGGGGTGGCGGTCTCTGTATATTTGTAAACAACAGCTGGTGCACAAAATCAAATACCAAGGAAGTCTCGAGGTTTTGCTCGCCTGAGGTAGAGTATCTTATGATAAGCTGTAGACCACACTATTTACCAAGAGAGTTTTCATCTATATTTTTCATAGCTGTCTATTTACCACCACAAACCAATGCTGGCATTAAGATTGCACTGAATGAGTTGTACAAGGCCATTAATCAACAGGAAAACGCTCATCCAGATGCAGCGCTCCTAGTAGCCGGGGACTTTAATGCAGGGAAACTTAAATCCATTCTACCTAATTTCTACCAGCATGTTAAATGTGCAACCAGAGGGAAAAAAACTCTAGACCACCTTTACTCCACACACAGAGACGCATACAAAGCTCTCCCTCGCCCTCCATTTGGCTAATCTGACCATAACTCTATCCTCCTGATTCCTGCTTATAAGCAAAAACTGAAGCAGGAAGCACCAGTGATTCGGTTAATAAAAAAGTGGTCAGATGACGCAGATGCTAAGCTACAGGACTGTTTTGCTAGCACAGACTGGAACATGTTCCGGGATTCTTCAGACAGCATTGAGGAGTACACCACATCAGTCACTGGCTTCATCAATAAGTGCACTGATGATGTCGTCCCCACAGTGACCGTACGTACATACCCCAACCAGAAGCCATGGATTACAGGAAACATCCGCACTGAGCTAAAGGGTAGAGCTGCCGCTTTCAAAGAACGGGACTCTAACCCGGACGCTTATAACAAATCCCGCTATGACCTCCGACGAACCATCAAACAGGCAAAGAGTCAATACAGGTCTAAGATTGAATCATACTACACTGGCTCTGACGCTCGTCGGATGTGGCAGGGCTTGAAAACTATTACAGACTACAAAGGGAAGCACAGCCGCGAGCTGCCCAGTGACACAAGCCTACCAGACGAGCTAAACCACTTCTATGCTCGCTTCGAGGCAAGCAACACTGAAGCATGCATGAGAGCACCAGCTGTTCCGGACGACTATGTGATCACGCTCTCCGTAGCCGATGTGAGTAAGACTTTTAAGCAGGTCAACATTCACAAGGCCGCAGGGCCAGACGGATTACCAGGACGTGTACTCCGAGCATGTGCTGACCAACTGGCAAGTGTCTTCACTGACATTTTCAACATGTCCCTGACTGAGTCTGTAATACCAACATGTTTCAAGCAGACCACCATAGTCCCCGTGCCCAAGAACTCTAAGATAACCTGCCTAAATGACTACCGACCCGTAGCACTGACGTCTGTAGCCATGAAGTGCTTTGAAAGACTGGTCATGGCTCACATCAACAGCATAATCCCAGAAACCCTAGACCCACTCCAATTTGCATACCGCCCCAACAGATCCACAGATGATGCAATCTCTATCGCACTCCACACTGCCCTTTCCCACCTGGACAAGAGGAACACCTACGTGAGAATGCTATTCATTGACTACAGCTCAGCATTCAACACCATAGTGCCCTCTAAGCTCATCACTAAGCTAAGGATCCTGGGACTAAACACCTCCCTCTGCAACTGGATCCTGGACTTCCTGACGGGCCGCCCCCAGGTGGTAAGGGTAGGTAACAACACATCTGCCACACTGATCCTCAACACGGGGGCCCCTCAGGGGTGCGTGCTCAGTCCCCTCCTGTACTCTCTGTTCACCCATGACTGCATGGCCAGGCACGACTCCAACACCATCATTAAGTTTGCCGACGACACAACAGTGGTAGGCCTGATCACCGACAACGATGAGACAGCCTATAGGGAGGAGGTCAGAGATCTGGCCGTGTGGTGCCAGGACAACAACCTCTCCCTCAACGTGACCAAGACAAAGGAGATGATTGTGGACTACAGGAAAAAAAAGAGGACTGAGCACGCCCCCATTCTCATCGACGGGGCTGTAGTGGAACAGGTTGAGAGCTTCAAGTTCCTTGGTGTCCACATCACCAACGAACTATCATGGTCCAAACACTCCAAGACAGTTGTGAAGAGGGCACGACAAAGCCTATTCCCCCTCAGGAGACTAAAAAGATTTGGCATGGGTCTTCAGATCCTCAAAAAATTATACAGCTGCACCATCGAGAGCATCCTGACTGGTTGCATCACTGCCTGGTATGGCAACTGCTTGGCCTCTGACCGCAAGGCACTACAGAGGGTAGTGCGTACGGCCCAGTACATCACTGGGGCAAAGCTCCCTGCCATCCAGGACCTCTATACCAGGCGGTGTCAGAGGAAGGCCCTCAAAATTGTCAAAGACTCCAGCCACCCTAGTCATAGACTGTTCTCTCTGCTACCGCACGGCAAGCGGTACCGGAGTGCCAAGTCTAGGTCCAAAAGACTTCTCAACAGCTTCTACCCCCAAGCCATAAGACTCCTGAACAGCTAATCATGGCTACCCGGACTATTTGCACTGCCCCCCCACCCCATCCTTTTTACGCTGCTGCTACTCTGTTAAGTATTTATGCATAGTCACTTTAACTCTACCCACATGTACATATTACCTCAACTACCTCAACTAGCCGGTGCCCCCGCACATTGACTCTGCAACGGTACCCCCCTGTATATATAGCCTCCCTACTGTCACTTTATTTTACTGTATATATAGCCTCCTTACTGTCACTTTATTTTACTTCTGCTCTTTTTTTCTCAACACTTTTTCGTTGTTGTTGTTTTATTCTTACTTTTTTTGTTTAAAATAAATGCACTGTTGGTTAAGGGCTGTAAGTAAGCATTTCACTGCAATGTCTGCACCTGTTGTATTCGGCGCATGTGACCAATAAAATTTGATTTGATTTGATTTGATTTGTGGAAGGCTACCCAAAACGTTTGACCCAAGTTAAACAATTTAAAGGCAATGCTACCAAATACTAATTGAGTGTATGTAAACTTCTGACCCACTGGAAATGTGATGAAAGAAATAAAAGCTGAAATAAATCATTCTCTCTATTATTGTTCTGAACTTTCACATTCTTAAAATAAAGTGGTGATCCTAACTGACCTAAGACAGGGAATTTTTACTAGGATTAAATGTCAGGAATTGGGAAAAACTGAGTTTATATGTATTTGGCTAAGGTGTATGTAAACTTCCGACTTCAACTGTAGGTCTCCGATCAGACTCTGAGTAGTACTGCTGGACATAGAGAAACTAACAGAGAAAACTGAGCAAGGGAACACAGGGAAGTGAGGGCATAAATACACAGGTGAACAGGTAGACAAAGGTGACACCAATAGGATACTGATTAGTCCAGACTGTGAGTGAGGATGTGCCTAAGTGAGTCGCTCCGGAACTGCGACCCCCTCCTGTAACACTGAACCAGGTTTTCCTCTAGGATTTTGCCTGTACTTAGCTCTATTCCATTTATTTTTATCCTAAAAAACTCCCTAGTCCTTGCCGATGACAAGCATACCCATAACATGATGCAGCCACCACCAGGCTTGAAAATATTAAGAGTGGTACTCAGTGATGTTGTGTTGGATTTGCCCCAAACATAATGATTTGTATTCAGGACATAAAGTCAATTTTTTTGCCAATGTTCTTGCAGTTTTACTTTATTGCCTTATGAATGCGTGTCTTGGAATATTTTTTATTCTGTACAGGCTTCCTTCTTTTCACTCTGTCATTTAGATTAGTATTGTGGAGTATCTACAATGTTGTTGATACATCCTCAGTTTTCTCCCATCACAGCCATTAAACTCTAACTGTTTTAAAGTAACCATTGGCCTCAAGGTGTAGTCCCTGAGCGGTTTCCTTCCTCTCCGGCAACTGAGTTAGGAAGGATGCCTGTGTCTTTTTAGCGACTGGGTGTATTAATACACGATCCAAAGTGTAATTAATAACTTCACCATGCTCAAAGGGATATTCAATGTCTGTTTTTTTTTTACCCATGTATCAATGTGCCCTTCTTTGTGAGGCATTGGAAAACATCCCTGATCTTTGTGGTTGAATCTGTGTTTGACATTCACTGCTCAATTGAGGGACATTACAGATACTTGTATGTGTGGGGTACAGAGATGAGGTAGTCATTCAAAAATCATGTTACACACTATTGTTACACACAGTGAGTCCATGCAACTTATTATGTGACTTGTTAAGCACATTTTTACTCTTGAACTTATTTAGGCTTGCCGTAACAAAGGTGTTGAATACTTATTGGCTCAAGACATTTCAGCTTTTCATTTTTAATTAATTTGTAAATATTTCTAAAAACATAATTCCACTTTGACATTATGGGGTATTGTATGTAGGCCAGTGACACAGCATCTCAATTTAATCCATTTAAAATTCAGTCTGTAACACAACAACATGTGGAAAGATTCAAGGGGTTTGAATACTTTCTGAAGGCAATGTAAATCAAGAAATCTGTAATGAATTTTGGTCTTAGGTGCGCAATTTTACATCTAGTTAAGATGTTTGGTATATTTGTATTTATTATGGATCCCCATTAGCTGCTGCCATCCTGGGGTCCAACAAAATTAAGGCAATTATACAATTTTAAAAACATTTAAATACATTCACATCAGATTTCACAACACATTAAGTGTGTGCTCTCAGGCCCCTACTGTACTACCACATATCTACAAAATCCATGTGTAAGTGTGTGTATAGTGTGTATGTTATCGTGTGTGTGTATGCATGTGTCTGTGCCTGTGTTTGTGTTGCTTCACCGTCCCTGCTGTTCCATAAGTTGTATTTTAATCTGTTTTTTAAATCAAATTTTACTGCTTGCATGAGTTACTTGATGTGGAATTGAGTTCCATGTAGACATGGCTCTATGTAGTACTGTGCGCCTCCCATAGTTTGTTCTGGACTTGGGGACTGTGAAGAGACCTCTGGTGGCATGTCTTGTGGGGTATGCATGGGTGTCCGAGCTGTGTGCCAGTAGTTCAAACAGACAGCTCGGTGCATTCAACATGTCAATACGTCTTACAAATACAAGTAGTGATGGTGTAGTACTTGTCAAGTAAAAAAATGTGCAGGAAAACTAGTAGTGCAGTGCAGACAGTAGGGCCTAGCTCCTGCTGCACTCTCTCATCTCTCTCGTTGAATGACAGTAAACACTTCATTGAAGAATCCCATCCATAGTTCCCACCCATACTGTTGACCAATCACTGACGAAGGGGTTTAGACTTCTGCTACCGAACTTTGACTTGCCTTAAGAAATAAATGTGTGTGCGCAAACATCCCCCCCAAAAAAACCTGCCAAACACCAAAACGAACAAAAACGTTACAAAATGTTGTCATAATATATATGTAAACTGTTTTGACTGGGAAGCATGCAACATGTTTTAGCCATTTAACAGTCTTATGGCCAGGGGATAGAAGCTGTTTAGGAGTCTGTTGGTCTGAGCCTTGATGCATTGGTATTGCCAGCCAGACGGAAGCATGGAGAACAGTCCATGTCCCGGGTGGCTGGAGTCTTTGGCAATCTTTCAAGCCTTTCTCAGACACTGCCTGGCATATACGTCCTGAATGGCTGGAAGCTCACCCCCACTGATGCGCTGGGCCTTCCGCACCACCCTCTGAAGGGCCTTCCAGTTGAGGGCGGTGCAGTCACCATACTAGACATTGATACAACCAGTCAGGATGCTCTCGATGGTGCAGCTTTGTGTGTGTTGCAGTCAGAGGACCTTTGATGCAGATAGTGGATGTGTGAATGAAGATAGGGATGTTGAGTCTCCAGTTTTTGTGGATTAGAGCACTCAAGCAGGGGTGTTTGTGTGTGTGTTGATAGGAGAATGTGCTCTGTGGTTTCTACCTCAAACTCTTTCCTCTTCCCTCTCTCGCTCATCACATTCCTCCCACTCTCCTCCTAATCTAATGCAGAGCAGACTAGCCTCACATGTCAATCACGGCAGCCAGCTCTTTCTCTGGTTGGCTACTCCGTACTTTAACTATGTGATCAATTGACAGAATATACAGTCTGAGTCAGGCCAAATCTTGATTGATTGGTTGTTACAGATTACTGACACTATCACTTGGTTCTGCTTTATCAGACATCCAATATGAACCACGTATGTCCACTGCCAACTACCCCAAACAAAATAAATCGAACCATGTGTCTGATGTTACACTCTGAAACTAGCCCATGCCAGGTCATTCCTTTCCTTTTCTGTCCCTAAATCAGAAAACATGGCACAGGGTGAAATTGAAATTTCAAAGATAATCTTGGACTTGGAAACACCATGACCTGAGATCTTGTTATAGGCTGAGGCTGGCTGCTGCTGGTAATAGAGCAGAGAGCAGGTGTGAGGTTAATGGGATTACAAGACCAGACAATCAAGAAAATAAACTAACACTAGAAAGAACACACGGACACACATGAATACACACACACACTCGCGCGTACACACACACACACACAAACAAACCAGACATGCAAACATGTGCGCACATACACACACTCAGACTCACACTCGGACACACACTAGGACTCACAGTCAGACATGCTCAGATCTACTCACTCACACACATCATCCATGCTCCTTAGAACAAATACAAATGAGTTTGTTGGAAAATCAATCCTCGGCTCAGCAGTGTTTCTCTTCCAGCCTCTGGAAGTCTAGGTTAATGCCTTGCATTTCTAAACCTCCCCCCGTAGAGTGCAGGTGCACTGGCACAGTGTGAGAGAGAGAGAGGGAGAGGGAGAGCACGAGAGAGAGAGAAAGGCAGAGAAAGAGGGGAAAATAACAAAATAAAGAAAGAAGAGAGGAAAGGAAGGAGGCAGATGGGAAGGTAGGGAGGGAGAGCATAAGTGAAGGAGAGATATATTCTCAGTCAATTCATCTGAGGTTTTGGGAACCCCAGTCTGGCTGTATACGTACCTGGTGTTCCTTTCTACTGTTTCTCTCTGGACCATGTGTGCCCCTCTCTCTCTCTCTCTCTCTCTCTCTCTCTCTCTCTCTCTCTCTCTCTCTCTCTCTCTCTCTCTCTCTCTCTCTCTCTCTCTCTCTCTCTCTCTCTCTCTCTCTCTCTCTCTCTCTCTCTCTCTATCTATCTCTCTCTCTCTCTGTAGGTCTATGCCTCTCTCTCTCTCTCTCTCTGTATGTCTCTCTCTCTGCCGCTCTCTCTTATGTGCAGACTAGGGCAAGTGCAGAAGCAGCAGCAGATAGAAAGGCCATATGGCAGGTGTCTGGCCATCACTGTCTGTCTGTGGGACACATGATGGATTCTATTGGAAGGAAACACAAAAACAAGGACGGCCTCCAGGGTATAGGTTATCCCAACAGTGGAGTTGTGTTGATATTTGCTGTGGAAATGTTAGTAGTGTGTCTGTGTAGTGCCTTTACAATTTGGATTGAACATCCTCTTCCTTTGAGATAATGACATTGAAAGAAACGGAAGTCACATACTTTTTTCTTCATGACTGTGTGATATGATCATACCATGCCGAAGTGGGATCTTTTCTTGGCTTGTTATTCAGGGAGCTTATACTGTGTCTCTTCTTTTCTGGTCTAGTATCTGGTGGGCCGATTTCTTAGAAAACATGTTATGCAAATCAAATATTATATAGTAAGAAATAAACATTATTTTAGATCAAGCCGCTGTGAAGTTAGTGTAGTGGCTGGTATGAACTCTGGCCTCCGTGGTCCACCTGCTGTCGTAATGGTGACACATGTAAATACAGTCTTAATTAGATGGTTGGGGAGTCCAGACCTTACAGGGTGAGTGTGTGTGCTTGTGCGTGTGTGTGTGTCCGCACGTGTAAACCAGGGCTGAGTGTGGGGCTTCCGTTTCCTGTATGCGTCAGTGTGACATCACAGACTGGGTGCCAGGACACCCTATCATTGTCATGATGACATGATGAAGTGATGCATTTGAAATGTGAGTCAACCTCGAAATCCATTTTCAGCAGACAGTCATCCACAGACACACACAAACACACACACACCACCCCTGTGTAAGGCGGTCGGGTGGAGAAATGTGCGAGCGACGGGGCTTTGCACCAGGCAAAGAAGGGAGCCACTCGCCGGGGCCGTGGCCATAAAACAAAAGCACTTGTAACATGAAGGAATTCCTGCGCTTTACAAGAGGAAGTGGAACATCTGAGAGACGATGCATGTTGTTAGAATTCTCAATGTGCTCTTTTGGGCAAAGTGTCAAAGCTGGTGCGGCTGCTAGCCCCCCCCCCCCCCCCCCCCACCATCTCCCTCCTCTTTTCTTACCTTCTTTACATCCTAAATGTTCTTCCTGTGCCCCGGTCGCACCTTCTGTGACCAGGGACCTCGGTAAAACATTTCACCCCCAAACGCAGGCGGACAGGCAGGCAGCAGGCACCCGGCTTCGCTTTGAACCTGGCAGCTCCTGGGGGAACATTCCTGCCTTGAAAGGTTTATTTGGCTATCTCTCCAAATGTCCTGAAGTGAAATATACTGTTAAGTAAACCTAGCTGATACAAACCAGTTGTAGACAGGCAATAGTAAACACATTGGAACCGCTCGTGAAATTGTTGCAGCCCTGTGTCGAGTGCACTGCCTGCACCCCTCCTGAAAGTTGGAAAGAGCAGGTTTTTCTCGTAATGTGTGGCAATTTCAACTCAAGATGTGGTAGTTTTTTTGTGGAGAGTGAGTATCAACTACATTATTTTCCTTTTTTGCTGATGTCCATTGACATTTAAGAGATTCATGTTGCTATTCTGACCATGTAATGTTTTGAAGACAATACCTGCTCGTTCCAGTTTGACCATTCTAATCGTAAATTATGTCAGAGTATTCCTATATTTATAGTGAAAATCACTTTACAGATGGTAACCCTTCGGAAAATGTTGAATGGCTCCACATATTCTCTTTCTTCTGTATTCAAGGTTATACAGGGTCTTGCATGTGTGTGTTGTGTGTGTGTGTGTGTGTGTGTGTGTGTGTGTGTGTGTGTGTGTGTGTGTGTGTGTGTGTGTGTGTATTCATGCGTGAGTGTAGCTTTTAAAAATTTGGTCTGCGTTCATGTGGATAATTATAACTTTACGGAGATTGTTTTCCTCCCTCAGTGCAACCACGTCTGCAGCAGAGACAAATAGAGGGGAACGGCAGAGCTTCATAACTTATGCATTATTCCTTCTTATTCTTTTTTTTTTCTCTCTCTCTCTCTCTCTCTCTCTCTCTCTCTCTCTCTCTCTCTCTCTCTCTCTCTCTCTCTCTCTCTCTCTCTCTCTCTCTCTCTCTCTCTCTCTCTCTCTCTCTCTCTCTCTCTCTCTCTCTCCCTCCCTCCCTCCCTCCCTCCCTCCCTCCCTCCCTCCCTCCCTTCTCTCTCCCTGCATCTCCTGCTCTCCAGCTGGGACCACCAACGTCAGGGGCCTTGGGTGGACCCAGAACCAGCTCTATCAGCAACAAGTATACTAAAAACGACCCGTAATGACTTCCACTTAGTGCCAGTCCATAAACACTCTCAGATGCCATACTACACAGACGCACTACAGAGAGGGGTGGAGAGAGAGAGAGAGAGAGAGAGAGAGAGAGAGAGAGAGACTGCACTTTGGCAGTTTCTTACTTTTTAGTGTCTTTCTGTTTATTTGTTTTTGTTAGTTCCTTGGCTGACTTAGTTATACGATTTCATAAAGTCTTGCTACTCTGCATAGGAGTTGTCCGGACATAAAGTCTTGTTACTCTGCATAGGAGTTGTCTTAACTTAGTGTTCAACATTTATGTCCACGTCTTTGGGTTTAAAAGTGCTGGAATTTGATGTTTTGGCGCTCTTGTCATTTTGTGCAGCATGTTATGCTGTGTCCTTTGTGATTTTAAGTTCAGAATGGCCTCAACAGCCGTGGTCCCCGAAGATGCATTTTTGGAGCTCCACCCATGTGAAAAATGATGTCATTCTATATTGTGTAATTATGTTTTCAATTATTGTAAATAGAATTCATGTCAATACACTGCATGGGTTGGGCTGATGTACTCTCTCCAATGGAATGAGCTCATGCCAATCGAACCACATTAAAACACTGAATGGTTCAGTGCAAGATAAGAGTGTGATTAATAGTCAGTTTGCTTAGAAAAATCAATTTTAGATTCTTCCATTCCAGTCATTGTTGATGGTCAGAACAGAACTGTAACTGGCTGTGCTTCATCGTGATAACGGTATACCAGAGAGTCCTAATCGCACTTCATCACATCACCTGGAGTTTATCTTCACGGGAGATACACAAAAACATTCACACATCAGTCCTCACAAACATACAAAACAGATCCTATTCCGTCTGTGGTTAGAGATTATATGGCCCAATCTCCCACCCACCCTGACAGTGGAACAGATAGACTATTTAAAATGACATTTTTGCCAGCAGACCTTGAAGACCATTACGTGACAACAGACCATCTCTCCAAACGCAACAGGAGAGGAGGGGAGGACAGGAGATGAGATGAGATTGCGATTAAGGCTCTCAGGAACTCTCCTCTCATCTTCAATCAGTTTTGCCATGAAGGAGAGGTTCCTATGAGTCAGGAAGTGGTTTGATATTAGAGTGGCCACAGGCCAGGGGCCTCATTTATCAAGGTGTGTGCGCAAGCAAATATTGCTATTTTGGGGGAAATGGAGGTGTTTGATGCACAATAATTATAATAATGGTAGGCTAATAAAAACATTAAAACGTATGCAGACCCACACAAAGATCAAAACACCTTTCATATTACTTGTGTGTTTATCTCATGTTTTCCTTCTGGAGGAAATTATGCATCTCATTTGGACATCTTCCCCTCCTCTCTAATCTAGGTTGGACATTTTCTCTGCTTCCATCTGTACACAGGTGAGCTATCTCGCCCTATCACAGCCCTCCATCCTGCCAAGCATGGGGATTCACAGCTCAGGGGCCTCTATCTGGGCCTGGACTGAACTTTATCTGGCCATGGGGGCCCCAGGGGCGGACATGGCCCCCGAAGCAAGAGCAGACAACGCCAAGCCATGCCAACTCACAGGCGATGTTGCAAAACTCCCTCTGGAGATTCATGATAGCCAGACAGCCGGGTTTCATTTCAAGTAAGTTTTTCCAAATGAGAGATTTGCTTCCATTAGAGCTGAACATTATTTTGGGTTTGTAATAATCTGTCTGAAGTTTGAGAGGAGTTGAAGAGTGTTGTAAGGCCAAGCTTGAGGTTGGTCCTATAGCAGGGTTTCCCAAACTCAGTCCTCGGGACCCCAAGTGGTGCACGTTTTGGTTTTTGCCCTAGCACTACACAGCTGATTCAAATAATCAACTAATCATCAAACTTTGATCATTTGAATCAGCTGTGTAGTGTTAGGAAAAAACAGAACGTGCACCATTTGGGGTCCCGAGGACCGAGTTTGAGAAACGCTGCCCAATAGGCACTGGCTTGTCAGATTAGCCTTTTCTCTCTCAAGGATTAACATTAGGTATAATACAAGATACTGATCTTAGATCTGTGTTATTTGAGCAAAAAACTCTATATCTTGAGCCACTTACTGTGAGTGGAAACAACATGATCGTATGCCACAGAACCTTTCACCCCAAAGTCATTTGGAGTTCCTCAGATAGTGAGTCCGTTGTGTTTCTAAGTCACTCTGTGAGTCCATATTCTTTGTGAGTCCATCTATGACTCACAGCATTGTATTTCCTGCAACACAAAGAGACTTCCTCATTTCTCCAGGTACCCGCTGTTTTTAACAAAATGGTTCCCTAATTTGAGGCTTCTTTGATGTTCCCAACTAAGAGGGTTATGTGTGGAGTGTTACTAAGCAGAGACCCTGATCAAAACTGCCTCGTGACCACAGTTTCACCACATTTCCCCATCTACACATCACACAAACACGCACACACACACACACACACACACACACACAAACACACAAAATGAGGTAAGGAAACAGAACGTGCACCATTTGGGGTCCCGAGGACCGAGTTTGAGAAACGCTGCCCAATAGGCACTGGCTTGTCAGATTAGCCTTTTCTCTCTCAAGGATTAACATTAGGTATAATACAAGATACTGATCTTAGATCTGTGTTATTTGAGCAAGGCAGATTGTTTCCCAATCTGTTCCCATACACTCAGTACCTACTTACAAGAGGGACCCTCCAGGTCCAGACATACAATCCAACCATAGGAGCAGTGGATGAACCATAAGAGCAGTGGAGTACTGGGTCCAACCACCCACAGCACAGTTGTAACCTCAAATGGATCCCTGGCTACCACACTTTCCTCTCTACAGTATCTCTTCAGTGATGAGTGGAGGGATTTGTCCCCCTTCATCGCAGCCTTAGTGCCTATGGACAGGAAGAGCAGGGACATCTGCTCAATGAGTTGTGCTGATCAGAGAATGGTCCAGAGCCTGAGCCATATAAATACAGTACAGTACAGTTTGGCCAACTGTCCACCATTTTGGCTCCAAAGGATCCATGACAGTAAATCTCAAATTCAGCATGGATGGTCCATGAACTGTAGTTGGTGCCAGTTTATCTAAGGTCAGCAGCCCAGAATATTTCAGTGTAGGCTAGTGTAGTCATGTTTATTTTAGTGTAGCCTATATTTCCCAGACACACACACACACGCATGCACAGAATCACACACACACACACACGCACACATACACACACACACTAAAAACACACACTTCAGACTTCAAAGGAAGCAGAAATTATAGCCTGTGCACTAACTGGGGCCTGGCATATGTGTGCTCTCGCTGGCCCTCTTTCTTCACAAATACACCCTGACTCAAATACGAAACAGGCAGGCAAATACATATAAATACACAGAAACATATTCGCTTTCAGGCTTAAAACCTGTTACTTATTCTCTTGGTTTCGGATTCAATTCTGTGTATTTCCACTGACATAAAAAATATGAATTCCTTGTTTTTACGAAATGGTTGACAAATCAAATCGTATTTGTCACATGCTTCGTAAACAACAGGTGTAGACTAACAGTGAAATGCTTACTTACAGGCCCTTCCCAACAATGCAGAGAGAAGAAGAAATAGAGAAAAAATTGAAAAGTAATAATAAAATAATAATAAATACACAATGAGTAACGATTACTTGGCTATATACACGGGGTGCTAGTACCAAGTCGATATGCAGGGGTACGAGGTAATTGAGGTAGAAATGTACATATAACTACGAATACAGTGACTAGTCAAGATGCTCTCAACGGTGCAGCTGTTGAACTTTTGGAGGATCTGAGGGCCCATACCAAATCTTTTCAGCCTCCTGAGGGTCTCCTGAGGGCACTTACACACACACACACACACACAGAGAGACACACACACACAGAGAGACACACACAGACACACAGACACACAGACACACACAAACACTCACACAGATTAATACCGTGTTAGGATTAAAGCTAAAACGCCCACTAGTGCCGATAAGGAGATGTACCTTAGCACTTATCGTGATACCTCACACGTTTTCCCCCCCACGTTATCTCAGATTAGCATTGCACTGTGCAGCAATCCCACTTGGTGGAGACAAGATAACAGTCTGAGGAGGTGTACTTCAGCCTGCCTGTATCTCAGTCTCTCCCCGCCATGCTTTGCCACAACCACCCTTATCTCTCTTTGAGCCGGATAGTGAGGCGGTGGAGCGGTTTCGGCTCTTTGGGCCTCCGAAACTTAGATACGAGGCAAATATGGGCATCATGTTTCCAGGCATCGTCACAATATATTTCTCTCTGAAATGAACGTCAAACAAAGCCATTCCTGAGATTCCTAAACTGTGAGCATTATCTACAGGGAGCTAAGAAGAGGTAGAGGTGAACCTGTGAGCATTTAGAGATGAGATCTAACTGTGTGTGCACCATTTTCAAGCATGATTTCAGTTTGTTATCCAGTTGTGAATGGTAATGTGAGATTATATTGATTTTGTACAATAAGAATTACAGTTGGCCCATGTACAAGTAAAGTACAGGTAACATTGCAGACATACGTCTGGAAATAAGTTATACCCCTCCCCCCTCCCGCGCACACACACACACACACACACACACACACAGCTGGCAGAGGGAGGCCCATCCTGCAGCCTGATCTTGTTAGCTGTGCGGCTGTGAGCGCGGCCACACCTCAGAAATAATGAAAGTGAAGATGGGAAGAGCAAGCGCTCCATCGTTCACCTCTTCCCTCTCTCATGTTATGCTGAGGCATGGAGACTAGTTAACTGGCCTGAAGCTTGGGGCCTGACAGCATGGCCATCCCCAGGCCCCATCCCCATCTGATCACTGCCGCACACACGTTCGCACGCACAGATGTACAGTACACACACACATCGAGTACACATCAAATTATAACCATACATACACACAATACAGATCATTTCTGGACCCAACCAGCTAGGAAGATCAAAGGAAGTGTTTGGCTCATAGGAGGACAGATGTAAAGCACATCCAAAATGTACCTGGCCACAAAAAGATACCAAACATCAAAGCTTTGATGAGGGTTAGAAAGACGCCCTCAAAACTTAGTGTCACGTTCGTTTAATGACGGGTCAGACCAAGGCGCAACGTGATATACGTACATGTTTATTTAACTTAATAAACACAACGACAAAACAATAAATGAAATGAAACGTGAAGTCCTAAGGTAGAATACACAACTAACCTTAACCGGAACAAGATCCCACAACCCACTAGTGCCAATAGGCTGCCTAAGTATGATCCCCAATCAGAGACAACGAGCGACAGCTGCTTCTGATTGGGAACCACACCGGCCAACATAGAACTACACATACTAGAATACAAACATAGAAAACGCACAACAAAGAATATACACACCCTGACTCAACATTTAAGCGTCCCCTGAGTCAGGGCGTGACACTTAGGTGGACAAATGCCCCATCCATGTAGCCTACACTCAGTAGCAAAGTTCTGACACACGTCCAGAGCTGAGAGCAGAATGAAGTGGAGTGGAGCAGCACATAGTCTGGGGCCTGAGAGGGGGGAAGGGGCTGGTGGTGGGGAGGGGGGACTGAGCGCACAGCTGGGAGAGTGGTGTGTGTGGACGTTGCCAAAGCCCAAGCACATGACTCCCTTCCACTTGTCAAAATCACCATGTGTGCAATAATGTGATTACAGTCTGGTTACTATTATGCTTTAAAACAACAGCTTGTGTGGAAGAGTGGGAGAGATGCACTGCCCTGTAGTGTGTGTGTGTGTGTGTGTGTACGTGTGTACGTGTGCATTCACATGCTTGTGTGTGTGTGTGTCTGTGTGTCCATGTTTGTGAGAGGAGCAGGAAAGGGGCAGAAGGATTTGGTGCGGGGACAGGGGGGAATGTTTGGATTCCTGCACCAGCTGACCCCCTCCCCTCTCTCTCCTCCTGTACTCCATGGGGGGAAGCTGGGTTTCAGGGTGACTGTCTGGGTCTTGTCATGGATTTACAGGTTGGTGAAACATTTTATGTCATTCTCTCCCTTTCTGTAGCCCTGCACCGCCGCCCCAGCCCCCCAGCTCCCCAGCCCCAAACCCCTAGCACACCGCCCCAGCCCCAACGTTACACAATCACTACACCGCACACAAGGGGTTGTCATCACAGGTGCAGCAGAGATTCGCCAGGATAAAGGAACGCTTCCAGATCAATATGTTTTTCTTTTTCTCTTTTTCCTTCCTCCCTCTTTCTCTGAGTTGTTTCCAGGCAGGCAGGCAGGCAGGCAGAGCTTCAGTGCAGAAGGGGAACAGCAGGTCCAGATCAGCCCCACACAGCACAGTGAAGCCCAGTCCTCTGGCTTCATTAAAACAGGATTCTGTCATCACAAACCACCCTGTTGGTCGACCAGGGGGGGGCATTTTAATACCTAGCTCCTAAAGCTTGCCTGCCTGCCTCTCTGCCTATCCGGCTGCCTGCCTGCCTGCCTCTCTGCCTATCCGGCTGCCTGCCTGCCTGCCTCTATCTTCCTGCCTGCCTGCCTGCCTGCCTGCCTGCTTGCCTCTCTGCCTATCCGCATGCCTGCCTCTATCTTCCTGCCTCTTCTCCTGCCTGGCTTCCTCCTTGCCTGCCTGCCTGCCTGCCTGCCTGCCTGCCTGCCTGCTTGCCTGCTTGCCTGCCTGGCTGCCTCTTGGATCACTCCTAGAAACGGTGTAGGGCAGCCAGCAGAACAGAACAGAGGAGGGTGTGAGATTGTCAATTTGCCTAAGGTCTCTCAACATGTGTGTCCATGACTACACAGGAAGGCCTCTGAGCCTCCATCCTGTGTGGCCCTCTGCCCAGTCAGATGGTACAGCCTTTGCTACGGGGCAAGGTGGAGGGAGCGGAGGAAGAAGGAAGAGGAGGTGGTGGTAGGGGATGAAGAAGGAAGAGGAGGTGGTGGTAGGGGATGAAGAAGGAAGAGGAGGTGGTGGTAGCGGAGGAAGAAGGAAGAGGTGGTGGTGGTAGGGGATGAAGAAGGAAGAAGAGGTGGTGGTAGGGGATGAAGAAGGAAGAGGATGTGGTGGTAGGGGATGAAGAAGGAAGAGGAGGTGGTGGTAGGGGATGAAGAAGGAAGAGGAGGTGGTGGTAGGGGATGAAGAAGGAAGATGAGGTGGTGGTAGGGGATGAAGAAGGAAGAGGAGGTGGTGGTAGGGGATGAAGAAGGAAGAGGAGGTGGTGGTAGGGGATGAAGAAGGAAGAGGAGGTGGTGGTAGGGGATGAAGAAGGAAGAGGAGGTGGAGGTAGCGGAGGAAGAAGGAAGAGGAGGTGGTGGTAGGGGATGAAGAAGGAAGAAGAGGTGGTGGTAGGGGATGAAGAAGGAAGAAGAGGTGGTGGTAGGGGATGAAGAAGGAAGAGGAGGTGGTGGTAGGGGATGAAGAAGGAAGAGGAGGTGGTGGTAGGGGATGAAGAAGGAAGAGGAGGTGGTGGTAGGGGATGAAGAAGGAAGAGGAGGTGGTGGTAAAGGATGAAGAAGGAAGAGGAGGTGGAGGTAGCGGAGGAAGAAGGAAGAGGAGGTGGTGGTAGGGGAGGGTACTATAGCTGTAGCTGGTTTTCTTAGCTTGTTAGAGACTGGATCCTGTCCACACAATGCCAGCCTGGCATGAAGACCAATGCTAACGATTCCCTCCTGGGCATCTGGAAGTGAGAGAGCGAAGGCCAAGCCTGGAATGCCACCCATCTCGAGGCCCAGCAAAGAAAAACAAACGCCGGCGGTCACAGAGAGGGGATTTCCGGTTGGAGTCATCTAATACCTCCCAAGAATCCCAGATTTTCCTGAATCTGGAGTGGAAGAGCCCGGGCTGACATAAGCCGCTCAGGAGCGCTGTAATACCACTGTTTCACTGTTTCAAGTTTCACCTTTCCACATTACAGTCTGTCAGCTTAGCCCGGGCCTCCATCTACCCCACTCTTTGTCTCTTTGGTTACCTCACATGAAGGAAATAAGAGTAGATTTCAACAGACAGGACTGGAAAGATCAAGTCAATTACCGTAAATAACTAATTGGTCAAATCCCCCATTTGCCTTTTAAACTTTTTTGTCCATTTAAATGTTTTCCCCCACAATTGCTTCCATTGTTTTAAGTGGAGACTCGGCTGTCTGTCCCAGTAAGTTTAACTAATTCTGGGGCCCGGGGCGGGACATAAGGCTGGGTTTTAAGGAGGGCATTTGGCACTGTTCCCCCTCTTGAGGTCCTGAGACTGGGACTGTGGTGTGAAGCAGGTCGAGTAACAGGATTTAAGCACTTAGACCCGGTCAGAGCCAGTGACAGCAGTCTGTTTGATGTCTGAGACCCGAGGTGACCGGATGATGGAGTCAGCGTTCATAGTGTAAATGGGTCGGTAACCCAGGTAGCAAGGGGCCATGTTGTAGGCCTGTGCCCTAATTCTTTCACCAAGTACTTTGCAGTGCAGATGTTATTAGACAGACACAATCCAGACTCGTCATAGAAATAACATACAGAACTCCCTATTGGCTGTTTAGAAAGTACAGATTCCTTAGGTCGTGTTTGCTGAGCTTCGGTCAGATTACTTTTATGAGCTCTTTAGGTTTCTGTGATGAAACATCTGTGCGCATTTGCAGACAGACCCGTAGCGTTGTTCAGAGCACAGGGTCCATAGCATACCTTGTGTGTGCTAGGTGTGGCCCAGGCTGTTTATGTCCTCCTTGGTGTCTGTGCTTTATTTTCAGCAGGACACTATATGTCCTGTGAGCACCCCAACCTCTCTGGTTTCTCAAAAGCTAGGCAGTTTAGTCAGACTTTTATGTGCTCTGGGGTCTGTGATGATGCAGCTGTGTGTGTGTGTGTATTAGAGTGTTTGTGCGTATGTGATGGCAAGTGTGTGTGTGCGTGTGGACAGACGCCGGGGTGCCACTGGGGCCCATGTGAACCCTGGCCCTGGCGCTGCAGGACGGTGTGAATGAGCAAGCTCACCGCCTACTATGGCCTGATGGGAGTTGAGGCATCTGTCTCGCTCATGATGAATAGCAAGCACCTGCACTGCTCACGGGAACCAGGGAGAGAGAAAAAGAGAGAGAGAGAGACGGAGGAGGGATGGCAAGAGAGAACGTCTAGTTTCAAATCGGCAACAAGAGACCTCACCTGCTAATGGAGCAATAAAACATACATCCCCCCACCACACCACTACCCTGACTCTACCGGCCTCCAACCCTCTGCTTTCCTGCTAGACTGAGAGGTCCAATCCTCCCTTCCATCACCTCCACCCCCTCTCCTCTCTTCGATCTGAGATGTTTGTCTTGCTAATGTGGGGGACCTCTGGGAGAATCATGCTTAATGCAAGGAGACCGCTTGCTCTGCCGCTTGGGGGTCTTAATAATGGCTAACCGCTCCCCTGGCCGAGGCTGATCCGAGCTGGGGGTCTGAGTGGAGGGTGGGGGGGGGGGGGGTTGGTGGAGGGGGCCGAGAGAGAGAGGTTGGGGGATTGTTTTACAAACATAATTCCTTTAATTAATCACAGTATTTGAACAGCTGGCCTACTCAAGACAGGCCGTAACGGGATCCCTGTGTGGAAGTACGGATTACAGACACGAATTTCGGCTGAAACATTTTAGCTGTCAAGCACTGCAGAGGCCGGAGTGGTGGAGGAGAAGGGCCTTGTTTCCTGGAGGGGAGAGAGTCAAAGGAGGGGGGGTGCTAACATTGGTCCCCATAGGCCCTGACTGGACAGGGCAGCCTAGGGAGGTGTGCGGGGTGAACCCTGGGGCTGGGGTGGGGGTGTGTGGGGGACCCCCAGTCTGCACTAGGTCGGCAACCCTAGGACCCAGAGTCAGTCCTGAAGTGATCCACCTACTATGAGGAGGGTGAGGGGGCAGTTAACAGGGGGTTCAGGCACTGACATGGGGCCCTAAGCTCACAAGACCCCTATTAGCATTTATTTACAGGCCTCACATATACAGCGAAAAGCGCCAAGATATTTAGAAAATATTACTTTTTGGGGGCCCAATACTTTACCTATACTTTACCTATACCCTTCCTCTCTGTTCCCTTTTACACAGAGAAGCACATGTCAGTGGTGTAAGAACATTCTGGAACCACAAAAATGGTCATAGCTCATTCTAGAATTTTAGCGAGCCCACTGTAACTATTAGGACCCATATGAACAGGGAGGATGTGAGCTCAAGTGGTTGAGTGAGGGCAACGCTGTTTGACCTCAGAGCTAAGCATGCATCAAAACACTCTGAGCCCACACACACACACACACACACGTCACATCATCAGCCATTCCAGTGAAACGTAACGGAGTAATTGCGTAAACTCCACCAATCCTCTTGGAGAAGGCTTTCTCTGTGGCATGCTGATGGAATTACTCAGACACTTAATTTCTGTACTCATTGAGAATGTTGGAGCGCGCTCACTAGCCAACGAGATTTACAGCATGGCTTTCAAAACCCTCAGTCCCTCTGCTATTCAACGAATGCTCATCCCGGCCACAGTTATGTTAGTCAATGTAGACCACTCACAGGGTAAAGCTGTTTAAGTAATTGTCAGGAGGTGATGTGTACGCGGCGAGTGAAGTCAGACGCAGGACACAGAGAATCAGGTTGACTACTTTACTGAATGTTACGCACAAAACAAACGTCTCCAACACTGGAGGGAAAAACACCATATGCGTAATCTGGAGAAGTAGCTAGGCCGAACATCAACTAGACATAGAACAATAACACACAAAACCCAAACGTGAAACAAGGGAAATTATAGGCTAAACAATCAAAACTAATAGGCAACAGGTGTACTAATCTAGACAAAACAAGACAAACACCGAAAACATCGATCGGCAGTAGCTAGTACTCCGGGGACGACGAACGCCGAAGCCTGCCCGAGCAAGGAGGAGGAGCAGCCTCGGCAGAATCCGTGACAGTAATCGGATATTCAGATGTGAAACCAATGTCTGAAATATACAGTAGAACAAAGGAGAGGACAGCCTCACCAAACAATGGTAGGTATTAAAAAAGATGGACCCTGCCTTGAACATCTGTTGAGTTTTCCATTGAGAGACCCATAAAGTTTCACTACCACATAGTTTGGGGGTTTCTGTACGTATCCCTATAGAGCGTCAGCAGTTAGCTCAGTGAACTGTGCTCAGTTCAAAGCAGGTAGAGGAGTGTGAAGAGTGTTGAGGAGGATGATGTATGGGCCTGGAGCTCTTAGCAGACCACTGGTGTCACGGAACATGGCTTTGGTGTGTGTGTGTGTGTGTGTGTGTGTGTGTGTGTTAGGGTTGAATATTTTCCCGGTATTTTACCAATGTTCCATCCCGGGAATAAATCACTTTTCTCCCGGGTAACCCGGTATTTCCCACCAAAACCGGAAGTGACATTCAAAAGCATTATAAAGCATATAAATATGTCTGGATTTGATTAGAGCTTTGATCAGCATGAAAATTCAAACCTGATGCTACCTGAGCCCGATGAGCCATATATTAAGCTGGGCCACTCAAGGACATTCAGAGACTTGTCCCGAAGCCACTGCTGTGTTGTCTTGGCTGTGTGCTTAGGGTCGTTGTCCTGTTGGAAGGTGAACCTTCGCCCCCAGTCTGAGGTCCTGAGCACTCTGGAGCAGGTTTTCATCAAGGATCTCTCTGTACTTTGCTCCGAACATCTTTCCCTCGATCCTGACTAGTCTCCCAGTCCCTGCCGCTGAAAAATATCCCCACAGCATGATGCTGCCACGACCATACTTCACCGTAGGGATGGTGGCAGGTTTCCTCCAGACGTGACGCTTGGCATTCAGGCCAAAGAGTTCAATCTTGGTTTCATCAGACCAGATAATCTTGTTTCTCATGGTCTGAGAGTCCTTTAGGTGCCTTTTGGCAAACTCCAAGTGGGCTGTCATGTGCCTTTTACTGAGGAGTGGCTTCTGTCTGGCCACTCTACCATAAAGGCCTGATTGGTGGAGTGCTGGAGAGATGGTTGTCCTTCTGGAAGGTTCTCCCATCTCCACAGAGGAACTCTGGAGCTCTGCCAGAGTGACAATCGGGTTCTTGGTCACCTCCCTGACCAAGGCCCTTCTCCCAAAATTGCTCAGTTTGGCCGGGCAGCCAGCTCTAGGAAGAGTCTTGGTGGTTCCAAACTTCTTCCATTTAAGAATGATGGAGGCCACTGTGTTCTTGGGGACCTTCAATGCTGCAGAAATGTTTTGGTACCTTTCCCCAGATCTGTGCCTTGACACAATCCTGTCTCGGAGCTCTACAGACAATTCCTCCGACCTCATGGCTTGGTTTTTGCTCTGACATGCACTGTCAACTGTGGGACCTTATATAGACAGGGATGTGCCTTTTCAAATCATGTCCAATCAATTATATTTACCACAGGTGGACTCCAATCAAGTTGTAGAAACATCTCAAGGATGATCAATGGAAGCAGGATGCACCTGGGCTCAATTTCGAAAGTCATAGCAAAGGGTCTGAATACTTATGTAAATAAGTAAATAAGGTATTTCTGTTTCTTATGTTTAATAAATGTGCAAACATTTATAAAAACCTGTTTTCACTTTGTCATTATGGGGTGGAAGTCAAGAGGTCTGAATACTTTCCGAATGCACTGTATACCTACCATAGTATTTCCCGTAATGTTATTAGCCTACCTCCTCTTTCTCTCTCTATTGTTGCTTCATTCCTTCCTCGCTTTCAACATTTGAAATAAGTTTAATTGTCCTTATCTTCATCCTTGAATAATATAGGACTAGAATTAGATGTAGAATGCTTTCACTTCTCTTCACGAAGATTGAATGGTTCTGGTTCTGTCAGGGTGTCAGTGTGATGCGGTAGGATGAAGTCAGGCGCAGGACACAGAGCTAATCGAAAATGTACTTTACATGTAGGTAACGTAAATAACATAACCTCCACGCAGGGAGGAAACAAACCCGCTCACCAGACGACAACCAAACATGAACAAACACGCACAACATACAGTGGGAGCCAGAGGGTTAAATAGGGAAGTAATCAATACCTAATGGGAACCAGGTGTGAACAATAAAGACAAGACGTAGAACACAGAAACATAGATCGGTAGCAGCTAGTACTCCGGTGACGACGAACGCCGAAGCCTGCCCGAGCAAGGAGGAGGAGCAGCCTCGGCTGAAACCGTGACAGTACCCCCCCCCCCCCCCCCTTGACGCGCGGCTCCAGCCGTGTGCCGACACCGGCCTCGGGGACGGCCAGGAGGACGCGGCGCAGGGCGAGTCGGATGACGACGGTGGAAATCCCTCAACATGGAGGGACCAGCACCGTTCCTCTGGATCGTACCCCTCCCACTCCACGAGATACTGCAGGCCCCCCACCCGACGCCTCGAAACCAGGATGGAACGGACCAAGTACGCTGGTGCCCCCTCGATGTCCAGTGGGGGCGGAGGAACCTCCCGTACCTCTGACTCCTGGAGTGGACCAGCTACCACCGGCCTGAGGAGAGACACATGGAACGAGGGGTTAATACGATAATCAGGAGGAAGTTGTAACCTATAACAAACCTTGTTCAATCTCCTCAGGACTTTAAATGGCCCCACAAACCGCCGACCCAGCTTCCGCAGGGCAGGCAAAGGGGCAGGTTTCGGTTCGAGAGCCAGACCCGGTCCTCCGGTGCATACACTGGAGCCTCACCGCGGTGGCGGTCGGCGCTCGCCTTCTGTCGCCTGATGGCCCGTTGCAGGCGTACATGTGCAGCGTTCCTGGTCTCTTCCGAGCGCCAAAACCACTCCTCCACCGCAGGTGCCTCAATCTGGCTCTGATGCCAAGGTGCCAGGACTGGCTGATAACCTAACACACACTGAAATGGAGTAAGGTTAGTGGAGGAGTGGCGGAGGGAGTTTTGGGCCATCTCTGCCCAGGGGATAAAACCTGACCACTCCCCCGGCCGGTCCTGGCAATAGGACCGCAGAAACCTACCCACATCCTGGTTCACTCTCTCCACCTGCCCATTACTCTCGGGGTGAAAACCTGAGGTCAGGCTGACCGAGATCCCCAGACGTTCCATGAACGCCCTCCAGACCCTTGAGGTGAACTGGGGACCCCGATCAGATACAATATCCTCAGGTACCCAGTAGTGCCGGAAGACGTGTGTAAATAGGGCCTCCGCAGTCTGTAGGGCCGTAGGGAGACCAGGCATAGGAATGAGACGGCAGGATTTAGAAAACCGATCCACAACGACCAGGATCGTGGTGTTCCCTTGTGACGGTGGAAGGTCCGTAACGAAATCCACCGATAGGTGGGAACACAGCCGTTGTGGAACAGGTAGGGGTTGTAATTTCCCTCTGGGCAGGTGTCTAGGTGCCTTACACTGAGCGCACACCGAGCAGGAGGAAACATAAACCCTCACGTCCTTGGCTAAAGTGGGCCACCAGTATTTCCCACTAAGACAGTGCACTGTCCGAACAATGCCAGGATGACCAGAGGAGGGTGACGTGTGAGCCCAATAGATCAATCGATCGCGGACCTCTAACGGCACGTTCGTACGACCCTCTGGACACAGGGGGGGAGTGGGCTTTGTACGTAACGCCCGCTCGATGTCCGCGTCAACCTCCCCACACCACCGGTGCCACCAGACACGATGCCGGAAGTATGGGCGTGGGCTCAATGGACCTCTCCTCTGTGTCATACAGTCGGGACAGGGCGTCTGCTTTAGCGTTCTGGGAACCTGGTCTGTAAGAAAGTGTGAACACAAAACAAGTGAAAAACATGGCCCACCTTGCCTGGTGAGGGTTCAATCTCCTCGCCGCCCAGATGTACTCCAGATTGCGGTGGTCAGTCAAAATGAGAAAAGGGTGTTTAGCCCCCTCAAGCCAATGCCTCCACACTTTCAGAGCTTTAACCACAGCTAACAGCTCCCGGTCCCCCACATCATAGTTGCGCTCCGCCGGGCTGAGCTTCTTCGAGAAGAAAGCACAGGGGCAGAGTTTTGGTGGCGTACCGAGCGCTGAGACAGTACAGCTCCTATCCCAGCCTCGAATGCGTCCACCTCTACTGTGAATGCTAAGGAGGGATCCGGATGAGCCAGCACCGGAGCCGAGGTAAACAGGTCCTTCAGGTGACCAAACGCCCTGTCCGCCTCAGCTGACCACTGCAGGTGCACCGGTCCCACCTTCAGCAAGGAGGTAATGGGAGCCGCTACCTGACCAAAGCCCCGGATAAACCTCTGGTAGTAGTGGGCAAACCCTAAAAATCGCTGCACTTCCTTAACCGTGGTTGGAGTCTGCCAATTACGCACGGCCGAAATGCTGTCAATCTCCATCTCCACCCCTGACGCGGACAGTCGGTGCCCTAGGAAGGAGATGGACTTTTGAAAGAACAGACATTTCTCTGCCTTGACATACAGGTCATGTTCCAACAGTCTACCAAGCACCTTGCGCACCAGGGACACATGCTCGGCTCGTGTAGCGGAGTATATGAGAATATCATCTATATACACCACTACACCCTGTCCGTGCAGGTCCCTGAAAATCTAATCTACAAAGGATTGGAAGACTGATGGAGCGTTCATCAACCCGTACGGCATGACGAGGTACTCATAGTGCCCAGATGTGGTATTAAATGCCGTCTTCCACTCATCTCCCTCCCGGATACGCACCAGGTTGTACGCGCTCCTGAGATCGAATTTTGTGAAGAAGCGCACCTCATGCAATGACTCCGTCATACTAGCAATGAGCGGTAGTGGATAACTGTACTTGACAGTGATCTGATTGAGACCCCGGTAGTCAATGCATGGGCATAAACATCCATCCTTCTTCACAAAAAAGAAACTTGAGGAAACAGGTGAAGTGGATGGCCGAATGTATCCCTGCCCCAGAGATTCGGAGACATATGTCTCCATAGCCGGCGTCTCTTCCTGTGACAGGGGATACACGTGACTCCGGAGAAGTGCAGCGCCTACCTGGAGATTTATCGCACAATCCCCCTGTCGATGGGGTGGTAATTGAGTCGCGTTCTTTTTACAGAAGGCGAGAGCCAAATCGGCATATTCGGGGGGAATGTGCATGGTGGAGACCTGGTTTGGACTTTCCACCATAGTTGCCCCTATGGAAACACCTACACACCTCCCCGAGCACTGACTTGACCATCCCTTGAGAGCCCTCTGTTGCCATGAAATCGTGGGGTCATGAGAAGGTAACCAGGGAAGCCCCAACACCACTGGAAACGCAGGAGAATCAATCAGATAGAGACACATTTTCTCCTCATGACCCTCCTGCATTTTCATCCAGAGTGGAGCTGTGACCTCCCTAATCAGGCCTGACCCTAAAGGGCGACTATCTAAGGTGTGTACAGGGAAGGGCACATCAACAGGAACAATAGGAATCCCTAAACTACGGGAAAACTGACGATCAATAAAGTTCCCAGCTGCGCCTGAATCTATGAGCGCCTTATGCTGGGAATGAGGGGAAAACTCTGGAAATACAATATCAATACACATATGCGCAACAGGGAGCTCTGGGTGAGTCGGGTGCCTACTCAGCTGAGACGGTCCACCAGTGCTCTGCCTACCGCCTTGACTCCTGAAAGACCCTCCCCAGCACCGACCAGCAGTGTGTCCTCCGCGGCCACAGTTGGTGCAGGAGATGGCCCTCCTTCCCGTCTCCCTAAGTGCAGCACCTCCAAGCTCCATAGGAGTAGGGTCGGAGGTGCTGGGGGATAGAATGGACGGCCCCTGATCCGGACGTCCGCAGGTTGCCAACAGGTTATCCAGCCTTATCGACATGTCCACCAGTTGGTCCAGGTTAAGGGTGGTGTCCCTGCAGGCCAGTTCCCGACGAACGTCCTCCCGGAGGCTGCATCGGTAGTGGTCGATCAGGGCCCTCTCATTCCATCCTGCGCTGGCAGCCAGAGTCCTGAAGTCCAGTGCAAAGTCCTGTGCGCTCCTCCTCCCCTGTCTGAGGTGGAATAGACGTTCCCCCGCCACTTTACCTTCCGGTGGATGATCGAATACCGCCCGAAAGTGGCGGGTGAAATCCTCATAGGGTACTGACGCTGTGTCTATTCCTCCCCAATTGGCGTTGGCCCACTCGAGCGCTCTTCCAGACAGACAGGAGATGAGGGCGGACACACTCTCGTATCCCGAGGGAGCCGGGTGGATGGTAGCCAGGTAGAGCTCTACCTGGAGCAGAAAACCCTGGCACCCGGCAGCTGTACCATCGTATGCCCTCGGAGCGAGAGCCGAATCCCACTGGACCCAGGTGACGAAGGGGTGGACAGCGGTGTGGGTGGTTGTGTAGTTGGAGGAGGTGTAGGACAACCACCTCTCTCCCATCGCTCCATAGTGTTCAACACGTGCTCCATTGCGGTGCCGAGAGTCTGGATCATGGTCGCCTGCTGTTGGACACGTTCCTCCATTGATCCGGACGAAATTAATGTACCTGCTGACTCCATATTTTGGTACGTGTTTCTGTCAGGGTGTCAGTGCGATGTGGTAGGATGAAGTCAGGCGCAGGACACAGAGCTAATCGAAAACGTACTTTACTCGTAGGTAAATAACATTACCTCCACGCAGGGAGGAAACAAACCCGCTCACCAGACGACAACCAAACATGAACAAACACGCACAACATACAGTGGGAGCCAGAGGGTTAAATAGGGAAGTAATCAATACCTAATGGGAACCAGGTGTGAACAATAAAGACAAGACAAGTAGAACACAGAAACATAGATCGGTAGCAGCTAGTACTCCGGTGACGATGAACGCCGAAGCCTGCCCGAGCAAGGAGGAAGAGCAGCCTCGGCTGAATCCCTGACAGGTTCTGAATAAATAACTTTTATAGCCTACCGCCATTGTGCGTTCGCTCTTATTTCAAACTACCCGTGAGTTCTATTGGCTACTGTATTTAACATTCAGCAAAAAAGAGCTTGCGTCCCTCTTCGAATAGTCTATTTGTATAAGAAATGCTAAAAATATAATGTCCAGCCAGCTATTCTAGTCTAGCATTTCCTGCATAGGACTCCAAGAGCTAAGGAGCGTTCTTTAAGGAGAGGCCAGCGGAGCACAGGTACTTGCGTATTGCGCAAGAGACAGAGACTGTAAGTTAGAAGCTTATTTTTTAAAGCAACGATATTCGAGTGATAGGCTGTCTTAAAACTCTGCAGCTGCAATTAAAAAAATTACGAT
This sequence comes from Coregonus lavaretus, assembly GCF_964263955.1. Taxonomy (NCBI): domain Eukaryota; kingdom Metazoa; phylum Chordata; class Actinopteri; order Salmoniformes; family Salmonidae; genus Coregonus; species Coregonus lavaretus. The sequence goes on along the minus strand of NC_140014.1, from coordinate 27,237,940 downwards.
CTTTACAACTAAAAACCAAGGTGACCTCCGAAAGAAGATGGAAATGGGTAAATTAGACGCGCATTCGGTCTTATATTAGTTTAGCATACGCTATGCTGCAGCAAATGTAGGCCTACCTGTCACAAGAAAAAAAGTTACCATTATGAGATGATATGTAGGTCTACATGCATTGCGCTCCATACTGAGATGGGCTGTCTGTCCCCACCCTGAGCGTTGATGATTCATCATGATGAGGCCGTAGAGAAGCCATATTTAGACATCGCATATCATTTAACGCCATTTCACGCCATGCTGTACATACAAATAATGTATTATAATTTACCGGTTTCTCGCAGTTAGTGTGTGTGTGTGTGTGTATCCCCCCCCCCCCCCCCCCCCCCCCCCTCTCTGAGCAGTTGTTTATGTGCGCTTGCTATGACTGAGTACTGCTTTAGGAGTGATAAACAGACTGTGCAAGAGAAAGAGAGAGAGAGAGAGAGAGAGAGAGAGAGAGAGAGAGAGAGAGAGAGAGAGAGAGAGAGAGAGAGAGAGAGAAAGAGAGAGACCATCAGAGAGACAGAGAGAGAGACAGAGAGAGAGAGAGAGAGAGAGAGAGAGAGAGAGAGAGAGAGAGAGAGAGAGAAATACCATCAGAGATGGTGAGAGAGAGAAGAATGGCCATGTAGTCCCATAACCTGAGCGTTGACTCAAGGCTTTGTTTACCTGCTCCCATGTCCCTGCTCCTCGACCCTCTTCAGTCTGCGGTGGGAGAGAGGAAACGGACGAAGGATTTACTGTTGGGTCCTGACTTGTACACATTCCTAGTGTTGTTTTTCTCCCCTCGGCCCCCTCGGCCAAACCAAAGGCCTCTAAAACAACAGCCTGTCAGGTTGTGACAGCTGGCTTCAAACAGCTCCTGCAGCACAGCAGCACCCCAAACCCTGGTTCCCATGCATGCAGCAGCACCACACCGATGGGCCAATGTGTGGAGGGAGATTGAGTTTACGTTTCTGTGTATCGTCATGTGTGTACAAGTGTTTGTGCGGCATCCGTGTTTCTGTGGGAGTGGAGTGGTGGAAGGATGGTGTATGTCTGTATATCGTAGTCCCCTGTAGCTCAGTTGGTAGAGCATGGCGCTTGCAACGCCAGGGTTGTGGGTTCGTTTCCCACGGGGGGCCAGTATGAAAATGTATGCACTCATTAACTGTAAGTCGCTCTGGATAAGAGCGTCTGCTAAAATGTAAATATGTATCTGTGTTTGTGGGGTTTGTGTCTGTATGTATTTAGCTTGACTGACACAGTGGTGGAGTCCCGATGGTGTTAGTGGTTTAAAACATTGTTTCTCTTGGGTGGTGTGTTTAAGCATGCAGTGTGTGTGTGTCTGCTCGCTTGTGCCATCAGATGGCGCTACAGTGGATAGCAGCCGTTTTACGGGCACCTGACCAATTCAGCAATTTTGTGTGGTTTTTTTACGCTAATCGTAACTTTTTTTCTACATAATGTCTCAGCCATCATTTCCTATGACCGAAAACAGCTTCTGAAGATCAGAACAGCAATCACTGGCCTTGATTTTGACTTTTTCTAATTTCTACTTCAACAAGTAGGCCGCTCTGGACGTTCCGCTTACTCCGGACCAGGCCTCTCGGAAGAGAAATCGACAGCGCAAAAGAGGCAGAAGAGCCAGCATCCTGACTAGACTACGTTGGAGTGCAAATAAACTGCCTCTACCCTCCGTTCTGTTGGCGAACATACAGTGCCTTCAGAAAGTATTCACCATCCTTGATTTTTTCCACATTTTCTTGTGTAACAAAGTGGAATTAAAATTGATTTAAAAAAATGTAAATGGTCAACAATCTACACTAAATACTCTAATGTCAAAGTAGAAAAAATATACAAACGTGTAAAAAAAGTATGAAAATGAAATACAGAAATATGTCATTTACATTCGTATTCAACCCTCTGAGTCAATATATGTTTGAATCACTTTGGGCAGCGATTACAGCTGTGAGTCTTTCTGCATAAGTCTGTAAGAGCTTTGCACATTGGATTGTACAATATCTGCACATTATTATTTTTTAATCTTCCAGCTCTGTCAAGTTGATTGTTGATCATTGCTAGACAACCATTTTCAAGTCTTGCCATATATTTCCAAGCCAATTTAAGTCAAAACTGTAACTAGGCCACTCAGGAACATTCATTGTTGTCTTGGTAAGCAACTACAGTGTATATATGGCCTTGTGTTTTAGGTTATTGTCCTGCTGAAAGGTGAATTTATCTCAGAGTGTCTGTTGGAAAGCAGACTGAACCAGGTTTTCCTCTAGGATTTTGCCTGTGATTAGCTCTATTCCATTTATTTTTATCCTAAAACATTCCCTAGTCCTTGCCGATGACAAGCATACCCATAACATGATGCAGCCACCACCATGCTTGAAAATATAAAGAGTGGTAATCAGTCATAAAGGTAATTTATTTGCCAATTTTGTTGCCGTTTTCCATAAAAAAATAAACGTAGGGGGTAGATGAGCTTTAATATTGCAGATAGAGTGTAGCTTCCATCAATGTAATTGTCTGCATCATTTCCAATCACCCATATATTTGTTTTACTTATATTGAATAGAAATATAAACGCAACATTTAAAGTGTTGGTCCCATGTTTCATGAGCTGAAATAAAAGATCCCATAAATGTTCCATACTCACAAAAAGCTTATTTCTCTCAGATTTTGTGCAGAAATTTGTTTACATCCCTGTTTGTGAGCATTTCACCTTTGCCAAGATAATCCATCCACCTGACAGGTGTGGCGTATCAAGAAGCTGATTAAACAGCATGATCATTACACAGGCAAACCTTGTGCTGGGGACAATAAAAGGCCACTCTAAAATGTGCAGTATTTTCACACAACACAATAGTTTTGAGGGAGCGTGGAATTGGCATGCTGACTTCAGGAATGTCCACCAGAACAATTGTGAGATAATTTAATGTTAATTTCTCTACCATAATGTCGTTTTAGAGAATTTGGCAGTATGTCCAACCGGCCTCACAACCGCAGACCAGGTGTAACCACACCGGCCCAGGACCTCCACATTCGGCTTCTTCACCTGTGGGATCGTCTGAGACCAGCCACCCGGACAGCTGATGAAACTGAGGAGTATTTCTATCTGTAATAAATACCTTTTGTGGGGAAAAACTCATTCTGATTGGCTGGGCTTGGCTCCCCAGTGGGTGGGCCTGGCTCCCAAGTGGGTGGGCCTATCTTGTTCCAAGATGGCGTAGTAGTGCAGTCCTGTTTTTGTCATGTGTCTGTAAATAGCCTGTAAATACCCTGTTTTTTTGTATTTTTCGTACATATTTCCCTATCAGACTTTTCATCCTTCTACAAAATATACTTTCCTGCAACCCGCCTCACTCAATGTGGAACGGATTCTATTATTAACTTACCTTTTATCTAGAATCTCCAGTTGAAACTAGCTAGCCAGCTAACTAGCTACTTGCTATTAGCCACAGTTAGCGGTATTTCACCCAGAACATTGGATTTTTCTGCGGGAATAATTTAATCACTGGACATTAATCACCGGATCGCAACTAGCTAGCCGCAACCGAATGGATGTTGCTGTCTGGCTAATCACCACTGCCCCTGATGCAAGCACCAGTTAGCCTCGAGCTAGCCTAGAGCCAGGCTCATATCTACCTCTAGGTCTACCGGACGGGAGTAGCCAGCTAAGTAGCTACTTGCTATCAGCTACCGTTAGCAATTTTTCACCATTGTCCTTGGCCTGCACCACCCACCAGCCAGCTCTAGTCTGGACTATTATTCAGCCAGTGTCGTGTATTGGGATTATGTCTTTGTTAAATGTTTTTAAGTGGAACTGAAAGGACGTTAATTTTAGTATCAAGAGGGAATGTTTTAGTGTAACGCCACATATAACAGACAGGAAGTGTGTTGTAGACAGGGGAGACTGGTGATTGGCCAGAAGAGGGAGCCCATCTTTTTGCATTGTTTATAAGTAGGGGTTAAACGAATAAGAAGTTAGAGCGGCCATTCTGAGGCGTCGCTCTCCGGATGTCATGACATCTGTCACTTATGCTGTAACCGTGGGATATTAATAAAAGCCTCTAAAACACGGTGCAGCCTAAGCGGACTCTTTGTTGACAGCAATAATTGCCACCATTCACCCGATACGACAAATGGCGCCCAACGTGGGGCTGGTCTGCATCTCTCCTTTGCTCATTCGTAGCCGCCAAGTTAACTCGGTCTGAAGTGCCAGAAAAGGGTGAGTTTTCCTCACAGCTTTGGAGATTGTTAGTTTTGGATGCTATGTGATTGTACACTGGAGGAATGTACCATTACGACCGTGCCTCGTGTGGCGTTATTGCTGATGACTGGGGGTCCAGCTAATCATTATAAAAATTTTAAAACAGCGCAAAAGTGGGTAGAGCTTATGAATTGTTTATAGAGATGTGTTGCTTGAATAGTAAGTCAAGAACAATCGGGGCCAAGATATGTATACAAGTTAGGACATTGCAGGATTTGATAAAGCCCTCGGAACAAACGGGGCGACCGCATGGTGGGCCATAAAATCCTGGTAACGCGTTATGGGTTTCAGGTCAGTTTTAGACTGGAGTTTGGTTGTAGATTTAGTGGGGGTTGCTTGCCCATCTTCTGTCCGACGGGATATCTGCGTGGGGGGGACCGCTCATATAAATAGCCATACTCACGGCAGCCTAAATTTAGGACAAAGGAAACAGTAATTAAAGACGCAATGTCGGGTACATTGTTTTTATGCTACATGGTGCATACAGGTTAAGGCTAAATGCTAATATGCTGCATGCTAACATGTGACCGTAGAGGTCCACTGCGATGGTAATAAAGCCTCTTAAATTATGTTTGTATGTGGAATTTCGGTTCTATGTTTTGTGAGCGCTGTTAAATGTTGTTTGACTATGAGGGGGAAACGGGAGTTACAGCAGGACTGTTAACCGTCTATTTGGGGTTGGGGAGAGATCTAAGAATCTCCCTTCCACGGTGAAAAAGTATTTTTGAATGTATCGCGCATGCGTGGGATTTTACTAAACAACACATCTGTTACACTGCAGGGGGAGACAGGGAGACACAGACGTGGGAACAAAGAGGAGAGATTTTAACACGAATCTTATAGTTTTAAAGCGGCTGCTGTTTGAACATGAAACTATTTGTTGAGATGTAGTGAATTTATAAATTAAATATATGTTGACGGAGTATAATGAATTAAATTAAGTGACGGATTAAAATAAAATAAAATGTTTTTGAGCGATCGATAATTGTTCCTGAGTTAATTCTTAGAGCGAATGTAGAACGAACGAATATTGAATGGTTGGAAATACTCAGTGATTGCATTAACTACTAAAATGTTATTCTGTGTCTCTGTTCTTCTGTCATATGAGAGGAACGATAAGCAAGAGGAGAGAGGAGATACAGGAAGTGCTGACGTGACATCACGTGACGCGGCAGAGGATCAAGTCAAAAAGGTTTTGAGACTGGTCTGGTTACAAAATATTTGATGTTATGACAATTTCACATAGGCTTGGCAAACTGATTCATTAAAAATTGCATTTTGGAGGCTATGTGCATCACTGGGGTTAATTACAGATGTGTTGGGAATCAAGGACTGACATTATTCTGTAAAATTAAGATAAGGGTTTATGGGAAATGTAGTGTTGAAGGGTTAGAGGCTTTGTTTTTGGGATTGCTTTGAAGTTGACTAACTTACACTTGCATTTGATGGGTTGTGGTAAGATAGCCACCACTAATTGATAAATTGGTGACATAGGATATAGGAATAAAAATTGGTTTTAATTATTCATGATTTTTAATTGATTTATTTAAATAAAAAAAAAAATGGGTTGTTTGGGTTATATTAATAATTGAAGGGGGGAAGCCATAGGCTATATAGTCTAAAATAAAATAATTCACGATAAAGGAATATAAAAGGCTTGTTACAATGGGGAAAAACGACATCAAGGCTATAAAAAGTCATTACACCGGTTGATATAATACAAAATGGTAATCCTTTAACTAAAGTATTGCTAGGTTATCCGGCAAATGAAACAAAAGTTGCCCTTCATTCTCAAACAAAAACTGATAAAAGAGTCCAGCGATAAGATAAACAGAGGTATAGAGAAAATGCTAAAAGAAGGAAAGGCGATAGAAAAACTAATGGCAGAAGTTAGTACACCTTTCTCACATACGGATTCAGCAATAAGACACCCACCTTATGAGAAGGAAGTAGAGCTTAGGGATGTTTATCCTCAGCGTCCGGTGATCATCCAGGAGGGTGATTGTTGCATCAGAGATGAAGATGAATAATAGATAGAGGACAAGCAGAAACGACAATGAAGATGAATCCAAAACTCCAGAAGGAAGAAAATGAGATGTCTGGAAGAGAAGAGTGAGGTTAAAGAAGACGAGGATGATGAAGATGAGAGTGATTGAGAAGAGGTCATGGGTGGATATGACTCTGTGATCAGAAGGAAGTTGGCAAGAGAGGAAAGAAGAAGGATACTAGAGATTTGATCTCTGATGGAAGTTGAAGGAAGAAGGATACAAGAGATTCGAGTTCAGATGAAGACAGCGAGAAAGAGGAGACTGAAGGTGCTGTGTATTCAAAAGGAGTTTGTCCTACAAGGACTGGCACAGAAGAAATAGAAGGAGATATAGACCGATGCTTATCAGGCCTGGAGGAAGCGAGGACTTTGGGAGAGGTAAGAGAGCTAGAGGGACAGCTCGAGACGTTGAAGAGACAAGGAGAAAACCTGCTGAGAAAAGGATCCCAAGAATTAGAGGAGAATAAGAATACATTGAGGCTAAGAAGCTGAAGAAAAAGTAAGAAGATGATGGAAGATGATATTTTGAGGACAGAACTTAGAATATAAGCTGTTGAAGAATTCTGATATGTCAGCAACAAAGAACAGGACGAAGAAACTCTCAGAAAACTCAATCATACAACTGGTGGAGAAGAGAAGCTTTGGTTATGAAGAATCAGAGTGAACCAAATCAACAATCACTGTTACAGCTTCAACTGAACAATATCAAATGCAATTGTACCAGCCAAGGGGGGTACCAGGTGTTCCATATCCACAGCCAGTTTCTGGACAGACACAGAATTGGAGAGGAAGAGGACGAGAAGGCTTAGAAGGAGGAGGAAGATTTCAGCTACACTTCCAGCAATCTCCAGAAGACGGTTATAATTATGGACAGGTTGGTCACTTTACCTGTGAGTGCAACAAGTCAGGAGGAAACAACAGAGAACATTTTTAAGGAAGATACAGGGGCCAGTCAAGATCACCTGTTCTCCAGGTGAACCCTAAGGATTCTAGAGTGCCTAGAAGATACGAAGGGGGGTGTCAGCTGATAGCATCGATTAGAGAAGAAGAGAAAATATCTAACAATTGAAGTAAAACCAGAGGACTATGAGAAGTGATAGTGAATAGTGGAAAAACTTATCTGTGTTGAGCCTAAAGAGGTTAAACATCTCACTATGTAAAATTAACTAATTAGGATAGGGATTCGAGGTAGTAAAACAGTTACTCTTAAGATACTAATATTAGTACCTATTGCATTGTTGGGAAGAGATGCATTGTTTAAATTGAATTGTACAATAAGATGTACACTAAACGGCTGTCTGGTAGAAGATTTTAAAAAAGTAGGGTTTTTGGGAATCATATTGGCTTAAAAAGAGAATATCATAGGAAGGATGATAATCTATTAGACTGCCTATTAGACAATCTGTCTGGAAAATAAAGTTAAAAGGGGTGACTGTTATTCTGGGTTACATTCTTACACCAAGGGATTTCAGGCTAGGCTAAAAGGTGTTTAGTCATTTGCCAAGTCTGTGTGTAAAGAAGTCAGAAGCAGGTGGGGACTTACCCAATCACATATCCTAAAAATTTGGTGGTAAAGGGATTTTGTGAATAAATCAGTGGAAAAGGTTTTTAAAGGTTAGGAGAAAAGATTAGATTAATAAGTTAGGAGAACTAGGTTGAAGGAACTCTAAGACAGTAAACTAAGTTTCAAAGTTAGTAGTAAGAGAGAGAACAATGGTGAAGGACACTTTAGAGCAGGGAGATCAAGGTAATTATAGGTGTATTTTTTTATAATCAAAAGTTTGAGAGGTAGGACTGAGAGTTGGGAAAAAGTGACACTAGTGGTGATAGATGGAAGTACAAGCAAAGAGTTCACCAATTTTAGGGAAAATACTTATTGGGGTTAGGATGGGGACGTTCCTCCCACATGGAGAGATAATTATGGAGAATAAGTATTGTTATCAGGACCAGGAGTAGAAGCTGTTGCACCTAATCAAAGGAGTTCAGGAAGAATATGTTACAGTAGTCACTCCAACAGTGAATAATACACATAGGATATCGGTAGTGAAGAGTGTTAATACATCAACTAAGTCAACTACTTTAATGGTAACTTTGGGAAGGGATTAATGGTACGATGGCAATAGCAAATGTAGGAAGTATGACACCGACAACAACTTTTCTGAAATTAAAGGGGGTCGCAAGAAGGACTCAGGGTTTATGTTACGGATGGAGAGTGCTGTCAATGATAGTACGAATAGGGTTAAAATAGGAGAGCAGATAGTAGTAGAGAACAATATAGATTCATCTGAAATAGTGATACTATCATGGAGGTACAGGATGAGGTCTTTGATTTTAATGACAGACAAGGAGAGGTATCTGCAGTACCGCTCGTTAGGGAAGAGAGAAACTATATGCATGTAGTTTGATTCTTCTGTTGTGAAAATTAGAGATGGGAAGGTAGGAATCTTTGGTTCCAGCGGTTAACTCATTCTGTAAGATCAGTGAGGAATCTTGAGGGTCCATGTCTGTTGAGAATTCCAGTCAAACATGTTAGAGACGGTCGCTCGACCTCTATCAAGTATGTGTCAATCTTATGCTTTGTCATGACTGTTGTATCAGCAACAACAATCAGTAACCGATAAAATAATGTCGTTGTCAAAACATTTGTTTAAGCCTAGGTTTAGGTGTTATTGGGTTAAGTGAATTAACTTGTGTGCATTTGTTAGATGGGAAGGAAACTCAGGTAACAGCGAGCCCTGAAGCATTTGAGGTGAAACCATTGAGGGCTAAAAGTTGTTTGGTTCTAATAAAACATATGATATAAGGGGTATGTTTATGGGAATATTAGATTGTGATGATTATATGATGACTTTGGATAAGCACGAACATAAGGTTAGAGATGACAAATATAATGTAACTTTTTATGTACCAGGTAATAAGAAGAGCAGGACTTTGATGGTGAAAGATCAGCTTTTGCCTGTCAATCTGACTATTGGGAATGTTAAAGATATTTAGAGGGTTTGTGGTGATAAAGCATATATATTGTTACCCTATTGATGGACAGGATGTTGTTACATGTCAACGTTGAAGCTTCCATATGAGGTTTTTACCATTAAAAGAGGGGTAGCACCGGACACAGAAATCTGAAGCTAGGTTTGAAATTGGATGAAAAGAGACATGGAGACATGTCATAGCCTATCATTGAAGGATAAATCTAAGGGAGAAGGGGGGACTTTTTCCATGGTATGGTGTAACATTTGGGAAGATCATATTGATAATATTAGGTATACTTTGAGTCCAGATAGTTCAGATATTATCACTAGGGTTATATATGCATTGAAGAATATAAGGGATGCATTTGGGAGATCTGAGAAGACTTGGTTGCAAGATCAGGTAGGCCAGTAGGGGCAGTGATGGGTTACATTTAATTGCAGCTTTGATAGCACTGTGTGTGATGTTTGTAATTTGTTACTGACCTTTGAGAAAGCTATGATATTGAGATAGGTTGGAGAGTGATGCCTGGAGACAACACTCAGATGCCGGTGTTGACTGTTCCTGATCTGGATGAAGATGGACAAGAGGGACTGAATGGATAAATATCATTTTTGATGTTTTGATCATTTTTCAAATTTTTTTTTTTTTCAATATTGGGGTGATTTTGGTATGATTTTATGAATCAAAGGGGGGAAATGGGTTAATGTGATTCATACATCATTTATATATCATTTCTATATTCTTAGTTGATATTGATGTTCAATTTGAAAGTGTTGTTTTGCAAAAGATACTGTTTGGTCTTTCCTTTTCTTTCAGAAGCATTTGGGGGACATGTGGAGATTGAAATACTCAAACAAGGACAATATGAAGGGACAATATGACTGGAGGAGATGAAACAAGGAGGGTGTGGAAAGATTCCGATTCCATCATCAACAGTCCATTGGAAGAGGAGACTACGGGGAGATGAAGTGTAGTGGACTACATTCCAGTGTCTGCAATGAAATATAGACATGTGTAATACATAATTTGTGTCATAGCCTTAGGGATTAATTTTTGTAGAAGGATATTTGATGTTATTGAATACATGTGGGGATCTTAGATGTTTTTGTTTATTTCGGTGAATGCTTAGGGACAGGGAGTCTAGGCAGGGAGAGGTCCACTATAGGGTCCAATGGGTTGACCAGCCTTAGAGTGGATATTTTTTGGGTAGGATTTTGTTTGCAGGGGTTTACATGTGTATTTAATTGCATCATAGTTTCAAATGCATTTACATTGTTTATGAGTTTAGCTGGAGTACCGAGGTGGTTGCCTGGGGCAGAGGGACCGTGAGAGAATTTTACTGTCTTGATTGATGGATGGATATCTGAAAAGATGGCTGCCGGACAGTTTTTCGCTCTTACACTCCATAAAGATTTGTTCATATTTCATAGTAATGTATTCACACTGCATAAACAGTTATTCATATTTCATAGAAAGGTATATACACTCTAGAGAATAATGTTTTTGGTTTAATGTTAAAGATACTCAATAAGATAAATTGTTACTAGTCATAATCCTATTCTGTTTGTTTTCGAGACTGTTCGTCTCGAAGGGGGGAAATGTCGTGTATTGGGATTATGTCTTTGTTAAATGTTTTTAAGTGGAACTGAAAGGACGTTAATTTTAGTATCAAGAGGGAATGTTTTAGTGTAACGCCACATACAACAGACAGGAAGTGTGTTGTAGACAGGGGAGACTGGTGATTGGCCAGAAGAGGGAGCCCATCTTTTTGCATTGTTTATAAGTAGGGGTTAAACGAATAAGAAGTTAGAGCGGCCATTCTGAGGCGTCGCTCTCCGGATGTCATGACATCTGTCACTTATGCTGTAACCGTGGGATATTAATAAAAGCCTCTAAAACACGGTGCAGCCTAAGCGGACTCTTTGTTGACAGCAATAATTGCCACCATTCACCCGATACGACACCAGTCTGCACTGTCTGCACAGCGCGTTATCGACCCAGAACATATCAGTTTTTCTGCCGGAATCACTGAATCACTGGACCTCCGGATTCATCGCTACCAGCTAGCTGCAACAAAATGGACGTTGTGGTCTGGCTAATCATCCTGAGCTAGGCCCATCTCCCGGCTATCTACCTCTCTGTCAACCGGACGGGACCACCTAGTGTTGACACGGATCCCCGCCGATCCTACACGACTGGTCTGCTGACGAAATCGTCTGATGTGGGTACAACAGGCTTCCCGTTACGACGTAGACCACGAAGATTCCATCTGCTAGCCCCGGCCCGCTAGCACACGCTAGCCGTGGCCTCTTGCTCGCTAGTGCTTTAGCAGCCCCCGAACTACCTCCGAACTATCCTATTGCTGTTCACCGGACCTTATGATAACTCAGCTATACAGCTGATGTCTGCTGGACTGTTCCTTTTTACGGTACCGCATCCTGTTTATGTTTAGCCTCAGCCCAAACTGTGTCGTCATTACCAGCTGTTGTCTTAGCTCTCTCAAATTACACCTGTGATTGCTTTATGCCTCTCTCCCATCTCAATATGGTTAGCTTATTGTTGTTTCGGTTATTTCTAATTGTACTATTTCACTGTAGATCCCCCCAGCCCAGCTAAACCTGCCTTAGATAGCTCCTTTGTCCCACCCCCCATACAAGCGGAGACCGACTCAATTGGTGCCTCCAGTGATGCTATCTCTTTCATTGTTACCCAACGCTTAGGTTTACCTCCACTTTACTCATATCCTTCCATATCGTTGTCTGTACATAATGCCCTGAATCTTTTCTACAACGCCCGTAAATCTGCCCCCTTTATTCTATGTACCCAACGCACTAGAAGACCAGTTCTTAAAGCCTTTAGCCGTATCCTTATTCTAGTCCTCCTCTGTTCTTCCGGTGATGTAGAGGCTAACCCAGGCCCTGCAGCCCTCAGTATCACTCCTACTCCCCAGGCGCTATCATTTGCTGACTTCTGTAATCGCAAAAGCCTTGGTTTCCTGCATGTAAATATCAGAAGTCTACTTCCTAAGTTTGAGTTATTCACTGCGTTAGCACACTCCGCCAACCCTGATGTTCTAGCAGTGTCTGAATCCTGGCTTAGGAAGGCCACCAAAAATTCTTAAATTTCCATCCCCAACCATAACATTTTCCGTCTAGATAGAACTGCCAAAGGGGGTGGAGTTGCAATCTACTGTAGAGATAGCCTGCAGATGTCACACCCTGGCTCTGGGACTCTATATGTTGAGCCAGGGTGTGTTCATTCTATGTGTTCATTTTCTATGTTGGGTATTCTAAGTTGTTCTATGTCTATGTTGGCCAGAGTGGCTCCCAATCAGAGGCAACGTGTGTCAGCTGTTGTGGGTTGTCTCTGATTGGGAGCCATATTTAAACTGTATGTTTTCCCTTGGGTGTTGTGGGTTTTTGTTCCATGTCGGTATTGTTAACCGTGGACTTCACGAGTCGTGTTTTGTTTGATACTTTAATTAAATAAAGTCATGTTTGTTTCACACGCTGCGCCTTGGTCTACTCACTACTACGACGATCGTGACAGAAAAACCCACCATACAACGACCAAGCAGCGTGTCCAGGAACACACGCAGGAGGTGACGCTGGTGGATGTCCTCCTCGGTTGGGGGCAGATTACCGAGGAGGAGGCCGTCCGGTACCGGAGGGCTATGAAGGGGGAGACCCAGGCAGGTGAGGAGCAGCGGCGTCAGCAGTGCCATCGTCAGACGGACGAGAGGCACCCCCAAGAATTTTTTAGGGGGGGGCACACGGCGTGGGCGACTGGGCAGCAGGAGGCTGCCACAGGGCGAAATAGGAGACGAGGAGAGAAGGCCACCGGGTTACGGGAGCCATTGGCGAGAGGAGGGAAGGAAGTCGTAGAGGCACGGCAAGAGGTACTGAGGTGTATTGCCAGTCCGGTCCGGCCCGTTCCTGATCCCCGTTTAAAGCCAGTGGTGTGTGTTCCCAGTACGGTCCGGCCTGTCCCTGCTCCACGCACCAAGCCTACGGTGTGCGTCGACAGCCCAGCCCGGCCTGTCCCTGCTCCACGCACCAAGACTACGGTGTGCGTCGACAGCCCAGCCCGGCCTGTCCCTGCTCCACGCACCAAGCCTACGGTGTGCGTCGCCAGCCCTGCCCGGCCTGTTCCTGCTCCACGCACCAAGCCTACGGTGTGCGTCGACAGCCCAGCCCGGCCTGTCCCTGCTCCACGCACCAAACCTACGGTGTGCGTCGCCAGCCCAGCCCGGCCTGTTCCTGCTCCACGCACCAAGCCTACGGTGTGCGTCGCCAGCCCTGCCCGGCCTGTCCCTGCTCCACGCACCAAGCCTGCGGTGTGCGTCGCCAGCCCTGTCCGGCCTGTCCCTGCTCCACGCACCAAGCCTACGGTGTGCGTCGACAGCCCAGCCCGGCCTGTTCCTGCTCCACGCACCAAGCCTACGGTGTGCGTCGCCAGCCCTGCCCGGCCTGTTCCTGCTCCACGCACCAAGCCTACTGTGTGCGTCGACAGCCCAGCCCGGACTGTTCCTGCTCCACGCACCAAGCCTACGGTGTGCGTCGCCAGCCCTGTCCGGCCTGTCCCTGCTCCACGCACCAAGCCTACGGTGTGCGTCGCCAGCCCTGCCCGGCCTGTTCCTGCTCCACGCACCAAGCCTTCGGTGTGCGTCGCCAGCCCTGCCCGGCCTGTCCCTGCTCCACACACCAAGTCTACGGTGTGCGTCGCCAGCCCTGTCCGGCCTGTCCCTGCTCCACGCACCAAGTCTACGGTGCGCGTCGCCAGCCCGGTCCGGCCTGTTCCTGCCACTCGCACCAAGTCTACGGTGCGCGTCGCCAGCCCGGCCCGGCCCGTTCCTGCCACTCACACCAAGCCAGGGGTGCGAGTCGTCAGTCCGGCACAACCCGTGCCTGGGTCATCGGTGCCAATTCAGGTACCGCTCTACTGCTCCACTAAGGAGCTGAAGCCTACCGCTCCTGCTACGTCCAGTCCAGCTCCAGCCAGCGGGGCCAGACCGGACCAGGGGCGCTATGGGGGGTTTGTTGGAGGGTGGTGGGCAAGCCCGGAGCCGGAGCCGCCGCCGAGGAGGTATGCCCGCCCAGCCCTCCCCTGTTTTGCTTTAGTTGAGGCGCGGTCGCAGTCCGCGCCTTTAGGGGGGGGGACTGTCACACCCTGGCTCTGGGACTCTATATGTTGAGCCAGGGTGTGTTCATTCTATGTGTTCATTTTCTATGTTGGGTATTCTAAGTTGTTCTATGTCTATGTTGGCCAGAGTGGCTCCCAATCAGAGGCAACGTGTGTCAGCTGTTGTGGGTTGTCTTTGATTGGGAGCCATATTTAAACTGTATGTTTTCCCTTGGGTGTTGTGGGTTTTTGTTCCGTGTCGGTATTGTTAACCGTGGACTTCACGAGTCGTGTTTTGTTTGATACTTTAATTAAATAAAGTCATGTTTGTTTCACACGCTGCGCCTTGGTCTACTCACTACTACGACGATCGTGACAGCAGAGCTCTATCATACTATCCAGGTCTGTGCCCAAACAATTTGAGCTTCTACTTCTAAAAATCCACCTTTCCAGAAATAAGTCTCTCACTGTTGCTGCTTGCTACAGACCCCCCTCAGCCCCCAGCTGTGCCCTGGACACCATATGTGAATTGATTGCCCCCCATTTATCCTCAGAGTTCGTACTGCTTGGTGACCTAAATTGGGATATGCTTAATACCCCGGCCATCCTACAATCCAAACTAGATGCCCTCAATCTCGCGCAAATTATCAACGAACCTACCAGGTACAACCCTAAATCCGTAAACATGGGTACCCTCATAGATATCATCCTGACTAACTTACCCTCTAAATACACCTCCGCTGTCTTCAACCAGGATCTCAGCGATCACTGCCTTATTGCCTGCGTCCGTAACGGGTCCGCGGTCAAACGACCACCCCTCATCACTGTCAAACGCTCCCTAAAACACTTTAGCGAGCAGGCCTTCCTAATTGACCTGGCCCAGGTATCCTGGATGGATATAGATCTCATTCCGTCAGTAGAGGATGCCTGGTTGTTCTTTAAAAGTAATTTCCTCTCAATCTTAAATAAACATGCCCCATTCAAAAAATACAGGACTAAGAACAGATATAGCCCCTGGTTCTCCTCAGACTTGACTGCCCTTGACCAGCACAAAAACATCCTGTGGCGTACTGCATTAGCATCAAATAGCCCCCGCGATATGCAACTTTTCAGGGAAGTTAGGAACCAATATACACAAGCAGTCAGGAAAGCAAAGGATAACTTCTAAACAGAAATTTGCATCCTGTAGCACTAACTCCAAAAAGTTTTGGGACACTGTAAAGTCCATGGAGAATAAGAGCACTTCCTCCCAGCTGCCCACTGCACTGAGGCTAGGAAACACTATCACCACCGATAAATCTACAATAATCGAGAATTTCAACAAGCATTTTGCTACGGCCGGCCATGCTTTCCACCTGGCTACCACTACCCCGGCCACCAACTCTGCACCCTCCATTGCAACTTGCCCATGCCCCCGCCGCTTCTCCTTCACACAAATTCAGACAGCTGATGTTCTGAAAGAGCTGCAAAATCTGGACCCCTACAAATCAGCTAGGCTAGACAATCTGGACCCTTTCTTTCTAAAACTAGCCGCCAAAATAGTCGCAACCCCTATTACTAGTCTGTTCAACCTCTCTTTCGTAACGTCTGAGATCCCCAGAGATTGGAAAGCTGCCGCGGTCATCCCCCTCTTCAAAGGGGGTGACACTCTAGATCCAAACTGTTACAGACCTATATCCATCCTGCCCTGCCTTTCGAAAGTATTTGAAAGCCAAGTTAACAAACAGATCACCGACCATTTCGAATCCCACCGTACCTTCTCCGCTATGCAATCCGGTTTCCGAGCTGGTCATGGGTGCACTTCAGCCACGCTCAAGGTCCTAAATGATATTATAACCGCGATCGATAATAGACAGTACTGTGCAGCCGTCTTCATCGACCTGGCCAAGGCTTTCGACTCTGTCAACCACCGCATTCTTATTGGCAGACTAAATAGCCTTGGTTTCTCAAATGACTGCCTCGCCTGGTTCACCAACTACTTCTCAGATAGAGTTCAGTGTGTCAAATCGGAGGGCCTGTTGTCTGGACCTATGGCAGTCTCTATGGGGGTGCCACAGGGTTCAATTCTTGGGCCGACTCTTTTCTCCGTGTATATCAATGATGTCGCTCTTGCTGCTGGTGACTCTCAGATCCACCTCTACGCAGACGACACCATTTTGTATACATTTGGCCCTTCATTGGACACTGTGTTAACAAACCTCCAAACGAGCTTCAATGCCATACAACACTCCTTCAGTAGCCTCCAACTGCTCTTAAACACTAGTAAAACTAAATGCATGCTCTTCAATCGAACGCTGCTGGCACCCGCCCACCCGACTAGAATCACCACTCTCGACGGGTCTGACCTAGAGTATGTGGACAACTACAAATACCTAGGTGTCTGTAAACTCTCCTTCCAGACTCACATTAAGAATCTCCAATCCAAAGTTAAATCTAGAATCAGCTTCCTATTTCGCAACAAAGCCTCCTTCACTCATGCTGCCAAACATGCCCTCGTAAAACTGACTATCCTACCGATCCTTGACTTCGGCGATGTCATTTACAAAATAGCCTCCAACACTCTACTCAGCAAATTGGATGTAGTCTATCACAGTGCCATCCGTTTTGTCTCCAAAGCCCCATACACTACCCACCACTGTGACCTGTACGCTCTTGTTGGCTGGTCCTCACTACATGTTCATCGTCAAACCCACTGGCTCCAGGCCATCTATAAATCACTGCTAGGCAAATCCCCGCCTTATCTTAGCTCATTGGTCACCATAGCAGCACCCACCCGTAGTCTGCGCTCCAGCAGGTATATCTCACTGGTCATTCCCAAAGCCAACACCTCCTTTGGCCGCCATTCCTTCCAGTTCTCTGCTGCCAATGACTGGAACGAATTGCAAAAATCTCTGAAGCTGGAGACTTATCTCCCTCACTAACTTTAAGCATCAGTTGTCAGAGCACCTTACCGATCACTGCACCTGTACACAGCCCATCTGAAATTAGCCCACCCAACTACCTCATCCCTATATTGTTATTTATTTTGCTCTTATGCACCCCAGTATCTCTATTTGCACATAATCTCTTGCACATATAGCATTCCAGTGTTAATACTAATTGTAATTATTTTGCACTATAGCCTATTTATTGCCTTACCTCCATAACTTGCTACATTTGCACACACTGTATATATATTTTCTGTTGTATTTTTTGACTTTATGTTTTTTTACCCTATATGTAACTCTGTGTTGTTGTTTTTATCGTACTGCTATGCTTTATCTTGGCCAGGTCGCAGTTGTAAATGAGAACTTGTTCTCAACTGGCTTACCTGGTTAAATAAAGGTGAAATAAAATTAAATAAATAAAAATGCCCTTGTCAAGGTTTCGGCCGAGGCTGCTCCTCCTCCTTGTTCGGGCAGGCTTCGGCGGTCGTCGTCCCCGGAGTACTAGCTGCCACCGTTCGATGTTTCATGTTTGTTTGGTTTTGTCTGTTTGTACACCTGTCCCTTGTTAGTGTTTGATTTGGTTGCCTATTTAGTTTTCGTGTGTGGGGGCAGGTGTTATGTGGTATTGTTTATTGTCAAGCTGTTGCTCTTTTGTATTACTCTCGTGTTTGTTGTTTTCCGAGAGTCCGCACTGTGTGCGCTATCTTCATTTTACGCACTGTGTGTGTTGTGCGTAATTTGTATTTTGCCTCCCGGTTGGGTTGGCTGTTCGCCTGTTTGGTGCTGCATTTTGTTAACTAAAGTCTGTTGACGAACGCCCGTGTTTCCTGCGCTTGATTTCCTCACCGCATCTACACTCAGCTACTGACAGAATACCACATCACATCATGGAGTCAGCAGGAGCACCCGCGCCGACAGAGGTCATGGAGGACCGTCTTCGTGGACAGGAGGACCGGATTAACCAGATCGGTCACGCCTTGGATCGGGTGATAAACACTCTCCACCGATGGGAAAGCAGCGGGGTACCCACGCCCCCACCTACCGGACCATCCCCATCGGTCAGTCCTCCTGTCCACATTCCGGAACCCAGTGGGATTCGGCTCTCGCTCCCGAGGGCGTACGACGGCTCCGCTGCCGGGTGTCAAGGGTTCCTGCTACAGGTGGAGCTCTACCTCGCCACCGTACACCCGGCGCCCTCGGGACACGAGAGCGTCTCCGCCCTCATCTCCTGTCTCACCGGCAAGGCGTTGGAGTGGGCCAACGCCGAATGGAGGAGAATGGACGCCGCTACCATCACCTATGCGGAGTTCTCCCGCCGCTTCCGGGCCGTGTTCGACCATCCACCAGAAGGGAAGGCGGCAGGGGAGCGTCTGTTCTTCCTCCGACAGGGGATGAGGAGCGCACAGGATTTTGCCCTGGAGTTCCGGACTCTAGCGGCAGATGCAGGGTGGAATGAGCGGGCCCTCATAGACCACTTCCGTTGTAGCCTCCGGGAGGACGTCCAAAGAGAGTTGGCGTGCAGGGATACCATGTTGACGTTTGACCAACTAGTGGACATGGCCATTCGGTTGGACACCCTGCTCGCCACCCGTGGACGTCCCGGATGGGGGTCGCCCATTTCACCCTCCAGCACCTCCGAGCCGAGCCCTATGGAGCTCGGAGGTGCTGGCGCTAGAGAAAGGAGGAGTAGGAACCCGAGGGGGGCCGTCCCCTGCACCAACTGTGGCCGTGGAGGGCACACCGCGGCTAGGTGTTGGGGAAGGTCCCCCGGTGGAGGTGAAGGCAGGCCACGCATTGGGGAGTCCTCCCAGGTGAGTAGGCGCCCTACTTACCCAGAGCTTTCTGTCGTTCACATAACCTTGCCTGTTTGTTTTCCACAGGTAGCACCTCGTTCCCAGCATAAGGCGCTAGTCGATTCAGGCGCAGCTGGGAACTTTGTAGATCGCCAGTTCTGTGTAGAATTAGGGATTCCTCTCCTTCCCGTTGATAAGCCTTTCCCTGTACATGCCCTAGATAGCCGTCCGTTAGGATCTGGGTTGATTAGGGAGGTCACAGCGCCCCTTAAGATGGAGGTGCAGGGGGGTCATGAGGAGACGATTCAGCTCTATCTGATTGACTCTCCTGCGTATCCGGTGGTGCTGGGGCTTCCCTGGTTGATTACCCATGACCCTACTATTTCGTGGCGAGAGAAGGCTCTTAAAGGGTGGTCTGCTCAGTGTGAGGGGCTGTGTCTGGGTGTTTCCATAGGGGCGACCTCGGTGGAAAGTCCGAATCTAATGCCTGCACTGCATATTCCCCCCGAGTATGAGGATTTGACACTGGTGTTTAGTAAGACTAGGGCGGCGCAGCTGCCGCCTCATAGACAGGGGGATTGTGCAATAGATCTCCAGTTAGGAGCAGCCCTCCCGCGGAGCCATGTGTATCCCTTGTCTCAAGAGGAGAGGAAGGCGATGGAAACTTACATCGCCGAGTCTCTGAGACAGGGATACATACGGGCCTCCACTTCACCCGCTTCCTCAAGCTTCTTTTTTGTGAAGAAAAAGGATGGAGGTCTGCGCCCGTGTATTGATTACCGCGGTCTCAATCAGATTACGGTGAAGTACAGCTATCCACTTCCTCTGATTGCGACTATGACGGAATCATTACACGGTGCTCAGTTCTTCACAAAATTGGATCTCAGGAGCGCATATAACTTGGTGCGCATTAGAGAGGGCGATGAATGGAAGACAGCGTTTAGCACGACCTCCGGTCATTACGAGTATCTCGTCATGCCATATGGGTTAACGAATGCTCCCTCAGTCTTCCAATCCTTCGTCGATGAGATTTTCCGGGACATGCAGGGGCAGGGAGTAGTCGTGTACATAGACGATATTCTGGTGTACAGTTCTACCCGAGCAGAGCATGTAGCCCTGGTGCGCCGAGTGTTGAGGAGGCTGTTGGAGCATGACCTATATGTCAAGGCAGAGAAATGTCTGTTCTTTCAGAAGTCGGTCTCCTTTTTGGGCTATCAGTTGTCTGCGTCAGGGGTGAAGATGGAGGTTGACCGGGTGTCAGCTGTGCGTAATTGGCAAACCCCAACCACTGTGAAAGAGGTGCAACAGTTCTTGGGTTTTGCGAATTACTACCGGAGGTTTATCCGGGGTTTTGGACAGGTGGCAGCTCCCATAACGTCTCTGTTGAAGGGGGGTCCGGTGCGCTTGCGGTGGTCAGCTGAGGCGGACAGGGCTTTTGGGAGACTGAAGGACCTGTTTACCTCGGCGCCGGTGTTGGCGCATCCGGATCCCGCTTTACCATTCCAGGTAGAGGTAGACGCGTCCGAGGCCGGTATTGGGGCCGTTCTCTCACAACGGTCTGGCACACCACCTAAACTCCGCCCCTGTGCTTTTTATTCTAAGAAGCTCAGTCCGGCGGAGCGGAATTATGACGTAGGGGACAGGGAGCTGTTAGCCGTGGTACAGGCCCTAAAGGTGTGGAGGCATTGGCTTGAGGGGGCTCAACACCCTTTCCTCATTTTGACTGACCACCGTAACCTGGAATACATCCGGGCAGCTAGGAGACTGAATCCTCGCCAGGCCCGCTGGACTATGTTTCTAGCCCGGTTTGTGTTTAAAATCACTTACATCCCTGGGTCCCAGAACGGGAAGGCAGATGCCCTGTCTCGGCGGTATGACACGGAGGAGAGGTCCGTTGAGCCCACTCCCATACTACCAAAGTCTTGTCTGGTTGCACCGGTGGTATGGGAGGTCGATGTAGAGATCGAGCGGGCGTTACGCACCGACCCAAGTCCTCCACAGTGTCCAGTGGGTCGGACGTACGTTCCGCTCGAGGTACGCGATCGCCTAATTTATTGGGCTCATACGTCCCCCTCCTCTGGACATCCAGGTATCGGCCGGACAGTTCACTGCCTTAGCACTAAGTACTGGTGGCCAACGTTAGCCAGGGATGTGAGGATTTATGTCTCCTCCTGTTCGGTGTGTGCCCAGTGTAAGGCGCCCAGACATTTGCCCAGGGGTAAGCTACAACCCCTGCCCGTTCCACAACGACCCTGGTCCCACCTCTCGGTGGATTTTGTTACAGACCTTACCCCTCACAGGGGAATACTACCATCCTGGTCGTTGTGGATCGGTTCTCGAAGGCCTGTCGTCTCCTTCCCATGCCGGGTCTCCCTACTGCCCTACAGACCGCTGAGGCTCTGTTTACCCATGTCTTCCGGCATTACGGGGTACCCGAGGATATAGTGTCTGATCAAGGCCCCCAGTTCACCTCCAGAGTGTGGAGAGCGTTTATGGAACGGTTGGGGGTTTCGGTGAGCCTTACCTCGGGTTACCACCCGGAGAGTAATGGGCAGGTTGAACGTGTCAACCAGGATGTGGGTAGGTTTCTGAGGTCTTATTGCCAGGGCCGGCCGGAGGAGTGGGCGAGATACGTTCCGTGGGCGGAGATGGCACAGAACTCTCTCCGCCACTCCTCCACCCAACTAACCCCTTTCCAGTGTGTGTTAGGGTACCAGCCGGTTCTGGCACCTTGGCACGAGAGCCAGATCGAGGCCCCTGCGGTGGATGAGTGGGTGCGGCGCTCGGAGGAGACATGGAACGCTGCCCACGTTCATCTGCAGCGGGCCATCCATCGGCATAAGACGAGCGCCGATCTCCACCGCAGTGAGGGGCCTGTGTACGCACCTGGAGATCGAGTCTGGCTCTCGACCAGAAACCTGTCCCTCCGCCTGCCCTGCCGGAAGCTGGGTCGGCGGTTTGTGGGGCCATTCAAAGTCCTGAGGAGGTTGAACGAGGTGTGTTACAGGTTAGAACTGCCTATTGATTACAGGAATATTAACCCCTCGTTCCATGTGTCTCTCCTCAGGCCGGTGGTAGCTGGTCCACTCCAGGACTATGAGATAGAAGAGACTCCTCCGCCCCCGTTGGACATCGAGGGGGCTCCGGCGTACACTGTGAGGTCCATCCTTGATTCGAGACGCCGGATGGGGGGTCTCCAATATCTCGTGGAGTGGGAGGGGTACGGCCCGGAGGAGCGGTGCTGGGTGCCGAGGAGGGACATATTAGACCTGTCCCTGCTGACCGAGTTCCATCGGGGTCATCCTACGCGCCCTGCTCCGCGTCGTCCTGGTCGTCCCCGAGGCCGGGATCGGCGCACGGCTGGAGCCGCGCGTCAAGGGGGGGGTACTGTCACGGTTTCGGCCGAGGCTGCTCCTCCTCCTTGTTCGGGCAGGCTTCGGCGGTCGTCGTCCCCGGAGTACTAGCTGCCACCGTTCGATGTTTCATGTTTGTTTGGTTTTGTCTGTTTGTACACCTGTCCCTTGTTAGTGTTTGATTTGGTTGCCTATTTAGTTTTCGTGTGTGGGGGCAGGTGTTATGTGGTATTGTTTATTGTCAAGCTGTTGCTCTTTTGTATTACTCTCGTGTTTGTTGTTTTCCGAGAGTCCGCACTGTGTGCGCTATCTTCATTTTACGCACTGTGTGTGTTGTGCGTAATTTGTATTTTGCCTCCCGGTTGGGTTGGCTGTTCGCCTGTTTGGTGCTGCATTTTGTTAACTAAAGTCTGTTGACGAACGCCCGTGTTTCCTGCGCTTGATTTCCTCACCGCATCTACACTCAGCTACTGACAGCCCTCCCAGGCCCACCCATGGCTGCGCCCCTGCCCAGTCATGTGAAATCCATAGATTAGGGCCTAATTTATTTATTTAAATTGACTAATTTCCTTATATTAACTTTAACTCAGTAAAAACTGATTGTTGCATGTTGCGTTTATATTTTTGTTCAGTATATATATACAGTGAGGGAAAAAAGTATTTGATCCCCTGCTGATTTTGTACGTTTGCCCACTGACAATGAAATGATCAGTCTATAATTTTAATGGTAGGTTTATTTGAACAGTGAGAGACAGAATAACAACAAAAAAATCCAGAAAAACTCATGTCAAAAATTTTATAAATTGATTTGCATTTTAATGAGGGAAATAAGTATTTGACCCCCTCTCAATCAGAAAGATTTCTGACTCCCAGGTGTCTTTTATACAGACAACGAGCTGAGATTAGGAGCACACTCTTAAAGGGAGTGCTCCTAATCTCAGCTTGTTACCTGTATAAAAGACACCTGTCCACAGAAGCAATCAATCAATCAGATTCCAAACTCTCCACCATGGCCAAGACCAAAGAGCTCTCCAAGGATGTCAGGGACAAGATTGTAGACCTACACAAGGCTGGAATGGGCTACAAGACCATCGCCAAGCAGCTTGGTGAGAAGGTGACAACAGTTGGTGCGATTATTCGCAAATGGAAGAAACACAAAATAACTGTCAATCTCCCTCGGCCTGGGGCTCCATGCAAGATCTCACCTTGTGGAGTTGCAATGATCATGAGAACGGTGAGGAATCAGCCCAGAACTACACGGGAGGATCTTGTCAATGATCTCAAGGCAGCTGGGACCATAGTCACCAAGAAAACAATTGGTAACACACCACGACGTGAAGGACTGAAATCCTGCAGCACCCGCAAGGTCCCCCTGCTTAAGAAAACACATATACAGGGCCGTCTGAAGTTTGCCAATGAACATCTGAAATATTCAGAGGAGAACTGGGTGAAAGTGTTGTGGTCAGATGAGACCAAAATCGAGCTCTTTGGCATCAACTCAACTCGCCGTGTTTGGAGGAGGAGGAATGTGGCCTATGACCCCAAGAACACCATCCCCACCGTCAAACATGGAGGTGGAAACATTATGCTTTGGGGGTGTTTTTCTGCTAAGGGGACAGGACAACTTCACCGAATCAAAGGGACGATGGACGGGGCCATGTACTGTCAAAAAAAAAATGCAATGTTTTTTTTTTTTTTGGGTCATTTAGCAGACGCTCTTATCCAGAGCGACTTACAGGAGCAATTAGGGTTAAGTGCCTTGCTCAAGGGCACATCGACAGATTTTTCACCTAGTCAGCTCTGGGATTAGAACCAGTGACCTTTCGGTTACTGGCACAACGCTCTTAACCACTAAGCTACCTCACCCCAAATCTTGGGTGAGAACCTCCTTCCCTCAGCCAGGGCATTCAAAATGGGTCGTGGATGGGTATTCCAGCATGACAATGACCCAAAACACACGGCCAAGACAACAAAGGAGTGGCTCATGAAGAAGCACATTAAGGTCCTGGAGTGGCCTAGCCAGTCTCCAGACCTTAATCCCGTAGAAAATCTATGGAGGGAGCTGAAGGTTCGAGTTGCCAAACGTCAGCCTCGAAACCTTAATGACTTGGAGAAGATCTGCAAAGAGGAGTGGAACAAAATCCCTCCTGAGATATGTGCAAACCTGGTGGCCAACTACAAGAAACGTTCAAATAAACCTACCATTAGAATTATAGACTGATCATGTCTTTGTCAGTGGGTAAACGTACAAAATCAGCAGGGGATCAAATACTTTTTTCCCTCACTGTATATATATATATTTATATTTATTTATTTTAATATATAATTTCCTTTATTATGTTCCCCTAACCCTACCACCCCTCCCCTAATTGAAGTAAACTACTGGACAACAACACTTAGGGTTGTACTTCCAGCTTATACATACTATATACTGTCCATTGTATTTTACAATAATTTTTGTTTTTAATCACATCCTTCAGCTACCCTCAACCCTTCCCATCTATCTCTGAAGACCATCCAGTTTTGATTTCTATTTGCCATATATTTTGAACTGTGATGTTTCACAAAGGTTCTGAACCGATATACATTTTACGGACCCAGTATATTTTACATTAGTTATCTTGTTGTTTTAGTCCCACCCTTCAGCTCCACTCAACCCCTCCCATCTATCTCTTAACACCATCCAGTTTAGATTTCTATTTGCCATATATTTCTCAACTCTGCTGTGATGTTTCACAAAAGTTCTGAACCTTTCTATTCTCATAGTTTCTACAGATTGTAAATTAAAGATCATTTTGTTAGCTAAAAGTATTATTATATTACTGACCGATTGACTATGACTTTTCAAATCAACCAGCAGTGCTATTTGCAGAGTTAGCTCCAGGTTCAGCCATTCATGAAACAAGCTACATATGGACAGTACCAAAACAAATGATCTAATGATTCTGTCTCTTCGCAGCAACATGGATGGTTGTATCCCACAAAAATATAACATTCTATTGGTTGCAAGAATTTTGTATTTTCATTTAAATTGGAAAATTGGAATCCGGCGTCGTTTTGTGCATCAGCTCATAAGCCATGTGTCATATGTACATCTAAAATCTCTTCCCAACTATTTTGCAATCTATATGGCACAACTGTCCATTTTTTTGTCCTTAAATTAAACTGGTATACTTTTTTTATTTATCACAATTTTATTTAACCAATTTTGGTCTTTAATTTAGGGCCGACAGACAAGTTCCTTACTTATTCCCCTTCCACTTGCCTCTTCCATTTTTTGCGGTAATGCTGCAATTAGTTGGTTGTAATTTTGGGTAGAGCAGACATTTCCATATATTTTTGTTAGTTGCATGTGTGACATAACTCCACCAGTCCTATTTATGTTATAATTTACAAAGATTATACTTTTTATTTATTTATCTGAAAATAATGTTTTTTTTTATCAGTTAGTATATTTCAGTTTAACCATAATATTTGTTGTATTATTTGTTCTGTCTTTTCTGGTGGATTTAACTGATATTGCAACCAACTTTCTATGGCTTGTTTTAAAAATAGCGATATTGAGAGGTTGTAATCTGAATAAAGGGGAAAAGGCCATTATTGAACAAGGGGTGATACATTCTTACTAATCTGCTAGAGAACCAGTTTGGATTTAAATGTAACTTTTGTATGACTGAAGCCTTTAGCGAGTGTCACGACTTCCTCCGAAGCTGCCTCTCCTTGTTCGGGCAGGCTTCGGCATTCGTCGTCACCGGCCTTCTAGCCACTGCCGCTCCTCATCTCATCATTCCATTGGTTTTATCTTGTTTATTACACACACCTGGTTCATATCCCCTACCTCATCAGTACCTGTATAAGTGTTCCCTCTGCCCCCTTGTCTTTGTGTGTGATTGTTTATTGTGAGGATAGTGAAGCTCGGTGGAGCTCCTTGTATTTTGTATCTCCTGGTTATTTTCCCCATGTGCCTTGTTGGTTCCAGAGCACTGGACTGTTTTGACACTTTACTGCGTAACTCTGTATTCCGGAATAAATCCTGTAATACTGTGATTTACTCTCCTGCACCTGACTCCTTCAAATCACCAATCACATAATCACACACCCGCCATGGAGACAGCAGGAGAGGAGCACATGCCTGGAGTCATGGCACGGGTCTGGGAGCATTCAACTATGCTAGCCAGCTTGGGAGAAGCGATGGATGGGGTTCTCCAGGTCGTCCAACGACTGGAGAGGAGAGGACCCGATCTGTCGGGACCAGCTGGCCGACCGGATCCAGCCACTCACACCCCAGCACCCAGAGGGATCCATATATCCCGACCATGGGATTTCGACGGGACAGCTGCTCTCTGCCAGGGATTCCTCCTACAACTGGAGCTATATTATTCGAACATCAGCCCGGCCCCATCGGAGCGGGAGAAGGTGTCTGCCCTCGTCTCCTGCCTCTCGGGGAAAGCCCTGGAGTGGGCCAACGCGCTCTGGAGTGAAGGAGGAGCCGTGTTGGACAACTACAGGGAGTTCACTCACCTCTTTCGGGCCGTCTTCGATCACCCGCCCGAGGGTAGAGAGGCGGGCGAGCGGCTGGTCCACCTGAGACAGGGGACGAGGAACGCGCAGGACTTTGCCCTGGAGTGTCGAACTCTAGCGGCTGGGTCTGGGTGGAATGAGCGGGCCCTCATTGACCACTTCCAGTGCCATCTACAAGAGGACGTCCGAAGGGAGCTAGCCTGCTGGGACACCACGTTGTCTTTCGATCAACTGGTGATCATGGCCATCCGGTTGGACAACCTGTTGGCTTCTAGAGGACATCCTGGAAGGGGCCTGCCATTCTACCCCCACCCAACCCAGATCACGAGATGATGGAGCTGGGTGGAGCGGTGATCCGGGAGAGCGGAGGACGACAGCGCCAGTGCCACTCTTGTGGCACGGGAGGACATTCTGCTGCACGCTGTTGTCGGCGTTATTTTGGGTCTGGAGGTGGCAGGCAGGGCACTCTCACGTCACCCCAGGTATCGAACACCCACACTCGTTCAGAGCCCTCTGCTGTGCACTGTACCCTACACATCCACTTTCCTGATTACATGGTAGTTCCCCAGTGTAAGGCGCTGGTCGATTCAGGCGCAGCTGGGAACTTTATGGATAGGTCATTTGCACATAGTCTAGACATTACATTGGTTCCCCTATGATTTCACTCCCCATCAGAGCACTTGACAGTCAACCATTAGGGTCTGGGTTTATTAGGGAAGTTACAGCACCAGTCACTATGGTTCCGCACGAGACTCCTGATTTCCCTGTTGTGTTAGGTCTTCCCTGGTTAGCAGTACACAACCCCACCATTTCATGGCCACAGAGGGTTCTCACGGGGTGGTCGGGAGAGTGTCAGGGTAGGTGTCTAGGTGTTTCCGTTGATGCGCATTCCCCCGAATACCTCATCAAAACGCAGGCGAACAAATTATCACCTCATCGGGCGGGAGATTGCGCGATAAACCTCCGCGTAGACGCTGTGCCTCCCAGGAGTCATGTGTATCTCCTGTCACAGGCTGAAACGGAGGCTATGGAGACATACGTCTCCGAGTCCCTGCGCCAGGGGTTCATACGTCCCTCCACTTTGCCCGCCTCCTCAAGTTTCTTTTTTGTGAAGAAGAAAGACGGAGGTCTGCGCCCTTGCATTGATTACTGAACAAGGGGACAATATGTAACAGTTATCCTCTACCCCTCATTCCATCTGTGATCGAGTCAATGCAGGGGGCACGCTTCTGCACAAAATTAGATCTCCGGAGTGTGTACAACCTGGTGCGTGTCCGAGTAGGGGACGAGTGGAAGACAGCATTCAGCACAACCGGGGTCCCCAGTTCACATCCAGGGTCTGGAAGGTGTTCATGGAACGTCTGGGGGGTCTCGGTCAGCCTGACCTCTGGTTTTCACCCCAAGTCTAATGGGCAGGTGGAACGGGTGAATCAGGATGTGGGTAGGTTCCTGCGGTCCTACTCTCAGGACCGGCCGGGGAAGTGGTCAGTGTTCTTGCCATGGGCCAGAACTCTCTCCGCCACTCCTCCACTAACCTAACGCCATTTCAATGTGTTTTAGGTTATCAGCCGCTTCTGGCACCGTGGCATCAGAGCCAGACCGAGGCTCCTGCGGTGGATGACTGGTTTCGGCATGTGGAGGAGATATGGAACGCTGCTCACGTCCACCTCCAATGCGCCGTGCGTCGCCAGAAGGCCAACGCTGACCGCCACCGCAGTGAGGCCCCGGTCTTTGTACCGGGTGATCGGGTCTGGCTCTTGACCCGGAATCGGCCCCTCCGCCTGCCCTGCCGGAAGCTGAGCCCGCGGTTTGTGGGGCGGATCAAAGTCCTGAGGAGAATAAACAAGGTTACCTATAGGTTACTACTCCCTCCAGTTTACCATATTAACCCCTCATTTCATGTGTCTCTCCTCAGGCCGGTGGAGGCTGGTCCCTCTGCCCCCTCTGGACATTGAGGGGGCCCCGGCATACTCCGTCCATTCCATCCTGGATTTGAGGCGACGGGTGGGGGCCCTTCAGTACCTTGTGGATTGGGAGGGGTACGGTCCGGAGGAGCGGTGCTGGGTCCCGGTGAGGGATATCCTCGATCCTCCCTGTTGCGGGATTTCCATCGTAGCCATCCGGCTCGCCCTGCTCCGCGTCCTCCTGGCGGTCCCCGAGGCCAGTGTCGGCACGCTGCTGGAGCTGCGTGTCAAGGGGGGGGGGGGGAGGTACTGTCACGACTTCCTCTGAAGCTGCTTCCTCTCCTTGTTCGGGCAGGCTTTGGCGTTCATCGTCACCGGCCTTCTAGCCTCTGCCGCTCCTCATCTCATCATTCCATTGGTTTTGTCTTGTTCCCTCTGCCCCTTGTCTTTGTGTGTGATTGTTTATTGTGAGGATAGTGAAGCTCGGTGGAGCTCCTTGTATTTTGTATCGGCGGGTTATATTCGCAGTGTGCCGTGTTGGTTCCAGTTCGCCTGTTTTGCGCACTGGACTGTTTTGACGCTTTACTGCGTAACTCTGTATTCCGGAATAAATCCTGTTATTCTGTGATTTACCCTCCTGCGCCTGACTCCTTCAAGTCACCCATCACAGTGAGAGGTCTAATGCTTTAAAATGTAATAATTAATCATTTCTGCCCTCCGAATTCATATTAATTATATAAATAGGCCCGTTTAATTTTGTCTGGCTTGCCGTTCCAAATAAAATTGAATATAATTTTTAAAACAAGTCGCTAGGTGTAGGCAAGGCCATAAGCAAATAGGTAAACTGGGATGTGACTAAAGAGTTAATCATGGTGATTTTTCAACCAATAGTCAGGTATTTTCCTTTCCATGGTAACAAGATCCTATCCATTTTTGCTAACTTTCTATTAAAATGTATTGTAGTGAGAAAATTTCTTTCTTTCGGGATATAAATACTGAGTATGTCCACATCACCGTCAGAACATTTTATTGGTAAACTACACGGTGATGTAAAAGTTTTATTTTTTTAGTGATCCAATACGTAATATAGTACACTTATCATAATTTGGTTGTAAACCAGAGACGTTAGTAAAAGTATCTAAATCCCCTTTGAGGCTGTGGAGGGATCCAAGTTGTGGATTTAAAAGAAAACATTAATCATCCGTGTACAATGACACCTTTTTTTTAAGCCCCTGGATTTCTAGCCCCTTGATATTATTATTGGATCTGATTGTAATAGCTAACATTTCGATGGCCATAATAAATAGATATGCTGATTGTGGACAATGTCACACCCTGGCTCTGGGACTCATTATGTTGAGCCAGGGTGTGTTCATTTCTATGTGTGTATTTCTATGTTGGTGTTCATTCTAGTTTGTTGTATTCTATGTTTGCCTGAGTGACTCCCAATCAGAGGCAACGAGTGTCAGCTGTTGGCTGGTTGTCTCTGATTGGGAGCCATATTTAAACTGTATGTTTTCCCTTTGTGGTTGTGGGTTTTTGTTCCGTGTTCGGTCTTTGATACCGTGGACGTCACGAGTCGTGTTTTGTTTTGTATTTTGACGCTTTAACTAATTAAAGTCATGTTTGTTCATCACGCTGCGCCTTGGTCTACTCCTTACCTCGACCTTGACAGACACCCTTGTTTTACTCCTCGTGACAGTTTAACACTTTCTGAGAAGTAGCCATTATTTAATATTTTACACCTAGGGTTACTATACATAACTTTAACCCATTGTACCAGTCAAACACCTACTCGTTCTAGGGTTTTTCTTTATTTTTTACAATTTTCTACATTGTAAAATAATAGTGAAGACATAAAAACTATGAAATTATACATATGGAATCATGTAGTAACCAAAAAAAGTGTTAAACAAATCAAAATATATTTTATCTTTGAGATTCTTAAAATAGCCACCCTTTGCCTTGACAGCTTTGCACACTCATGGCATTCTCTCAACCAGCTTCACCTGGAATGCTTTTCCAACAGTCTTGATGGAGTTCGCACATATGCTGAGCACTTGTTGGCTGCTTTTCCTTCACTCTGCGGTCCGACTCATCCCAAACCATCTCAATTGGGTTGAGGTCGGGGGATTGTGGAGGCCAGGTCATCTGATGCAATATATTTTGATTTATTTAACACTTTTTTGGTTACTACATGATTCCATATGTGTTATTTCATAGTTTTGATGTCTTCACTATTATTCTACAATGTAGAAAATAGTACAAATAAAGAAAAACCCTTGAATTAGTAGGTGTCCTAAAACTTTTGACTGGTAGTGTATGCTTAAAGTACTTTGCTTCCTCTTTCAAAATATTGTTTGGTGAATGATGGGTGACTCCATCATTTGTAACAAGTTTCAGTAAATAATTTTTGGTAGCATTCCTATGTAGAAGATTTAAAAATAATTTTGTGTATTTTTCCACATATTCCATCCAGTTCGCTTTATTTTTATAAATTTTTACACTTGACCTTTCTTGAATAAGTTCCTCCATTTCTTTTTGTTTTTCCTCTAACGTATTCTGTGCCTCTGTGGTACAGTTTTTATTGCTATCTATCTGTATTGTTAGCCCTTCTATTTCCTTTGTTAATTTGAAATATTTTGACCTAAATTGCTTTTGTTTTAAAGATGAGTATTGAATTGCATGGCCTCTAAAAGACACATTGAAAAGTGTCCCATACAATAAGGGCATCTGCTGTACCTATGTTCGAAAAAGTCAGTTATAAATTATTCTGTCCTAGTTAAAAACAAGTTATCATCCAATAGGCTTTGACTAAATTTCCAATATCCTCTCCCACGTGGAAATTCTGTAAGAGTTTCTGCATTATGTCCCCTATCCACACTTTTTAAACTTTTGGTGCCAGCGAGAATGAAATAAGAAAGTAGTCAAGACGACTAGCTTGATTGAGCCTCCGCCATGTACAGTGGGGAAAAAAAGTATTTAGTCAGCCACCAATTGTGCAAGTTCTCCCACTTAAAAAGATGAGAGAGGCCTGTAATTTTCATCATAGGTACATGTCAACTATGACAGACAAAATGAGAATTTTTATTCCAGAAAATCACATTGTAGGATTTTTTATGAATTTATTTGCAAATTATGGTGGAAAATAAGTATTTGGTCAATGACAAAAGTTTCTCAATACTTTGTTATATACCCTTTGTTGGCAATGACACAGGTCAAACGTTTTCTGTAAGTCTTCACAAGGTTTTCACACACTGTTGCTGGTATTTTGGCCCATTCCTCCATGCAGATCTCCTCTAGAGCAGTGATGTTTTGGGGCTGTCGCTGGGCAACACGGACTTTCAACTCCCTCCAAAGATTTTCTATGGGGTTGAGATCTGGAGACTGGCTAGGCCACTCCAGGACCTTGAAATGCTTCTTACGAAGCCACTCCTTCGTTGCCCGGGCGGTGTGTTTGGGATCATTGTCATGCTGAAAGACCCAGCCACGTTTCATCTTCAATGCCCTTGCTGATGGAAGGAGGTTTTCACTCAAAATCTCACGATACATGGCCCCATTCATTCTTTCCTTTACACGGATCAGTCGTCCTGGTCCCTTTGCAGAAAAACAGCCCCAAAGCATGATGTTTCCACCCCCATGCTTCACAGTAGATATGGTGTTCTTTGGATGCAACTCAGCATTCTTTGTCCTCCAAACACGACGAGTTGAGTTTTTACCAAAAAGTTCTATTTTGGTTTCATCTGACCATATGACATTATCCCAATCCTCTTCTGGATCATTCAAATGCACTCTAGCAAACTTCAGACGGGCCTGGACATGTACTGGCTTAAGTAGGGGGACACGTCTGGCACTGCAGGATTTGAGTCCCTGGCGGCGTAGTGTGTTACTGATGGTAGGCTTTGTTACTTTGGTCCCAGCTCTCTGCAGGTCATTCACTAGGTCCCCCCGTGTGGTTCTGGGATTTTTGCTCACCGTTCTTGTGATCATTTTGACCCCACGGGGTGAGATCTTGCGTGGAGCCCCAGTTCGAGGGAGATTATCAGTGGTCTTGTATGTCTTCCATTTCCTAATAATTGCTCCCACAGTTGATTTTTTCAAACCAAGCTGCTTACCTATTGCAGATTCAGTCTTCCCAGCCTGGTGCAGGTCTACAATTTTGTTTCTGGTGTCCTTTGACAGCTCTTTGGTCTTGGCCATAGTGGAGTTTGGAGTGTGACTGTTTGAGGTTGTGGACAGGTGTCTTTTATACTGATAACAAGTTCAAACAGGTGCCATTAATACAGGTAACGAGTGGAGGACAGAGGAGCCTCTTAAAGAAGAAGTTACAGGTCTGTGAGAGCCAGAAATCTTGCTTGTTTGTAGGTGACCAAATACTTATTTTCCACCATAATTTGCAAATAAATTCATTAAAAATCCTACAATGTGATTTTCTGGATTTTTTTCCCTCAATTTGT
Organism: Coregonus lavaretus; assembly: GCF_964263955.1. Lineage (NCBI taxonomy): Eukaryota > Metazoa > Chordata > Actinopteri > Salmoniformes > Salmonidae > Coregonus > Coregonus lavaretus. Next base: position 27,204,553 of record NC_140014.1, on the reverse strand, counting down.
CTGTCATAGTTGACGTGTACCTATGATGAAAATTACAGGCCTCTCTCATCTTTTTAAGTGGGAGAACTTGCACAATTGGTGGCTGACTAAATACTTTTTTCCCCACTGTATATCTCACTAGGTCAGGATATTTAAGCCTCCATATACCCACTAGTTCCAATATGTGACTGACCGCCTCAATCTTATATTAGCAAAATTTGAAATTGTGTTTTTTACATTGGATAAAAGTAGAGACAGCTAGAAAATGTTATATCATACACTACAGTTGAGGAAAATTGGGAAAGTAATTCTGCTTTGAAAGTTGATAAACTTGTAACCTCACTTTTGAGAAAATGATCCTTGAATGTTTTGGTATTTACTGGAGAGCTCTTCTTTGTCTACACCCATTCAGCGTCGTTCACACCCACTTAAGCGTTAGCCCCACCCATCTCTTTAAGGATTCACATGTGGATTTCAAGACTAAAGACTTTATACTACGGGTGTGTTTGTAAATTTAATCTGGAGTGCCAGAATGTGCTCTGGGCATTCGTAAACTCAGAACATTGTCAGATTGTCAGTTCGTAAATTCAGAGCGTTTCGGTCTCTGAGTGTTCAGAGCGCACACTGGACGCTCTGGCCGAGGAGTAGGGTTGATGCGAGCGTTTTGACCTAACAATAGCAGTCAAGCACCCAAGCTAACTGGCTAACGTTGGCTAGCTTGCTAGCTACTTCCAGACACAAATGAGAGAACAGCTCACTCTGACCATTTTACTCCCCCTAGCGGAGCTGGTTAGGCTGTTTTTATGTTCCATGGCTAAACCAACTAGGCTCGTAATTTATTCGTATTTACAGATGGCATACAAGTTTGTTACTAAGGCACATGAAAGTTCACATGTTCCAGAAGGTATTTCTGCCCAAAAACGCATTTTGATTTTTTTTAAAGTTTACGTTCAAATGGCGCTCCTGTGAAGTAGTACGACATACGCCTAGTTTCCTGAAACAAGTCACATATATTCATGATATTTGTGATTTCCTTAAGCGCATGAGGGTGATATTTTGTAGTGTGATTTCCTTTACGGTCCATTGAAGTATTTAAAACCATATTATAATATCCCACCATAATAATAGAGCCTTGTATTGCTTTTAGCCTTGATAAATTATTATATATATTTTCAAAGAAGCGTGGATCATCATTATTTGGACCGTATAGATTAATGAGCCAAATCTGTTTATGGTCCAATAACATTTTTAAAATAATCCATCTACCTTGTGGATCTGTATGGACAATTTGCACATTTGGATCAAATATTATTGTTAATTAATATAATCACCCCTTTTGAGTTTCTTTGCCCATGGGATAAGTACATTTCTCCCCCCTCCCTCTCCCCCAGTCCTTTTCCCACACAACTTCATCTAAAATTGTTGGGTGAGTTTCCTGTAAACAATATATATTATATTCCTTCTCTTTTAGCCAGATAAATACTGATCATCTTTTCTTATTATCTGCTAAGCCCTTACAATTATAACTGGCTATACTTATTTCACCATTTACCATAATGAGATACAAGTTTCAATTCTATTTATCATAATATATGTTTGTAAACTTACCATTAAAAAGTACCATAATGATTAAGTGTCCATATAGCTGTACCTTGATATTTGCATTGCTACTAAGTAAACCTCCAATTGTTCTCAACTATTCCACCCGCTAAAACCTCCCCCCATCCCAAGTTGGGTTATCGTCCGAGTGATTGGCAGACCCCTGGATCCTAGGGCCTTTGAGAGATTGGGACCCATCCTTTGAAAAGAGCACACAGTGCCACCCACAGAACAGAAGCAGATCAACTGACAAAAGCATACATTTTAGCAGTTTACATTAGTGCCTTATTGCAAACAGGTTGTATGTTTTGGAATATTTGTATTCTGTACAGGCTTCCTTCTTTTCACTCTGTCATTTAGGTTAGTATGTTGTTGATCTATCCTCAGTTTTCTCCTATCACTGCCATTAAACTCTGTAACTGTTTTAAAGTCACCATTGGCCTCATGGTGAAATTCCTGAGCTGTTTCCTTCCTCTCTGGCAACTGAGTTAGGAAGGACGCCTGTATCTTTGTAGTAACTGGGTGTATTGATACACCATCCAAAGTGAAATCTCTGTAGCTGGAGACTCTTATCTCCCTCACTAACTTTAAGCATCAGTTGTCAGAGCAGCTTACCGATCACTGCACCTGCACACAGCCATTCTGAAATTTGCCCACCCAACTACCTCATCCCCATATTGTTATTTATTTGGCTAATTTGCACCCCAGTATCTCTATTTGCACATCATCTTTTGCACATCTATCATTCCAATGTTAATATACGAAATTGTAACTATTTTGCACTATGGCCTATTTATTGCCTTACCTCCATAACTTACTACATTCGCACACACTGTATATATATTTTCTGTTGTATTTTTGACTTTATGTTTTTTTTTACCCCATATGTAACTCTGTGTTGTTGTTTTTATCGTACTGCTTTGCTTTATCTTGGCCAGGTCGCAGTTGTAAATGAGAACTTGTTCTCAACTGGCTTTTTTTAAAACCAATCTACCAATAGGTGACCTTCTTTGCGAGGCATTGGAAAACCTCCCTGGTATTTGTGGTTGAATATGTGTTTGAAATTCACAGCCTGACTGAGGGACCTTACAGATATCTGTATGTGGGGGTACATAAATGAGGTAGTTATTCAAAAATCATATTAAACACTATTATTGCACGCAGAGTCCATGCAACTTATTATGTGACTTGTTAGCAACTTCTTTCTCCTGAAGTTATTTAGGCTTTCAATTACAAAGAGGTTGAATACTTATTGACTAAAGACAATTCAGCTTTTCATTTTTAATTAATTAGTAAAAATTCCTAAATGCAGCTAGCTAGTTTAGCCTACACAAAGACCCGGCTCAAACAGAGAGGGTTGCTATGTTAGCTAGCTGGCTATGGCTTTCCAAAACTTGAACTCTTCCAAGTCAAGGTAAGCTTTTGGTTTGATTAATTTATTGCCACCGGGGCCCGCCGGTGTAACTGCTAAACTGCTTGATGACTGTACGCAGTACTGCATGATTGTAGCGGGTTTACACGTTGGTTCTAGTAGCTACAACAATGTAGTGAGGCTGTGTGTAGCGGTTAGCGGTTTTGATATGAAGGTTTGACTTAGAATTTTTTTTTGCCTGGTCACAGACAGCTGATGTGTTGTGAACTGAAGTCCACAAGTGAAGGGAAAATGATTATTAAAATAACCACCCTTTGCCTTGATGACAGCTTTGCACACTCTTGGCATTCTCTCAACCAGCTTCATGAGGTAGTCACCTGGAATGCATTTCAATTCACAGGTGTGCCTTCTTAAAAGTTAATTTGTGGAATTTCTTTCCTTCTTAATGCACTTGAGCCCAATCAGTTGTGTTGTGACAAGGTAGGGGGGGGGGGGGGGGGGGTATATACAGAAGATTGCCCTATTTGGTAAAAGATCAAGTCCATGTTATGGCAAGAACAGCTCAAATAATTACTTTAAGACATGAAGGTCAGTCAATATGGAACATTTCAAGAACTTTGAAAGTTTCTTCAAGTGCAGTCGCAATAACCATCAAGCGCTATGATGAAACTGGCTCTCATGAGGACCACCACAGGAATGGAAGACCCATAATTACCTCTGCTGCAGAGGATAAGTTCATTAGAGTTACCAGCCTCAGAAATTGCAGCCCAAATAAATGCTTCACAGAGTTCAAGTCACAGATACATCTCAACATCAACTGTTCAGAGGGGACTGTGTGAATCAGGCCTTCATGGTCGAATTGCTGCAAAGAAACCACTACTAAAGGACACCAATAATAATAAGAAGAGACGTGCTTGGACCAAGAAACACGAGCAATGGACATTAGACCGGTGGAAATGTGTCCTTTAGTCTGGAGTCCAAATTGGAGATTTTTGGTTCAAACTGCCATGTCTTTGTGAAACGCGATGTGGGTTAACAGATGATCTCCGCATGTGTAGTTCCCACCGTAAAGCATGGAGGAGGAGGTGTTATGGTGTGGGGGTGCTTTGCTGGTGACACTGTCGTGATTTATTTATTTATGCGCCGAGTGGCGCAGTGGTCTAAGGCACTGCATTGCAGTGGTAGCTGTGCCACTAGAGATCCTGGTTCGAGTCCAGGCTCTGTCGCAGCCGGCCTTGACCGGGAGACCCATGGGCGGTGCACAATTGGTCCAGCGTCGTCCAAGGTAGGGGAGGGTTTGGCCGGCAGGGATGTGGGTTCGTTTCCCACGGGGGGCCAATATGATTTTTTTTTTTTACAAAAATAAATAGAAAAAATAACATGTATGCATTCACTAACTGTAAGTCACTCTGGATAAGAATGTCTGCTAAATGACTAAAATGTAAAATGTAATTTAGAATTTAAGGCACACTTAACCAGCATGGCTACCACAGCATTCTGCAGCGATACGCCATCCCATCTGGTTTGGGCTTAGTGGGACTATCATTTGTTTTTCAATAGGACAATGACCCAACACACCTCCAGGCTGTGTAAAGGCTATTTTACCAAGAAGGAGAGTGATGGAGTGCTGCATCAGATGACCTGGCTTCCACAATCCCCCGACCTCAACCCAATTGAGATGGTTTGGGATGAGTCAGACGGCAGAGTGAAGGAAATGCAGCCAACAAGTGCTAAGCATATGTGGGAACTCCTTCAAGGCTGTTGGAAAAGCATTCCAGGTGAAGCTGGTTGAGAGAATGCCAAGAGTGTGCAAAGCTGTCATCAAGGCAAAGGGTGGCTATTTGAAGAATATCAAAGATAAAATATATTTTGATTTGTTTAACACTTTTTTGGTTACTACATGATTCCATATGTGTTATTTCATAGTTTTACAATGTAGAAAATAGTCAAAATAAAGAAAAACCCTTGAATGAGTAGGTGTCCAAACTTTTGACTGGTACTGTATACACCTCAACTACCTTGTACCTCTGCACATTGATTCGGTACTGGTACCCAGTGTATATAGCCAAGATATCGTTACTAATTGTGTTATAATTTTTTTATATAATTTTTCTCTCTGCATTGTTGGGAAGGGCCCCTAAGTAAGCATTTCACTGTAAGTCTACACCTTGATTTGTGTGTGTGTGCACGTTTGTGTGTGTGTGTGTCACATCCATCTCCCCCCTCCCCTCCTTCCCCCCTCTCCCAGGTGGCAGTGTGGCTTTGAAGCGCGGCTCCCTCCCTCCATGTGATTCCCCTCTACTCTGCCTGTCCAGGTGTGTATGGGCAGCACCCGGCTGTCTGAGAGAAAAAGGCCCTTTTTGTCTGAGCTTTGTCAACCAGCTCTGTCACACCATTGATCTCTCTGCCTCCGCCTCTCCCCTTTAGCGTGCTACCACACCTCCCAAATACTCCCCTGTCTTAGATGTGGGACCTGGGAGAAACCAAAGCCTGTTGGGGGAAGGGGGGTTTTGGGGAGGGGGGGGGGGGGGGTATAGGTAGTTGGGGAGTGGCTGTGCTCTTGCCACTAATGGGGCAATTGTTTGCACTCTACAGGTGCTCGCCTCGCAAATGAGGTCACAGCTCAAGTGTGGCTCTTCAGAGGGAGAGGGGGATTAGAATTCCTAGGAGTGCTGGGAGAAGACATGGGAAACATACACACACGCCAGAGGAGAGACATGGATACACACACACTTAGCCTGTCAGTGTAGGAAGGCTACTGAAAAAAGATCACAGTCATCATGCGACTTAACACACACATTCTTGTGTTACCTTTTAGGGGTCATGACTCTTATCCAAAATTCAACATTGCCATCAGTCACCTTAATAGAAGAGAGAGGGCGGGGATGAGAGAGATAAACAGAGACAGACAGACAGACAGACAGACAGACAGACAGACAGACAGACAGACAGACAGACATACATACATACATACATACATACATACATACATACATACATACATACATACATACATACATACATACATACATACATACATACATACATACATACATACATACATACATACATACATACATACATAGCTAAACACATCAACACGTAAACACACAAGAGACACTATACCAGGCGGTGTCAGAGGAAGTCCCTAAAAATCGTCAGAATCCAGCCACCCAAGTCATAGACTTTTCTCTCTGCTACCGCATGGCAAGTGGTACCGATGCACAAAGTCTGGAACCAATATGACCCTGAACAGCTTCTACCCCCAAGCCATAAGACTGCTAAATAGTTCATTAAATAGTTAACCAAATCAGTACCCGGACAATCTGCATTGACCCTCTTTGCACTAACTCTTTGGACTCATCACATACGCTGCTGCTACTGTTTTATCTATCCTATTGCCCAGTCACTTTACCCCTACCTATATGTACATATACCTCAATTACCTTGTACCCCTGCACATCGACTCAGTACTGGTACCCCTTGCATATAGCCAAGTTATCGTTACTCATTGTGTATTTATTCCTTGTGCTATTATTTCTCTATTTTTGTCTCTGTTGGGAGGGCCCGTAAGTAAGCATTTCACTGTTAGTTTACACAGGTTTTTTACGAAGCATATGACAAATAACATTTGATTTGAATGAAGAGAGGAACATTTAAAAAGGGGGAACATATGAGAAAGAATGAAAGAAAGAGGAAGAAAATTGAAATATTTGTATTGTCTTTGATCACATTGTCAGTTGGATAGTTGGGGATTTAGGATGCACTCTGCTCGACGCTCATAGTATCAAGGCCTCTGGCTAAACTATAGCCCAGATGAGGAATGATGAGAAGAGAACATGTCTGACGTTTACATGAAGATAAGATGCCTGGTGAAGAATGGCCATGAACATTTGATGCAGCCTGCTCTCCTCAGGCCCACACACACACTCACACCATCAGACAGACACAGTACAGATACAGTACCACCACAGTCCCATTGTCCTCCGTCTTTGTTTGGGGGATATGCAGGTATTTTCATCCTGACATTTCCTGTGCTTTTGACTTGTTCATTGTGTCTCTCTACACCATTGAGTCTACAGCCTTACACAAATCTCCTTGATGTTTCCCCCCCCCCCCTATATCCACAGGTATTTACCTTCACAACTCATTTACTGTTCTTTTTCTCAGGAAGCTGTAAAGACATAAAAAAACTTAAAAAAACAATGTCAGATCCCACCGGGTTTGTAAAAGTAGGGATTTGGTTGTTTTTCTGGGGTAAAATCTCCAGTTTTTTCTCCGGCTCTTGGCTTGAAGGCAAGGCCAGGCGGCCTCTTTGTGAGGAAATGTACATTAACGGGTCAGGTGTAATATGGAATGCTGAGGAGAGAAATACTTCCTGTTTTTGTAACTTTATGCCCTTCCGTAGCCTATTAGCAGCTAGCTGAATCAATCAATCAATCAATCAAATTTTATTTATAAAGCCCTTTTTACATCAGCAGGTGTAACAAAGTGCTATACAGAAACCCAGCCTAAAACCCCAAACAGCAAGCAATGCAGATGTAGAAGCACGGTAGCTAGGAAAAACTCCCTAGAAAGGCAGGAACCTAGGAAGAAACCTAGAGAGGAACCAGGCTCTGAGGGGTGGCCAGTCCCCTTCTGGCTGTGCCGGGTGGAGATTATAACACAGATTTTTCTCCAAGATGTTCAAACGTTCATAGATGACCAGCAGGGTCAAATAATAATCACAGTGGTTGTAGAGCTTGCAACAGGTCAGTACATCAGGAGTAAATCACTTGGCTTTTCATAGCCGGGCATTTAGAGGTTGAAATAGCAGGTGCGGTAGAGAGAGAGCGTTGAAAACAGCAGGTCTGGGACAAGGTAGCACGTCCGGTGAACAGGTCAGGGTTCCATAGCCGCAGGCAGAAGAATGGAAACTGGAGTAGCAGCATGACCAGGTGGACTAGGGACAGCAAGGAGTCATCAGGCCAGGTAGTCCTGAGGCATGGTCCTAGGGCTCAGGTCCTCTGGGATGGGAGGGAGAGAGAGAGATAATTAGAGGGAGCATACTTAAAAACACAGGACACCAGATAAGACAGGAGAATAACACCAGATTTAACAGACTGACCCTAGCCCCCCGTCACATAGACTATTGCAGCATAGATACTGGAGGCTGAGACAGGGGCGGTATTGAGCAAGCTGGGCCTATTAAAGGGTAGGTAGAATAAACGTAACCACATGTAACAAATTGATTTTCATTAGCATACGCATCAAAAGTCCCAATGCAAAGTTACACCTCACTTTTCTACCGATCAGAATCACAAAGAATGCCGAAGTAATGTCGGAAAATGTTTTTCCAGGGTGTGATGTAATATGGAGGACCCGGCAAGCCAGCGCATTCCCTAGAATGTAAACTCCAACAGAAATAACTTCAAATGTATAACTTCAAATTAAACCAAATCGTTTGCGCTGATGACTAATGGTTTCAATTACATTTAAAGCCAACAAGCAAATACTTGATTTATTTATTGTTGCTAATCAACTTGCAAGGTTACTAGCCAACTAGCCTGCTAACATAAGCTATTTAGCCAACTAGCTACTACCCTAGCCAGCCTAGCCAACCCCCACGGTTATGGTCGGCAAGCTAGAGCCCAACTACTGGAGACCAGCTAGAACACAACTAACACAACACAACCAAAACATAACTGTAGATTGAAAGCAAAGAGAGAGCAGATTTACAGATTGATGGCTGGTGACCATCCGATAGTAAAACTTTTAAAAGAGTGCAGGCTGAGTTAGCTATCAAAGAAAGGTGGAGGCGGGCGCTTCAACGGGCCAAGGGAGAGTCAGGGAAATCCAAAATAGATAGATTCCAGATGTCCGTCAGCTAGCGCGCTAGTACTAAGCCAAGGTGGAAAACGTTTTTAAAAACTCCTGTATCCTACTTCACAGAGAACATGCCGAAATGTTGACAAAACAAAAAGGAGAACAGACGAGGTACTGCACAATTAGAGCAAGCAGGTATGATTTTCTTTTTCCTTTTGAGCCCATGGCAAGATAACACAGCCACAAAATCCGTGAAGAGCACGCTGCATGGCCGCACGTGCCCCATCTGCTTGGTGGATTGTAACTGGCATGTATGTATATGTAGTTACCTGGAGTTCCCAAAGGTGGCACTGTTACTAATTACTACATGTGATCATCTAGACTTATACTTGACCCATGACATCAGAGAAATGTTGTTCTTCTACCTGCATCCCGGCCTCAGTGTGCTGTATATTATATGGTGTCAGAAGTTAAAAATGACTTTATTAAAAGACCTTTTCCGAACGTACTGTGAGCCAAGTAAACCTCGGAGGCATATCTTTTTACGAGATCCACGCTCTCCAGTTTTCGGCTTGATTTCCCTCTAGGCTCAACGTAGTTGCCGGTCTCATTTGATCCATGTTTCATAGTGTCGAGCTTTCCTTTCTGTTACTTTTTAACTGGCGCCGGAGAAGATGGCTGCTGTTTTACAGCCCTCTAACCAATTGTACTATTATGTGTGTTTTTTCGCATTATTTGTAATTTATTCTGTACATAATGTTTCTGCCACCGTCTCTTACGACCAAAAAGAGCTTCTGGATATCAGGACAGCGATTACTCACCTCGTATTAGACAAAGATTTTTTCTTCAACGAGCCGGACGTTAAGGATATCCTACAGACACCCGACAAGGCCCAAATCCCCGTCATTCACATGAGAAAGAGACGGAGATATCGTGGACGTAGGTCGGGGTGCCTTGTAAGGATCCGACGGCGAGCGAGTAAACTGCCTCTTCCATCAATCCTATTAGCTAATATTCAATCATTTGAGAACAAATTGGACGACCTAAGATTACGGTTATCCTACCAACAGGACATTAAAAACTGTAATATCTTATGTTTATCTTATGAGTCGTGACTGAACGACGACATGGACAATATACAGCTGACGGGATATACGCTACAGGATAGAACGGCTGGATAGAACGGCTGGATAGAACGGCTGACTCCGGTAAGACAAGGGGTGGCGGTCTGTGTATATTTGTAAACAACAGTTGGTGCACAAAATCTAATACTAAGGAAGTCGCGAGGTTTTGCTCGCCTGAGGTAGAGTATCTCATGATAAGCTGTAGACCACACTATTTACCAAGAGACTTTTCATCTATATTTTTTGTAGCTGTCTATCTACCACCACAAACCGATGCTGGCATTAAGATTGCACTCAATGAGCTGTATAAGGTCATAAGTAAACAGGAAAACAGGAAAACGCTCATCCAGAGGCAGCGCTCCTAGTGGCCGGGGACTTTAATGCAGGGAAACTTAAATCCATTCTACCTAATTTCTACCAGCATGTTAAATGTGCAACCAGAGGGAAAAAAACTCTAGACCACCTTTACTCCACACACAGAGACGCATACAAAGCACTCCCTCGCCCTCCATTTGGCAAATCTGACCATAACTCTATCCTACTGATTGCTGCTTATAAGCAAAAACTAAAGCAGAAGCACCAGTGACTCGGTTAATAAAAAAGTGGTCAGATGATGCAGATGCTAAGCTACAGGACTGTTTTGCTAGCACAGACTGGAATATGTTCCGGGATTCTTCAGATAGCATTGAGGAGGACACCACATCAGTCACTGGCTTCATCAATAAGTGCATCGATGACGTCGTCCCCACAGTTACCGTACGTACAGTGGGGGAAAAAAGTATTTAGTCAGCCACCAATTGTACAAGTTCTCCCACTTAAAAAGATGAGAGAGGCCTGTAATTTTCATCATAGGTACACGTCAACTATGACAGACAAATTGAGGAAAAAAAATCCAGAAAATCACATTGTAGGATTTGTTATGAATTTATTTGCAAATTATGGTGGAAAATAAGTATTTGGTCACCTACAAACAAGCAAGATTTCTGGCTCTCACAGACCTGTAACTTCTTCTTTAAGAGGCTCCTCTGTCCTCCACTTGTTACCTGTATTAATGGCACCTGTTTGAACTTGTCATCAGTATAAAAGACACCTGTTCACAACCTAAAACAGTCACACTCCAAACTCCACTATGGCGAAGACCAAAGAGCTGTCAAAGGACACCAGAAACAAAATTGTAGACCTGCACCAGGCTGGGAAGACTGAATCTGCAATAGGTAAGCAGCTTGGTTTGAAGAAATCAACTGTGGGAGCAATTATTAGGAAATGGAAGACATACAAGACCACTGATAATCTCCCTCGATCTGGGGCTCCACGCAAGATCTCACCCCGTGGGGTCAAAATGATCACAAGAATGGTGAGCAAAAATCCCAGAACCACACGGGGGGACCTAGTGAATGACCTGCAGAGAGCTGGGACCAAAGTAACAAAGCCTACCATCAGTAACACACTACGCCGGCAGGGACTCAAATCCTGCAGTGCCAGACGTGTCCCCCTGCTTAAGCCAGTACATGTCCAGGCCCGTCTGAAGTTTGCTAGAGTGCATTTGGATGATCCAGAAGAGGATTGGGAGAATGTCATATGAAACCAAAATAGAACTTTTTGGTAAAAACTCAACTCGTCGTGTTTGGAGGACAAAGAATGCTGAGTTGCATCCAAAGAACACCATACCTACTGTGAAGCATGGGGGTGGAAACATCATGCTTTGGGGCTGTTTCTCTGCAAAGGGACCAGGACGACTGATCCGTGTAAAGGAAAGGATGAATGGGGCCATGTATCGTGAGATTTTGAGTGAAAACCTCCTTCCGTCAGCAAGGGCATTGAAGATGAAACGTGTCTGGGTCTTTCAGCATGACAATGATCCCAAACACACCGCCCGGGCAACGAAGGAGTGGCTTCGTACGAAGCATTTCAAGGTCCTGGAGTGGCCTAGCCAGTCTCCAGATCTCAACCCCATAGAAAATCTTTGGAGGGAGTTGAAAGTCTGTGTTGCCCAGCGACAGCCCCAAAACATCACTGCTCTAGAGGAGATCTGCATGGAGGAATGGGCCAAAATACCAGCAACAGTGTGTGACAACCTTGTGAAGACTTACAGAAAACGTTTGACCTGTGTCATTGCCAACAAAGGGTATATAACAAAGTATTGAGAAACTTTTGTTATTGACCAAATACTTATTTTCCACCATAATTTGCAAATAAATTCATAAAAAATCCTACAATGTGATTTTCTGGATTTTTTTCCTCATTTTGTCTGTCCTACTTGACTTGTGCCTATGATGAAAATTACAGGCCTCTCTCATCTTTTTAAGTGGGAGAACTTGCACAATTGGTGGCTGACTAAATACTTTGTTTCCCCACTGTACATACCCCAACTAGAAGCGATGGATTACAGGCAACATCCGCACTGAGCTAAAGGGTAGAGCTGCCGCTTTCAAGGAGCGGGACTCTAACCCGGACACTTAAAATAAATCCTGCTATGCCCTCCGATGAACCATCAAACAGGCAAAGAGTCAATACCGGACTAAGATTGAATCGTACTACACCGGCTCTGACACTCGTCGGATGTGGCAGGGCTTGAAAACTATTACAGACTACAAAAGGAAGCACAGCCGCGAGCTGCCCAGTGACATATGGTAATATTTTATGTATCATTAAGGAAAATGTTGGGAAATGTCAAAGATAAAATATAGTAAACATGATTGACATTTTATAAGTCCAGATGCATGTTTAAATAAGGAATATAGTCAATACAATGTGTAAACATGCTTTGATGAATGTTTGTATTTTATTTTTAAAAGTGTCTGAGCCATGCCACCAATATAATGAGATAAGGGAAAGAGGCAAAAGCGCCCATGGCCTTTTGGAGAAAACAACATGTGTTATTGGACTTTCAATGATAATAGTGGTGTGGCAGTTAAAGATGTTAATCAGTGATCTTAAGGGGAGTAGCTTTGTAAGCTATGTATACATGACTGTGCATTTGTGTCTGTATATAAGAGATCCCTGGGGCGGCAGGTAGCTTAGTGGTTAAGAGCATTGTGCTAGTAACCGAAAGGTCGCTGGTTCTAATCCCCGAGCCGACTAGGTGAAAAATCTGTCGATGTGCCCTTGAGCAAGGCACTTAACCCTAATTGCTCATGTAAGTCGCTCTGGATAAGAGCGTCTGCTAAATGACAAAAAAAATAAAAATAATAATCTCTAAGCCAAAGAGAGACAGCCGTTCCATGGAGTGGCTCGGCTTTTTTACGCAATAATAAAGTCTAATTTCTGGATTCACAAGCTCCAGTCTCTTGAGAGATATTTTTGAGTTGACTATTTTTTAGTCAAATATTTCTACAACATATTTGGCGAGCTTGCCAGGAGTTGAGAAAAAGGGTCCAGAGACAGTGTACATCTGCAGTTATGAAACGGCTTGGACGGACCATACAAACAAAAGCGGCCGCTTTTAAAAGGTAAGCCAAGTTCTTACTTATATAGTATAAACATTTGTGTGGTTCGATCCGGGGCACGGCATCAGCTGCAGAAATACCAAGTAGGTCTCTCCAAATTTAAGAACCAGAAAATTAGAGACTGGGAGCTTTTGAATTTAAGAATACATGTCGATGTCACTCTGTTGTTCATATGAACCGTCTGTTCAATTGATTTGATTCATTTGATTAATTTGATTCATTTGATTCATTTGATTCATTTGATTCATTTGATTCATCCAGCTGATCGCTCTGTCTGAGTCATTTCGGCACGGGCGGTTGTCCATCTGGTTGAGCGATCAGACAATAACATGTTAAGTCCTACGAATACCGCTATAAACGTGTCGAGGAAGTGTATCGTTTATAGGCTGCTTAGGTAGGCGAAATCCTGTGCAATACTGCTTCTTTTCTGTGTCGAGGAAGTGAATCAGAGAAGAAGGGAAGAATTTACAGGTCGCTTAGGAAAGCGTAGTAAAAGTCCAGGTGTGTCAAGGAAGTGTATCACCTAGGGGGCTAAATAAATAGAAATCCTGTGGATACCGCTTTGGAGAGCTAAAATTAGCGCTCCAGAGGGCTGAACGGGCAGGTGGCTAGCTAAATTTGGGACCTACGGTTACCGCTCTAATGAGGAATTCATTGTTAGAGGTCTGCTCGGGTAGGTGGGGCATTATCCTGTGTTGTGGTGATGCCAAAGTTAGGCAGGGTCGATCAGGTAAAAAAGTTAGGTCATCCTGAGTAGGTGAATGGGTTAAACAGTCACTAAGGCTTCAAAATATAGAGAAAGTGTTAAATAGAGTAGGTCTGATCATGTGGATGAGTGGTTTGCTTGGGCTACTGTGAGTCATTAAACTGTCTGATTCATTTGGGCACAAGTGGCAGCTCATCTGTGTGAGTGAGAATAATAAGAAATCCTGCAAGTAAATAGCCTTTCTGTAAGGAAAGGAAATATATTTGAGGTCGTTTGAAGCTTCTGTCTGATGGAGAAAGGGCGTGCCTAATCTCACATTAGGAAAGAGAACAATAAATGGTGCGTGGATATTCATTGACCAACTGAGTCTAGAAAATTCACGTTACCAGGAGGGGTAGAATAAATCCTGTTGGAGGAACAGGTCACGTGTACCGGTGTGATCATATGATGTCTATGCATTGTATTTTGATCAATCTTTTAGGGTATGTTTCTGACATTATATTTAGCAACTTTAGAGGTGATGTAGTATTATGATAAATTGACTACAGTCAAATAGTAACTGGGATAGGGTTAACATTTCAAATGTGGGCCCTTTGATAGAATAAAATATTCCTGTAGGTTATACAAATAGTAATTAAGCGCGTTTGAGAACAACATTGTATAAATATGGAATGAGAGTGGTATAAATTGTGTAAATGAGTCGCACTCTGAAGTTTGAATGATGAGATAGAATAGTGACCAACATATACGATTCTGGGAGGATTCTATGATTGAGGGGAAGGATTTGGGTAATTTGTTGTTCGTTCCGCTGAGACTAGATTGTGATTAACTGATTTGTGGCAATAAAGAATCATTAGAAACATGAATGGTTTGGTAGATATGAATATATTGGAATAGAATGAATTTTATGTGAGTGTAATTTAATACCAGGGATTGGATAAAATTATAGGTGTTGACTTGCCCAAACACGTAGACGTACGTGGAAATGGGAGAGAGTACATAGGGCATGTGGTAGAATTAAGCATTATAATAAACTATCTATTATTTCAGAAGCAGAGGTGATATAGTCAAGGAATTTTAGTATATTAGGGGAAAATATAATTCATTTGGTTAGGTCGTTAGATCTGGTTCCGAATCAATGAATGTGGGGTTTGACTCGTTGACTGTTAAGTTGTTTACGTTGAGCGTGTGAGATCTGTGTCCTTCAAAGCTATTTTCTGATAAAGTGTGGTATGTGCCATATACTAAAACTACTGACCATTATCATTGGAATAAAGGAGGATTAACTTGTCTTTTCAATAAAGCATAGATTCTGCATCGCTGAACAGAGTCTAGGTTTTCTAAGTATAGTTTAACTATAGTTGTGGGTTGTTTAGATTGACGGAACATTCAGGATAAGACTGGACGATTTAGCAGCCTGCGTCTTTTCAGACTGAAGGACTCACATTCAACGGGAAAGAAGGAGTGACTATAGTCAGAAAGGACAGTTACATACATTTGAATAGCGTACTGGCAATTGCGATAGAGTTATGGCCATAATTTGAATTGTTTAGGTAGACTGGAATGAAAGTAAGGTCTTTTAATAATATGAATATAAATATATTATTAGTTATTGTTGGGATGTGAATAGACTTTACTAATGCCATGAACTAGTTTCCGGGTAAAAGAGAGTACTTGCTTGACTGTATCGAGCTGAAAGAGATATTTGAAGCAAGTTTGAATAGCTGGATGGAAAACATTTATTTAACAAATTCTAATTGTTATTACTTTATTCTATAGTTCGCGTGACACCAGTAATGTATGTATGCGAATAGTTGGTGAATTCTAGAATGATAATGTATTTTCGTTACGTGAACCAGGGGATGCAAGGAGCTTTGGCTAATATGCTGAGGGAATAGCACCAATTTATAGTGGGTTCTAGATTTGTTGAATAAACAAACTTATATTTTAAACTAAAGTAATGCAATAGGCTACAATTATAACATTATCAGAAAAAGGCACTATACGCTCATCTGTGGTCCTCTGTAGCTCAGTTGGTAGAGCACGGTGCTTGCAACGCCAGGTGTGCGTGTTTGATTCCCAAGGGGGGCTAGTATAAAAATTTATGAGCTCACTAATTGTGGGTCGCTTGGGATAAGAGCATCAGCTAAATGACTAACATATAAAAATGTTAATGGGTATGGAGAGAAGAGTGCGTGGTAGTCATTGAATAAGGTTTTGCTAGATTAAACGAGTGACAATGGTGGAATATGTCTATAAATAAATTGGATCGTGATAAATGGATGATTTCAATATATGATGGTAAACTACAGCAAGTGTTTGGTGTTACTTGTAGCTTACTTAGAAAGGATTGTTCATTCATTCTGATAATGGCGGAGTGATGGTTTAATTGCGTGGCTATGATTTTAGTTGATTACAAGAGAAATAGGATATAGTTTACGACGCATGGAGAAGTGAATGTCTTATATGGTAATAGATAAACTGAACCAAACATGACGTTACTACGGCAATTTAGGATGGTTAATGTTGTTAAGTTCATTTTTAAACCCTATGATAGAGGTAAATGAAGAACGCTGTTTGAAAGTGTTTTCTATTTTGGGTTTTTTGACGGGATGGAAGTGAAATATCTTAAAGGGGCATACACATGTAATTTGGGTTTAATTTACTGAGGGATAAGTAAATACAGTGGGGGAAAAAAGTATTTAGTCAGCCACCAATTGTGCAAGTTCTCCCACTTAAAAAGATGAGAGAGGCCTGTAATTTTCATCATATGTACACGTCAACTATGACAGACAAAATGAGGAAAAAAATTCCAGAAAATCACATTGTAGGATTTTTTATGAATTTATTTGCAAATTCTGGTGGAAAATAAGTATTTGGTCAATAACAAAAGTTTCTCAATACTTTTTTATATACCCTTTGTTAGCAATGACACAGGTCAAACGTTTTCTGTAAGTCTTCACAAGGTTTTCACACACTGTTGCTAGTATTTTGGCCCATTCCTCCATGCAGATCTCCTCTAGAGCAGTGATGTTTTGGGGCTGTCGCTGGGCAACACTAACTTTCAACTCCCTCCAAAGATTTTCTATGGGGTTGAGATCTGGAGACTGGCTAGGCCACTCCAGGACCTTGAAATGCTTCTTACGAAGCCACTCCTTCGTTGCCCGGGCGGTGTGTTTGGGATCATTGTCATGCTGAAAGACCCAGCCACGTTTCATCTTCAATGCCCTTGCTGATGGAAGGAGGTTTTCACTCAAAATCTCACGATACATGGCCCCATTCATTCTTTCCTTTACACGGATCAGTCGTCCTGGTCCCTTTGCAGAAAAACAGCCCCAAAGCATGATGTTTCCACCCCCATGCTTCACAGTAGGTTTGGTGTTCTTTGGATGCAACTCAGCATTCTTTGTCCTCCAAACACGACGAGTTGAGTTTTTACCAAAAAGTTATATTTTGGTTTCATCTGACCATATGACATTCTCCCAATCCACTTCTGGATCATCCAAATGCACTCTAGCAAACTTCAGACGGGCCTGGACATGTACTGGCTTAAGCAGGGGGACACGTCTGGCACTGCAGGATTTGAGTCCCTGGCGGCGTAGTGTGTTACTGATGGTAGGCTTTGTTACTTTGGTCCCAGCTCTCTGCAGGTCATTCACTAGGTCCCCCTGTGTGGTTCTGGGATTTTTGCTCACCGTTCTTGTGATCATTTTGACCCCATGGGTGAGATCTTGCGTGGAGCCCCAGATCGAGGGAGATTATCAGTGGTCTTGTATGTCTTCCATTTCCTAATAATTGCTCCCACAGTTGATTTCTTCAAACCAAGCTGCTTACCTATTGCAGATTCAGTCTTCCCAGCCTGGTGCAGGTCTACAATTTTGTTTCTGGTGTCCTTTGACAGCTCTTTGGTCTTGGCCATAGTGGAGTTTGGAGTGTGACTGTTTGAGGTTGTGGACAGGTGTCTTTTATACTGATAACAAGTTCAAAAAGGTGCCATTAATACAGGTAACGAGTGGAGGACAGAGGAGCCTCTTAAAGAATAAGTTACAGGTCTGTGAGAGCCAGAATTCTTGCTTGTTTGTAGGTGACCAAATACTTATTTTCCACCATAATTTGCAAATAAATTCTTTAAATATCCTACAATGTGATTTTCTGGAAAAAAAATTCTCAATTTGTCTGTCATAGTTGACGTGTACCTATGATGAAAATTACAGGCCTCTCTCATCTTTTTAAGTGGGAGAACTTGCACAATTGGTGGCTGACTAAATACTTTTTTCCCCCACTGTATGTGTGATTTATTTTGAAAAGAGCTGTACTAAGGACTTACTGTACACTCGGGATACAACATTTATGAAATGTCTTGATGGTTATTAATGAGTAGTATACTATTGGATGAAACAATTCATTGAATGATTTCAATGACCTCTGAAATCTGTCCTGGCTTTATAGTGTGACCTGATCACCCGCACTATAAATTCTAGAGCTATGCTGAAATAGGGGGTTAGATATAATAAGGATAATTGTGAAGAAGTTTATAATTTGGAAAAAATCCTATATATAAATTAGTCCAAACAGGACAAGGATGAAGTGAGAGGGTTAGTCCTGAAGGAGAGGTATTCCTTGAATAGTGTTATGGGATGCAGTTAAGTAAAGATATGCTCAAGGGTTGTCATTTTAAGGTTAGTTATTATTTTAGGTTTGATAGGCAATATTGTTGTTGTTTTGTTTTTTTGTACACATGAATCACGATGTGATGCATGTGTCCAAGGGGGCAAGTTGGGATTACAGAGGTTTTAATGTTTTATTATGGTTTTGTGGGGATATATGCGAGGTGTATTAAGGATATGAGCAGTAGTAATAATGTGTTATGGGTTAGGTTAAATCTTTTTTGTTTTTGTGATAGGAGGCATGGTGTAGAGGAGGTCTGTCTATGAGATAAGTGGACTACAACAAGTTGGAAGCAGGTGTGCTTCATAATCTCAAGGCTTCTCTTGACGGATGAGAGGACATGAGTAGCATACTGTGTCTCACTTAACATAACAATGCTCTTAAGATTTTCTTTTCATGGGTGAAGATAACTCTGCCCAACTAAGTAGGAGAGTCTGAGCATTCTCTGCGCCCTGGAGACTATGTGATGGCAAAAGACTACAGAAGAAAGAGCTGAAAAGACCCTATGTGGAGGGGCCTGTACCAGGTGTTGTTGGCTATCTTAATGATGGTAAAAGTGGTGGAGACACATACTTAGATCCATGTTTCCCACTATAGGAGTGTTCCAACCTCAGCCATTGGGTAGCATTGTTGTCTTTTGTGTGTGTCTGTGCTTGTGTCTTTGCAGCAGTAACTCTGAGCTTCCCTATGGGTAGGCTGATTGAAGGACACTCTTCGCAGACCGATGTCGATAGATTGAGAGGGACTCTGGCTGATCCGGAGACCCTAGTGAGGGAAGAAGGTTAACAGCTAAAGTGATCATACATTGTGGTCCAGGTTACACCAACAGCGGTACGGATAGAGGGGAACGCGATCGGGTATCATCTAAACCATTGTACCAGAGTGAGGAAACTGATGACTAAGAGACCACCGAGACTTTCAGGACCTCCCAAGACCTTCCAGACCGCCAAGACTTTCAAGACCTCCAAGACGCACCAGAAATCCTCATCATTGATTTCTCTGTACTTGACTAGTTCCCTGAGAATAAGGGGAATGGAGTACTGATAATAGTAGAGAGCAGAAGAACAAGACAGAGAAGGGATATAGACAGGATTATAATGTATATTCTTGCACAGGCAGGAACCATAACTAAAATGCAGGAAGGGATCACTATTAAAATACAAGGGTTAAAATATTATTGGTGTGTGAGGAACCAGCACAAAGAGTATGGGGAAGTCACATGGGGTAGTGTGACTTTAAGATAATGAAAGAAAGAGACAGGTGAATCATAGACATAAGGAGAACAGTCCAATACTTAGATAAACAATTTGATGTAGTATTTAGTGTTAGATTTCCAGGGGGAAGTGTTATTGGAGTAGTTATTCCTTGGGAAAGTGCACTGAACCCTGTACATGTTAGAGCCATACCAAATACAGAAGAAAGGGAATTGAAGGAGCCGTTAAACAATGATTGGTATAGATGAGTACAATATATTGCATTAAAATTAAATAAAAGAAAATAGTCTAATATGCACCACATCTCCGTTTTAAATAGTTAACAGTAGTTCAACATCTTTACAGTTACTAGGACTGTGTGCTAGGATTCAATCATAACTTTTGTAATATTTAGGAAATTCTAACTATAAACAATTTTATGATCAACCAGGATGAGGAGAGAAGTGTAAGCAATTGTTAGAATAGGAACAAGGAAAAGGGAAACACCAGAGTAATGTCAAATAGATTATGAGCAAAAATATAGGAATGTTAAAGTAAAACAATTGGGTTATATAGTTTGGGAGAATTCAAGGGAGAATGTGAAAATAGGGGGTGTTTAAACAGATAGCCTTTGTAATACAGGGACCCCTCAAAGAAAAATCTATCAGGCATTAGATAGAAATGGGTATTAAGAATGAGTGATGAAACATAATGATTTGTCATGTAGACAATGTTAATAGGGATGTTTTGGATTGGAAATTAACTCAACTAAACTGTTATGATCTGTCCTTTCCTGAGGTTGCTACGGATGGTGTCGTATAGCAGAAATAATTCGGTCCAGAGCGGTGTAAACCTCATAAAAACCAAAAACCCTCTACCCGGCTGAAGAGGAACAACAAAGGCGGTGAAGACATTCCTGTCTGACACCACCTCTGCCAGGAGACCTGAATCCAGCATCAAATCAAAGCAATCAATTGCCTTCTCTTTTGTGCCTTTTCTCTCAAGAATGTGACAGGAGTCCACGTGGAGTGAGCAGGAGGAGAGAGGTCTATGCAAATGCAACGTTCTTCCTAGTTTGGGTATACTGGTTTGCAAATGGACAAAACAGAATGATGGTGGAGGTGGGGCGGTTCAGATGTGACATTGGAATTGGGACATTGCCATGGGTAATCCAAGATTAACTATGAAGCTATCTGAAGAACATAGTGAAGACGCCAGAAGATTGAGTGCCAGTAGAGGAAGGGACTGTTAGTTGAGGTAGTATGTTGATTAAGGAGGTATTATACACTACTAAATTTATAGTAATTTGGACTAGGAATGCATTAAGATACTGATCTGTTGTAATTCTCGTTATGAGGAAGTTAATGCTAGAATTATTATAATATAAATATACATTCCGCCAGTGTCAATATGTGCCAAGGTGAGAGTTTTAACTTTGAATGATGGAACAAAGGTGACTAACTAAGAATTGTCATTTCAAAGTTGTTTTGGGTAATTAATTTGATTATGATTATAAATTATAAGTGGACTGATTGATCTGAATAACTTATTAATATTAATGCTTAGTGATGTTGACATTGCAATTAATGGATTAGATATTGATATTGATTATTTTGATTGTTATAATACTTGTGATATGGGTGAAAAAGGTTATGTAAGCTAAAGATATTGACACCATTCTTAACATGTCCTAGATATTATTGTTAAGACAAAGTTGCATATGTTGATGTGATAGGATACTAACACATATATGGGAAATGCTATACAGTAACTAAACAAAAGTGGGGAGCAATGTTTATAAAGAAATACACCCAGTTCAGGGAGTTCCAGGACAGTAGGTAAATGAATATGGGAAATTTTGGGAATTTGGGAATCCTGAATGTTTGTATGAAGTTGTTCCTGGGGGTGGATGGGCCTGCCATGGTTACAAAGCCTAATAGAAAAACTTGGAGGTTAATTTAGAGGAAAACCTTCCAAACTTGTATCCAATACCTGACTGGGCTCTGGGTCCTCATCAGGATGGGTCAAATAATGAGGAATATATATTGGTTTAAATATATGCATATGAAAAGTAACCACATATGGCAAGGATAAGAATAAGTAAATGCGCATGCTTACATTCATTAAAAAATTAATCTTTGTATTATTTGGGACATTGTTGGAATGTCCCAAAGGGGGGATTATATGGTAATATTTTATGTATCATTAAGGAAAATGTTGGGAAATGTCAAAGATAAAATATAGTAAACATGATTGACATTTTATAAGTCCAGATGCATGTCTAAATAAGGAATATAGTCAATACAATGTGTAAACATGCTTTGATGAATGTATGTATTTTATTTTTAAAGTGTCTGAGCCATGCCACCAATATAATGAGATAAGCGAAAGAGGCAAAAGCGCCCATGGCCTTTTGGAGTAAACAACATGTGTTATTGGACTTTCAATGATAATAGTGGCGTGGCAGTTAAAGATGTTAATCAGTGATCTTAAGGGGAGTAGCTTTGTAAGCTATGTATACATGGCTGTGCATTTGTGTGTGTATATAAGAGATCTCTAAGCCAAAGAGAGACAGCCGTTCTATGGAGTGGCTCGGCTTTGTTACGCAATAATAAAGTCTAATTTCTGGATTCACAAGCTCCAGTCTCTTGAGAGATATTTTTGAGTTGACTATTTTTTAGTCAAATATTTATACGACAGACACAAGCCTACCAGATGAGCTAAATCACTTCTATGCTCGCTTCGAGGCAAGCAACACTGAAGCATGCATGAGAGCACCAGCTGTTCCGGATGACTATGTGATCACGCTCTCCGTAGCCAATGTGAGTAAGACTTTTAAGCAGGTCAACATTCACAAGGCTGCAGGGCCAGACGGATTACCAGGACGTGTACTCCGAACATGTGCTGACCAACTGGCAAGTGTCTTCACTGACATTTTCAACATGTCCCTGACTGAGTCTGTAATACCAACATGTTTCACGCAGACCACCATAGTCCCTGTGCCCAAGGACACTAAGATAACCTGCGTAAATGACTACCGACCCGTAGCACTGACGTCTGTAGCCATGAAGTGCTTTGAAAGGCTGGTCATGGCTCACATCAACACCATTATCCCAGAAACCCTAAACCCACTCCAATTTGCATACTGCACAGATCCACAGATGATGCAATCTCTATTGCACTCCACACTGCCCTTTCCCACCTGGACAAAAAGAACACCTATGTGAGAATGCTGTTCATTGACTACAGCTCAGCGTTCAACAGCATAGTTCCCTCAAAGCTCCTCACTAAGCTAAGGATCCTGGGACTAAACACCTCCCTCTGCAACTGGATCCTGGACTTCCTGACGGGCCGCCCCCAGGTGGTAAGGGTAGGTAACAACACATCTGCCACGCTGATCCTCAACACAGGGGCCCCTCAAGGGTGCGTGCTCAGTTCCCTCCTGTACTCCCTGTTCACCCACGACTGCATGGCCAGGCACGACTCCAACACCATCATTAAGTTTGCTGACGACACAACAGTGGTAGGCCTGATCACCGACAACGATGATACAGCCTATAGGGAGGAGGTCCGAGACCTGGCCGTGTGGTGCCAGGATAACAACCTCTCCCTCAACGTGATCAAGACAAAGGAGTTGATTGTGGACTACAGGAAAAAAAAGAGGACTGAGCATGCCTCCATTCTCATCGACGGGGCTGTAGTGGAACAGGTTGAGAGATTCAAGTTCCTTGGTGTCCACATCACCAATGAACTATCATGGTCCAAACACACCAAGACAGTCGTGAAGAGGGCACGACAAAGCCTATTCCCCCTCAGGAGACTGAAAAGATTTGGCATGGGTCCTCAGATCCTCAAAAAGTTCTAAAGCTGCACCATCGAGAGCATCCTAACTGGTTGCATCACCGCCTGGTATGGCAACTGCTCGGCCTCCGACCGCAAGGCACTACAGAGGGTCATCACTGGGGCCAAGCTTCCTGCCATCCAGGACCTCTATACCAGGCAGTGTCAGAGGAAGGCCCTCAAAATTGTCAAAGACTCCAGCCACCCTAGTCATAGACTTTTCTCTCTGCTACCGCATGGCAAGCGGTACCAGAGCGCCAAGTCTAGGTCCAAAAGGCTTCTCAACAGCTTCTACCCCCCAAGCCATAAGACTCCTGAACAGCTAATCATTGCTACCCGGGCTATTTGCACTGCACAGAGTGAAGTACAATGTGTAGCTCAGCTAGCAATCAATTAGAAAAATACAGAGAAAGAGCAGTGGACAGAAACACTGAAAATAAACAACGAGAAGCTTACTGTTAAGCTGGATACAGGAGCTGAGTGTAACGTCACGTCCGTGAGAGACTTGAAAACACTGAAAGTGAGTGGCGATTCCATGCAAAACTCCAACTGCAAGCTAGTGATGTATTCTGGCCACCATTCAGAATGTCTGTCCAGAGGTGTTCCAGAGGTGCCTCGCCCAGCATTTGGAAGGTCTGGAAGGTGTCATGAACATCATGGATTACATTCTTGTCTGGGGTGATGACATAGAGCAGTACGACCGGAGACTGAGACAGCTACTAGACAGACTGAGAAGCATCAACTTGAAACTGAATCAGTGCAAAATCTGAATGACAGAAATCAGCTACATTGGACGTGTTAAGCAAAGAAGGCCTGAAACCAGACTCTGAAAAGGTCAGAGCAATACAAGAAATGCCAGAGCCAGAGGACAAAACAGCGCTTCAGCGGTTTGTGAGAATGTTGCAGTATCTCGCAAAGTTCATCCCAAATCTCTCAGGTGTCAGTGCACCACTCAGACAACTACTGGAAGGCGACGTTCAGTGGCACTGGGAGTCTGCACAGAAACAGAGCTTCAAAAGCTTGAAAACACTTGTCAGCAAATCACCAATGTTAAAGTACTACGATGTGAAAAACACATCTCCAAAGCCTTCAGAGAGCAAGCTCGGAAGGCTTGGGAGCCGTGATCCTGCAAGATGGTCAGCCAATCATCTACGGGATAAGGTCCCTCAGACTGTCAAAAGAGATGCGTTCAAATTGAAAAAGAGCTACTGGCGATAGTGTATGGCTGCGGTAAGTTTAATTAATACCTGTATGGAAAACAGATCCAGGTGGAGTCAGACCACAAGCCCTTGGAAACAATCTTTAAGAAGTCGCTCCAGAGAGCACCAGCCAGACTGCAGAGAATGCTATTGAGACTACAGAGATACATTCTACACATGACATACAAACCAGAAAAGGAGATGCACATCACTGATGCATTGAGCCGAGCATACCTGAAGGAACAGAGAGAGCTGGATGTAAACTTAATCTCTCATCAACTTCCTGTTTCAGAAGAGAAACTGTAGCAATTCAATACAGCAACAGCAGAAGATGAAGAGTTAAGACTGGTCACAGAAACAGTTCGAAAAGGATGGCCAGACATGAGAAACAAAGTTGCAAAGAAAATACAGCACTGCTGGACCTTCAGAGAGGACTTGATATACTCAGATGGACTACTGTTCAAAAGATCAAAACTTGTCATTGCACAGGAAATTAGAGAAGAAATCATGGAAAAGATCCATGAAGAACACATGGGAATCGTGAAATGCAAGGAACGAGCAAGTGATGTTCTGTTCTCGCCAGGCATGGCTAAGAATATTGAAGATGTTGTAGCAAAATGTGCAGTCTGCAACACACAGAAACACAACAACCAAAGAGAGCCCCTCATGTCTCATCCAATCCAAGAGAGAGCTTGGGCCAAAGTTGGAGTGGACCTCTTCCATTACAATGACGCAGAATATCTACTATCTGTGGATTTCTACTCAAAATACCCAGAAATCTCCAAGCTCAATGGGAAAACAAGCAAATACATCATTGCAGCACTAAAGTTGAACTTCACAAGGCATGGGGTGCCCAACGTTTTGTGCTCCGACAATGGAAGACAGCTGGTGAGTCAAGAAATGTCAGAGTTCGCTACCAACTGGGAGTTCAAACATGTCACGTCGAGCCTATGATTTCCACAGTCAAATGGCCAAGCTGAGAGAGCAGTTCAGAATATGAAGAACCTGTTGAAAAAAGCACGACAGCAACGAAGATCCTTACATAGCTCTCCTTGAGTACAAAAACACACCCCTGGATGGAGTAGGTCTCTCACCTGCACAACTACTAATGGGAAGGATGCTGTCGACATCAAAGAGACTCTTAAAGTCAGGAGCCGTCTCATAAGCAGACAACAGAGACAAAAACATTACCTCGACTAAGGCACATGTAAACCTTTGGTCATGAAGGAAGGAGAACGAGTCAGGATCCGACAAGACAACAAATGGCAACCAGCAATTGTACTTGGAAAACATGACCAGCTAAGGTCATACATGGTACAAACACCAAACAAGAGAGAATCTACAGAAGGAACCGGAGACACCTGTTAAAAACACATGAAATGACACACTCCGAAAACCATGATGGACTTACCTTATCCTGTGGAAAGAGAACCTGAAACAAGTGTCAGCCTGGAAGAAAACTCCTCACCTGTGTGTTCTCCAGCTCCAACAACACCAAAACAAACAGTGGAAAGCAACAAAGTAACCACTGACACACCAGTGAAATCAACTCGTTATGGAAGACCTATCAGAATGCCAAAACGCTACCAGTACTGAAAACACCATACTGAAAAGACTGATATAAAAAGGAGAGAGAGAGAGAGAGAGAGAGCGCGAGAGAGCAAGAGAGAGAGAGAGAGAGAGAGAGAGAGAGAGAGAGAGAGAGGAACACAGGAGATAATGTCATTTAGTGGGATTGAAAAATGACTGCTAACAGAGCGAAACTTGAGTGTGAAATCAAATATTCAAGCGTTGGGGGAAGTGCTTTCAATCTAATTTCACAGGAATGCATCCTTCCTATGTCATAACTTCCTTAATGTGATCATTGATTGTACTCTCTATGACTATACAAGGGAAGAAGGGAAGAAAGAATGTAGCCTATCTTACAACACCTGAATGGGGTCAGGCACAGGAAAGCAACAGTGTGGTGACTTGAGGACACACACACGAGAGAAACAAAGTCTACATTTTTTCTCATTCAGTCGGACTCTCCAGACAAACACTGTTTATCATTACCGCCCCCTCTCACCTGAGAGCTCACCTCTCACTTCCCCTTAACTCTGTTTCCACCTATCCATTCACACAATCCACTGGTGGTGCTGGTACCCCACTGCTCCCCCGCCATACCCCCACCCGCCAACTCACCCCCCCACTCCCAACCACCACCTAGTGAGCACATTTCCTCCTCTCCCCTACCAGTCCCATGGAGAAACAAAGAAAGAAAAAGCTTTTACTCATTAGTGGATGAACTTTGCCCCCGGGCCACATTTTAAGAGGCTCTACTTGACTCCTGACATGCCCGTCAGCAATCACATATGTGTTCAGTGCAGGCAGTCAGGTGGGGGGGTATGGATGGGGTTGAATGTGTGGGTGACAGCAGTCTGATGTGACAGGAGACAGACAGGTTCATGATACCTCCATGGAGGTTGGGTCCACATGCCAGGCCCCGGTGATGCTAACCCAGGATTGAAGCACTGAGGGTGGGGAGGTCTTGCTGTTTTTGGTGTGGCCGGTTGGAGCTCCATTCCATGTTAGTGTGGGTTGGCTGGCGGTATCCCTGCTGTGTGTGCTTCTTGGATGGGAAAAGGTTGTTAAGTCGTGTAAGCTTTGTCAGTGTCAGTGTTCTGTTGCGGATGCTTTTCTAATAACTGTTCACAGGAGAAGGCTTGTCAAGGGGTCTGATGTGTTAGTATGTCGGTGCTGATTTCACACATGCTCCTAAGTGTCCCTCTGACACTCTTTCACACACACACACACACACGCACGCACACACGCACGCACGCACGCACGCACACACGCACGCACGCATGTGCACACACAATGTTCAATACACACTCATGGACATAGGTCTGCACACTGCACACACACTTACACCCCCGCACACACACCTACCCTCTCTCTTACACATTATACTGCTTGAAGCACAGTGCTCTGAGGTTATGTAAAAGCCTACAGAACAGAGACAGTTGCAGTGCCTTGAGTGAACCATCTAAAGCCTCACAGTGCAGGTGAAGGCCCTTTAATGAGGAAATTGACAGGATCCTCCCTAAGGCACAGTGCTGCTACTATAGTAATAGCCCTTCAACGCTGACAGATTCATACACAAAGTCTGTTTGATGTGGTTCCCCCACTCCGCTATGACTTTGACTTCTCTTTTGGCAGGGGAACGTGTTCTTCAGAGGAGTGGAAACATTTCAAATGATGGCAAACGGCAATTAAAGTCTTCTTTCCATGTTTTACAGGCAGCTAATGTTGCACAGCTTTTCAGGGTTGGGGTCAATTCCAATCAATTCAGAATGTAAACCAAATTCAAATTCCACATTTTCCTAATTGAAAATAATTTAAGATAATTGGAATTGGAATTGACTGGAATTCAAATGGAATTGATCCCAACCCTGCAGTGTTTGTTTGAGACTGTCTGGCGGATATCTGTGCATCTCTTTGGTTGAGGATCGCTAGGCTTTTACTGTTGTTTTTCTCCTTTTACAGATTATTCCCATGAATCTTTTTATCCATATGTTTTGGCATAACATTTGAAATATATGCTAATTTGTGTGTGTGTGTGTGTGTGTGTGTGTGTGTGTGTGTGTGTGTGTGTGTGTGTGTGTGTGTGTGTGACGAGGGAGTTCAGAAGAGTATACAATACTATAGGCCAGGGATCATCAACTAGATTCAGCCACGGGCCAATTTGTTCTTGAGTGGATGGTCAGGGGGCCGGAACATAATTACAAATAATTAGTGAACTGCAAATTGGTCACAAGAAGCCCAAATATATATAATATTTGGCTAAAACGTAATCATTTTAAACTTTACTAACATTTGCATACGATCACATATATCTCTCTATTAGCCATTGGAATACTTTTGAACAGATTTGTAATATTAAAATCCCTTGGAGCTGTTTTGCCGTTGTTTTTACAGTTTTTTATGTCCAGCAATGAAACAAAATAACTTGGGGGGCCAAATAAAATCACCCGCGGACCAAATTCGGACCGAGGGCCGCCAGATGGGGAACCCTGCTATAGGAGGTCTAATTGAGCTAAAGCTGAGGGATGTGGAGGCTAGGGCCTGTCCTCACCACACCACCACCCAGCCCCTGTGTTTGGAGAGGGTTTATTTTCAGCCTCTCCGTGAATCTTTAGCATGTAACCCTACCCTGCAATAACCAAGCACTGAGCAATAGAAGGGACATGTGGCCACCAGACTCCCTCAGCCTCCCTCCTCCCCTCCTCCCTACCTCCCTCTCATCGCTCCTGCTGTTCCTCTGAAAACATTGCGCCCTGCGGCATGAGCAAACATGTTCCTCTGTCTTTCTGTGGAACTGTAGAATGGCGGGACTCCGTTTCTTTTTGAGGTGCGCCAATAATACAACACTGCCACCTCTCTGTGTGACTAACATCTGGTGTGACAACGACTCTGTTAGTTTCCTCTAGCTGTTTTACACATTATAATCGCTGTATCCATTTAGGAAAGAGGTGGCTAGTGCTTTGGGGCAGTCAGGACACACCTCATCTCGCTTGAAGACGCTGCCCTCTAGTGGTGCACAGATCAAGCCACAAACACCCAGAGACTGGAAGCATCTTAATAGTCTAATGCAGGGGTGTCAAACGTCCGGCCCGCGGGCCGGATCAGGCCCGCAAACGGGTTTAATCCGGCCCGCGAGATGATTTAAAAAAAAAAATAAAAAAAAATAAAAAATTACTTTTTTTATTTTTTTTAAAGTATAAAAATGCGCTGCAATTTTTCAATTAAAATAAACTGCTGTTCCAATTGCGTCCACTGGATGGCGCAATAGCAATTGTGTTAAGCAAGCAAACTGTTTATACCGGGGCAGAGCAAGTAGGTCAAGCACGTGCAGCCAATGAGCTACTTTGTTTTGCCCGCGATATTTATTACGGCTTCTACTTTTAACATTATGTGCTTTGGCACCCTCATTGCCCCAATATGTCTCTGTCAAAAAAGAGAAAAGTGGACGCAGAGTGCAGAGTGTTCCAAGAAAAATGGTCATCCTATTTATTCACGGAATTGAATGGGAAAGCTGTATGTTTGGTGTGTTCAGAGCATGTTGCAGTGCTGAAAGAATATAACCTTCGTCGCCACTATGTGAGTCTTCATGCCGACAAATATGACAACTTTCAAGGACAGCGGAGATGAGAGAAGGTGAATGAACTGTTGGCGGGTCTGAAGAAACAGCAGTCTGTGTTTACTCACAGCCGAGACATCAGTGACGCTGCAGTGAAAGCTAGCTACCTCATTGCTAATGAAATCGCAGTGGCTTCAAAACCATTTAGTGAGGGTGAATTTGTAAAAACATGCATGATGAAGGCAGCGGAGATTGTGTGCCCTGAAAAGCGGCAGGCTTTTGCAAATATCAGCCTGACAAGAAACACAGTTGCAGACAGGATTTCCGATCTTTCAGTGGATTTGGACAGCCAGTTGAAGCAAAAAGTAAAGTCATTTATTGCGTTTTCGGTTGCAATTGATGAAAGCACGGACATTACAGATGTTGCACAACTGGCCATTTTCATCCGCGGAGTTGATGACACATTGACCGTCACCGAGGAGTTCGTGGAGTTGGTGCCAATGACAGATACAACGACAGCAGCTGATATTTTTACCGCACTCGTCGGCGCGCTGGACAGGGTCGGAGTGGACTGGTCCCGCGCTGTCAGCCTGGCTACAGATGGTGCGCCCTCAATGATCGGGAAAAAAGCAGGCGTTGTGACAAAGTTCAGAGAGAAAGTGCAATCTGCAAATGGAGGACGTGATTTTTTGACTTTTCACTGTATTTTGCACCAGGAGGCTTTGTGTTGCAAGTCATTAAAGATGGATAACGTCATGAAGGTGGTCATCCAAACTGTTAATTTCATCCGATCCAGAAGCCTGAATCACCGTCAGTTTGACAGCCTTCTCAGAGAGAAAGACCACATCTATGGCCTGCCATACCACACTGAGGTAAGATGGTTAAGCCGAGGTGCTGTGCTGAGGCGTTTCTTTGATTTACGAGAAGAAATTGAACAGTTCATGGAAGAAAAGGGCAAACCAGTGTTAGAATTTCATTCCGCAGAATGGATGCAGGACCTTGCATTTATGGTGGATGTTACAGAGCACCTGAATAACTTGAACAAACAGCTGCAAGGGCGCAACAAAGTTGTCACGCAGTATTATGACAGCATACGTTCTTTCAAGTTGAAGCTGTCATTGTGGGAGACGTAACTTGCCGGTGGTGATGCAGCTCACTTCCCCTGTCTGAAAAATGTGTGCGCGACCCAACATGTGGCAGACATGAAGCGGTTCAAAGATAAAATTACGGGACTGTTACGGGAGTTTGAGCAACGCTTTCAGATTTATGTTTATATGTTTTTATGTTGATGTGCTATTGTTTTTAATTGATTTTATTTTATTTGTATATTTAACCTATTCTTGACTCTGTGGTTCTTGCACTTGTTTGGGGAACAGGATTTCATTATTTTTATCTACATTTCTGCCTGAGAAATGACACCCTGATATAGTTCTGTGATCTGTGATATACTTCTGTGAATCACTGAGGCATTGTGTGTTTGTGTGTTCTTTGTCCTCAGAACTTTCAAATAACTTGAGGTGTTTACTGATTAATAGTGATGTTGTGCTTTTGGACACTGTCCTCAGGCTCCAGCTTTATGTTTATATGTTTTTATGTTGATGTGCTATTGTTTTTAATTGTTTTTATTTTATTTGTATATTTAACCTATTCTTGACTCTGTGGTTCTTGCACTTGTTTGGGAAACAGGATTTCATTATTTTTATCTACATTTCTGCCTGAGAAATGACACCCTGATATAGTTCTGTGATCTGTGATATACTTCTGTGAATCACTGAGGCATTGTGTGTTTGTGTGTTCTTTGTCCTCAGAACTTTCAAATAACTTGAGGTGTTTTATGATTAATAGTGATGTTGTGCTTTTGGACACTGTCCTCAGGCTCCAGCTTTATGTTTATATGTTTTTATGTTGATGTGCTATTGTTTTTAATTGATTTTATTTTATTTGTATATTTAACCTATTCTTGACTCTGTGGTTCTTGCACTTGTTTGGGAAACAGGATTTCATTATTTTTATCTACATTTCTGCCTGAGAAATGACACCCTGATATAGTTCTGTGATCTGTGAAACAGTTCTGTTAATCACTGAGGCATTGTGTGTTTGTGTGTTCTTTTTCTTTAGAATTTTCAAATAAACTTGACGTGTTTTATGATTAATAGTGATGTTGTGCTTGTACTATTTTGGACACACTGTCCTCAGGCTCCAGCTTTATGTTGTATGTTGATCGTATTAAAACAAAGAAAACAATCTGAAGTTGTTGTTTTTAAGTTATATATACCATGATTTTTCCGGTCCGGCCCACTTGGGAATAGATTTTCCTCCATGTGGCCCCTGAGCTAAAATGAGTTTGACACCCCTGGTCTAATGTCATTGTCTCCATTCCTTCCTTTCCTTCAGAACTGGACTAAAGGAACTGGGCTCAGTTTCCCAAAAAACATAAAGATCGTCTTTTGCATTAAGATCATTATTCATCTATTGCCTACCAATGGACTTAAGATGATCTTAGTGCTAAAGATGATGTTTGTGTTTTTCGAGAAACTCACCCCTGGACAGTTTAAATCAATCCCCAGACACTAAGGCCTCCACTATGTTGCTTTCACCTGTCCTATCTTAATGGAGAGGGGAGTGATGAAGAGGGAAGGAGAACGCTACAGACTGAGATAGAGACTGATATACTTTCCAGAGAATAGGATCTGTAGTGGTGACCCGTCATTCAGGGCAAGTGAGGCATATCCCCACCAGTTTTTTTTTTTTTTTTGCTCGTTTTGCATGTCATTTTGGGATTAATACGTGTCACATATCAGTTTGTAAGCAATGTAAAATTTAAAAAAATAATTGAGTTAACTAAAGCCGCATACAAACATGGTCTCTTTTTTGCTTTCTTGAGTAAGGCAGCTCCAAAATGCAGGTGTTTCAGCCAAGCACAGTGCTTTCTGTGGTGGTAGGGAAGCCAGCGGAAAATACAGAGTGTAGGGGTTGGTAATGTTCTCTAGTTGCGCCGTGATTGGCTCAGTGTTCTGTCACTCATGGGGACACTAGGTCACCGCAAAATCTACAGGGAGAGCTAGAAAGTTCAAGCTCCTTGGGTGCTGCAGTAGATTTACATTAGAAGTGCCCATCCAAGAAGGCTCAAGGTCATTGGCCACAGATAAAATGACGTCAAATCATGTTATATCTACCGTAGCTTTGATTGGACTGATCATGTCAACATCATCATTTTAAAATCTTAGCTAGCAAGCTAGACAAGCAGTCACCATCAGGAATCAAGTCGACAATCTACTGGCAAAACCTTTTCAATCCTTGTCATATGAAGATAAATTATAGATAAAACATATCAGTGCTCATCGGCAATTGGACATAAACATTACACAACAAGTTGGAAATCGCAAATTCAACAATGAGTGGTTTAGAAGGAATCAGTAGCTAACTGTAAGCATTGCAAAGCAATCACTAGCCTGCTATACGGTGGAGAGGGTGTGTGGTCCAAGTCTGGGTTTAAGGGTCTCTTTTCCAAGCTTAAAAGGATAAACATTCACAACACCATGGGCCAGAAAAGTTTGAATACATTGGCCATACTGCCAATCCAGCATGACTTCTGCCACGTTCAAAACAACTGGAAACTCGGAACTAGGAAACCTCAGACTTCAGTGAGTTCAAGACAACTGGGAACTCACAAAAAATGTAGCTCCGACTGGGAAAATACATTTTGAATGGTCATCCAACTCGGGAACTCTGGCCTCTTTCTAGAGCTCCGACCTGAAGATCACTGACGTCATGATTCCTAGTTGTCTTGAAAGCAACATAAATCCAGAGAATGCCAGACTTTGATGACAAAATTTGTCCACAAGAAGGACTGCCACGCCACCTTCCTGTTCAAGTGAGCACAGCACAACAAGGTGAGTCCAAAGTCTTGTATGCTGCTGAATAAATGATGTAATATGCCAGGGAGATATGTATACTGTAGCTAAGAAAGTAATACTAAGTGTATGTTGTGTAGTAAGCTGTTAGTAGCCCATATGCCTCACCCTAATAATTTGGTCCCTTTCCCCCTCATAACTTAGCCTACTGTTCTGACTTGGTGGTGCACATGTAGCCTATAGTCTGTTTTAGATACATTTCATCATCGAATATTGTAAGAGCTTTCATTGTCTGCTTATATACCCCCTTTATTTATCCTATGGTTCTGACTTGGTGTACAGGGAGAATACTGTAAGAACGGCCCATGTTCTGAATTCTGTCGCTGTGTAACATAGACACAGGGAGTCAGGAAGCAGGTGCAGTTAGTGAGTTTAATAATAACGAACATGGCATGATACAAAACAAGAGCCGCGTCTAACATAGAAACATAAACAATACTACCTGATGACTGATAACAATAGAGTGCTATATAAAGCGTAAGTAATCAAGGGAGTAATGAAGTCCAGGTGTGACTGATGATGAGATGCAGGTGTGCGTAATGATGGTTGCCAGGTGTGCGTAAAGATGGGTTGCCAGCACCAGTGGTTAGTAGACCGGTGACGTCGAGCGCCGGATTGGGGGAGAAGGAGTGGACGTGACACGCTGTACATTTCAAAAGTGCTGAACAAATAGTTATATTGACTACGTCCGTCTTAGCTCGCTCATTAATGTCTTAATCAAAATTACGGATTGCCTCTTATCCGCTCATCGTTCCCTTATGCCATAGTTTGTACATCTCAATTGTCAGTAGAAACCACATTTGTTTAAGCAAGTCAGCCATATCAGCTATGTTTTTTAAAAAGGCAGTAAATGAAGCTGAATGAACTGTTTTGCTGCCAGACAAGGCTCCGCTGATAGCCAGATGTAGCGATGGTAAGGATTCACTCCATGGTGCTGAAAAGAAAGCTATGCTGTTGGGACAGCTTTATGTAGGTCCTAACAGTTTGTGGGCACCGTTTGTCACCGTTATAGTGCAATTAATGTATTGTTTAGTGTTGTGTTGTGGCTTTGCTGGCATGCATCTAAAAAGAAAATGTTGCGTTTGCCCCACCAAGATTTACATGCTAAAATCGCCACTGAGGAGCTGAACTGTACTCCACCTCACAGGTGCTTGCCTGGCTCAGGGTTTGTCTTTCATCCTGTCACTGTATACAACGATATACGCAGGATGATTGCTGTCCAAACATAGCCCATTGAAGAAATCCAAGATGGCTGCCTTCAAGGACTGAGAGACCATTGTCAGGCAGGGGTGTTTTTAGAGCTCATCCCTCTCCCTTTCCCTGTGCCTCTGTGTTGGTGAGGAGCAGAGGTCTCTGAGGTGTGGTCATTCACTCCAGCGGTCATAGAGAACATCAACATACAGTCGAGAGAGAGAGAGAGAGAGAGAGAGAGAGAGAGAGAGAGAGAGAGAGAGAGAGAGAGAGAGAGAGAGAGAGAGAGAGAGAGAGAGAGAGAGAGAGAGAGAGAGAGAGAGAGAGAGAGAGAGAGAGAGAGAGAGAGAGAGAGAGAGAGAGAGAGAGAGAGAGAGAGAGAGAGAGAGAGAGAGAGAGAGAGAGAGAGAGAGAGAGAGAGAGAGAGAGAGAATTAGTCAGTGAAAGAGAAAGATAGAACAACAGCAATACAGAGCTATTAAGCACACAGCTGCAAGCCCCACCAGGCAAGCCCTGCGCTGCAGATCTGCGTGTTGCCAGAGCTGGGATCACTCCCACACACACACACACTCCCTAACTAATAAAGCACATCTAAAATGGCCAGGGATCCCTGGTGAGGGGACCAGAAGGCCACAGGATCAGCAAACACCTGCTTTTTTGGGCCCTTATGCTCCTCAGTTGGAGTGTGCAAGCAGAGTGGAGGACTTACAGAACCTCACAGCATGCAGCCCAGGGACCAGGCAGGCCCCCTGTTAATGATAAAACGCTCCCAGAACATTGCTGCCTAGTTCTGCTTTAGCTGTGAATTTACATAAAAGTATGATACTGAGACAGGCAGTGGGGGTAGAAGAATGGGGAAGGAGGTGTGTGAAATGTTTGGCTCGATCATCTAGAGAAGTATACTAACGTTCAAAAGTTTGGGGTCACTTAGAAATGTCCTTGTTTTCGAAAGAAATGCAATTTTTCTGTCCATAAAAATAACAGCAAATTGATCAGAAATACAGTGTAGACATTGTTAATGTTGGCAACTCCGGGATGCTGACCTAGGCAGAGTTGCAAATAAAAAGCCATATCTCAGACTGGCCAATAAAAATAAAAGATTAAGATGGGCAAAATAACACAGACACTGGACTTTTTTTTTGCAACTCTGCCTAGGTCAGCATCCCGGAGTCGCCTCTTCACTGTTGACGTTGAGACTGGTGTTTTGCAGGTACTATTTAATGAAGCTGCCAGTTGAGGACCTGTGAGGCGTCTGTTTCTCAAACTAGACACTCTAATGTATTTGTCCTCTTGCTCAGTTGTGCACCGGAGCCTCCCACTCCTCTTTCTATTCTGGTTGGAGCCAGTTTGCGCTGTTCTGTGAAGGGAGTAGTACACAGCGTTGTACGAGATCTTCAGTTTCTTGGCAATTTCTCGCATGGAATAGCCTTCATTTCTCAGAACAAGAATAGACTGACGAGTTTCAGAAGAAATGTATTTGTTGCTGGACATTTTGAGCCTGTAATCGAACCCACAATTGCTGATGCTCCAGATACTCAACTAGTCTCAAGAAGGCCAGTTTTATTGCTTCTTTCATCAGCACAAGAGTTTTCATCTGTGCTAACATAATTGCAAAAGGGTTTTCTAATGATCAATTAACCTTTTAAAATGATAAACTTGGATTAGCAAACACAACGTGCCATTGGAATACAGGACCGATGGTTGCTGATAATGGGCCTCTGTACGCCTATGTAGATATTCCATAAAAAATCAGCCGTTTCCAGCTACAATAGCCATTTACAACATTAACAATGTCTACACTGTATTTCTGATCAATTTGCTGTTATTTTAATGGACAAAAAATTGCTTTTCTTTTGAAAACAAGGACATTTCTAAGTGACCCAAACTTTTGAAAGATAGTGTACATTAAACACTAGTTCCACATTTACAGTATATTCCCATGACTGAACTGATCACATAAAGCCTCTACAACAAACAAGATGAATCCATAGGAATCCATAGTCCTCAGTGAAGTCCCACAACATGAACAAGCTGTCCAGCTGAATGCTGACATGGTTATTGTCTGAGACTTGTTGTTTGCTCCTCTGGTCTGGTTCGGTTGGGGGGGCGGTGTGTTTGTGACGGGGGGCTTGAGACTGCACACAGCGAGGGGCTCTGTGGATTCTCATATGCAGGAAAGGCCGAGGCAGGGGAGCATAGTGTGTTGTATGTGTATGTGTGTGTGTTTGAATATTTGTGTATGTGTGTGTGTGAGTGTGAGTGTGAGTGTGTGAGTGAACGAGTGAGTGTGTGAGTGAGTGAGTGAGTGAGTGAGTGAGTGAGTGAGTGAGTGAGTGAGTGAGTGAGTGAGTGAGTGAGTGAGTGAGTGAGTGAGTGAATGAGTGTGTGTTTGTGAGTGGTAGTAGTGTAAAGGAGCTTGACTAAACGTAGTGTTTGTACATAAATTGACATTTTAGGGAGATGTACACAGTCCCCCTGGCCTGTTTAAGATCCAGGAATAGTTTCCTAACAGTTTCAAGATGCCCTGCTCTGGCTGGGGTTCCAAATTTAAATCGGGTTTGACCTTGTTGAATAATGATGCTGGTTTAGTTCCCTCTGCTCTCTCTGGCTGCGAGCCAACCTGAACTCT
The DNA here is from genome assembly GCF_964263955.1 of Coregonus lavaretus. NCBI lineage: Eukaryota > Metazoa > Chordata > Actinopteri > Salmoniformes > Salmonidae > Coregonus > Coregonus lavaretus. Next base: position 27,166,766 of record NC_140014.1, on the reverse strand, counting down.
ACGCAATGTGCAAGTTTCTGAAAAAAAAGAGCTGATATCCTTTTAAAAGGTAGATGTTTACTGAGCCCCTTGAACTTGTTGAACGGAATACTGAGCTAAACTTCAGCTCTGTACAACAGATTTTGCAATTGTGTCATAAACATGTTTGGTTTATGCTTCCTGTTTATATGGTCTGTGGAAGTGGAGAGGACATTAAAACAGGACGTCTGGAGCTGAACTACTGTATCTCCGCCCGCTGGGGCTCCTCAGTCTCAAGTGCTGTGGGCAATGGCATCTCTGTCTCTCTCTGTCTCTCTCTGTCTCTCTCTCTCTCTCAGGCATACACAGATAAAAAGAGCAATAATTAGTAATCAAACTGTACAAAGTTTCTCTATCGCAAAGCTCATCTAAAGATAGATTTCTCCTTCTGTGTGACTCCTTCATTCACATCCCCATAGCATTTTCAATTATTCACCCATTAAAGAACCCACAGAGGTCATTAAAACAGAGGGCTCCAGTAATGCATCCAAGGAGTTAAAGACAGCTGCCAACATCTGTAGCTGTAGCTGGCTTGTAATTGTGAGGCCCAGCAAGCGAGCGGGCGGCATGTTGGAAAGGGGGGCTGGCAAGCTGCATATTTAAGCCAAGTGCTCACAGTGCGCCTTTCCGGCCTGCCATGTGGACTCAATGATGGTGTCCAGGGGCATGCTCCGTTCCTATGAAATATTAAATCTGCTGCCGGCCCCCGAGCATGACAGACCACCTGCAAACAAGCGTGGAGTGCGGCGAGCGAGAGGATTGGATGTCCCACAGCACACACGCACACACAGTTACACAAACACAGTTGCACACTCACTGACATTGTCTAAAAATGTCCCAAGCAAGCACACATGCATTTACATAGACACACTAAGCTTGAAAAGCATGTAGGGCCTACCAGTTATGCACGTATTCACTGCCACTGCATGCATTCTAAAAATACCAACATCATGTCAAAAAGGTGCCTCCATTACTGTTGAATGCATGACCTTGTATTACCCCTCTCTAACTGCTGATAGTGTGACCAATCTCAGTGATTCACAGCTGTGTCACATATAGGTCCCAGAGGTGACAGGACACACACACTGGATGCGCTGAGCTGACCCTTCACGCCCTCTACAGGATCTCTGACCACTCTGGCTTTAGAAGCACTAGTATACACTATAGAGTACATCCGTTTATTCTGCAGCACGCGATGTGCAAGGACCCTTCTCATAAACTCAAGGGTGTGTACAGGAAACTACCAGCAGCTGAGAACAACGACGAAGAGAAGAAGAAAAAGAACGGCACTCGGAATGTTCAGAGACCCGTGGAAGGAACTTCAGCCTCCTTGGAAACGCGGCCAAGAGGACGACGGGTGCTTGACGACAGCCGTCCCCTCAGGGGCCTCGTCCGTTTACACGTCGCGCGGGTGGCCTCCCGCCCCACCCGCCTGCCCAGATGTGCCTTTGTTTATGTGGAGCAGAAGTCCTGACAACCGGCCTGAGAATGCTCCTAGTAAACAGTAGAGGGTGCCGCCGTGACCGCAGCTAGGAAAAACCAACCACACTGGTTTTAGCTTATTGTTTGCAGTTGACTACAGGTTCAGGATCAGTTCTGTGTCCCATTCATTTTGCCTTGAACCAATCAGCCTTGTTACAAGTGTTATGGGCAGTTGATAGGCCTAGTTCACTCCAAAACCAAGGTTTGTCTTACCAAGTTCTTACCAAGTTCTCCAAGTTCTCCAAGTTCTCCAACCTCTTTAAACCCTGACTGCCACAATCCTTTAGAAACCCCATGTATCAAATAACCTCTCTGTTCAACTCCATCACCCCACTGACTGACCATCCCTGCCCTCTGCCCTGTGACTCAAGCCAGAGTGATGCAGGCCCACTGAGCCTCTGACAACTGAGAGTTCAAATGAATCCTCCATGGCATGGCACATTGTTGTTGTAACTTCAAATACTTACTTCCTCCCGTCCTCGTGCTATTTCAGCCTAGTAAGTCTGTCAGAGAACTGAAATGAATTGAACTGAAAATATTTCTAAGACAATAGTGACACCTTATGGACATTTTGTTAATGTTTTCTCATGTTCATATGCAGGTAAGCCTTAAGCTGAATGAATTTTCAAAAGCACCACAAAATATAGGTGCTTTTAGCAACGCGGTGTACAAAAACAGTCCGTGGGAAGCCAGAAGTTAAATACAATTTCATTTCAACTTACTGTGCCGGTAGGCAGGACGGTTGGTCATTATGACGGTAGGAACTTGAGACAAAATATTTAAAGGATTGTATTATTAAACAGACGTTCCAAACGTGGGTCTATTGTAGACCCACTTGCTCTCTGCTTACCTTATGTCAAAATAAAAGTCCTGCATGTGCGCCATATGTGGACAAAAAAGGAATAACGTGGGGGACTTTTATTTTGACATGAGGTAAGCAGAGAGGAAGTGGGTCTAAAATATACCCACGTTTGGAAAGTCTGTTTAATAATACAATCCTTTAGATATTTTGTCTCAAATTGCCCCATCATAATGATCAACCTTCCTGCCCATTGACACAGTAAGTTGAAATGGAATTGTATTTAACTTCTGGCATCCCACGGACTGTTTTTGTGCAACCAGATACAATTGAAAGCAACGCTAGTGTATGTAAAAGCACCTACACAAAATATGTTGTTTTGAATGAATGTCTTCAATTTCACATGTTCTCAAGGCAAAGTTAAATCAAAGCGCAATTAAATTCACCTAGAATAAATTATAATGTTCCTGGAATACATAGGGGAGAGTGGGGTAAATTGAGCCATAGGTGTAAATTGAGGAGGAAACCATACACAAAATTAATAATTTGACTAAATATTTAGAAAAGGTCATCATTTCATGGAGTCTGTGAAGGAAGAAACCACATGGAAAAAGTGGTAAGCAAGTTAGGTCCAAAAAAATGATTTTCACCAAGTCAAAAACATTTATTGTGTTAGAGTTTTCATGATGCTTGTGTAAAAAACTAAGTAGATAATTTTAAAATGGTTCTATACATCTCTATGAGCTTGAATATGAGGTCCTAAACCTAGAATGAAAGTGCATCCTTATAGCTATGTGGGCTAATGTAGTCCAAATGTTTGCCTTGTGGTAAGTTGAGCCAATGGCCATGGGGTAAGTTGAGCCAATGGTTAAGCCAATGGCAAGTTGAGCAAATTGAAGTGTTTTCTTCCCAGGCGTAATGCAAGGCATTATTGGTAAGAACAGGGCCTGGCCTATGTTTAAAGTGATTGAAAAAGTACAAAGTGTTTGTTAGGTGTCAAGCCTGTGTTAAAAGATGCTTACAATTTTTAAAACACAAAAAGCGATTGTGATTGTGTTGAATTATTTTTGGGAAATAAAGATATACATGGTTTAAAAAAGGTTTTGGTAACATTTTAGTCAGTACAGAAATTTGTAGGCAGCTTAACTTACCCTGTTCCGCAGCTCAAAATATACCATACCTGTGCCAAGAGACCACTTTTTTTGGACAAGCAATGTTTTCAAAACTGTGATGTTTACATGAATTCTAATTATTTCCCGGGATACACAACATCCTGAAATAAATAAATACTAAATATAAATAAAATAAATATACATATATTTATTTATTTCAATTGACTGAGTGATGCTGAATGTAAAAAATGGCTCGACACACCCCACTCTCCCCTATCATAAAACCAGCAAAACACTTACTCTGATGTCACAACTTTCAAACTCACAATTCAGCAGAGCTGTTTTTTTCAAGGCATCATGGCAGATCACAGAGACAAGGGACTTCAAGATTACAGAAGAAATTGATGGACGCCTGAAAGAATGTACAGTATGTATTCGTTAATAATTAACATCAGTTTCTCTTGTATGACACATCGTTTCCGTCAATAGCCAGGCTTTACAGACACTATTTGACTCAATCAAAACAACTGTCCATGTCGCTTTGCCATCATGCAACACTCTTCCCACTCCCTCATTTCTTCTATCTAACATAACTCCCTCCCTAGGCTCTGGGGCCTGAGAGGGTATCACCAAATATATTTATAACTAACCCAATATAGTTAATCTGTGTCGTTTACAATGGGAGCAAATGAAGCATAGTGGGCAGAACAAACAAGGAGGTTGACAAAGCCAAGCACAAGCTAGCGAGATCCTATTGGCGCGTTGTAGCATATATTTGCATATTTCCGTTAGGGAACATCTCCTCTGTGAAGTGCACTCCTAAACAATGCACATTTTAAAAACTTTGTCAGAAGTGTCAAGTCTACAAAACTTAGTGCACTGTGTTCGTAACAGATTCTAGTTTTGGGAACAGAAACATTTATTGAGATCAGATGTTTCATCAATGAGAAAATTAGCAGAATGTCGGCCCAGTTTCACCTAGTTCCATCCTCTGCCACCACCCGCAAGTGGACTTCCTCTCACTACCATATTTGGTGGTTAGAAAACTTTTTAAACGGATGCTTCAGCTTTATAGCCCCTTTGACGTGTCTTGGTTACACCTTCTGTCTGTGGTATCACTGCTCGTGACAACACCTCATGTAACTCCTTCCCTGAGAAATCTTTTATTCCCAAGAACCGCTCTGCCGCATCCACAATAATGTCTTCCTGGGCTTTCCCTCCACTTTATCCGTGCCATTGATCACCATTGCCATAAAAACATGTAACATGTAACATCCCTGGATCCTGCTGGTGGGAAGTCAACTCTGCAGCCTGCATTGAAGGCCTACCCAACACTATGGAGTCCTCAGGATGACCTTTCATTCCCTCCACCCTTTTGACAGCCTCTGCATATGAAAAAAATGAAATGCTCTAAACGGCCCTGACTTTGGCAACCTCATTCTCTTTCACCCTCGTCGGGCGCTCTGAAGATGTAGGTATGTGCTTTCCACCACAGTTGCAACACTTCACATCTTCTTCATAACATTCATCATGACCTACTTTTCCACAACTTCCACATCTTGGATTCCTCCGCCTGCAGACACTCTCTACATATCCAAACATTGTACACCATTTACACTCCAACAGCCTGGAAATAAAAGCTCTTACAGGAAAGTACACAAACCACAGCTTCACTCGGATCGGGAGGGACTCCACATCAAAAAACACAAGAATAGACAAGCTATTTTTTTTCTTGCCATTGACCCAATGATTCATCCCCTGTGCATCAACCACACCAGGAATAATTTTCAGCTCCTCGATGACCACTTCTTCTGAGACTCAAGCAATTACTCCCTTGGCAGCAGCTACTCTTCCTGGGGTCCAGCACAGTTAAGGCAATTATTCAATTTTTTAAACATTACAATCCATTCACAACAGATTTCACAACACATTAAGTGTGTGCCCTCAGGCCCATACTCTACTACCACATATCTACAACACAAAATCCATGTGTACATGTGTGTATAGTGCGGATGTTATTGTGTGTGTGTGTGCATGTGTCTGTGCATATGTTTGTGTTGCTTCACAGTCCCCGCTGTTCCATAAGCTGTATATTTATCTGTTTTTTCAATCTAATTGTACTGCTTGCATGACTTACTTGATGTGGAATAGAGTTCCATGTAGTCATAAAAAAACAGAAATATCACATTTACATAAGTATTCAGACCCTTTACTCAGTACTTAGTTGAAGCACCTTTGGCAGCGATTACAGCCTCGAGTCTTCTTGGGTATGACGCACACCTGTATTTAGGGAGTTTCTCTCATTATTTTCTGCAGATCCTCTCAAGCTCTGTCAGGTTGGATGGGGTGTCTTTAAGAGTCCGGCAGTTCTGTGATTGGTCCAGAGTGGATCTTCAGAATGTCCATCTGAGCCTGCTCATTGGTCAGCTCAGTGTCTGTAGATACAAAGCCTTAAATTCTGGCTTTGTATCTACACACACTGAGCTGCCCAATGAGCAGGCTCGGATAGACATTCTGAAGATCCACTCTGGACCTGTCACGAATACCACCGAGGCTGCTCCTCCTCCTTGCTCGGGCAGGCTTCGGCGGTCGTCGTCCCCGGAGTACTAGCTGCTACCGCTTGATGTTCTCGATGTTTGTTTGGTCTTGTCTAGTTGGTGCACCTGTTTCGTCTTCTGTATTGATTATGTCACCTATAAGTTACCCTTTGGTTTTGTTTGCAGTTGTGTGTTATTGTCCGCCTGTCGTTTGTCTAGGTTCGGTATATTTTGTGCATGAGTGTATTTTACGCGTTGCGTGTAGTCTTTCGCCTCCTGTGTTTTACGAGGCCATTTATTTGTATTTGTTCATTGAGTCTCAGTAAAGTCGTTTTGACTTATCCGCTGTGTCCTGCGCCTGACTTCACTACCACATCCACAAGTGTACCGTGACAGAATAACACACCATTACTATGGGTTAGCTGCCAGGACGCCAGGATCCAGCAACTCGGATCAGCCATGCAAGAAGTCATGAACACCCTGCGCCGATGGGAGCGAGGAGGCATGCCCACACCTCCTCCTACCTTACCACCACCATCGGCCAGCCCCACCATACCAGCTCCGGAGTCCAGTGGGATTCGGCTCTCACTCCCGAGGGCATATGATGGCACCGCAGCCGGGTGTCAGGGGTTCCTCCTTCAAGTGGAACTCTACCTGGCAACCATACACCCGGCGCCCTCGGGATACGAGAGCGTCTCCGCCCTCATCTCCTGTCTCTCCGGCAAGGCGTTGGAGTGGGCCAACGCCGAATGGAGGGGAATAGACGCCGCCACCATCAGCTACGCGGAGTTCTCCCGCCGCTTCAGGGCTGTTTTCGATCATCCCCCTGAGGGTAAAGCGGCGGGGGAGCGTCTGTTCCACCTTCAACAGGGGAAGAGGAGCGCACAGGAGTTCGCCCTGGACTTCCGGACTCTAGCGGCGGATGCGGGGTGGAATGAGAGGGCCCTCATCGATCACTATCGGTGCAGCCTGCGTGAGGACGTTCGACGAGAGTTGGCCTGCAGGGACACCAATCTAACCTTCGACCAGCTGGTGGACATGTCAATCCGTCTGGATACCCTGCTGGCCACCCGCGGACGTCCAGAGTTGGGGCCGTCCATTCCATCCATCAGCATCTCCGAGCCGAGCCCTATGGAGCTCGGGGGTGCTGGCGCTAGAGAGAGGAGGAGAGAGAGCCCGAGGGGGGCCGTCCCCTGCACCAACTGTGGCCGTGGAGGACACACGGCGGCTAGGTGCTGGGGAGGGTCTCCAGGGATTCGAGGCAACAGGTCGCGCACTGGGGAGTCATTCCAGGTGAGTAGGCGCCCAACTCACCCAGAGCTCTCTGTTGTTCACATGTGTATACCTGTAGTATTTCCTCATCTCATTCCCAGCATAAGGCGCTAGTCGATTCAGGCGCAGCTGGGAATTTCATTGACCGCAAATTTTGTGTTAAGTTAGGGATTCCCCTCCTGCCCGTTGATGCACCCTTCCCTGTCCATGCCCTAGATAGCCGTCCGTTGGGATCTGGGAGGTCGATTGATTAGGGAGGTCACTGCGCCACTAAAGATGAAGACGCAGGGGGTTCATGAGGAGATCATTAAATTGTACCTGATCGACTCTCCTGCATATCCCGTGGTGCTGGGGCTTCCTTGGTTAATCGCCCATGACCCCACCATTTTGTGGCAACAGAGGGCTCTCAAGGAATGGTCTGTCCAGTGTGTCGGGCGATGTTTAGGTGTTTCCGTCGGGGCGACCACGGTGGAGAGTCCAAAACCAAGTGCCCGCAATGCACATTCCCCCCGAGTATGAGGATTGGGCACTCGTGTTCAGCAAGACTAGGGCGACACGATTGCCACCTCATAGACGGGGAGATTGTGCGATAAACCTCCAGGCAGGTGCGGCTCTTCCACGGAGCCATGTGTATCCTCTGTCTCAAGAGGAGACGGCGGCTATGGAGACATACATAGCCAAGTCCCTGAGACAAGGATACATACGGTCCTCCACTTCCCCTGCGTCCTCAAGATTCTTTTTTGTGAAGAAGAAGGATGGAGGGTTGCGCCCGTGTATTGATTACTGTAGTCTCAATCAGATCACTGTCAAATACAGTTATCCTCTTCCTCTGATTGCGAGTATGACTGAATCATTACGCGGAGCACGTTTCTTCACAAAACTGGATCTCAGGAGCGCCTACAACTTGGTGCGCATTAGGGAGGGAGATGAATGGAAGACAGCATTTAGTACCACCTCGGGTCATTATGAGTATCTCGTCATGCCATACGGGTTAATGAATGCTCCTTCAGTCTTCCAATCCTTTGTGGACGAGATCTTCCGAGACCTGCATGGGCAAGGTGTGGTAGTGTACAATGACGACATCCTAGTGTACTCTTCTACACGAGCCGAGCATGTAGCCCTGGTGCGCCGAGTGTTGGGTAGGCTGTTGGAGCATGACTTGTATGTCAAGGCAGAGAAATGTCTGTTTTTCCAGGAGTCCATCTCCTTCTTGGGTCATCGGTTGTCCGCGTCAGGGGTGAAGATGGAGATTGACCGTGTGTCGGCTGTGCGTAATTGGCAGACTCCAACCACCGTTAAAGAGGTGCAGCGGTTTTGGGGTTTTGCCAATTACTACCGGAGGTTTATCCGGGGTTTTGGACAGGTAGCAGCTCCCATCACTTCCCTGCTGAAGGGGGGCCCGGTGCTTTTGCAGTGGTCGGCTGAGGCGGACAGGGCGTTTGGTAAACTGAAGGACCTGTTCACTTCGGCTTCGGTGCTGGCGCACCCGGACCCCGCTTTAGCGTTCCAGGTGGAAGTGGACGCGTCAGAGGCCGGGATTGGGGCAGTATTGTCGCAACGCTCAGGCACGCCTCCTAAGCTCCGTCCCTGCGCTTTTTATTCTAAGAAGCTCAGCCCGGCGGAACGAAATTATGACGTAGGGGACAGGGAGCTGCTAGCCGTGGTTCAAGCCCTAAAGGTGTGGAGGCATTGGCTTGAGGGGGCTCAACACCCTTTTCTCATTCTGACTGACCATCGTAACTTGGAGAACATCCGGGCAGCTAGGAGATTGAACCCTCGTCAGGCTAGGTGGAACATGTTTCTGACCCGGTTCGTTTTTAAGATAACTTACATCCCAGGGTCCCAGAACGGCAAGGCAGACGCCCTGTCCCGGCGGTATGACACAGAGGAGAGGTCCATTGAGCCCACTCCCATACTGCCGGAGTCTTGTCTGGTGGCACTGGTGGTGTGGGAGGTCGATGCGGAAATCGAGCGGGCGTTACGCACCGACCCTACTCCTCCAGAGTGTCCAGTGGGGCGGACGTACGTTCCGCTCGAGATCCGTGATCGTCTCATATATTGGGCTCATACGTCACCCTCCTCTGGACATCCAGGTATTGGCCGGACAGTGCACTGCCTTAGTGTTAAGTACTGGTGGCCAACATTGGCTAGGGACGTGAGGGTTTATGTCTCCTCCTGCTCGGTGTGCGCCCAGTGTAAGGCACCTAGACACCTGCCCAGGGGGAAGTTACAACCCCTGCCCGTTCCACAACGGCCGTGGTCTCACCTCTCGGTCGACTTCGTCACGGACCTTCCCCCCTCTCAGGGGAATACCACTATTTTGGTCGTTGTGGATCGGTTCTCTAAGGCCTGTCGTCTCATTCCCATGCCGGGTCTCCCTACTGCCCTACAGACCGCTGAGGCTTTATTTACCCACGTCTTCCGGCACTACAGGGTTCCCGAGGATATAGTGTCTGATCGGGGTCCCCAGTTCACCTCCAGGGTCTGGAGGGCGTTCATGGAATGCTTGGGGGTCTCGGTTAGCCTTACCTCGGGTTTCCACCCTGAGAGTAATGGGCAGGTGGAGAGAGTGAACCAAGATGTGGGTAGGTTTCTGAGATCATATTGCCAGGGCCGGCAGGAGGAGTGTCGGGGTATATCCCCTGGGCAGAGATGGCCCAGAACTCTCTTCGCCACTCCTCTACTAACCTGACCCCTTTCCAGTGTGTGTTAGGGTATCAGCCGGCTCTGGCACCATGGCATCAGAGCCAGATCGAGGCTCCTGCGGTGGATGAGTGGTTTCGGCACTCGGAGGAGACGTGGAACGCTGCACACGTACATCTGCAGCGGGCTATCCGTAGGCAGAAGGCGAGCGCCGATCTCCACCGCAGTGAGGGTCCAGTATACGCACCTGGAGATCGAGTCTGGCTCTCAACTCGAAACCTGCCCCTTCGCCTGCCCTGCCGGAAGCTGGGTCGGCGGTTTGTGGGGCCATTTAAAGTCCTGAGGAGATTGAACGAGGTATGCTACAAGTTACAACTGCCTAATGATTATCACATTAACCCCTCGTTCCATGTGTCTCTCCTCAGGCCGGTAGTAGCTGGTCCACTCCAGGACAGTGAGATAAGAGAGACTCCTCCGCCCCCACTGGACATCGAGGGGGCTCCGGTGTACACAGTCCGGTCCATCGTGGATTCGAGACGTCGGATGGGGGGTCTACAATATCTCGTGGAGTGGGAGGGGTACGGTCCGGAGGAACGGTGCTGGGTGCCCAGGAGGGACATTTTAGATCCCTCCCTCCTGACGGAGTTCCACCGTAGTCATCCCACGCGCCCTGCTCCGCGTCCTCCTGGCCGTCCCCGAGGCCGGGGTCGGCACACGGCTGGAGCCGCGCGTCAAGGGGGGGGGGGGGTACTGTCACGAATACCACCGAGGCTGCTCCTCCTCCTTGCTCGGGCAGGCTTCGGCGGTCGTCGTCCCCGGAGTACTAGCTGCTACCGCTTGATGTTCTCGATGTTTGTTTGGTCTTGTCTAGTTGGTGCACCTGTTTCGTCTTCTGTATTGATTATGTCACCTATAAGTTACCCTTTGGTTTTGTTTGCAGTTGTGTGTTATTGTCCGCCTGTCGTTTGTCTAGGTTCGGTATATTTTGTGCATGAGTGTATTTTACGCGTTGCGTGTAGTCTTTCGCCTCCTGTGTTTTACGAGGCCATTTATTTGTATTTGTTCATTGAGTCTCAGTAAAGTCGTTTTGACTTATCCGCTGTGTCCTGCGCCTGACTTCACCACCACATCCACAAGTGTACCGTGACAGGACCAATCACAGAACAGCCGGACTCCTAAATTCTGGGTTTGTATCTACAGACACTGAGCTGCCCATGCTGTGCTGTGGATGTGACTGAATTGAATGATGAAATTCAGTCGCATGTTGTTAATTTCATGGTGGGCTTTAACTTGAATTTCTTTGCAGATTACGAGGCCATTGTGAAGTTGTCTGATGGATTTAATGGAGCTGATTTAAGGAGCGTGTGCACTGAAGCAGGTTAGGAACCTATCCAACACACTGTATTTTGACATCGTAAAAACAAGCCATTCATTCACTGTCTGTTCCTATGTGTGTTTCCCAAGTATGTTTGCGATCCGTGCTGATCATGATTATGTGACCCAGGAAGATTTCATGAAGGCCTTCGCAAGTTTGCAGATTCGAAGAAACTGGAAACCAAGCTGTATTACAAGAGTATATGATAGTACCACCAACCAACCTATCAGGAAAAAATATAATAATTTACATGGTATTCTTTGAGTCTGGAAAGAGTAAAGGAACAGACGACAAAAAAACTAACATATTTGTGGTCTTAATGCATTCTAAGTGTATATCTCATAGACATAGTTTTACACGTTTAGACACCACTAATACAGACCTATGTGGTGAAATATATGGTTAGATTTTTCTTTTAGTAATTTGCATAAGAATACATAGTTAAATAAACTGCCAACCATCTTATGTCCTTTCATATAATTCTCTTAATGCCCGTCCAGAGGTTACTGAGTAATACACCAGTCTGTGTAAAATATCCTTAAAGCCCGCATCCGTAGTTGCTTTTCACAACAGAAGGCGCCCACTGCTTGTGTTGTGAGAGGAAAAAATAGAGTTTGAACGAAAACATGGGGGTTTGACCCAGTGACTCCCTAAAAACACGCTAGTTTGCAAATTCCAAGAAACTGGAATCCAAGCTGTACTACAAGTGTACATTATAGTACCACCAACCAACCTATCAGGAAAAAATATAGTAATTTACATGGCATTCTTTGAGGCTGGAAAGAGTAAAGGAACAGACGGCAAAAACAAACATATTTGTGGTCTTAATGCATTCCAAGTGTATATCTCATAGACATAGTTTTACACGTTTAGACACCACTAATACAGACCTATGTGGTGAAATATTTTTATTTTTATTTTTTTCTAATTTGCATAAGAATTCATATTTAAATAAACTGGCAACCATCTTATGTCCTTTCATATGAGTCTCTTAATGCCCGTCCAGAGGTTACTGAGTAATACACCAGTCAGTGTAAAATATACTTAAAGCCCGCATCAGTAGTTGCTTTTCACAACACAAGCCGCCCACAGCTTGTGTTGTGAGAGAAAAAATAGAATGAAAACATGGCGGTTTGGCCCAGTGACTCCCTAAAAATACACCACTTTGATACAGCTACAAACGGAAGTGACTTTTCGTAGCAAGTTAACAGAGGATTGTCCCTAACCCTTTTCCTAACCTTAACCAAATTCTCCTAACCTGCTACGTTAATTCTCCTCACCTGCTGCATATGTTCTGCTAACCTGCTACGAAAAAGCAACTTCCGGTTGTCGCTGTATCGAGGTGGCTTGTTTTTGGGGAATCTCGTTTGACTGAAACTATCTCACCAGAAAAAGCATCAGAGCGAGTGAAACAGCGCCCCTCTGTCTTACTATATGTAGCCCATGTATCTCATGCTGTCTGGCCAAGTATAACATGCCATACTCTTTTTGGCCAGACAGCATCAGATACATGGGCTACACATGCTGAGACAGATGGGCGCTGTTTCGCTTGCTCGGATGCTTTATCTGAGATTGATGAGTCTTTCTGTCAGCGTGCGTCTCGGTCAAATAAATGATTAATATTTAAATATTTCATTTGGACGAGCAAGGAGGTATGGGAGGGCGGGCCAGGCACCCTAATGCCCGCCCATTATGCCGGCCCTGCTCATTGACAGTTTTAGATGTTTAGACACCACTAACACAGACTTATGTGGTGAAATGTGGTTTGTTTTTTTGTTTTCCTAATTTGCATAAGAATACATATTTAAATCAACTGCGAAGCATCTTATGTCCTTTCATATGATTCTCTTAATGGCCGACCAGAGGTTACTGAGTAATACACCAGTCAGTGTAAAATATCCTTAAAGCTGCAATATGTAACTTTTTGGGCAACCCAACCAAATTCACATAGAAATGTGAGTTATAGATCTCTCATGCTCATTGAAAGCAAGTCTAAAAAGCTGTAGATATGTTCTATGTGCGCTATTTCTACGCTTCCAGGTCTTAAGTTTAGTTTTTGCATCTTTTACTTTCGGTTTGGTACACCAGCTTCAAACAGCTGAAAATACACTATGTTTGGTTATAAAAATATATATTTCACAGTGGTTTAGATGGTAAAATGACTCTCTACAAAATTGCTTGTTTTGTCACATAAACTGAAATTAGGCAAACTATTAGAATTTTAGCAACCAGGAAATGGCGGAGTGATTTCGGTATATTGCACCTTTAAGGATTTTTGGAATTCAGAGTCAAAACCACAAAGATGTGTCATGTACTTTTCATTATTGCGTTCAACAGTCACTAGTCTGATGAAATAAATGGTTGAGGTTTATTACAGAGAAAATGTATTTAAAAAAATTCAGTGAAGCATGTGTACATCTCTTCAGTGTCCAACTGACTTTGTCCTTAAAGTCCACTAAATGGTGAAAAAGCCTAAATGTACATTTCTGACTTAAAATAAATCGAATGATTACAGGTCAACGTGCCTTGTTGGTAACTGTAAAGGTCTTTACTGGGAAACACACAAATGTTCCTATTTTCTTTGATGTTGAATTTCAGAAAAGATGCCCCTCTAAAACTTGCTGCAATAAAAATGTCACCCTCTAAATATATATGCTGTCCTATTTTTTGATCCCATGAAGGTGTTGCATACTTTCAATGAACTTCTTTTGAGGTTATGGGTTACAGTCCGTTAGAATAATTACGGGTCAGTTAGAATAATTACGGCCACCAGGTGGTGGTAGAACACTTAGACGCACACCTTAATAGTCTGCCAAATGCTTGCTATGTCGCAGGGCTAGAGAGGACAGCATCCTGTATTTGACACTAGTATGCCCCAGCTTTAACCTTTACATGGCCTTGTAAATATTGTATATAGGCTACCTCGGATGACTTGTGACTTTCACATTTTCAGTATTGTGTAGCCTAAAATCTGCATTCCTGGATTTTTGGTCTTAACCGGTGACATTTGTATGTCAATGTATTCGGGAAAAGAGCTTCTAGCCTACTCTGGTATTATCATCCCCTCCAATTATGCAAATATAGTTGCAATAATTGAAAACAAATGTATATTTCTTTGGACATTGACACTTGGATATTCTGACCTGTGTTGTGTAACATAAATCGTTATGTAAGTGAGAAATAAGCAGACAATGGTGTGACAATTTTTGTTCATTCAGTTTAATTTTGGAGCATATCATATTGCCTTAGTGACCATCAATGAAGATAAATATCTGTATATAATGACGAGATGCTCATGTCTCCGCCCTAACAATGGTTATAGTTGACCCAAAGGCGTGAAGGCAGGCGACAAGCTTATGTCCAAAATAAGCCGATAGAAATGCATTGGGGTTATTTTTGACATATTTTGGCGAGAGTGAAACCTTTTTTTACGAAATTGTTTATCCCTTGCTATCGTCACGGCGGGTACGAGGCACCTATCCTTTGATTGGTTCGTAGTGATCCTGCTGCCATTGAAGAATTTGGAGCCGGTGTGAAGAGGGTGTGTCTGCAGCGACAGTACACGCCTCTTATATAAAAAGTAATTTCTGCTAGTCGAGATATCAAAAAGGCAAAATACATGAGAGCTGTTTGTTTCACCAAGGTCACGGCTCTGCTTCGATTTCTACTTTTCTGTACAAACGCTCGCGTTTAATTTACTTTGCTGAACGTTTTTTGGTGGGAAAAGAAGGCATCAATATCGAAGTAATTCCTTAATAATCAGAATCAACGGCAGGTGTGAATTCATGTCTGTATATTCTCCCCAAATATACTGGTAAGTATTATTTTTGTCATGTATATATTATTTTTTTACACCTGAGACTTCAGTTCGATGTTGATGAAACATTTTCGAATAAAGTTTCATTATTGCATGTAGCCAGTGATGTGATATCTAGCATTGTCTTTATATTTGCTAATGGCTATAATAGGTATAATCAATAGAGAACTAAGATGCTTGGGAAAATGTATGTAAATCAAAAGAAAGTATTTACTGCTTCAAACCATTACAAATGCGCTCTTGAATCTGTCAGGGTGCAGTCAGTGGCATAAAAAAAAAAAAACTTTATAAATCCACCCGAAAGAAAGATCACAAACAAAGCACTCCACATTTTTGGAATTCTGTTTTTCAAATGGTGACCGGTGTCAAGCGGCCCACCAAGACTGACTATCCAGGTGTGGTGTCTGAGGTTTACCTTTTTTGCTTTCACAAGGGGACATCATAGGCAGGTTAGCGTTTTTTTTTGCAGAGTGGTCACTAGCTGGCATTGTCATAAAATCGGATTTTAAACCTAACCTTAACCACACTGCTAACCTTAAGGCCTAACTCTAACCTTAAATTAAGACCAAATGCACATTTTTGTTTTCCATAATATTTACAATATAGCTAATTTTGATTTTGCAGATGACCCATCTAGCCGAACTCACTCAGTTCTGCTTCCAGGGCAAGATTCATAACAATAAACGTCAACCTGCACATCCTCGATGGGCAACCTAATGTTTTCACTTTGCAATGGGAGCATTGAGATGCAATACCTTTTAGTCAGACTACTGATAATTGCAGAAGGAATAACATAACATGAGCCGACCTTGGTTTCTCGACAAGCAACGATATGAAACTGTTCAACCATACTACTGTTTCACATTGTTTGTCCTTTAGTGGGTAGGCAATTTACCTTTATTGGTAAGCTATTGTGGTGGGGTGCAATAGAGGGAGATGGAATGAGGCTCTTAACCTATTGGCGGTCTGTCCATCACCCAGAGGAGGCCTGTGACTCAATCTCTCCATTTTACTCTGTGTACTCTGATCTCCATATAGGCTTTTAACGTTGCATTAAGGATTAGAAGACTTCGTCCAAATACTTAATGCAATAAATTGTTTTTCGCTTCTGTGTTTTTTTTGTCCTCTGCAAGTCTCGGTTTGCCTGCACCAGGAAGTG
This sequence comes from Coregonus lavaretus, assembly GCF_964263955.1. NCBI lineage: Eukaryota > Metazoa > Chordata > Actinopteri > Salmoniformes > Salmonidae > Coregonus > Coregonus lavaretus. The sequence goes on along the minus strand of NC_140014.1, from coordinate 27,150,552 downwards.
AAGACCCGACCCTATGACTTACAGTAACCACAAAGCTTCTCGTCTGCGCTTTCAGTGTGCTTCTCTGTTCTTCAGATACCTCTGTGCTACATGGGGTACCCTTTTGCTAAGATCTCTTGATTATTGTTTCCCCATGCATTGCTGCCTAATATAGCACTTTGCAGTTACTTTTTCAAAGCTCACTGCAGGAAAAAAGTAATTGTGTTTCAGGTTTATCATGTCATAAGTGCAGTCCCATGGGATGCATTTGACAGCTTTCAATGTTTTACCAGGGGCAGTTGTTGCATTTGTGGGTGTTACACTTGTAGGTGAGTGACAACTCACACTATCACATCCCTGGTAAACAGGAAGACCCCTTTACTTTCATTTCTATCTTTTCTTTTTACACGTTTGAACTCTTGAAACGAGAACATGTAATTCTCCTATAAAGTGATCAGGCCATCATGGACCAAATGCCTCTACTTTGGCACCTTGGCATTATGTCCTCAAGTTGTGCTGGAGCTGGAAGTAAACATGAGCTTGTTCCGTCCAGTCAGTAACACAGTAACAGTGTTTCCTGTATTCTGAGAAGGCTGAGCTCAGCAAAGAAGCCTATGGACTGGAGCAGCGATCTGGATATGGCCCATTAATTCCAACACGTTTCAGAGCGAGTGACGCGGCCCCCCCCCCCACCCCTACACACCTCCAGGTTGTGTGATTTGGCCGGCCGCCAGGCAGCCCAGCGGGTCACACTTTATTTGGATAGTCCGGATTTTCCATCTGTAGATGCTCTACAGCTGGTCATGCTATCAACAAGCTATATTGATAAGCAACTGCTTGCTAAGGTTACTGTTAGGCAGGGCCATCCGGCTCCAGGCATAAGCAACATAATATATTTTTGGAACTCAGTCGGGGTCTCAACTTACTTTGAAAGTTAGAATAGTAGAATACACAAGGTGCAAGTTGGACATTTGGTTGTGCATCAGCAATTTTTCTCTTGTTATGTCAGTCACTGACAGTCACTGACAGTCACTCAATTAGCCATGTCAGCTAAATATTTTTAGATTGGTAAAGTAGTCTAGCCAGCTATCTAAACTTGTAGTAATCATGGCCGAATACCGACTGGTCATGCAGGGCACGTGCCCAGGGGCCCTGACCTCCAGGGGGCCCCTATTTCTTTTGTTAGTCACTCTCACTCAGATATCATTAACATGGCATAAGTCAAGGCAAAATTTGTAGAATTACAGGAAATTCGATTTAAAATGGAAATGTCTCTCCACCCCATGGCAAAATGGGTAGGATTGCAGAACATTTGCTGTAAAACTGCAAATATTTTCTCTGCCCCATGCAAAATGAGTACAATTGCATGAAATTTGTTATAAAATTGCTAAAATGTCTCTCCTCCCCATTTGCAAAATGGGTAGAATTCCAGGACAATGTCGGGGGGGGCACTAAAATGTTTTACCCGTGAGGTGGGGAGGGGCCCAAAACCAAATCTCACTTAGGGCCCCAAAAAAGCTAGAGCCGGCCCTGCGGTTAGGTTTAGAATAAGATGAGGATAAGGGTTAGGGTTAGAGCGAGGGAAGAGTTGCAGGGTAGAGGAGAAGAATGTGCCTATTTGAAAGCTAGAGAAGAATGTGCCTATTTGAAAGCTAGAAAAAAAATTGTATCTTGCGACATGTTACATTTTAAAAAAGTAGCTCTCGTGCTAGAAAAGGTTGGAGACCCCTGCTGTAGATAGTCTGTAGAGCATCTACAGATGGACTATACAAATAGTGTTACCGCCCAGTTTTGGTATGGAATCTCAGCAGCAGCTTCGCCTTGTCGCCAAGCCTCCTCAGATGTATAATGTGCATAGCGAGACTCGGGAGGAGTAGAGGAGAAACAATGTTAATTATGCAAGACGTAATATTCTATCGTGTGCACCGGGTCGCATTGCTATGGGGATATATGTTTTGTCTCTGTCAGCACAGACTGGCAGATTACTTGGCATGACTGTATAGAACAATGTGTCCTCAATGTGTGTCATGTCCATACCATACACACTTGGAGGATGAAACAGCAGACAGCATACAGGGTAGGGTAATATTATTTTTAGTTACTGGGTCATTTGCCCTTTAGAGTTGATGGGATTGTGCAGCTTTGTAGAGAGACCTACCCTAAAGAACAAATCCTGACTGGCATCGATCCAGGAATTGGAGTCGTCACACTGTTCTCACCACAGATTCATCTAAAAATATATTTGACACTGTAAATGTAATGTTGGACAGACAGACCTTCACACATGCTCCATAATGATTAGCCAAAGCCCATCTAGATTGACCCACCCTTACCCCTCACTAGGTCTATATCTTTTGAAAATGCAGCAGGAAACCTCTGTGATCCTTAGTTTTATTTGTTTAGCCAGGACACGTGTTAGGACTGGCATTAGCCCATATAGGACTGGCATTAGCCCACATAGGACTGGCATTAGCCCACATAGGACTGGCATTAGCCCACATAGGACTGGCATTAGCCCATATAGGACTGGCATTAGCCCACATAGGACTGGCATTAGCCCATATGTGACTGTGTAGGCCTAGTTGTTTCTGTTGACAGTGCTAAAGATAGTCACTGAAGTGCCAAGCTGGCCGGTACCTGATCATGTCGCATGCCCATGGAAGATGGGACAGCAAGTCCAGCCAGAAGTTCTACTTGGCAATAGTCAGAAAGGAGCCATCCCAGGCCAATCCTGGTCAAGGATTAAGATTAAGATCATTTTAAAGTGGTTTTGAGTGAATATGTCCTTGACAAGTGGAGTGCCGTGACTGATCTTTGGCAGTGGGCATTAGAGAATTTGGGGTGCCCTTTTAGAATAAATGTGTACTTGGATGGGTGCTGCCAGGGTAGAAGTAGGAATGCACAACATTTGACCTCTTGGCCTCTGCATTAGTTGGCACAATGGCTTCAAAGTGTTGAACCTGTGAAGTGTTTCCTATCTGCATAGCCCATGGTAATCATTATCCTCATACATTTGGAGTTGTTTGATTATACAGAACACTTAACATGGCTCATTTCCACATTCTTTTTGGAAAAAAGGACACATTTTGTAACATCGGGCAGACACTTTTAGCAGTAATGGATTTGAATGGTATGTTCTCTCACTGGTTGAATTGTTACAGTACGTGTGCTCCTCATTGTGCCCCTTTATGTTTTATTAGGCCGATGTTCTGTTATTCTTAGCTGAGCAGGATGTTTATACGATCCCCGAGCAGAAATATGACTGGCAAAGGCAGAGTGTTTATCTTTCTCCTCGCTCTTCTGCACAGGTCTGTACTGTCACCACTCTGTGTCCATCCCTCTCCATGTGTCTCTGGCTTACCCTCTCTCCAATCTCAAGGGTCTTTTGACATATTTTCCACACTCATCCTTGAATATCCTTTGGACTAGTTTTTATTTTTAGATTTCCGGCTATTGTTGTCGCTGAACCAAGTCGACTGATTTGTAAAAGTATGAGAAGATTCCAGAAACCTATTCTGCCTTTGGGTCTTGGCTTGTGCTTTCCCCCTGCGGCCCCCACCTGCACAAAAATATTCTTCCAATTTGAATGTGACACATGGTATGCAAATTTGGGAATGGAAATATTGATTGTTTAACAGCAGTAGCCATTGCTTCAGGGTGTGGCAATGTGTTGCTGTGTCAATTGATTTATTGCACACATCTCTCCTTTTCAGTTTGAAGCCATTGACTCTTTCTGACAGATTCAGGATAGATTAACACTATAATGTATAGGGGCTTTGTCCCTTATCCTAAGGAATTTATACATCTCCTCAGTCCTGTATTATGGTACCATAAGGCCAATACCTTTTACATGAAAGTGACGTGTTGGAAAATGTGGATGGCATAGGGGCTTTATTTGCAATTATTGGATTGACAGAAGTTTAAAGATTTAATCTGGAACATAATCCCCATTGAATGAAATAATGGTTGTTGATCTCCAGTTGTTTTTCTCCAATCAGAGTATGAGGCAACTTTTTTGGTGCTTTTTAAACCGCTGTCACTGACAGGTGTTCTTTTGATGAAAAGTCTTGATTCCCACTGGAGACTGTCTTATCTTTACTGTGTGGGGATTTATAGGTTCTTGAATAATAAACATGGACATCTTAGAAAGAAGTCAACAAAGCAGTGAAGGAACATGAGTGAGTGGCAAACTATGAGTCATACGACACATCTCCATTTTTGCCCACAATCTCTTATGGTGAAAACATTTCATTTTCCGATCACAGGAAGTTTACAAACTGAAAGTGTCACTGAGGTTCCACTGTTGATTTCTCCATAAAGAGTCTGGAAGTCCAGTTCAGGGTCTTGTCTGACATTGTACATAGGATTACTGTCAAAATACCTCAGAAAAATATTCAGATATTCAGAAAAGAGAGCTTTTAAGATTAAGTTGAGACAGACTCCATCCGGAGCAACATATAAATGAAAAAAATGTAGGCTGCTTTTTTTAAGTGCACGTCATTGGTTTTACCTAAAATGTTTTGTTGGTCATGGCTACGGTATGTTGAAATGACCAACCACTAAACGTTCCATTGTTTCTACTGTAAAAGGAGGTTAATGGCACCCAATATTCACATTTTTGCAGAAACAAACTGACTTGTTATATTTGGACCAAGTCTGTGCTTGTTCTGCTCATCTGAGGCAGGTGGTCATCCATGTTTCCTGTCCCCTATGGTGGGTTGGCCACCCTGACCACAGTCCTTTGGACACTGACCGCTGTGCCACCAGACTTTAAATAGAAAGCATGAGAAGTGCACTCTGCTCGGCTGCCATCTTGGTTCTCAAACATCCCAAGAATAGATTTCCTGCCACATAGTACCTCCGTTCAGTCCCCCTGTTCAGTCATTTCTTACAGTGCTTCAGCATGTACAGTGCGTCTTGCTTCAACTAAAATGGAACGTTTGGTGAACCTTTGATGTAACTGAGGGTATTGGATCCCTCCCATGTTATAGGGTGTTATGGGTCCCTGTCAAATTGCACTGCACGCCCACAATGCATTCTCGCTATGGCTGTGTCCCCTCACTCCTAGTTGAAGCATACCTCATCCTGTATTTAGACATGGCTACCCAATGCAAACCACATCTCGGTGGTGGTGTAGCTGTGCAGTGCACCAAATCTATGCTGCATAGCCTGTCAGTGGTCAGACTAAATGAAAGCAAATGCATGCATAGAGACTAAACAAAAGACTGAACAAGGCTTATGCGTAGCTTTGTCATTGCAAAAACAATACCAAAGGGCCATATCTCATGCACAACAACTACATGACTGAAAGTCATACTCGGTCATCTTGCTGATAGGATTAATTTGCGTAACACTTGCCAAAGTAATAGCTACATGTAAATGATATCGCACCAACCTATCCATTCTCCATTGTACAGCACTATGATTGGGACACATGTACCTGCTCTGCAGTGGTGTAAAGTACTCAAGTAAAAATACTTTAAAGTACTACTTAAGTACTTTTTTGGGGTACCTGTACTTTACTTTACTATTTATATTTTTGACAAGTTTTACTTCTACTTCACTACATTCCTAAAAAAAGAATGTACTTTTTACTCCATACATTTTGAATGCTTAGCAGGCCAGGAAAATGGTTCAGTTCACGCATTTATCAAGAGAACATCCCTGGTCATCCCTACTGCCTCTGATCTGGCGGACTCACTAAACACACATGCTTTGTTTGTAAATTATGTGTTGGAGTGTGCCCTGGCTATCAGTAAATAAAATAAAAAACAAGAAAATGGTGCTGCCTGGTTTGCTTAATATAAGGAATTTGAAATGATTTATACTTTTAGCTTTGATACTTAAGTATGTTTTAGCGATTACATTTACTTTTGATACTTTAGTATATTTAAAACCAAATACTTTTACTCAAGTAGTATTTTACTGAGTGACTTGCACTTTTACTTGAGTCATTTTCTATTAAGGTATCTTTACTTTTAATCAAGTATGACAATTGGGTACTTTTTCCACCACTGGTGCTCTGAATACTGCTCCTCATTGTGAAAGTTTGGGACTGATCTGATATTGGATCCTGAATGGTGGAATAACCCAGTCCTTTCCCCTATGTCTCTGTCCAGCCCAGTGTTTATGCCGAGCGGAGACATGACTGAAGTGATGATCAGCAGCACCCCCATGGAGGACATGAGGCTCAGCCCCAGCAAGGACCGGCTCTCCTTCCAGGTAACTAACACACATACTAACACCAGTTTTTGTCCCAGAGGGAAATTGGTTTGCAGCAAGATTGTGGTACATAACCCATAAGGGCAGGGCTCTACGCTGACCTTTTTTACAAGGAGCACTTGTGTGCCTAAATTGGAAAGTTTAAGCACACACAAAGAAATGTAGGAGCACAATGAAAAAGATGTGAGGTAATAAAGCTAGAATCTTACATTTTTGTAGGCGCACTGGTACTCCTAAATAAAAATTCCAGGTCGCACAGCAAAATATTTAGGCACATATGCGAGTAAAATGGTCGCACTGTAGAGCACTTTATAAGGGGGATGCCAAACTAGGAGGCAGAGGGTGTACTAGTTTTAATTGGTTTATGGAACTCGTCCATGTTCAAAAGTCCTCACCACTATTAGTAACCCAAAGATGGTCTTGGATATTGAACAAAAGGTTGAGGTTGGATTAAGGACAGCATGTTCCATCATATCTCTTACTGTAGGCAGCTCACCCAGGGGACCATGGGTAAGGAGAGGTTTGTTTTCCAACCAAGGGGTCTAATAATCAACGTTATTGTTGTAACAAGTTATGCAAACAAAATCTTTTTGGGGTTTTCAAGGGGGGCTATTTAACAAAAAAAAAAGTTTTGCCTTGAGGTGGAGTGCAGCTTTGCAGGGAGTTAGAGATGATTGCAAAGGCTTTTAAAAACATGCAAAGGAAATTAATAGGAGAGTGGAATCTTCCAGACTTTACTGTGGGGGCCTGAGCACATGTCACGACAATACAACTCACAGATGGGCAACTTTCTGAGTAGCAAGCCTTCAGGTGGCCTTGACAAGTTTTATTGTTTGGAAAGAATCTGAGCCATTTTAAGGCCAACCCACTCCTTTATGAGTGTCTGTGGCTGTACGTGTCAGAGTTGACCAAGAGGATGCAGACTGACCCTGTAGGAAGGTGGGCTGCCTTCCTCTCACCATTTACACCCCAGCTGTGTCTTTCCTGTGAGGCCACTATGAGGCGGCGCTCCTAGTGGCCGGTGATTTTTAATGCAGGAAAACTGAAATCCGTCTTACCTAATTTCTACCAGCATGTCACCTGTGCAACTAGAGGTGAAAGAAAACTGGATCACCTTTACTCCACACACAGAGACGCATACAAAGCTCTCCCTCACCCTCTATTTGACAAATCTGACCATGACCTCCTGAGTCCTGCTTACAAGGAAAAACTCAAACAGGAAGTACCAGTGATGTGCTCAAAACGGAAGTGATCCAATGAAGCGGATGCTAAGCTACAGGACTGTTTCGCTAGCACAGACTGGAATAGGTTGCAGGACCCATCCGATGACAGTCACCGGCTTCAATAATAAGTGCATCAACGTTTTCATCCCCTACATGATCGTACGTACATATCCCAGGTCGCAGTTGTAAATGAGAACTTGTTCTCAACTGGCTTACCTAGTTAAATAAAGGTGAAATAAAAAAATAAAATAAAAAATCCCAACCAGAAGCCATGGATTAAAATGCAACATCCGCACTGAGCTAAAGACTTGAGCTTCCGCTTTCAAGGAGAGGGGCACTAACCCGGACGCTTATAAGAAATCCCGCTACACAATCAGACGAGCCATCAGGCAAAGCGTCAACACAGGACTAAGATCGAATTCGACTACACCAGCTCTGATGCTCGTCGGATGTGGCAGGGCTTGAAAACTATAACGGATTACAAAGGGAAACCCAGCCGCGGGCTGCCCAGTGACGCGAGCCTACCAGACGAGGTAAATGCCATCCTATACTCGCTTTGAGGCAAGCAACACTGAACCATGCGTGAGAGCATCAGCTGTTACGGACGACTGTGTGATCACGCTCTCCGTAGCCGATGTAAGACCTTTTAAATAGGTTAAAATTCACAACGCCACAGGGCTAGACGGATTACCAGGACGTGTACTCAAAGCATGCGCTGACCAGCTGGCAAGTGTCTTTACTGACATTTTCAACCTCACCCTGACCCAGTCTGTAATGACTACATGTTTCAAGCAGATCACTATAGTCCCTGTGCCCAATAACATCAAGGTAACCTGTCTAAATGACTATCGCCCCGTAGCACTCACATCTGTAGCCATGAAATGCTTTGAAAGGCTGTTCATGGCTCACATCAACACCATCATCCCAGACACCCTGGACCCACTCCAATTCGCATACCGCCCCAACAGAACCACAGATGACACAATCTCTATTGCACGCCACACTGCCCTTTCCCACTTGGACAAAAGGAACACCTACGTGAAAATGCTGTTCATTGACTACATCTCTGCATTCAACACCATAGTGACCTCCAAGCTCATCACTAAGCTAAGGACCCTGGGACTGAACACCTCCCTCTGCAACTGGATCCTGGACTTCCTGACGGGACGCCCCCAGGTGGTAAGTGTAGGAAATAACACATCTGCCACGCTGACCCTCAACACGGGGGCCCCTCATGGGTGTGTGCTTAGTCCCCTCCTGTACTCCTCTTCACCTACAACTGCGTGGCTGCGCACGACTTCCAACACCATCATTAAGTTAGCAGACGACATGATGGTGTAAGGCCTGATCACCAACGCCAATGAGACAGCCTATAGGGAGGAGGTCAGAGAACTGGAAGTGTGGTGCCAGGACAACAACCTCTCCCTCCTTCAGCAAGACAAAGGAGCTGATCGTGGAATGCAGGGAAGAGGATGCCCCCATTCATATCGAATGGGCTGTAGTGGAGTGGGTCGAGAGCTTAAAGTTCCTCGGTGTCCACATCACTAAGGATCTATCATGGTCCAAACACAGTCGTGAAGAGGGCACGACAATGCCTCTTCACCCACAGGAGGCTGAAAAGATTTGGCATGGGCCCAACAGATCCTCAAAAAGTTCTACAGCTGCACCATTGAGAGCACCTTGACTGGCTGCATCACCATTTGGTATGCCACTTCCACCCCACCCACCTTGCCTACTCTATTCAGACCCAAGGTCACTTCTCTGCCCAGGAGGATGGACAGACAGACAGCTGGGTGACTGTAACAGTTAACCGCTTCCTCCTCCAAATTTACTGTTGACTTTGATACAATTTGTGAGTCCATCTCCTGAATGCCAACTGCATCTCTGACTGTAATGCAACACAGCATTACATTTTGCATTAACCCCCATGTTTGAGTCGCTGTATAAAAAAAATCTGCAAAAGAATGATGCATGGCGGCATTGTTATAGAGCAGAGTAACTGGAGGTTGGTTACGGAGGTGAGGGCTTCTCTGCGGCAGCTTCAATTGGAGTCTGCACTTGAGTGATTCCTGTTCGCCCAAAGCTCCTATCACCCCCATACCCCCACCCCACCACAACCCAAAATAGCTGTCATTGTGCCTCGCTGGCGATGTGTTGCCATTTCCTGCCGCTGGAAGTGAACTGAGCTGTGACGTTGTTGCTGGGGGTCTTATAGCAAGGTCACACTCTGCCATCCCCCCTCGGTGCTGACGCACAGACATTCGAAACACAGGCAAGGATATGCAGATACTAAACCTCCCTGCGCACACATGCACTAACACACACACACACACACACACACACACACACACACAGAGGCACTGACTAACATTCATACTCAGTCCCATATATGCACACACTCAAGCTGATGTCTGGAGATGCAAATGCTAAATCTGTCCCACTAACCAGGCACTCACAGCCAAACATACTGAAACACAGCAGTTTTCAGAACATTTTGTCCCTTCCCTCCTCATCCCCCTCTCATGGTATTCAGGGTGACTTGGTCCCTCCTCTTCCTCCCTCTCTCTCACTGTGTCTCCCTCTCAGCCTCATCTAATGCTTTCTTTCCACTGGGCTTTTTGCCCAGACAGCGACATCGGTTTCCCCTTCCAATGTCTCCAATGTCAGCTCTAAAAATATTCTTCCACTTTATCCAAACAACAGCAAAAAATGCTGTTCTTGGACTACGAATGGCTGTAATCCCTTGTCAGAGTATCTCTCTCTCATGCCCTTCATTTTAGATACAATAAAGTCTACACATCTTGCTGGGTTCTTCAGCAAGTCTGACATTGCACACCCACAACCCATTTGGGTCTAGCTTTCACTGCTTTTTTTAAATGATTTTGTCTGCAGACTCCACAGAGATATAATACACATTGCTTAGCTTTCAGTATCATGGGGGTATTGGTGATTATTTAGTCAGCCTATCAGAGTGAACCTGACGAGAGTGAACCTGCAAGTAAGCATTTCATTGTACTGTGTACCATGTGTATCCAGTGCATATGACAAATAAACTTGACTTGACAATATCTACTACCTAGTTTTCTTTTGGTTAAGTTAAGAGAAAGCTCTACTGCCTTAAAACGTGCTTGGTTTCTTGACTGTAACAAACTTACTGTAGGTTTGCAATACTATGATTTGCTCTCGTATAATTTCCCCATTTTGTAATCACTTAAAAGCAGCTTTGGCACCATGCCTTCCAAAGCTATTAAATTTAGCAGCATGAAAGACTTTGATCAGACCCAGGACTTTAACTGTGTGTTTTTGTCCTTTCCTCAGATCTTCCCGGACCCCTCGGACTTCGAGCGCTGCTGTAAACTGAAAGACCGCCTGCCGTCCATCGTAGTGGAGCCCACGGAGGGGGAAGTGGAGAGCGGCGAGCTGCGTTGGCCACCGGAGGAGTTCATTGTCAGTGAGGAGGAGAAGGAGAACCATGGCAAAAGCCAAACTGGCCAGCCGATGCAGAACAACCAGCACTAGAGGCCAAACGACAGACCCCCCCCCCCCCCCCCCTACACACACCTACAGTACACCCAACTCACACCTTACCACTCAAACAGACTGAACAAGGGCACACATGTCAGTGATGCTCACTTTCCTTCCCTTGACACCAAAGCGTCACTCTCAAGAGAAGCAATATGCAGTACCTTATCTACTCTCTAGATTTCACCTCTGTTTCTTTACCTTCCACACACACACTCACACTCCATATGTATGAAAATACACACACACACACACAAACACAGTTTAAATCAACACCAAACACCCCGGTGTCTCACCCCAAAATGGAGGCCCAGTAAAACGGTGGCAGCTCTGGGCTTTATGGACAAATCTAGTACTGCAGGATACTACAGTTCCCACAACATGAAATGTAAATGTAACATTCGCCAAATCTACTGGCCGGCCACATGACTCCAGAGACTCCTCATACCCTTCTAGGCTACTGCTGTGGTACCCAAGTGCTTGTGTGTAGGTTGGTGGGGTATGTTTTCTTCGTTTCGGTGGATTCTGATGGCTGACAGGAAGTAGGGGTTACTGTCTAAACACAAGGAGACCTTTGGTCCCGTTGGGTAAAGTAGTAGTTTTTTACACTGAGATGGAAAGAGAGGAAACTCTTCCCTACTTCTATAACAGTTAATAATATGTACAGTATGTTATGAAGGCTGGTTGTGCCCTGAAGCACTCATGTGCTTTGCTTGTTTCCTTGTCGTGTACCCCCTGATGTTATTGGATAGGTATTGGAAGGGGGGGGGCAGTAAGAGTCAATATATTTTTGAGATTATGTAGTGATTTAAAACCAACAGTGTCACCATAATAGACAAAGACTCACTGAAGGACATGTAAATATATTTTTCCCCTCAGAACCAATACCTGAGGTTACTGTTGATTGGTTTATTTTATTATTGTCACAAAACATTGAGACTGAAATTAGTTCTAGGGGATTCTCACCTGAGCTCAGAGTCTTCCTGTTCTTTTGAAATCCATGATGGGTATTTCACCCTCAATGTTCAACCAGTAAGGTATAACATGATGTGGGGTCAGTGACTTGGCCAGATAACTCTCATAAATTTCTGAAACTCCAATTTTCCAGTTCATAAAAATGGGCATTGGTTCATGGACTCTGTACTGTTACTAACCAGTCCTCAAAAGTTGCTTCATTTTATGATCTTGAAAACAGTTACCGGTGTCTGTCAGTTGGCTAACTCATTGATCCTGCCACATAAATTGCCACTTGGTTTGTATGCAATTTGACAAACCAATGGTGTTTTGCCATCTATTTCTATTCTACATCACCAGCTGCATGTCCAGTCTTCTTGGAAGGATGTATGTTGTTAAAAGCATGTTGTTTTCTGGAGAAAAAAATACCCTTATGTATTTCATTTCTGAATCTGTATATGAAGCTTTGTGTATGTCTCTCTCGCTCTCCCTTTCATTTCCCTGTAAATGGCCTTAGAGCTCTGTACAGAACATCTCTTTGTCTCTCTCTGCTGTCACCCTCAAATCCTGTGTAGTTTTTGTAAAGCTCAGGGAGATTAGCTGCCATTTTGCTGTAATTTTTTTGTATTTACACCACTTTACTCTGTGATGAACAGAGGTTGTAAATAAACATTTGAATTTGCTTCCAACTGTCTGACTGATTCCTTGTGCTATGTCAGAGGTTGCAAAAGCAGATACACTGCTACGGGGCAAAATAAAAATGTTCTGGGGTAACCCTATGGTGCATCATATTACTTTCAAGAAATGCACAAACTCTTGTGTTCTTTCGTTTTTTTCTTTTGTAATTTTTTTTTTTTGTAATCCTCCTTACCTGCCATGGTTACAGGATCTAGTGCCTTTGTTTTACTTCCTGCACATCATTGCATCTTTACCTTGCCTTGTTCTTGATGCATGTATACAGAATATATATAGCAGCACAGACCACACATCTTCCTGTTTTCTAACCTCCCCCCCTCTTCTCAGGCACTAAAATGATTTAATCTCTACAGCCTACTGAAGCACATTGCAAATTCTAAAGTCAGTTAAGATTTTTGTAGATTGCTAGCAACATTGACATAGTACAATGCAGAAAACACACATGCTGATACTTTACAGGAACAAATGAAGAGTCTCTGTGAAAACACACTTTACAGGTGATTCACTGCTTTGTACTTGTAACATGGTCTGGTCAAGTTTGATTGACTTGTACCTGGAGATGTCCATCAAAGTGAAAGGGGCGGGACCTGAGGGGGGCAAGGGCCTCTCAAATTGGCCAGGGGGCACTCCCAAGGTCTTTGGGCCACTTCCTGGAAAGAGAACAATGAGCTGACATTCTCCCCTTCTTCCTGGAAAAAAAGCAGTGCATAAAGAGTTATTAATACACAGAGGCTGATAATGACGAGGCCGTGGGACCGCAGGGAGAAGGTCGGGCCCAGCTAATCAGTAATCATGACTTGCTTTGTCCTGTCGCCACCGCTATATTGTCATGACCACTCTGGTGCTAAGAACGCAAAAAAATTATAGGACACAATACAGTAAACATCATATAAAAAAGGCATTGCAGGATCTAATGGTTTATATGTAGGTTAGTGAGGTTTTTGTTCTGATCAGTTATCTGGCATCATCGTAACAGTAGCATTAAATCCACTCAGTTCAAAGGTCCAACACTCCATCCCTCAATCAAGTTGGAGTAAATCTAGAACTAATCATGTAGTAGTTACATCAAATCAACGTTTTTTTGTCACGTACACAGATTTGCAGGTATTATGGCAGGTGCAGCGAATTGTTTGTGTTACTGGCTCCAACAGTACATAACTCAACCCCTTAGTGAACTGACATCTGATTTTAATCCATTTCTTTCTCTTACCCTCCATGCTGTTCGATAAATGTAATTGCTTTGTCAATGTCCTTGTGTGAACAACTATTTAAGTACATGGTGGTCTGCAAGGGCAACAGCTTCCATTTGGGCAGGGATAACATCAGAACACCACAGTAACACTGGGAACGTTGTTGGCTTGTGGTGCTGGGTGTGAGAATGTGCATGAGTGAGTGTGTGTATGGGTGCATGGCTGTGTATTAAACTGTTGTCGGAGTGCTCTCAACATATTACTAATAGCTCTTCTAGCCTATTCTTGCAATTCTTTCCTATGGAAACAATCTGCCACAGATATGGGAGGATTGATAGATTTCCAATCCAATAAAATCCTTCTGCAGGCTAACAAGGAGGCAAAGGCAATGGCATCCAGCTGTCCATTGGTCAGAGAAGGATTGTTGTTTGGTACTCCAAAAATAGCAATTTCTGCACTAGGCTGCAACTTTATATAAAATGCTTCAGAAAGGGATTTAAATATAGTGGACCAATAATCTGCCAGATGGGGACAGGACCAGAACATGTGGGTCAAGTCCACCAAGGAGCCTTTACACCCGTCACATGTACCATCAATATTTGGGTAGAATTTGGACAATCTGGCCTTACTGGAATGGATACGGTGAAGTACCTTAAACTGTATAAAGCTGAGCCGGTCACAAGAGGAGCTTCCATTTACCCTAAGTAAGGTACCATTCAGATCTCTCCACCAATTTTCCTTTCCCACTCAGATCAGATTTTATTGAGTGACGTGTTATCAAGGGACATGATTATCTCAAAAATACGGGATATGAGTCCCTTTAGTTGAAAAGGTGTTTCAAAAGGCCATCCAGACCCGATCCGGGTGATAGAATTGGAAAGGTTGGGCATTGAGTGCGAATAAACTGGCGATTTGAAATACCTACAGTGGGGGAAAAAAGTATTTAGTCAGCCACCAATTGTGCAAGTTCTCCCACTTAAAAAGATGAGAGAGGCCTGTAATTTTCATCATAGGTACACGTCAACTATGACAGACAAATTGAGATTTTTTTTCTCCAGAAAATCACATTGTAGGATTTTTAATGAATTTATTTGCAAATTATGGTGGAAAATAAGTATTTGGTCACCTACAAACAAGCAAGATTTCTGGCTCTCACAGACCTGTAACTTCTTCTTTAAGAGGCTCCTCTGTCCTCCACTCGTTACCTGTATTAATGGCACCTGTTTGAACTTGTTATCAGTATAAAAGACACCTGTCCACAACCTCAAACAGTCACACTCCAAACTCCACTATGGCCAAGACCAAAGAGCTGTCAAAGGACACCAGAAACAAAATTGTAGACCTGCACCAGGCTGGGAAGACTGAATCTGAAATAGGTAAGCAGCTTGGTTTGAAGAAATCAACTGTGGGAGCAATTATTAGGAAATGGAAGACATACAAGACCACTGATAATCTCCCTCGATCTGGGGCTCCACGCAAGATCTCACCCCGTGGGGTCAAAATGATCACAAGAACGGTGAGCAAAAATCCCAGAACCACACGGGGGGACCTAGTGAATGACCTGCAGAGAGCTGGGACCAAAGTAACAAAGCCTACCATCAGTAACACACTACGCCGCCAGGGACTCAAATCCTGCAGTGCCAGACGTGTCCCCCTGCTTAAGCCAGTACATGTCCAGGCCCGTCTGAAGTTTGCTAGAGTGCATTTGGATGATCCAGAAGAGGATTGGGAGAATGTCATATGGTCGGATGAAACCAAAATAGAACTTTTTGGTAAAAACTCAACTCGTCGTGTTTGGAGGACAAAGAATGCTGAGTTGCATCCAAAGAACACCATACCTACTGTGAAGCATGGGGGTGGAAACATCATGCTTTGGGGCTGTTTTTCTGCAAAGGGACCAGGACGACTGATCCGTGTAAAGGAAAGAATGAATGGGGCCATGTATCGTGAGATTTTGAGTGAAAACCTCCTTCCATCAGCAAGGGCATTGAAGATGAAACGTGGCTGGGTCTTTCAGCATGACAATGATCCCAAACACACCGCCCGGGCAACGAAGGAGTGGCTTCGTAAGAAGCATTTCAAGGTCCTGGAGTGGCCTAGCCAGTCTCCAGATCTCAACCCCATAGAAAATCTTTGGAGGGAGTTGAAAGTCTGTGTTGCCCAGCGACAGCCCCAAAACATCACTGCCCTAGAGGAGATCTGCATGGAGGAATGGGCCAAAATACCAGTAACAGTGTGTGAAAACCTTGTGAAGACTTACAGAAAACGTTTGACCTGTGTCATTGCCAACAAAGGGTATATAACAAAGTATTGAGAAACTTTTGTTATTGACCAAATACTTATTTTCCACCATAATTTGCAAATAAATTCATTAAAAATCCTACAATGTGATTTTCTGGATTTTGTTTTCTCATTTTGTCTGTCATAGTTGACGTGTACCTATGATGAAAATTACAGGCCTCTCTCATCTTTTTAAGTGGGAGAACTTGCACAATTGGTGGCTGACTAAATACTTTTTTTCCCCACTGTAAATAAACTTGAATGGGGTAGATTGAATTTGATAGCGAGGTCTTCGAAATTGGCAAAGGTGTCATCAATATAAAGGTCATTAAATTTAGTAAGGCCATTCCTCTGCCACAGCCTGAAAGCTGAATCCAGTTTGCCTGGAAGGAAGAGGTGATTATTACATATAGGACCTTGAAAAGAGAAATCACAGAGTTTAAAATGTTGACAGAATTGAGTCCAAATTTTAAGAGTATTGACAACAATTGGATTGGATGTGTAGTGCGAAGCTGAAAGAGGGAGATTGGAGGTGACTAAAGCTGACAAAGAGGAAGAGAAACAGGAGTTGGCTCCTGTTTGACACCAGTCCGTTTCTGGGGTGTGAAGCCAGTAAACAATCTGTTGTATATTTGCTGCCCAGTAATAATCCATAAAGTTAGGAAGGGCTAGTCCTCCGTGTGTTCTATCTCTCTGGAGGAATACTTTACGTATTCTTGGATTCCCACGCCCCATAAAAACAAATATAAGCTTATCCACTGAAGTGAAAAAAGACTGGTAAAAAAAAGAGGGAGACATTGGAACAAATAAAGAAATCTGGGCAATACAATCATCTTGATACAATTCACTTTACCAGCTAAAGTAAAAAGGAGAATACTCCATCTCTGAAAGTCCACTTTAAGTTTGCTAATCAGGGGAGTAAAGTTCTCATCATGGAGGGAAGACAAGGTACGGGTGATATTGATCCCTAAATATTTAAAGCCAGACTTGGACATACGAAATGGAATAGTATCCCCTGGAATTTGTAACGCTAATTCATTAATAGGAAAAAATTCACTTTTATAACCCGAAAACACACCAAACCTACGCAGTAGGTCCACTACCTCAGGGACACACCCTTCAGGGTCTGAGATATATCAAAGCAAATCATCTGCATACAAGGAAACTTTGTGTTCCAGTCCCCATATGTAGATACCATGTATTGAGAGTGTGCCTTTAGCATAATAGAAAGGGGTTCTATCGCGGGGACATTGGACATCCCTGGCGTGTGGCCCTTGATAATGGGAAATACTGTGAACAAAGTCTGTTTGTAAGTACTGATGCCTTGGGTGATGAGTACAACAGTCAGACCCAGGAAATGAAGTTTGCACCGAAGCCACATTTTCCCAGTACAGAGAATAAATATTCCCATTCTACCCTATCAAATGCCTTCTCCGCATCTAAAAAGATAACTACTTCAGGAACGTCCGAAGATGCAGGAGAGTGTATGACATTAAGCAGACGTCGAATGTTAGAAAAGGAGTGGCGACCCTTAATAAACCCTGTCTGATCAGTCGATATGATGCCTGTCATAATGGACTCTATTCAAGAGGCAAGCAATTTCGCTAATATTTTAACATCTGCATTTAAATGTGAGATCGGTCTGTATGAGCCACACTCTGATGCATCTTTGCCGGGTTTTAACAAAAGTGTGATCGACGCCTCTGTCAGGGTTTGGGGTAAAACACCCTGGTCCAGGGCGTTTTCAAACATTTCAAGCAGGAGTGGGGCCAGTTTGGCAGAAGACTTCTTGTAGAGTTCGATTGGGTAGCCATCTGGGCCAGGGGATTTCCCACTTTGCATTGCTGTAATTGAATTAATAATCTCCCCTAAATGCAAAAAGGTTGATCGATTTCCTCTCTCTTCTCTGCGCTAATGGTAGGAGTTTCCAAGTTGTCAAGAAAATCATTCATAATTGAATTATCTTCACGTGATTCTGACGTATAAAGATCTGAATAAAATGTTTTGAAAGTATTATTGATTTCAGTGGGACTAACTGTTAAGACACCCGAGGTGTTGTGAATTTGAGTGATCAGCTGTGAGGCAGATTTGCACTTGAGTTGATGAGCTAGAAGTCGACCAGCCTTTTCTCCATGTTCGTAAACAAAACCACGTGCGCGGAGTAGCTTCTGCTCAGCCTTATCTGTGGATAATAAATTGTACTGAGATTGAAGACTGAGCCTTTCTTTATAAAGTTATGGTGATGGAGAGGCAGAGTATTGTTGGTCTAATTCCAGAATTGGGTCGATCAGCTGTTGGTGTTTAATTTTCCGTTGTTTATTGAGAAGAGAGGAATAGGAAATTATTTCGCCTCTAAGAACAACTTTAAGTGTTTCTCAAGGTGTAGATGGAGAGATCGATTCTGTTTTATTTGTCTCAATAAAGACATCAATTGCATTCGATAGAATGGTGCAGAATGAATTGTTTGAAAGTAAAGATGAGTAAAGTCTCCATGGGGGGTGATCTGTATAGTTCAATGAGAATGAGAGGTCGAGCGACAGAGGAGCATGGTCACTAATAACAATGGCAGAGTATTCTAATTTCTTAACAGAGGGGAGAAGGGCTTTTTCAGTGAAAAAGTAGTATATTCTAGAATAGGAGTGGTGCATTTGTGAAAAGAAAGAAAATTATTTGTTACTGGGAAAAAGGAATCTCCATGGATCGACACATCCCACCTGGCTCATAAACGCAGACAAAGCGCTGGACATTTTTGAGGGAGATAATGATCTAGGGTTTGAGCGGTCCAAGAGTGGGTGGATCAAACAATTCAAGTCGCCTCCAAAGATTAAATAGTGTGAGTTGAGATTGGGCAGCAAAGAAATATGTTTGTTAATAAACTCAACATCATCCCAATTGGGAGCATACACATTTACAAGCAAAACAGAGGTGTGAAAGAGAGAACCAGATACCATAACAAAATGCCCCTGTGGATCCGATATTATATCAGTAGCAATAAATTGTACTTTCTTATGAATAAGTATTTCTGTTCCCCTTGCCTTAGCATTGAATTTTTGTCATACCCAAGCTTTACGGCGTCTACCATGATCTGCTGTACACAGATGTGTTTCTTGTAAGAATGCTATATCAGTTTTTAAATTCTTAAGATGAGCAAATACTCTAGCCCGTTTAACTGGGCCGTTCATTGCCTTGACGTTCCAGCTTGTAAACCTAATAGCTGACCCCCCAACTCCCACCCCAATATCTGAATTGTCAGTCATTAAAAGTTGAGATTACTAAATTATAACTGGAATAGAGATGAAAACCCTGTATAAGACCACCAATCATATCCTGTGACAAAAAAAGCATGTACTGAAAAGTTAGACAAAACACTGTTGAGGTAGAATATGTAACAATCAAATGGTTAATGAAGGCAAAGAAATTGCTAAATTCACCACCACATTCAAATAACCCAGTCAGTCCATCAGCACTCCGGTTTTTGTTGTGCGTAGCTAGCCATGTTAGCAAGTCAGCCCAATGTTCCTGTTTTCTGAAATCTTCTCAGCCAAGTATAGACGTAATAAAGATATCCCTGGGTGCTCCTGGAGTTAAGCATTCATCTTGTTGCCGTGTAAAAATACATTTAAAAAAGTGGCATAAGCTAGCCAGCCAATTTAATTGTGATGTGTTAGCTAACATTTCCACTAATCTCAGTCAAATAAAACTAAATAATATAAAGATGTAATCGGGTGCTCCCGGAATGAGAAAATACAAACACTGCTTTCATGTGAAAAGTAATATCCAAGTGGATGTCATGAAAATCAGTCCGTTACCAGCTAGCAAAGTAGCCAGCCACATATTCCTCCCGCCATGGCTAGCCAGCTGGGCCGCTTCCTTTACTCTATGCACCGGACATAGAATGTTTTAGCCTCGGCCAGTGTGTCAAAAGTTAGGGTCTCTCCCTCGTAAAAGACACGAAGACGGGCAGGGTGTAGGAGCTGAAACTTTATCCCCTTCTTATAGAGACAGGTTTTGATGTCCTTGAATTCAGCTCTTTTCTTCACAATATTAGCACTCAGGTCCGGGTAGAATCGTATATCTTGGCCACAGAATTTTGGTTGATGCTCCCTCGCCCAGC
Source organism: Coregonus lavaretus (assembly GCF_964263955.1). Taxonomy (NCBI): domain Eukaryota; kingdom Metazoa; phylum Chordata; class Actinopteri; order Salmoniformes; family Salmonidae; genus Coregonus; species Coregonus lavaretus. The sequence continues at coordinate 27,130,372 of NC_140014.1, read as the reverse complement.
GCATTGCACGTTCCTTGTCTTGGTAATGAAGAAAGCAGGCTATGATCGCCCTAGGCCGCTCCCCTGAGTTGGGTTTGGGGGCGAGGGATCTGTGCGCTCGGTCGAGCTCCGGCAGCTTATCAAAGACACCGTTACCCATCACTTCCACCAACATGTCGGAGACAAATTTCACAGGGTTGACTCCAGTCTCAATTCCCTCCATGACGCCAACAATCCGGATGTTTTCCCTTCTGGTATAATTCTCCAACGAATCTACCTTGGAAAGTAGAGCTCTGTTGGCCGTTTTCATATGAGATACAGCTGCCTCTAGCTCGGCAATCCGCTCGGTGTTGTCAGTGAAAACCTTCTAGTGTAGTGAGGCGTCGCCCAAACGTGTTGACTGTTTCTCGAAAGGCGTCAATGGAAGTTTGGAGAGGTGCCAGTGAAATGCTGATGAGAGAAGCCATATCCTCTTTTAGGCTACTTCTTTGTTTAGCTAGCTCAGCTACAAGCGTGGTCATAGACAAGGCCTCCGACTCTACAGCAGGGCTGGCCGCGGCAGCCATTTTCTGTGTTCGAGTAGTTGGTTCAGCCTTCGACGATGTGTTAGTCGTAGCACTTCTCTTCGGGTTGGTCTTGCTCATGGTACCATGAAAAGTGATTAAAAGAATATAACCAACTGATACATCCACATAAGAACTAACAGCGGCGTGTAAAATTTTTTAATTGGGGACCTCTCAAACACGTCTTCTTACATCGCCCGACCGGAACTCACCCTCGTCTCTGACATCTCTAGCCACCATTCACTATACTGCTCTGTAGTTCTAGTAAGTTTGCCATAATTGACTGCAGTTGCATACACTGCCTCACGTTTCATGTTATGTAACGTTACATGACATTATATCTATTCTTATAACCTTGTTATTTGTTTTCTGACCAACCATGGTATGCTTGCTGAGTGTGTGTGTGTGTGTGTGTGTGTGTGTGTGTGTGTGTGTGTGTGTGTGTGTGTGTGTGTGTGTGTGTGTGTGTGTGTGTGTGCGTGCATGCCTGCCTGCATACATGTGAGTGTGTGTCAATGGAGGCTCTTCAGAGTAGGAAGGGGAGGAATTTCAGAAAAATGAAAATGGTGAAACATTAAAAAAGTTATCCTTTTTAGAAAAAAATATACTAAATCTATTCTTATGTCACCAAATAACTGATTAAAACACACTATTTTGCAATGAAGGTCTACAGTAGCCTCAACAGCACTCTGTAGGGTAGCACCATGGTGTAGCTGGAGGACAGATATTTTCCATCCTGCTCTGGGTACAGTGACTTTAATACAAAACCTAGGAGGCTCATGGTTCTTACACAGTAATTATGACGACTTCCGGAGGATGTCCTCCAACCTATCAGAGCTCTTGCAGGATGAACTGACATGTTCATCCAATCAAAGGATCAGAGAATGAATCTAGCTAGTACTGAAAGCATAAGCTACAGCTAGCTAGCACTGTAGTGCATAGAATGTGGTGAGTAACGGTAGCTAACGCACTTTTGTATATCGCGCTGTTCCGTACATTTGTCATTATTTTAGTGCCCCAAAAACGTAATACTTCCAGGTCAACTGTAATATAAATATCATTGTAAAGCACAATTTCTCCCCTTTCCAGCAAAGTCAATGACGAGACCTTCATGCTGCCCATCTCTGCATGACTGAAGAAAGCAATGGAGCTCCGCCAGGTCTTTTTAAAAATGGCAGCATGAAGCTACTGCGTCATAGTGAAAGGGGGAGATATGTTGTGTGGGGAACCGGCTTTTTTCACCCAATTTGTCCAACTTATCACCTCTAAAATGTAAATAAAACACTATAAAGAGTTTATATAATGTCTCATTACATACCTATTTGAAGGTTTGAGTCGAATTTGAATAGGGTTTTTAGGGCGGCGCTAAATTTATCTTCACAGTTAAACTGTGGGTGTCACGTTTTTTGAGAGTCATGATGGCTCGCAGTGATTACGTGAAAAATGTACGATTGATTGAATTAACTCTTGATGAACTTTTTATTTATTTTTAATTTTTGTTTCTTTTTATTAATGTTTTTTAAAAACGGATCAGCTTAATATTGCAGATAGATTGTATCTTCTATCAATGTAATTGTCTGCATCACTTCCAATCCCCCATGTTTTTTTTTATTTTTTTATTTTTTTATATATATATACTCCCCTTTATTACTTTTCAACCCCACCATCCTTTCCCTACTTGGAGTAAATTAGTGAACAACAATGCCCAGGCCTCTACTTCCGGTCTATACTTACTATCTACACCTTATGGACAGAGTTAATTTTACAATAATTCTATTATATATATTTTTATTTATTTTATTTTTTATTGCTCCTGAACTTCTTCTACTCTCAACCTCTCCGATCATCCTCACGATGTCCATCCGGTCCGCCTCTACATGCCACATCCTTCCAACTGTGCTCCCTCCCAAAAGCTCCCAACATACAACCCATACACTTATCATGGACACAGTATGCCTACATTATTAGCTATCTTTGTTATTATTTGTTGTTATTTGTTATTAGTCCCATCCTTCAACTCTATTCAATACCTCCCATCTATCTCTTAACACCATCCATATAGGATTTCTATTTGCCATATATATTTCAACCGTACTGTGATGTTTTACAAAAGTTCTGAACCTTTCTATTCTCATTGCTTCTACAGATTGTGAATTAAAAATAAACATTTTTGCTAAAAGTATTATTATATTATTGATTGATTGACTATGACTTTTCAGATCACCCAGTAATGCTATCTGCAAGGTTAGTTCCAGGTAAATATTGCAATCCTTTAGCCATTCCTGGACCTGTGTCCAAAAACAAGCTACAAATGGACAGAACCAAAACAAATGATCTAATGATTCTGTCTCTTCACAGCAAAATCTGCAGAGCTGGGAAGATTGTATCCCCCATATAAATAACATTCTATTGGTAGCAAGAATTTTATATAATAATTTAAATTGAAAGATTTAAATTTTTGAATCCGGTGTCGTTTTGCGTGTCAGTTCATAAACACTATGCCATGGGATCAGTACGTCAAAGATCTCTTCCCAACTATTTTGCAATCTATATGGGACGGCTGTCAATCCATTGGTCCTTAAGTGAAACTGATATACTTTTTTATTTATCACAGTTTTCCTTAACCAATTATGTTCTTTAATGCAAGGCCGACAGACAAGTTCCTTACTTTCTCCCCCTTCCACTTTCCTCTTCCACTTTTGCGGTAAGGCTGCAATTATTTGGTTGTAATTTTGGGTAGAGCAGACATTTCCATATGTTTTTGTCAGCTGCATGTGCGACATAACTCCACCAGTCCTACCGATGATATCATTTACGAAGATTATACCTTTTGTAAACATTCTGTCAAAAAAGAAAGGTTTTTTGTCAATTAGTATATTTGAATTTAACCACAATATTTGTTGCATTATTTGTTCTGTCGTTTCTGGAGGATTAAATTGAAATTGCAACCAACTTTCTATGGCTTGTTTTAGAAATAGTGACATTTGGGAGATTATTTCCTTTTCAAATAACTGAAAGTGAGTGGTTGTGTCACGCTCTGGCTCCGGGACTGTGTATTTTGAGCCAGGGTGTGTTCATTTGGTTGTGTTTGGTATTGGTTGTGTTGTATTTGGTTGTGTTTCCTTGTTTGGTCGTGTGACTCCCAATCAGTGGTAACGAGTGTCAGCTGTCGGCTCGTTATCTCTGATTGGGAGCCATATTTAAACTGTCAGTGTTCACCTTAGTGTTGTGGGTTTTTGTTCCTTGTCAGTCATTGTCTGAGGACGTTACGTATCGTTTATTGTTTTGTATTCGTGTTTGCACTTTACTATTAAAGTATGTTGGCTCAACACGCTGCGCCTTGGTTCTCTCTAACCAACGATCGTGACAGAAAAACCCACCTTAACCAGATCAAGCAGCGTGACGAGGAGAGAGGATGGACGTGGGAGGAGATGATTGCGAGTCTGGCAAGAGGGAGAGAGGCCTGGGCCACGGGGAGGAGAGACCCCCAGGACATTTTTAGGGGGGGCTCACGACGTCGGGGCAGCAGGTGTACGGGTTAGAGCGGTGCAAAGCGTTGGCAGAGAAGGCCGCCAGGTTAGGGGGGCCACTGGGCACAAAGGAGAGGGAAAGTGTGGAGGCACGGCGAGAGGTACTGGGGTGTGTTACCAGTCCGGTCCAGCCCGTTCCTGATCCCTGCGTGGGGCCAGTGGTGTGTGTCCCCAGTACGGTCCGGCCTGTTCCTGCCATTCCCACCAAGGCAGTGGTGCGCGTCGTCAGCCCAGCCCGGCCTGTTCCTGCCATTCCCACCAAGTCTGTGGTGTGCGTCGACAGCCCAGCCCGGCCTGTTCCTGCCATTCCCACCAAGTCAGTGGTGCACGTCGTCAGCCCAGCCCGGCCGGTTCCTGCCATTCCCACCAAGTCAGTGGTGTGCGTCGACAGCCCAGCCCGGCCTGTCCCTGCTCCACGCATCAAGCCTACGAGGTGCGTCGCCAGTCCAGCCCGGCCTGTCCCTGCTCCACGCACAAAGCCTACGGTGTGCGTTGCCAGTCCAGCCCGGCCTGTTCCTGCTCCACGCACAAAGCCTACGGTGTGCGTCGCCAGCCCAGCCCGGCCTGTTCCTGCTCCACGCACAAAGCCTACGGGGTGCGTCGCCAGCCCAGCCCGGCCTGTTCCTGCTCCACGCACAAAGCCTAGGGTGCGAGTCGTCAGCCTGGTCCAGCCCGTTCCTGCTACTCGCACCAAGCCAGGGGTACGAGTCGTCGGCCTGGTCCAGCCCGTTCCTGCTACTCGCACCAAGCCAAGGGTGTGAGTCGTCAGCCTGGTTCAGCTCGTCCCTGCTACTCGCACCAAGCCAAGGGTGCGAGCCGTCAGCCTGATCCAGCCCATTCCTGCTACTCGCACCAAGCCAGGGATGCGAGTCGTCAGCCTGGTGAGGCCCGTTCCGGCTCCACGCATCAAGCCTAGGGTGCGTATCGTCAGCCAGGTCCGGTCCGTTCCTGCCTCACGCGCCAAGCCAGGGGTGCGCGTCGTCAGTCCAGATCCTACCAGCTGGGTCAGATCGGACCGGGGGCGCTACGGGGGGATTGAAGAAGGGTGGTGGTCAAGCCCGGAGCCGGAGCCGCCTCCGAGGAGCAACACCCACCCAGCCCTCCCCTATTTGGGGTGTAGGCGCGGTCGGAGTCCGCGCCTTTAGGGGGGGGTACTGTCACGCTCTGGCTCCGGGACTGTGTATTTTGAGCCAGGGTGTGTTCATTTGGTTGTGTTTGGTATTGGTTGTGTTGTATTTGGTTGTGTTTCCTTGTTTGGTCGTGTGACTCCCAATCAGTGGTAACGAGTGTCAGCTGTCGGCTCGTTATCTCTGATTGGGAGCCATATTTAAACTGTCAGTGTTCACCTTAGTGTTGTGGGTTTTTGTTCCTTGTCAGTCATTGTCTGAGGACGTTACGTATCGTTTATTGTTTTGTATTCGTGTTTGCACTTTACTATTAAAGTATGTTCGCTCAACACGCTGCGCCTTGGTCCTCTCTAACCAACGATCGTGACAGGTTGTAATCTGAATAAAGGGAAAAAGGCCTTTCTTGAACATTGAACATTGGGTGAGACAAAATCTTACTAATTTGCTTGAGAACCAGTTCGGATTTAAGTATAACTTTTGTATGACTGAAGCTTTTAGTGATAGGTCTAATGCTTTAATATTTAATAATTTCTGTCCTCCGAATTCATATTCATTATATAAATATGCTCTTTTAATTTTGTCTGGCTTGCCGTTCCAAATAAAATTGAATATTTTTTTCTCATATAATTTAAAAAACTGTTCACTAGGCGTAGGCAAGACCATAAGCAAATAGGTAAACTGGGATAATACTAAAGAGTTAATCCGGGTGATTTTTCCACAAATTGACAGGTATTTTCCTTTCCATGGTAGTAAGATCTTATCTATTTTTGCTAACTTTCTATTAAAATGTATTGAAGTGAGATCATTTATTTCCTTTGGGATATGTATTCCGAGTATATCCACATCACCATCAGACCATTTTATTGGTAAACTACATGGTAATGTAAAAATTGTATTTTTTAGTGATCCAATACGTAATATAGTACATTTGTCATAATTTGGTTGTAATCAAGAGAGGTTAGAAAATGTATCTAGATCCTCTATGAGGCTGTGGAGGGATTCTAGTTGTGGATTTAAAAGAAAACATGAATCGTCAGCGTACAATGACACCTTTGTTTTTAAGCCCTGTATTTCTAATCCTCGGATATTATTATTGGATCTGATTTTAATAGCTAACATCTCGATGGCCACAATAAATAGATATGCCGATAGTGGACAACCTTGTTTCACTCCTCTAGACAGTTTAAAACTTTCTGAGAAATAGCCATTATTTACTATTTTACACCTAGGGTTACTATACATGATTTTGACCCATTTTATAAGAGATTCTCCAAAATTGAAATGCTCCAGGCATTTATATATAAACCCCAGTCGAACTTTATCAAATGCCTTTTCGAAGTCTGCTATGAATAGCAGGCCTGGTTTCCCATATTTTCCATAGTGTTCTATTGTTTCCAATACTTGCCTTATATTATCTCCAATGTATCTTCCATGTAAAAAACCTGTCTGATTAGAATGAATAATATCCGACAATACCTTTTTAATTCTATGCGCTATACATTTTGCTAGGATTTTTGCATCACAACACTGAAGTGTAAGGGGCCTCCAATTTTGTAAATGGACTGGATCTTTATATTTTCCACTTGTATCCTGTTTCAGTAATAATGAGATCAGACCTTCTTCTTGAGTGTCAGATAATCTACCATTTACATAGGAGTGGTTAAAACATGCTAATAACGGTCCTCTTAGTATATCAAAAAAGGTTTGGTATACCTCGACTGGTATGCCATCCAACCCTGGAGTTTTCCCAGACTTAAAGTCTTTAATTGCATCCAGAAGTTCCTCCTCTGTAATTTCACCTTCACATGAGTCTTTCTGTGTGGCTGTTAATTTGACATTATCAATAGAAAAAAAATCTCTACAATTAGCTTCAGTTAGAGGAGATGGAGGCGACTGAAAATAAAACATATGCTTAAAGTACTTTGTTTCTTCCTTCAAAATATCATTTGGTGAATTATGGGTGACTCCGTCAATTGTAACCAGTTTCATTAAGTTCTTTTTGGTAGCATTCCTATGTTGAAGATTAAAAAAGAATTTTGTGCATTTTTCCCCATATTCCATCCAGTTTGCTTTATTTTTATAATATATTACACTTGATCTTTCTTGAATAAGTTTCTCCATTTCTTTTTGTTTTTCCTCTAATTTATTCTGAGCCTCTATGTTACAGTTTTTATTGCCATCTATCTGTTCTGTTAGACTTTCTATTTCCTTTCTTAGTATAAACTCTTTTGACCTAAATTGCTTTTGTTTTCGAGATGAGTACTGAATTGCATGGCCTCTAAAGGCACATTTAAAGGTGTCCCATACAATAAGGGGATTCGCTGTACCTATGTTATGTTGGAAAAAGTCAGTTATAAATTCCTTTGTTCTAATTATAAATAAATTATCATCCAATAGGCTTTGATTAAATTTCCAATATCCTCGCCCACGTGGAAATTCAGTAAGAGTAATGTATATGCCTATTATATGATGGTCCGACCGCATTCTGTCCCCTATCAACACTTTTTTTTACTTTTGGTGCCAACGAGAATGAGATAAGAAAGAAGTCAAGACGACTAGCTTGATTCAGTCTCCGCCATGTATATCTCACTAGATCAGTATATTTAAGCCTCCATATATCTACTAGTTCTAATGTATCCATGACATTCACAATTTCCTTAAGAGCATGTGGGTGATTGTTTGTGGTGTGATTTCCTTTACGGTCCCTATTGATGAATGTAGTGTCGAGTCAAAGTTGCTAGTCATTGCTGATAAACAAAGGAGTCCGCTCATACTGAACCTTGATCATAAGTTTATTCATATCACAAGCTTTCAGCATGAGTTTACGGATGTCATGACCACCCGGAGAGCGGCGTCCCAGATTGCAATGGCCGCTCTAACCTCTTCTTCCTTTTTACCCAGTATATATAATCTTCCCAAGATATGGGTGGCTCCCTCTACTGTCCAATCCCCTGTCTACAACACACACTTCCTGTCTTTTGTATGTGGCGTCACACTAAAACATTCCCTCTGACACTAAATAAACATCCTCTCAGGTTCCACTTAAAAACATTAACAAAGTCATAATCTTAATACACTACATTCCCCCCTTCGAGACGAACTAAAAGTCTCGAAAACAAACAGAATAGGATTATGACAAGTAGCAATTTATCTTATTGAGTATCTTTAACATTAAACCAAAAACATTTCCCTCTGGAGTGTAAATACCTTTCTATGAAATATGAACAAATGTTTATGGAGTGTGAGAGCGAAAAACTGTCTGGCAGCCTTCGTTCCAAATATCCATCCATCAATCAAGACAGTAAAATTCTCTCACGGCCCCTCTGCCCCAGGCAACCAGCTAGGTACTCCAGATCAATTCATAAATCTTTATCAATGCATTTGAAACTATGATGCAATTAAATACACATGTAAGCCCCAGCAAACAAAATACTATCCAAAATGTCCACTCTCAGGCTGGTCGACCCATCGGACCCTACAGTGGATCTCTATCCCTGCCTAGACTCCCTGTCCCTAAGCATTCACGAAATAAACAAAAACATCTAAGATCCCCACATGTATTCAATAACATCAAATATCATTCTACAAAGAGTAATACCTAAGAATATGACACAAATTATGTATTACACATGCAAATATGTCTATATTTCATTGCAGACACTGGAATGTAGTCCACTACACTTCATCTCCTCCGTAGTCTCGACTTCCAATGCATCTTCGATGATGGAATCGGAACCTTTCCACACCTTCCTTGTTCCATCTCCTCCAGTCATTCTCCTTTCATATTGTCCCTGTTTGAGTATTTCAATCTCTACATATTCCCCCAAATGCTTCTGGAAGAAAAGAAAAGACCAAACAGTATCTTTTGCAAAACAACACTTTCAAATTAAAACATCAATATCAACTAAGAATATAAAAAATGATATATAAATGATGTATGAATCACATTATCCTATTTCCCCCCTTTGATTCATAACATCATACTAAAATCACACTACTATTGAATTTTTTTTTGAAAAATGATCAAATAATCAAAAAGGATATTTATCCATCAATACTCCATCCAGTCCCACTTGTCCATCTTCATCCAGATCAGGAACAGTCAACAACGGCATCTGAGTGTTGTCTCCAGGCATCACAACTCCAACCTATCTCAATATCATAGCTTTCTCAAAGGTCAGTGTCATGATTGTCTAATGAGGAGGACCAAGGCGCAGCGTTGAAAGTGAACATAGTATTTATTAGACTGATCACACGATCAAAATAACTGACGAAAACGTGATGTCTCTGGTTACATAAACAAACCAAAATGAGAACAAGAAACCACAACACAAAGTGAAAAGACCGATAGTTAAATATGGCTCCCAATCAGAGACAACCAGCTGACACTCGTTGCCTCTGATTGGGAGTCACTCAGGCCAACATAGATATACAAACATAGACTTACACACCCTGGCTCAACATAACATAGTCCCCAGAGCCAGGGCGTGACAGTACCCCCCCCCCAAAGGCGCGGACTCCGACCGCGCCAAACAACCACAACAGGGGAGGGACCGGGTGGGCACTCCACCTCGGCGGCGGATCCGGCTCCGGACATGACCCAGGCACGGGTTGTGCTGGACTGACGACGCGCACCACAGGCTTGGTGCGTGGAGGAGGAACGGGCCTTACCAGGCTGACGACGCCCACCGTAGGCTTGGTGCGTGGAGCAGGGACCGGCCGGACTGGGCTGACGAAGCACACCACTGACTTGGTGCGGGGAGCAGGAACGGGCCGGACCGGGCTGACGAAACGCACCACAGACTTGGTGCGGGGAGCAGGAATGAGCCGAACCGGGCTGACGACGCGCACCACTGACTTGGTGCGGGGAGCTTGGATGGGCCGGACTGGGCTGGCGACGCGCACCACCGACTTGGTGCGGAGAGCAGGAACGGGCCAGACCGGGTTGACGACGCGCACCACTGACTTGGTGCGGGGAGCAGGAATGGGCCGGACCGGGCTGACGACGCGCACCACTGACTTGGTGCGGGGAGCAGGAATGGGCCGGACCGGGCTGACGACGCGCACCACTGACTTGGGGCGGGGAGCAGGAACGGGCCGCGCCGGGCTGACGACACGCACCACAGGCTCGATGCGAGGAACAGGAACAGGCCGGACCGTACTGGGGACACACACCACTGGCCCTACGCAGGGATCAGGAACGGGCCGGACCGGACTGGTAACACACCCCAGTACCTCTCGCCGTGCCTCCACACTTTCCCTCTCCTCTGTGACCAGTGGCCCCCTTAACCTGGCGGCCTTCTCTGCCAACCCTCTGCACCACTCTATCCCGTACTCCTGCTGCCCCGTCGTCCACGGTGTGAGCCCCCCCCTAAAAAATTTCTGGGCTTGTCTCTCCCCCGTGGACCAGGCCTCCATGGTTCTCGTCCAATTCTCTCTCCACTTCTCGTAATTCCAGCCTTTCTCCTCGTCACGCTGCTTGGTCTGGTTTTGGTGGTTTCTTCTGTCACGATTGTCTAATGAGGAGGACCAAGGCGCAGCGTTGAAAGTGAACATAGTATTTATTAGACTGATCACACGATCAAAATAACTGACGAAAACGTGATGTCTCTGGTTACATAAACAAACCAAAATGAGAACAAGAAACCACAACACAAAGTGAAAAGACCGATAGTTAAATATGGCTCCCAATCAGAGACAACCAGCTGACACTCGTTGCCTCTGATTGGGAGTCACTCAGGCCAACATAGATATACAAACATAGACTTACACACCCTGGCTCAACATAACATAGTCCCCAGAGCCAGGGCGTGACAGTCAGTAACAAATTATAAAAGAAAACATCACACACAGTGCTATCAAAGCTGCTATTAAATCTGAACCATCACTGCTCCCACTTGGCCTAACTGATCTTGCAACCAAGACTTCACTGACCATCCAGCTCCTTCAGATCTACCAAATGCATCCCTTATATTCTTCAATGCATCTATAACCCTTAGTGATATTATCTGAACTATCTGGAATCAAAGTATAGCTAATATTATCAATATGATCTTCCCAAATGTTATACCATACCATGGAAAAATCCCCACTTCTCTCTTAGACTTATCCTCCAATGATAGGCTTCAAGACTATGAAATGTCGCCATTTCCCTTTTCACCCTACTTCCAAACCTAGAATCAGATTTATCTGTGTCCGGTGCTACCCCTCTTTTAATGGTAGAAACCTCATATGGAAGCTTCAACGTTGACATGTAACAACATCCTGTCCATCCATAGGGTAAGAATATATATGCTTTATCACCACAAACCCACCAAATATCTCTAAAATTCCCAATAGTCACATTGCCAGGCAAAATCTGATCTTCCACCATCAAAGTCCTGCTGTTCTTACTAACGGGAACATAAAAAGTAACATTATATTTCTCATCTCTAACCTTATGTTCATGCTTACCCAAAGTCATCATATAATCATCACAATCTGATATTCCCATGAACATACCCTTTCCATCATATGTTTTATTAGAACAAAAACAACTTTTAGTCCTCACTGGTTTCACCTACAATGCTTCAGGGTTCGCTGTTAACTGATTTTCCTTCCCATCTAACAAATTCACATAGGGTAATTCATTTAACCAAGAACACCTAAACCTAGGCTTAAACAAATGTTTTGACAACGACATTATTTTATCTGTTAATGATTGTTGCTGATACAACAGCCATGACAAAGCATAAGATTGACACGTACTTGCTAGAGGTTGAACGACCGTCTCTAAAATGGAACCCCACGTGTCTGGTGCTGGAATTCTCAACAGACATGAACCCTCAAGATTCCTCACTGATCTTACAGAATGAGCTAGCTGCTGGAACCAAAGATTCCTACCTGCCCATCCATCTTTAATTTTCACAACAGAAGAATCAAACCCATATGCCTTCCATTTAGTTTCTCTCTTCCCTAACGAGCGGTACTGATCAAATACCTCTCCTTGTCTGTCATTAAAATCAAAGAACTCATCCTGTACCTCCATGATAGTATCCTTCACTATTTCAGATGAATCTATATTCTTCTCTACCACCATCTGCTCTCCTATTTTAACCCTATCCTTACTACCATTGACAGCACTCTCCATCCGTATCATAAACTCCTGAGTCACTCTTGCTACATCCTTTAATTTCAGAAAAGTTGTTGTTGGTGTCGGTGTCATACTTCCTACATTTGTTATTGCCGTCGTACCATTAATCCCTTTCAAAGTTACCATTAAAGTAGTTGATTTAGTTGATGTATTAACACCCTTAACTACTTCTAGTGGGAAAGCTACCGATATCCTCTGTGTATTATTTACTGTTGGAGTGGCTACTGTAATATATTTCTCCTGAACTCCTTTGGTGACTGTGGAAGCTTCAACAGACTTTCAACAGACTTCAAATCTTCCATTATAAGCGTCACTTTACGAATTAAATAGCCTTTTAACCAATAATTCTTAACCGGAACAAATTGTAATGCTTGCACTAGATAAGTACACATATATTCTCCCATATGCTTCTCTGTAACATTACGCAAAATAAGTGAACAATCACTCATAACCCTCTTCCACTTCATATCGTTGTACAAAATATACTTCCTTTCACTAGGGGGTACAGCTTCTACATCTGGTCCTGATAGCAATACTTCTTCTCCATAATTATCTCTCCATGTGGGAGGAACGTCACCATCCCCACTCCATCTCTCACAGCTACAAGGAAGATGAGCTGTATCACCCATCCTAACCCTAATAACAGTCTTTTTCCCCCTAAAATTGGTGCTGGAGCTATTGGTTCCCTTGTAATCAAATGCACTATATTTATGGCTTTAATAACTATCAATGTTGAAAGAGTTAAATTGCTTCTCACTGTTGTTATAATAAACTGAAGTGTTGATGTCCTTGTTGTTACTTCATCCATTCTCCCTAAGACTTTTATCTCCTTACTTGTATTTCCATCTATCACCACTAGTGTCACTACATTAACTATCAGTCCTAACTCTAATCCCTCACTTTCAAACTTTTGATTATAAAAAATACACCTACAATTACCTTGATCTTCCTGCTGGGAATTGTAAATATAGATACCCAATCACCCTCAATCTTCTCTTATCATTCAGCAACGCATACTTTCTCAATGCATCTGCTCCTAACAGATCTAAACTCCTACCATATCTATCTTCCCACTAAACTCTAAATTTTCCTTCACCACTGTTCTCTCTCTCTTACTACTAACTTTGAAACTTAGCTTATTGTCTTAGAGTTCCTTCAACCCTAGTTCTCCTAACTTTTTTATCTAATCTTTTCTCCTAACCTTTAAAAACCTTTACACTGATTTATTCACAAAATCCTTTACCACCAATTTTTTGAATATGTGATTGGGAAGTCCCCACCTGCTTCTGACTTCTTTACACACAGACTTGGCAAACGATCAAACATCTTTTAGCCTAGTTTGAAATCTCTTTCCCCTCTTGGTGTAGGAATGTAACCAAGAATAACAGTCACCCCTTTTAACTTTATTTTTCAGACAGATTGTCTAATAGACAGTCTAATAGATTATCATCCTTCCTAGGATATTATCTTTTCAAGCAAATAGGATTCCCAAAAACCCTACTCTTTTAAAATCTTCTACCAGCCAGCCGTCTAGTGTACATCCTATTGTACAGTTCAATTTACACCATGCATCTCTTCCCAACAATGCAATAGGTATATGTTCTAATATTAGTATGTGTATTTTAATTTCTCTTTGATTTTTTATAGCAGAGCTCAATTGGTTCCTTAAGAGTAATCAGCTGTTTTACTTTCTCAAATCCCTATCCTAATTAGTTAATTTTACATAGTGAGATGTTTAACCTCTTTAGGCTCAACACAGATAAAAGCTTTTCCTCTATTCCTTCTTCTAGTCCTTTTTATTTTCACTTCAATTGTTAGATATTTTTTTCCCTAATCGGTGCTATCAGCTGACACCCCCCTTCGTATCTTCTAGGCACTCTAGAATCCTTGCTCCTTTAAGGGTTCACCTGGAGGACAGGTGATCTTCACTTGCTTCTTTATCTTCCTCAGAAATTCCCTCTGTTGTTTCCTCCTGGCGCATTGCACTCACAGGTAAAGTGACCAACCTGTCCACAATTATAACACTCTTCTGAAAGTTGCTGGAAGTGTAGCTGAACTCTTCCTCCTCCTTCTAAGCCTTCTCGTCCTCTTCCTCTCCAATTCTGTGTCTGTCCAGAAACTGGCTGTGGATATGAAACAACTGGTACCGCCCTTGGTGGCTGGTACAATTGCATTTGACCTTGTTCAGTTGAAGCTGTAGCAGTGATTGTTGATTTGGTTCACTCTGATTCTTCATAACCAAAGCTTGTTTCTTCTCCTTCTTCTTCTCCACCAGTTGTATTTGATTGAGTTTTCTGAGAGTTTCTTGGTCCTGTTCTTTCTTGTTGTTGACATATCAGTATTCTTCAACAGCTTATATTCTAAGTTTTGCCCTCGAAATATCATCTTCCATCATCTTCTTCCTAGTGGCCTTTTTCCTTGGCCTCAATGTATTCTTCTCCTCCAATTCTTGGGATCCTTTTCTCAGCAGTTTCTCCTCTCTTCTGTATCTTCAGCTTCTCGAGTTGTACTTTGCAGTTCTCTTACTTCTTCTAAATTATTCCCCTTATCCAGGCATGATACGCATCGGTCTATATCTCTTTCTATTTCTTCTGTGCTAATCATTGTTGAATAAAATCCTCTTGAACATAAAGCACCTTTAATCTCCAAGTCTTCATCTTTATCTTCATCTTCCCAAACCTCATTCTTCTCTTAGTTTCCAGACATCTCGGTTTTTTCTTACTTCTGGAGTTTTGGATTCATTTTTATGGTCGTTTCTGCTTGTCCTCTCTCTATTATTCGTTCATCTTCATCTCTGATGCAATAATCACCCTCCTCTATGATCACTGGAAGCTGAGGATAAACGTCCCTAAGCTCTACTTCCTTCTCATAAGGTGGGGGTCTTTTTGCTAAATCCGTATGTGAGAAAGGTGTAGTAACTTCTGCCATTAGTTTTTCTGTCGCCTTCTCTTCCTTTAGCATTTTCTCTATACCTTTGTTTATCTTATCGCTGGAATCTTTTATCAGTTTTTGTTTGAGAATGAAGGACAACTTAAGAACACCCAGCTCTCTTTGTGTCTTTTCTTTACGTTGTTCCCTTTTTCCCTTTCTTTTGATCTGCTTTATGAATTGACAGAAGCACTTTCATTATGTTGATGACGTCAGGGTTAAGATTCCCTCTACTAGCTATGGTTGTTCAATGTCAGGCCAACTTTTGTTTCATTTGCCGGATAACCTAGCAATACTTTAGTTAAAGGATTACTATTTTGTACTATATCAACAGGTGTAATTACCTTCATAGCCTTGATGTAGTTTTTCCCCATTGTAACAAATCTTTTATATTCCTTTATTGTGAATTATTTTATTTTAGACTATATAGCCTATGGCTTCCTCCCTTTAATTATTAATATAAACTAAAGAATCAAAAAAATATATAAAAAATAAAAATAGTACAAAAAAACATAATTTCTCCCAAATCAATCAATAAAAATATGAATATGAAAATAAAAAACATTAAAAAAATTCATTAAAAAAATTATGAATAATCAAAAATATTTTTTTATTTCTATATCCTATTTTACTAATTTATCAATTAGTGGCTATTTTACCACATCCCTTCAGGAAAGTAAATGCAAGTAGTCAACTTCAGAGCAATCCAAAAATAAAGACTTCCAATCCTACAACACTACAATACCCATAAACCCCCTTGCTTTATAAGCACCCAATTATCTTAATTTTACAGAATAATGTCAGTACTCGATTCCCAACACAACTGTAATCAAACCAACTGATGCACAGAAACTCCAAAATGCAAATTTTATTCAATTGATCAGTCTGTTGCTAAGTCTCTGTGAAATTGTCATAACATCAAATATCCTGTAGGGGAAGATTTTGTAAACAGAACAGCACCAAAACCTTTTGACTCGATCCTCTGTCGCGTCACCCCTTGTCACGTGATGTACACGTCAGCACCTCCTCTCTTTCTCTCTCTCTCGTCCCATCGCCTCTCATATGACAAAAGAACAGAGAAACTGAAAAAGAATTTAGCAGTCTATGCAGTCACTGAGTCACTTCAACCATTCAATATTCCTCCGTTCACATTCGCTCTAAGAATTAACTCAGGAATCGCATAAATAGCTCTAACATTTTTATTTTATTTATTTATTTAATTACTTTTATTTTTAATCCGTCAACATATCTCTCTCATTTATCAATTCAATAGGTCACAAAAACAGTTTCATCTTTAACCAACAGCCGATGTAACAACTAGAAGATTCCATTCGTGTTCTAATCTCTCCTCTTTGTTCCTTCGTCTGTGTCCCCCCTTGCACAGTGTAACAGACGCATATGCTCCCTACGTCACTCTAGTGTCGTAAAATCACACGCATGCGCAGTACATTCATCAATACGATTTCACCGTGGAAGGGAGCTTCTCAGCTCTCTCCCCAACCCAAACAGACAGTTAACAGTCCAGCTGTAACTCCGTTTTCTCCTCATAGTCAAACAACATTTAACAGAGCTCACAAAGCATAGAACCTAAATTCTACACACACAAACATAATTTAAGAGGCTTTATTCCATCCCTCTAAGGTCACATGGTAGCATGTAGCATGCAGCATATTAGCATTTAGCATTAGCATTAGCATGTATGCAACATGTGGCTTGCAACACTCAGCATGTACCCTACATTGCACCTTAAAATTCATTTTCTTTGTCCTAACTTTATTCTGCCGTGAGTTATGGATATCCTATGAGAGGTCCCCCCAAACAGATACCCCGTCGGATACAAGATGAGCAGTAACTTACAATAAAATCTATAACCAAACTCCAGTCCCAGACTGACCTAAAAACACCTAACGCGTCATAGGATTTGTGGCCCACCATGGAGGTCGCCTCGTTCCGAGGGCTTGCCAAATCCGCAATGTTCTAAATTGTATACGTATATCTGCCTTGTATATCTGCCTTATTCACTACCATCAATTGTTCTAGAATTCCTACCTATAGGTACTCTCCCCCCTTTTGCGCTGTCTACCAGTGCAACCAAATTTATGGTTAGCCAGACTCCCAGTTCTCAGCAATAAAGCAACACTAAGCACACATCGGTCCTAACGGTACATCTCTCCAGCGCACACTCAAATAGCCTCCAAACTAACAAATTTCCAAAGTGGTGAGAAAAAACTCACCCTTATCTGGCCATGACTTCAGAACGAGTCAGCCTGGCGGCAATGAATGGAACAAAGAAGAGATGCAGACCCTATCTTGTTCGTGACGCCATTTGTAGTGTCGAGTCAAAGTTGCTAGTCATTGCTGATAAACAAAGGAGTCCGCTCATACTGAACCTTGATCATAAGTTTATTCATATCACAAGCTTTCAGCATGAGTTCACGGATGTCATGACCACCCGGAGAGCGGCGTCCCAGATTGCAATGGCCGCTCTAACCTCTTCTTCCTTTTTACCCAGTATATATAATCTTCCCAAGATATGGGTGGCTCCCTCTACTGTCCAATCCCCTGTCTACAACACACACTTCCTGTCTTTTGTATGTGGCGTCACACTAAAACATTCCCTCTGACACTAAATAAACATCCTCTCAGGTTCCACTTAAAAACATTAACAAAGTCATAATCTTAATACACTACATGAACTTACGAGTAATTAACTTTACACTCACCATTACGCTCACCATTGATCATTTCTTGTTTTAATCAGCAAGAAAAGCGCTACACCTGGTGGAAAGAGGCTGTACGGCACAGAATGAGTTGTATAATGTCGTGACATATCACACTTTAACGTACAGCGTTAGCAGGGTCCGTTTTTTCAACTTTTCTCCAATTTAATTGGTCCAATCACCATGTCAATCAACACTGAATCGAAATGTAGTTCACACCCCAGATTTTGATGCCAACACAGTCGCTACAGTCCCATTAGTTTTCATTGCAGCCTCGTTTGAATGCCGCGGTTGCCCACATATGTACGGAACGGAGTTAGCTACCGTTAGTTGACTCAAGTGAGAAAGACAATAGTTGAACCGTTTTGAACAAATTAATTTCTTAAAATATTAAGGAGAACCAGCAGAGAGACAGCTATATTTCATTGTACTTTTTTCCACTTTCACTTTCACTTACTTAGCAAGCTAATTCAGCTAATTTAGCCTACTCAACAACTTGACTCAAACAGAGAGCAATGCTATTTATGTTAGTTAGCTGGCTAAGGCAATCCAACACTCCAACTCTTCCAAGTCAAGGTAAGCTTTCGGTTTTATTCATTTACCCACGGGGTCCCACCGGTGTAACTTCTAAACTGCTTGCGGTACACTGTACCTACTGCATGATTGTACACATGGATTGGCAGTGCTGCCAACTCTCAGGCATTGGCCGTGAGACACCCGCATTTGACCCTCTTCACACGCTCACACAGCACACCTCTTATTTCTCACGCATATTTCTCACACATGCTGCTTTTATTTTCTAATTAATCCACTGTAATTTTTCAACTGTGCCTCCAAATCATTTTGAAATCGTAGCATTTAATATGCGCCTGCAATTCTAAATCACAAGCAATGTAACCGCGACTGTCACGCCCTGGCTCTGGGGACTCTTAAATGTTGAGCCAGGGTGTGGATTTTTCTATGTTTAGTTTTCTATGTTTTTTGTTCTAGATCGTTTAGATCTATGTTGGC
Source organism: Coregonus lavaretus (assembly GCF_964263955.1). Classification (NCBI taxonomy): domain Eukaryota; kingdom Metazoa; phylum Chordata; class Actinopteri; order Salmoniformes; family Salmonidae; genus Coregonus; species Coregonus lavaretus. The sequence continues at coordinate 27,111,382 of NC_140014.1, read as the reverse complement.
CAGGGTGGTTCCCAATCAGAGGCAGCTGTAGCTCGTTGTCTCTGATTGGGGACCATACTTAGGCAGCCTGTTGGCACCAGTTAGTTTGTGGGATCTTGTTCCGTAAAGGTTTGTGTTGTTGTAACCTCAGGACTTCACGTATCGTATCGTTTTGTTGTTTTGTTCGTGTGTTGTGTACGAAATAAAATGTACGCTTATCACGCTGCGCCTTGGTCCGTCTCTTCCTGTAACGATCGTGACAGAAGATCCCACCAAAAAAGGACCAAGCAGCGTGTCCAGGAACAGACAGCCTGGACTTGGGAGGAGATCCTGGACGGGAAGGGATCCTGGACTTGGGAAGAGATTCAGGCCGGAATGGATCACCGTCCTTGGGAGGAGACTGTGGAGGCGCGCTACAGAGAGGAGCAGCGGCATCGCAGAGGGTACCGGCCGAGGAGGAAGCCCGAGAGACAGCCCCAATATGTTTTTTGGGGGGGGCTAAAAGGGTGGTTGGCAGCGCCTAGAGTTAGAGCAGAGCCAACTCCCTGTACTCAGGCTAGGAAGCGTGAGACTGGGCAGGCTCCGTGTTATGCGGAGCCACGTACTGTGCCGCGAGTGTTCCGGCACAGTCCTGTACGTCCGGTGCTAGCACCACGCACGTGTCGTGCTAAGATGGGCATGCAGCCAGGACGGGGTGTGCCGGCTCAACACTCGTGGCCTCCAGTACGCCTCCTCGGTCCCGTATATCCTGCACCAGTGCCACGTGCTGTAGCGCCAGTACGAGTGCACAGCCCTGTACGTCCTGTGCTGATGCCTCACACATATTGCGTGGAAATAGGCATTCAGCCAGGACGGGTTGTGTCAGCTCTCCGCTCCAGACCTCCAGTCCGCCTCCACAGTCCGGCCCGGCCCGTTCCGGCTCCCCGCACCAAGCCAGTGGTGCGTGTTCCCAGTCCAGCCCGGCCTGTTCCTTCTCCCCGCACCAAGCCAGTGGTGCGTGTTCCCAGTCCAGCCCGGCCTGTTCCTGCTCCCCGCACCAAGCCAGTGGTGCGTGTTCCCAGTCCGGCCCGGCCTGTTCCTGACCCTCGCACCAAGCCAGTGGTGCGTGTCGCCAGCCCGGTCCGGCCTGTTCTTGTCCCTCGCACCAAGCCAGTGGTGCGCATCGCCAGCCCGGTCCGGCCTGTTCCTGTCCCTCGCACCAAGCCAGTGGTGCGCGTCGCCAGCCCGGTCCGGCCTGTTCCTGCTCCCCGCACCAAGCCAGTGGTGCGCGTCGCCAGCCCGGTCCGGCCTGTTCCTGCTCCCCGCACCAAGCCAGTGGTGCGCGTCGCCAGCCCGGTCCGGCCTGTTCCTGCTCCCCGCACCAAGCCAGTTGTGCGCGTCGCCAGCCCGGTCCGGCCTGTTCCTGCTCCCCGCACCAAGCCTGTGGTGCGCGTCGTCAGCCCGGTCCGGCCCGTTCCTACTCCCCGCACCAAGCCAGTGGTGCGCGTCGTCAGCCCGGTCCGGCCCGTTCCTGCTCCCCGCACCAAGCCAGTGGTGCGTGTGTCCAGTCCGGCACGGCCCGTGCCTGTTCCACCGGTGCCTGGTCCGGCACCGGTCAGCTGCTCCACTCCAGAATCAGAGCAATCCGCTCCACCGGGGTCCGGTCCAACTCCAGTCAGCGGATCCACTCCGGAGCCAGAGCAATCCGCTCCACCGGTGTCCAGTCCAGCTCCGGCCAGCGGCTCCAGTCCGGAGCCGGTAAGGTTTGGTCCACCGTCGTCGCGTCCAGCTCCAGTCAGCGGGACCAGACCAGGGGCGCAACGGGGAGGTGGAGAAAAGGTGGTGGTCACGCCCGGAGCCGGATCCGCCTCCGAGGCGGAATGCCCACCCGGCCCCTACCCTCTTGTGTATGTGTGGCGCGGTCGCAGTCCGCGCCTTTGGGGGGGTGGGGGGGGTACTGTCACGCCCTGGCTCTGGGGACTCTTAAATGTTGAGCCAGGGTGTGGATTTTTCTATGTTTAGTTTTCTATGTTTTTTGTTCTAGATCGTTTAGATCTATGTTGGCCAGGGTGGTTCCCAATCAGAGGCAGCTGTAGCTCGTTGTCTCTGATTGGGGACCATACTTAGGCAGCCTGTTGGCACCAGTTAGTTTGTGGGATCTTGTTCCGTAAAGGTTTGTGTTGTTGTAACCTCAGGACTTCACGTATTGTTCGTTTTGTTGTTTTGTTTGTGTGTTGTGTACTAAATAAAATGTACGCTTATCACGCTGCGCCTTGGTTCCACGAGTCATCAGTCAACGTGCGTGACAGCGACAGCTTCACTGGGGAGATCCATTATTTTCCTGCCACCGCATTGTGAACCGCAGCAGATTGAAGCTTGTGATTGGTTTAATAATGGTCGGGGACCAAGGCAATGGGATGTGCATTTGTAAAGAAACATACCCTCACAATTAGAGTGGAGTGCAGCCACGGCAGACTGGACAGGCACGTTTGTTCTCCACTGATCAAATTTTATGAACTCAATTGTCAAAAGAGTAGCGCTGTTTTATACACATAATGTGTTGTAGCACTGTTTTCTCCATATAACTGTCAACAAATGAATTTGCGGTCACTACTGTCCCTGTCACAGAATGCTTCCTTATGACATCATGTGATAATGTAGCTTATACTACTAGTGATTTAATCCACCACTTGCATTAGCCCAGATCCATAGGCTACATTATTCACCTCTGGTCATTGGCAATTTAGCACTATGTTCATTATGCTGTAACAACGAAAAGGCAGCATTGAGTATGAATTTTGGTAGGGTGACCTGATTTGCCTTTAAATGTATTATAAACATTATTTTGCCAAAACAGAATGTGATCCCCAGTAGCGGTGCGTGGGTAAAATCACTGGGGAAGTCAGAAAAAAAAGCCATATTACAACCTATGTGTTGTGATAATTGCGTTGTTTGCTCTATAACCTGTTAGTTCATATGCCTTGTGACCGTGATATATAGGCCTAAAGGACAAGACAATAAGAAGACACAATGGCAGAATAAATTCAACCACACCTTTTGTTTCATCACAAAACCAGAGAGGAACCTCTGTCCGGTGAAGTCCACAAAGCATATTGCATGTAACAAACAGTTACATGACCTACAGCATGGTCAAGCAAGTTAATGTTTCCGACATATTCTGACTACTAAACAACTATTGATTTAGAACTACAGAGAGTTACCACAAGTCGCAAAGAAAACAGGAGCTGCCTCCAATATTCCAGCACCATTTATACTTCAACATTTCAACCCCATCAAATTACCTATGCTTAGTGTAATACAGTGACAACTAAAAGATACCAAAAACTATTTAGTCCAATCAACGTAAGAAAAATATGATGTGGCTGTCCATGTTTCTGATTTCTGTGTGTGTTTGTGTGTGTGTGTGCAAGTTCTTGAAAGTAGAAAAAAAACGTATTATTCTTCTTCTGTGGATTTTTAATGGCGGTTGGTTGGTAACCAACTTTAAGGTGCATTACCGCCACCAACTGGAGTGTGGACCAGAGACAGGGAAAGTCTAAATCCTATCCAATATTCTCATATCCGTAAGGAAACTAAATAGATAATTAAATACTACAACCCCTGAAGATTTCCCCAGCAGTTCACTTAATGTTGGCTCTTCAACCCCATTACTCCTCAAATCTAATAACAATCGCTCCCTTTCCCTCCCATATTTCTGGCACTGAAATAGAACATGTTCCACTGTCTCCATCTCCTCCTGACAATGAGCACACCTCCCAGTTGGATGTTTCCCCACCAATTTCAACGTGTGTCCCAGTCTTAGCCTTGTGATTACACTTTTCTCCCTTCTCTCTCGGCCTGGTGACCTCCCTGCTCCCACCTTTTCCTGGATCGTATACAGGTGTCTTCCCTTTCCCTCCCTGTTCCACAACACTTGCCATTTTTTTTTTAAACACTGTTTTTATCAAACACTTGGCTTCTGCTTTACTGATTGACAATTCCCATCTCAACATTAGGATGCTTAAGAGGCTGCTTGGCGATAACATCCACCTCCTCATTCCCCTCTACTCCCACATGAGCTGGTATCCAGAGGAACGTCACAAATACCCCCATCGGTTTTACCCTATACAAGCATTGCAAAACCTCATACAATACATTGTTTCTGCTCTGAGACACAAATGAATTTAAGCTCATCAGTGCTGCACAGGAGTCAGAGCAGATGACTACCCTGTCTGGCCTCACCTCCTCCACCCACTCTGCAGACAATAGTTTGGCCATCAACTCCATTGTGTAAACAGACAAATTATCCATTGTTCTTTTCGTCACTGCCACCTTAAACTCAGGAACACTAAAAGCTGCACCTGTCCTGCCTGTTTTAGGGTCCTTAGATCCATCTGTGAATATATTCAAGAAAGCATAGTATTGTGTTCTTAAATGTTTACTTACAACTGAATCAACAGCTCTTACCCTCTCAAGCAACCCTAGATATATCACTGGCTGAGGGAGCAACCAAGGTGAGATAGCAGGAAGAACCACAGAGGGGCTAAACTCCCTCCCAAACAACCCCATCTCTCTCGCCATGCCATTGACTATCCACCCAAAACCAGTGGTGTAAAGTACTTAACCCTCCCGTTGTCCTAGGGTCAAAATGACCCGCCACTGTGTTGAACCAACTTTATTTAATTTTTATATTTTTTGGATCATTTGTGAGAAGGAGGCAGTGATACTTTCTTTAAAGTCTCACTGCCTCCTTCTCACAAATGATCCCAAAAATATAAAAATTGAATAAAGTTGGTTCAACACAGTGGCGGGTCATTTTGACCCTAGGACAACGGGAGGGTTAAGTAAAAATACTTTAAAGTACTACTTAAGTAGCGTTTTTGGGTATCTGTACTTTACTTTACTATTTATATTTTTGACAACTTTTACTTTTACTCCACTACATTCCTAAAGAAAATTATGTACTTTTTACTCCGTACATTTTCCCTGACACCCAAAAGTACTTGTTACATTTTGAATGCATAGCAGGCCAGCGAAATTGTCTAATTCACACACTTATCAAGAGGAACCTAAACCCTCCCACCCTCTCCAGATTCCTTCATACAACTTCAAATATTATTTCCTCCCCTACCTTCCTTCTAGAAAAATAACAGTCTGTGTTTTCTCAACTGAAAACTTGAAGCCCCACCTGAGGGACCACTGCTCAACTTCACTGATTGCTTCTTGAACTCTCCTGGCTGTAAGGGTAATATTTATCCCTCTCTTCCACAGTGCCCCGTCATCTGCAAACAATGACCTACCAATATCAGGTCTCACCTGGGAGAATACATCGTCAATCATAATGGAGAACAACAAAGGACTAATGACAGTTCCCTGGGGGGTACCATCATCTACCTCATAGCTTTCTGACATAGAGCTCCCCACCCTCACTTGTATTGATCGCCCAAAAAGAAAATCCTTTAACCAGTTAAAAACCCTTCCTCCAAACCCCATGATATCCAGCTTGATAAGTATGCCTTCCGTCCACATCATACTGCATCATAGGCCTTCTCTACATCAAAGGAAATGGCTACAACCTCCTCCGTATTTGCCTGTGCCTTCCATGTGACTGACTCAAGACACAGTACATAATCCATCGTTCCTCTGCCTTTTCTGAACCCAGTTTGATCTGGTGACATTAGTCATCTACTCTCCAGAAAGTAAGTCAGCCTTTCCCTTAACATCCTTTCCATAAGTTTACATGAGATGTCAATGATATCGGCCTATAGCTTGAACAACTAGTAAGGTCTTTCCCTGGTTTCCGTATCGGCACTACTACTGCCTGCTTCCAACTTACATTTACATTTTAGTCATTTAGCAGACGCTCTTATCCAGAGCGACTTACAGTTAGTGCATACATTATTATTATTTTTCTTTTTCATACTGGCCCCCCGTGGGAATCGAACCCACAACCCTGGCGTGGCAAACGCCATGCTCTACCAACTGAGCTACATCCCTGAACTGAACTTCCAGGCAGTTTCCCTTCCTGACACACCTTATTGTAAAGGCCCAATACTTTCCCCATTGCAGTGTCAATGAGATGAGCCATCATGATGTAACACTTCTCATCCTTCCCAGGAGATGCTACCCCAGCTTTAGCTAATGCCCTCTTCATCTCAGCCAACGTAAAAGGGGCATTCAATGCATCCCCCACCATCTCTCGCTGATCCAGGAACCCCGGACGTTCTCCTCTGACCCTCTCTCTCCCACGCTGCTTCTCTTCTATCAGATTATTTGAGCTGTGCACCTTCACAAATGCCTGGGCTAACATCTCTGCCTTCTCCATATCTCTCACTGCAACAATCTCCCCATTTTTCAGCACAGGGAGATCCCAATCTCGTCTGACCCCACTCATCCTTTTAATCATCCCCCGTACCTCTCCCACAGGAGTGGTCCTGCCTATGTTTCCACAGAACCGGCGCCAATACTCCCTCTTAACAGTCCTAATGATCCTCCTTACTACTGCTTGTGCTTGTTTATACTGAATCAGGTGCTGGTAATTATGGGACCTTTTCAACATTCTGAAATTCTGTTCCTACTCTTCACAGATTCTCTACACTCTTCGGTCCACCAGGGAACTGTGTTACTCCCCCCCCCCCCCCCCCCGTACCCATAGGAATCACCTGCCCCTACTATTGCTCCTCTTACTCCATCATTCACTGTTTCTATATCGGAATTGAGATCAACCTGAGACAGCTCCTGTTCACTCAACTCCTTAAACTGACCCCACTCCGCTTTCCCAAATATCCATCTCCTCAATCCTTTTCCTACTGAATCTTCCACCCTCATTCCTACAGTACACATGCTAGGATAGTGATCACTAACCACTGTAGATTCCTCAAAAACCTCCCAACTACATCTGCCTGCCATTGAACTTGAGATCAGAGTAACATCCAGAGCAGATTCCTTTCCAGTTACTGGGTCAATCCTGGTTCCCCGGCTGTCATTAAGACTCACAAGCCCTTTCTCATCAAGTAGTTCCTCCAACACTTGTCCATTTACATCAGTCCGTAACCCTCCCCAGAGCGTACTATGAGCATTAAAATCCCCACACCACATTAGCCGTCTCCTATCTTGACCTTCTACATTCCCAAGGGCCATCAACTCTAGTCTCTTACACGGATTGTAAAAGATCACTATTACCATATTCCCCCCTCCCTCCCAACCACACCTCTACCACTACATACTCCTGTTCCACTCCCTCTCCCACACGCCTATATGGGATCCCCCGCTTTATAAAGGTAACACACCCTGCCCTCCCCTTGCCACCCTATCTCTACGGATTGCAACATAGCCTTGTATTACAAAATCTTAAGTAGGTTTAAGCCATGTCTCCTGGAGACATATCACATCAGGTTTGGCTGGTAACTCCTCAAGAAACTGTTTGAACTCTTGCGCATTAGCCATCAAACTTCTGGCATTCCATTGAAGGAATAACACCATTATGAAAATTAACCAATACATGATTCCTGGCTGGACTGATTCTCAATCTTATTGAGGTCATCCTGTACATTTTCCCATGTCAGTCCTGTGATCACATTATACTTCACTGCAAGCTCCACTATGATCTGTGTCTTCTTATTTTTAGATGTACATTTTTCTTTGCAATTGATTGCTGCTATTGTTACAGGTCCCAGTTTTGGGACTGGTGCAGCAGATAATAGTTCCTGTAACACAGGATAAATGATGAAACAGGAGAACGTGGCTTCTTTTTCAAAGGTTCTCTCAATTATTTTATTCAACATTCTCTCAAGGGCAAATCGTCCTTTTCTGTCTTTTCATTGTATTTCAATGTTTTTTCTTCTTTTTCTTCTTTAAAGTGTATATTGTAATCTGTCTCATAAATCCCTGACATATTACTTCATAAACATATCAAACATACATCAATTTACACATAAAAAATATGAAATTCCAATCCAATTCACATCCTCAACTCCTTTACATTTATACCCCAAACACATTTACTCTTATCTTTAATTCACCTGTTTAGGTTATACTTATGTAATTGACTGTTGCCCACTATAGCCTCATTGGAGACTCTAAAACATGAAAGCCTTTAAAGACTGGTATAACTCATTAGAAGTTACTTTATACCCATGCTCAAAATACATTCACCCAGTGTAATAAGAGCTAATAGAAAGACCATACTATTTCAAATTACATTAATGCTAATTATTGGAAAATGACTGAACAAGCTAGCATAGCGCTAACCGAAGCCAGCAACCAACTGACCCGAGCTAGCAAACAGCTAACCGGAGCCAGCCAAAAGCTAACCGGAGCTAGCCAAAAGCTAACCGGAGACAGCTAATAGCTAACCGGAGATAGCTCTAAGCTAGTGGCTTATCTAACATTTACAGTACAACAATTACAAAGTTCTTAAACATCACAATTACAACATGAACTTCTCTTAACCCTTAGGATACTGTCAGGAGTGTCTTAAAAAAAACATGTTTAGGAGTTAACAATTAGTCATTTTTTTAGATCAAAGGAATGCACCGCCATCATTTCATTTTATACTCGACATGCGTTTTCTGTCTAGTATGAAGTTATACAGTTACTATGTTGTTCAAAACCATTACATTCACTTCAACATGAAAGTTACAAAACTATATTGTGGTATTCAGTGTATTTTTGTACTTTACTGACCTGTAACACAGGATAAATGATGAAACTGGAGAACATGGCTTCTTTTTCAAAGGTTCTCTCAATTATGAGAACACACATGTGCAGGATCGCATATAGTCCCAGTGCGAAGCGAACACATCTCACTGCCCCCTACTGGCCAACAGTAGTATAAGTGCATCTCAATTGGGAAACCTTGGAGGACTGACATTTCAGTAAAAGCATTCTTCCCCAATACAAAGACACAATACATAAACACAAATGTGACCATACATTTTGTGTGTGTCACACTATCACAAATGTAACAACCTTCCTCATGTCAACTACCAGTCTTGTGTTCTCCCCCATTCTGCTCCCTACATCACGCCCAACCTACATCCCGATCTGCCCTGGAATACGTGCTCTTCTAGGTGCACCAATTCTTTATGCGTGAGCTACCCTCACTGCTTCTGCATATGAGCTTTTACGCTGCTGAACTTCCACCTGTCTTTTCATCCCTGCACTACCCCTATATGCCCGACTGTGGGCGCCCCCACAGTTAAAGCACTTTAACTGGACCCCTCTCCACATTCCCCATATGCATGTTCTCCCCCACACTTCACACATCTCCATTTGCCTTTACACCGCCGCCACATGCCCAAACCTTTGACAGTTATAGCAACGCAATGGTTTCGGAACATATGCACGCACATAGTAACTCATATACCCAATCCTAACTTTTTCTGTCTGTACCAGATCCTCAAAATTTAATAGACCTGACAAGCTATACACCTTCTTCCCATCTTGTGTCATCTGGAGGCGCTTTGCCTCAATAAGAGAGCCTCCCTTCAAGTGGTCCTTTATTTTTTTCATGTTAACAATTTCTAGAACTCTTGTAATAACTCCCTTCACCCATTGCCGTCCAGTTTGATCCGGCATGCTACTCTCAACCACACGTTTACATACACTACCAGTCCAAAGTTTGGACACACCTACTCATTCAAGGGTTTTTCTTTATTTTTACTATTTTTTACATTGTAGAATAATAGTGAAGACATCAAAACTATGAAAAAACACATATGGAATCATGTAGTAACCCAAAAAAGTGTTAAACAAATCAAAATATATTTTATTCAAATAGCCACCCTTTGCCTTGATGACAGCTTTGCACACTCCTGGCATTCTCTCAACCAGCTTCTCCTGGAATGCTTTTCCAACAGTCTTGAAGGAGTTCCCACATATGCTGAGCACTTGTTGGCTGCTTTTCCTTCACTCTGCCGTCCGACTCATCCCAAACCATCTCAATTGGATTGAGGTCGGGGGATTGTGGAAGCCAAGTCATCTGATGCAGCACTCCATCACGCTCCTTCTTGGTAAAATAGCCCTTACACAGCCTGGAGGTGTGTTGGGTCATTGTCCTGTTGAAAAACAAATGATAGTCCCACTAAGCCCAAACCAGATGGGATGGCGTATCGCTGCAGAATGCTGTGGTAGCCATGCTGGTTAAGTGTGCCTTTAATTCTAAATAAATCACAGACAGTGTCACCAGCAAAGCACCCCCACACCATAACACCTCCTCCTCCATGCTTTACGGTGGGAACTACACATTCGGAGATCATCCGTTCACCCACACCGCGTCTCACAAAGACACGGAGGTTGGAACCAAAAATCTCCAATTTGGACTCCAGACTAAAGGACACATTTCCACCGGTCTGAGGTAGAGAGAGAGGTAGAGAGAGAGGTAGAGAGAGAGAGAGAGAGAGAGAGAGAGAGAGAGAGAGAGAGAGAGAGAGAGAGAGAGAGAGAGAGAGAGAGAGAGAGATGAGGTAGAGAGAGATGAGGTAGAGAGAGAGAGAGAGAGAGAGAGAGAGATGTGGTAGAGAGAGTGAGTAACAAGAGAAAGACAGGAGGTATGGAAATGAGACAATTATGCAAGACCCAGTAAGAGGGGTGGGGTGAAAGGGAAGAAGACTTGAGTTAAATCATCCCTGTCTCTTTTCTGAACCCCATGCACCCCTTTCTCCTCCCCTCTCTTTTCTCCTGTGGGGCTGTCAGGGGCCAACCCTCCTACCACGACTAGCACTACAAGCCAGGTGGTCAGCCTAGAATGCAGCCATCAGCTTGAATCCTTGGGATGGGTCATCGTTGGTCACCTGACGGCTTCACTCATGAGAAGAAAGGAATGTGGCGCTGTGAGGGTCATCCACCTAATATCCATGCTCTCACCAGCATCACAAGCCATGTAGTCAGCCGGGAACGCGCGCACTGGCTAGAAGGTGAACAGGCACGGCTGACTTCAATAGGCTCGTTAAGGGTGTGGCCGGCTACTCAATCAGGCACCACACTTATTAGCTGCTGGTTTCCCCTCATGGGGGAAGAGGACTGAGAGAGCAGGTAGCTCTAGTTGCAAGTTTTATTTGCTGAACATTTAAGTCTGATTCTTGAAGAGATTGTTTAGGTTGGAACCTTATAGGCAATAACATCTATTTTGTTTTGAATTTACCCTGTCTCATGAGCCTCTGTGCTAGAAACCTAGCCTAGCTCTGGTCAGTGACATCACACCTCCCCACTGGCTGCCACATCTCCCAAAAAGTACAAGGGGTCAGAAGGGACAAGAATGTTTAAGAACAACAAACCAGAAGAGATTTTTTCTCTCCAATAAAGTCTTGTTAAAGCGCTTTCTATAGACTCCTTTGAAAAGAAACCCAAGACACAATGTCCAATGCCCGAAAAAAGACATCCTCTGTCTCTCTCACAGTCCGAGTCCATCACAGACAAAGTGAAACGACAATGTTTTTACGCTGTTATATGTTGAATGTTATTACTGATATTTTCACCCTATTTGACCTCCAGGTTTTTTCATTAAGAATATATCTCTTCTGAGAAATGGAAGCGTACCCCTGAGTGTCGCATTGACATGTTTAATTAAAAGCCAAGTAGGCTATTTCAGGAGGGACTTCTAGTGTCACCTCTTTACATGGTCCATTAGCTTAAATACTCTTGTCAAAAATTCTGTGGTACTGATGATGGATAAGGTGATCACTTCAGCTTGAACTTGCAGGCACCATTCAACAGGAAGGATGCAGCAACGGCCGGGTGTGTGGGCATCTCATCGGTGTCTTTCTCTGTTGTCAAATGTCAACTAGCATTGAAACAGAACTCAGTAAGGTTGTTTCACAGCCCAGCCTTCAGTATCCCTCTGAAGTGATGCGCGGACCCTGGAGATGTTAACTGATAAACCCCTACAGTCCACTCAGACACTCAGATAATGTGCATGACACGGGGAGCAGGCCTTGGAAAGTCTTGAGAGAGAGAAAGAAACATGCTTCACTGACTGCTGAGGTAATTTAGTAACAGAGGAACTGGTCACAACTTTGGGTAAAATAATAAAATGACACCAGCTTGATCGTTGTCATTCCTCTAAAAGGTTTGGAGCAGAGATTCCAGATCACAATCATTATGAAGTACAGTTGATTGCTAATGCTATGCATCACAAATACACATAATCACCAACACTATCTTCTTCTCTCTTATGCACTTTGATTAGGGGAGGAAGTCTGATGAAGCTGTTTGAGTCCCCTTCAAGCCTTCAACACAGCAGGCCTGCTGTCCACTTTTCCTCACCCAGCCCACATAAACAGCATCTCCTGATGGCGTGTGCTTGGGTATAACATTTTAAACCTTTTCAACCTCCTGAGGGGGAAGAGGCGCATGTCGCTCCTTCTTCACGACTGTGCGTGCGTGTGTGCACCATTTTAAGTCTTTAGTGATTTGGACAGCTTGAAGCTCTTGACCCGCTTTACTGCAGCCCCGTCGATGTGGATGGGGGCGTGCTCGCCCCCTCGTTTCCTATGGTCCACAATCAGCTCCTTCGTCTTACTGACGTTGAGGAAAATATTGTTGTCCCGGCACCACACTGCCAGGTCATTGCAGTAGCTAGAAAGGATTTAGCCGGTATTCTACCCAATAATCCCAGTCTTTGAGTTGAAATCAAAGTGTGCTGTTAGAATGTGAAAATGGCTCCGCTCATGATGAATAAATGAAGAGTCTACTAACTATGCTTTTGATGTTTTTCTTCCAGTTTAGACTGCAGCATCAACCTCATTAAACTGCATTCTCTCTGTCAATTTGAGTTATTTTCCAGGGATTAAGCAGACCCCATAATAAGCCCAGATGCCCTCTATGTGTTCTGACACCAACATAAATCCTCACAGTGGTGATGTCCATTAGCGAAATGAGCAGGCTATCTCCTGGTCACATTCCAAACACTTTTAGGCCTATTCATTTTTGATGGGACTTTTGGAAAGCTTTACACACACGCGCGTGCACACATTCTGCACACATTTCTGGAGGAGGGATGGCAGTGCTTTATGTGGGCCTGTGTGGGCACAGTGTCCGGACCAACTGCCCCGACCCTGATGAGAGCCCTAGCTGAATGGTCGGCCTCTCAGAAATTTACATTTACATTTACATTTTACATTTTAGTCATTTAGCAGACGCTCTTATCCAGAGCGACTTACAGTTAGTGAATACATTTTTTTTTTTATACTGGCCCCCCGTGGGAATCGAACCCACAACCCTGGCGTTGCAAACGCCATGCTCTATCAACTGAGCTACATCTCTGCCGGCCATTCCCTCCCCTACCCTGGACGACGCTGGGCCAATTGTGCGCCGCCCATGAGTCTCCCGGTCGCGGCCGGCGGCGACAGAGCCTGGATTCGAACCAGGATCTCTAGTGGCACAGTTAGCACTGCGATGCAGTGCCTTAGACCACTGCGCCACTCAGGAGTAGAAATGAAGTCATCACTGCACTGGCCCTTGTTCTCTAGGCATTATCCCAAGGGTTTTCAGCTACAAGCGCTGCTTACCAGTGGGACCATGTGAACTACAATCCCGACACTCTGTTTTAACGTTTAGAAACATCAATAATCATCACTTATCTTTCATATCGGCAAGAAATAATCTTTAAAATAAAATAAATACACTTACTGTAGCAGGTCTGCACAGATCCATACAGTTGTGTGCCTAAAACCGACGAACTACAACTCCTCCCCAGTTACGCTTATACAAAGGTGTTCGAGCACGCTAGATAGCTAATTAGCACAGGTGGTCACCTCTGTCTTCCGTCTGTCTTCCGTAAACAAGCGCTGTAACATGGAGATATGGCTTTGTGGGAACACTAACCCTAACCCTATAAAGGTGTGTAGTAATTGAACCTTTTAAAAAAGTATTATTACTTGCTGATATGAAAGATATGTTCCTTATGTTTCCAAAACTGTACCACAAGAGATGAGTGTTAACGTTCAGAATGAGCATCGGGACTCTTAACAAAACTCCCAAGGCCAGAAGATACCTTCATTCATAGACGCTAAAGGTAGTTAACGTCAATGAATGGGCTACACTGGCCCCATTGTCCTATTCAGGTCCAATCACTGTGCCCTGTCTATTACAGGTGCTGTCCCTGGCTTTGATGACCTACTGAAGTGGAAAAGCCTATGTCATGCATTTCAAGTGCAATGGACATTGTACTGAGAAGAATGGATAATGTCACACTTACACTATTGGTTGATAATTGTGCCACAGTTGGGCCTAGTTGACATGTTGTTATTGAGATCTTCTAAGTTCATACTGAAAGTAGGCTAACCTTACAGCCTACTGTATGGACTGACTAGGTCCACGGGCTGCGTATTGATCATTGGCTGTCACGGTTTCGGCCGAGGCTGCTCCTCCTCCTTGCTCGGGCAGGCTTCGGCGGTCGTCGTCCCTGGAGTACTAGCTGCCACCGTTGTATGTTTTCGATGTTTGTTTGGTTTTGTCTTAGTTGTACACCTGTTCCCGTTTAGTGTTAATTATGTGTCCTATAAGTTCTCGTTTTGTTAGTCGTGTGTTGTGTGTAATTGTCCGCCTGTCAGCAGGTGCCGTATTGTTTTGCTCCATTGTTTGGAGAGTTTCGCACTTGTGTGCGCACTTATTGCATTTTTGGTGTTTACTCACGGTGTGCGTAATCGCTCGCCTCCGGGCTCTTTTGAGGCCCGTTTGTATTTCGTTGTCGTCTACTAAAGTCTGTTGGACGAAGCTTCTGTGTCCTGCGCCTGATTCCTGCACCACATCCACATTCAGCATTCTGACATTGGCACAACTAAGCCTTTTTACTGGTGTGTGAGTGTGTGTGTGTGTATCTGGGTGTGTGTTTGTGTGTCCAGCTTGTTTGTACTTACACTTTTAATCTCCCTGATCTTTATCAGAGATCCAATGGGGAAAAGTTATTAAAGCATTGTTCTTTTCCCCACTGACTAACCCTCACCCTCCCCTCCCTGCAAACTGCACCGCTCATCACAGACAGCAGGCAGCAATTAGCTGTGAGCACAGTGGAGATGGAACCCAGGGGTTGAAGTCCTCTCTGTTTTTCCACTGCAACAGAGAGGGTTGTTCAGCTAGCCTAACTCACAAGTTCAATTACTCAGGCTAATGGTTTTGAGAGCAGAGAACCAAGAATGGGCACGACTCGGCTTGCTGTTTAGACATGGTTGACCTCTCATTTCCATTTGCTCTATGGTGATATCTGGCCTCGACTGGAATGCAAAATGATATCCAGATTATGCAGGGTCAGACTAAGAGCAGATATTTTGCATTGCAGTTAGGCTAGATCATATTTTAGGCAATGATCTGTGGTCATTGCTATGTTGATTGAATAAACATTTAATCAATTATCATTATCTGGACTTCATCACATTTTCAATGATTTTATTAGGCCTACACCATTGAACATTGAAAGAAAATGTTTTCCTTGTGCGGGTGAATAGCCTACATCCCTTGTGTCCTGCGGGTTGGAAAAAATCATGATGTGATGACTTTATCACTTTTCACCTCTCATCCTCTGTGGACCATAAAGGTGTGTTCTTCCCACTGCCTGTGTGTGCTCCAGCATGTTCCTGCAGACACGTGTGCGTGTGTGTGTGTGTGTGTGTGTGTGTGTGTGTGTGTGTGTGTGTGTGTGTGTAGGAGTATGTTGTGGGGGAGAGCAGTAACAAGGGAGGCGTAATTGTGACAATTGTGCTGAGCCAGCGTGTTCCTCACCTCTCCGATGCTTCATATTTTCCATTGCTAAAAAACAACAACCCTTAAACCCCCAGCCCGGCTCTGAATGACACATACACCTGAGTTGTTAGTGCACCAGTCCATCAACCACTTTGCATGCTGCTGCCGTGAGACCTGCTGTGTCATGGTATGGCTGTTGCTAAGCATGGTGGTAATTACGTGAGGGGTGTTGGGACCGGGAGACTTGTGCGATTACAGCGGTAATGGAGGTGGAGGAGCGTGAACCACAGTTCAAAACACCTGCTTCGTCGAGCAGAACTCCCCGTAGCCGAGCTCAGGTTCACTGCGTCAGCAAGACCAAGCAATAAAGACTAGCAGCATAAATAAAGCCATAGGTTCTACTGATTTAGTGTTATGATTATTATTACATTTTTTCATAGGCTTATCCAAAGCCACATGCATAGCATACGTAGCCAACATCCCAATTTTTAGACCAATAGCTGACACTGACAGTAGTTCTGGGAAAGTTTGTCCAACCTGCTGGGTTTACACTTTATGTTAGGCTATGCTCAATTGGTTCATGCTTGGCATACTGAGCTGTTAAAGCCCCATAAACCTAAATCTGATACACTCTTCCACTCAGCAACTGATTTCTATGAACACTAGTAGACACAAAGGGTCCCTGTGGGGCAAGACTAGATATCATCTGACATGATCATATAGAGATTTGCCGTCAGCTGTCAAAGTCTCAGTACTGGGTTTTGAATTTCAGCATGTTTATGTTACGTCTGTTATACTGATTTATTAGAAATAACACCTACTGTAATACAGCAGTAGCTTTGAAAAGAAAATGGAACATTGGCCAAGGCGTATGACAGTATTGAGTGAGCCCCAGATGGTATCATTCTCGAAAGCATGATCCAACAAAAGACACAGCTGTAGGCTGGGTTATATGCAAATATATTTAGGCTATCCCGTGAAAATGTGAAATGTTCAGGTCTAAAAAAAGGTTGTCAGGCGAGCTGCATAAAATCCAGTCTCCGTGCTCACAGCATTTTAGCAGTAAGAAACTCCTGGCTCCAACCCCTATTTACATTCCACAACAGGAATGTCTGCCTTGGTTTTTCCACTGTTTGTGTGGAAGTGTTTAGGAAAATCAACAGAACAGGAGGGTTTGCTATTGATGAGGACATTGATAACTCCATTTGTCTTACATTAGGCTACTCCATGATTCATCCAATCCTTCCTCATTACTCCTAAGCTTGCAGTTCCACATTCACAGAGAATTCTAAAAAATTGATATTATATCCTAATGTACAGTATATCTCCTTCATGATCAGTTTAACTGTTTTTACTGTAGTGAACTAACAAGTTCACTGACGCATAAAGAGAGTCCAAATGTAAATGTGAAATCATCTCTCTCTCTTTCTTCCAGGTATGGTGGTGTCGGTGCGGGGGCTTTACTTTGTGGTGACCCTGTTTCTGGGCAGTTTCTTTGGCAGCATCTTAATGCTGGGCCCTGTGCTTCCTTTCATGCTGATGTCACCCGCCTGGTACCACTGGATCACAGACCGTATCGTGGCCACCTGGCTCACCCTGCCCGTGACGCGTCATCTTACCATGATCTCTCCCTGTCTGTCTGTGTTCCTTACCTCTGAATCTTCTTACTTATGTCTGTCTGTTTTTCTCACCTTTGTTTGACCACTGTGGTTTAACTGTTTTGCCTTTTTGGTTTTGACCTCCTAACCTTCTTTAATGTCTTCCCTAGACGTTTATTGATCTCTTGCCCTGAAGTTCTTTGACCTCTCACTGACCTTGTTTTGTACTATTCTTGGCCTGTGTTTTGGAACCATTTCAATTTAGTCATTTAGTCAATTTGTTTTTTGTTTTTGTCTAGAGATGATGGGGTTAATACAGGGTGCTCTTGTTAATAAGAATACAAATACAGGGGAATACAGTAGGACCAAATTAAATGACAGTCTTCCTGTTCCTCCCGCCCTCCCTCTGTGCAGGCCCTGCTGGAGCTGGTGTTTGGGTTAAAGGTGGTGATCATGGGTGATGGCTTCATCCCATGGGAGCACAGTGTGATCATCATGAACCACCAGATGCGCCTGGACCGGATGTTCCTGTAGTGCTGCCTGCTGAGGTACAGCTACCTGCGCCTGGAGAAAATCAACCTCAAGGCCGCCCTCAAGGCTGTGCCAGGCTTCAGTGGGTATAGGCAACACGCACACACACACCTCAGCATGGGCTACACAGTGATGTGTCTTTGGTGTTTGTATGTGTGTGTGTGTGTGTGTGTGTGTGTGTGTGTGTGTGTGTGTGTGTGTGTGTGTGTGTGTGTGTGTGTGTGTGTGTGTGTGTGTGTGTGTGTGTGTGTGTGTGTGTGTGTGTGTGTGTGTGTGTGTGTGTGTGTGTGTGTTGCATCAGGCTGGGCCATGCAGGTGGCCTGCTTCATCTTCATCAACTGTCAGTGGGAGGAGGACCACAGCCACATGGAGAACATGCTGGAATACCTCTGTGACATCAGAGAGCCTCTGCAGCTCCTCCTCTTCTCTGAGGGCACTGACATGACCGGTAACAGCTTCAGTGACATCAGCCAACCAGCCAACCAGGGCAATGATATGTTGGATTGGACATGAGCACCCTGCATCAACCGTTTCCAGGTCTCATTCCAAACCTGTTAACATCGGTTTTATAACTCCCTGAGGATGTATGTGTGGTCTCTGTGTATGTGCATACAATGTTCTTAAAATCAGTTTGACTTACAGACCCAGGGCCAGATATATGACACATTTTAGTAATAGTTTTAGTAATACATCCTACATTCCCTCCTACTCTACCGGAAGGATGGTGGTGGGATTTGGATCAGGGTGCTACCCTGACGATTTCTGTGACCCTTTCTGGATCAAAGATGTCTTAGCTTTGTCCCTCAGAGGATAGCTAGGGATCCACAGATGTAGAGCTCCACCTAGGCTAGTGTGATATCTTTTAATTAACTTATGTAATGATATTGTATTCATATCTAGGAAGGACATGGATGAGGTTTGGCATGAAACCAATGTTCTCTCACTCTTACAGTAGTGTGTTAAACCCTATCCAAGAATTGAATGTCTGTCGGCCTTGCATTAAAGAACATAATTGGTTAAGGAAAACTGTGATAAATAAAAAAGTATATCAGTTTCACTTAAGGACCAAAGGATTGACAGCTGACCCATATAGATTGCAAAATAGTTGGGAAGAGATTTTTGACAAACCGATCCCATGGCATGGTGTTTATGAACTGATACGCAAAACGACGCCGGATTCAAAACTTATAATTTTTCAATTTCAATTATTATATAAAATTCTTGCTACCAATAGAATGTTATTTATATGGGGGATTCAATCTTCCCAGCTCTGCAGATTTTGCAGAGAAGAGACAGAATCATTAGATCATTTGTTTTGGTACTGTCCATTTGTAGCTTGTTTTTGGACACAGGTCCAGGAATGGCTAAAGGATTGCAATATTTACCTGGAGCTAACCTTGCAGATAGCATTACTGGGTGATCTGAAAAGTCATAGTCAATCGATCAATAATATAATAATACTTTTAGCAAAATGTTTATTTTCAATTTACAATCTGTAGAAACAATGAGAATAGAAAGGTTCAGAACTTTTGTAAAACATCACAGTACAGTTGAGAATTGTATGGCAGATAGAAATCCAATGTGGATGGTGTTGAGAGATAGATGGGTGGTGTTGAATGGAGCTGAAGGATCGGACTAATAACAACTAACACCAACTAATAACAACAAGTCTCTGCAAGCATGAGTCTCTGCTCAAGTATAATAAGTATATAGGTTATAGGTTGAGAACTTTTGTGAAAGAGCACAGTTAGAAAGATATGGCATATAGAAGCAAACCGGATGGACATCATGAAAATGATCGGCGAGGTTGAGGGTAGAGGAAGTTCAGGAGTAAGAACAAACAAAATATAATTATTGTAAAATTGACTGTGTCCATAAAATGTACAGTGGGGAAAAAAAGTATTTAGTCAGCCACCAATTGTGCAAGTTCTCCCACTTAAAAAGATGAGAGAGGCCTGTAATTTTCATCATAGGTACACGTCAACTATGACAGACAAAATGAGAAAAAAAATCCAGAAAATCACATTGTAGGACTTTTAATGAATTTGTTTGCAAATTATGGTGGAAAATAAGTATTTGGTCAATAACAAAAGTTTCTCAATACTTTGTTGTATACCCTTTGTTGGCAATGACACAGGTCAAACGTTTTCTGTAAGTCTTCACAAGGTTTTCACACACTGTTGCTGGTATTTTGGCCCATTC
The DNA here is from genome assembly GCF_964263955.1 of Coregonus lavaretus. Lineage (NCBI taxonomy): Eukaryota > Metazoa > Chordata > Actinopteri > Salmoniformes > Salmonidae > Coregonus > Coregonus lavaretus. The sequence goes on along the minus strand of NC_140014.1, from coordinate 27,091,415 downwards.
CTCCATGCAGATCTCCTCTAGAGCAGTGATGTTTTGGGGCTGTCGCTGGGCAACACGGACTTTCAACTCCCTCCAAAGATTTTCTATGGGGTTGAGATCTGGAGACTGGCTAGGCCACTCCAGGACCTTGAAATGCTTCTTACGAAGCCACTCCTTCGTTGCCCGGGCGGTGTGTTTGGGATCATTGTCATGCTGAAAGACCCAGCCACGTTTCATCTTCAATGGCCTTGCTGATGGAAGGAGGTTTTCACTCAAAATCTCACGATACATGGCCCCATTCGTTCTTTTCTTTACACGGATCAGTCGTCCTGGTCCCTTTGCAGAAAAACAGCCCCAAAGCATGATGTTTCCACCCCCATGCTTCACAGTAGGTATGGTGTTCTTTGGATGCAACTCAGCATTCTTTGTCCTCCAAACACGACGAGTTGAGTTTTTACCAAAAAGTTCAATTTTGGTTTCATCTGACCATATGACATTCTCCCAATCCTCTTCTGGATCATCCAAATGCACTCTAGCAAACTTCAGACGGGCCTGGACATGTACTGGCTTAAGCAGGGGGACACGTCTGGCACTGCAGGATTTGAGTCCCTGGCGGCGTAGTGTGTTACTGATGGTAGGCTTTGTTACTTTGGTCCCAGCTCTCTGCAGGTCATTCACTAGGTCCCCCCGTGTGGTTCTGGGATTTTTGCTCACCGTTCTTGTGATCATTTTGACCCCACGGGGTGAGATCTTGCGTGGAGCCCCAGATCGAGGGAGATTATCAGTGGTCTTGTATGTCTTCCGTTTCCTAATAATTGCTCCCACAGTTGATTTCTTCAAACCAAGCTGCTTACCTATTGCAGATTCAGTCTTCCCAGCCTGGTGCAGGTCTACAATTTTGTTTCTGGTGTCCTTTGACAGCTCTTTGGTCTTGGCCATAGTGGAGTTTGGAGTGTGACTGTTTGAGGTTGTGGACAGGTGTCTTTTATACTGATAACAAGTTCAAACAGGTGCCATTAATACAGGTAACGAGTGGAGGACAGAGGAGCCTCTTAAAGAAGAAGTTACAGGTCTGTGAGAGCCAGAAATCTTGCTTGTTTGTAGGTGACCAAATACTTATTTTCCACCATAATTTGCAAATAAATTCATAAAAAATCCTACAATGTGATTTTCTGGATTTTTTTTCCTCAATTTGTCTGTCACAGTTGTACCTATGATGAAAATTACAGGCCTCTCTCATCTTTTTAAGTGGGAGAACTTGCACAATTGGTGGCTGAATAAATACTTTTTTCCCCACTGTATGTAAGTGTATGTATGTATATATATATATATATATATATATATATATATATACGAGAGAAAAAATGCATATGGGGGATTGGAAGTGATGCAGACAATTACCTTGATGGAAGTTACAATCTATCTGCAATATTAATGCTGATCTACCCCCTAAAAATATTAATCATAATAAATAAAATAAAAATTTGAATGTAAAATGTCATCTTATGACAGTCAATTATCCTAGATGTCGACAATATTATTTAGGCTGCTTCACATTCTCTGTTGTCCTCTCCCTCCTTCAGACTACACTAGAGTAAGAAGTCATGACTTTGCAGAAAACAATGGCCTGCCTAAGTTTGAGTATGTGCTCCACCGGATTCACCTTCATTGTGGACTCTCGCCGCAAAGGTCAGGGGTTCACTTTTTCGATATATACTGTCATTTTTTACCCATGTTGCACAACATGCAGTGAAGTTTAACCAAGGGTGTTTTACTGACTTTGCATTGTAGTCCTCATTTGTTAACGATTGTTATGACAAGCGTTAGCCTATGTCATTCAAATGACTCAAGCGTGAAGGGAAAATTGATTTTTATCTCAATAAGATTCGCCTGGTTAAATAAAGGTTAAATCAAAAACATTACAAGCCACATCAAATAATGTTACCTGTTTTTCTTTAGAAATCTCAGACTAGTGTTTCATCAACACCGTGACACATTACAGCACCCCAGGCATCTCATCTTGCCTTGTTAGCTAATCCTGGCAGCCCTCCAGCAGTCTTAAGTACTGCCGCCTGCGGCGCTTAGCTGAGCACTAACTCACCAAGCAGGTGTTCTGAACCACAGTGATGTCACCGGACTTAGCCCTGTTCCCTCACTTCTTTATTTACATTGACTCAAGGGTATGGGTCTTCCGCATCAGCATCTGCATAAACCCCACGGTTAAAATAAAGATACACGACGTTGGTCATACAGGTTGTGTAACCACCCCTCCCCTCCTTTACAGGAGACAACCTGGATGCCTTCCATGACATCACCATGGCCTACTTCCACGTGCGCTGCTACGAGGCCTTCAACCTGCCCACCTCCCTTTCCGACCTGCAGGACCCAGGAGCACTGGGCAGAGAAGGAGGTCCGCCTAAAGGGGCTTCTACGCCGCTGAGCCCTGGGGCTTTTGGCAAACACAACGTGCCATTGGAACACAGGACTGATGGTTGCTGATAATGGGCCTCTGTACGCCTATGTAGATATTCCATAAAAAATCAGCCGTTTCAGCTACAATAGCCATTTACAACATTAACAATGTCTACACTGTATTTCAGATCAATTTGATGTTATTTTAATGGACAAGGAAATTGCTTTTCTTTCGAAAACAAGGACATTTCTATGTGACCCCAAACTTTTGAACGGTAGTGTATAAACACACTCACCACACTAGTCTGCTGTGGCACTGACAGACAGAGGGCAAGAGATTTGAAGGTGAAGCGGTGTTGCCGTGGCAACTATTGTTGACTCATCCGTTCCTTAGCAACGTGATGCAGAATTATGTCAATGGAAAGCATGCTATTTCTTCCTCTACTGCTAAAGGTATGATGCCAGTTGTGTGTGTGTCAGTGTGTGTGCAGAGGGTGGGTGTTGGGTCTATGAGCTGTGTCTGCAAGCATGAGTCTCTGCTCTGATTTTAAATCCCGGCTCATTAATGTAGGAGGTAGAGAGGGAGGGAGTGATGCTGACATCCTTGGGAATAAATGAGGGAGAATGCAGGCCAGGTTGATACAGGACTTTTTTTTAAATAGCCACTCCAGGGACTATGAATCACAGACAATTATGCATATGACTCTAATTATTACCTTACCTGTTTCTTTCATCATCCTTTGTGCTTTGGCCAAAATGAAGTCCACACTAACTATGATAGATATTACAGTGGGTGGAAGGATTATGATACAGCTTCCATCATTCTGTTGGCTGGTTGCAATGACACATCATGAGACATGTTCCTATTCCTTCTCATCCCTGGAGGAACATGAAATCAGGAGCTCCTTTTAGCATAGCTTTCTTAAGAGCTGCATAGGAAGGGTTATGCAAGAAGTATAACGCTGTCACCAATACGGTGCTTACCAACATCCCAACATACACAGCTCCCAGTGTATTAACTTCCATCCTATTGCGTGCAGAGTAAGAGGATGAGCAGGGAAGTGTAATTAACCTAAGATGGCTCAGAAGTCTGCTGAAAGAGATCTAACTAGGGCTCAGGGCGGGAGTAAATGCATGGGGGGGGGGGGGGGACACCGTTACGCGGATGTGTCAGCGTGTGCCATCCTGAGCCTGTTGATTTTGTCCATCCACACCAGATGCAATCAGGACACGCAGGTTGAGATATCAAAACGAACTCTGAACCAACTATATTAATTTGGGGGCAGGTCGAAACACATTAAACATTCATGGACATTTAGCTAGCTAGCTTGCTGTTGCTATCTAATTTGTCCTGCGAAATAAACATTGGTCCTTTTTTTCTGGATCTTTGTAGAATTTTGACCCATTTTGAGTCACACAAAATAGTGTTTTCTCCAGTGGCGGCTCCTGAAAAAATTCTCAGGAGGGGCAATTTTTCTGATGATTTAGGTGACCTACACACATTTTAAAAAAGATATGTCCAGCAACAACATGAAGACAGGGGCAGCATATAAGTCAATACCAGAAGCATTTATTGACTGATCTGGGGAGATGGATTCCAGTTTCTGTGACAGATTATAAATAATCTCTGATGCCTTTGTTATATTAGCTTTTGGTTGAATGTACTGTCGTAGTAAATATATAATGTTATAGCTTGGTCTGACTAAAATCTTGTGCATGACCCATTTTGTGTTGGGCGTTTGTTTTCAATCAATGCTGTTCCTATCCTATAACAATGGACAAAAGAGTCCTATCTTGTCAGCCTTGTCAGCAGGTGGCCAAGGACAACACCCACGCCATAGGTCTCTCAGTTCTTCCAACTCACGAGTTCTTGCTCTGAGGACACACACACACACACACACACACACACACATCATCACTGATAACACACACACACACACACATCATCACTGTTAAACACACACACACACACACACAAAAATCCCCTCTCTTTAGGCTGAACATTTGAAGACAGAGAAACCGACTCAGAGCCAATGCAACAGTGGAGGGGACCTCGCCCAACTCATCAGGACCAATCAGAAGATCAGAACTACTAGATTCAACCTACATCATTTATTGTATAAAATGTCTGCACACAATGTTTTCGGGGCTCTCTTCTCCCTAAGAGTTTGACGAACGAGTCCGTGCACGCGATTCCAGATATCTTTACCTCTGAATAAACTGCCTTTATTATACCATATCCACCCTGTCCAAAGTCTCTACTTGGTCTCAGTTCTCCAGTAAACTTGTGATTATCAACAGTACACAACGGTAACAAACAATTGGGGGAACTCACGGGGCAGATAGTAAGGTCGCAATGACACAGAAAGCAGTTCAATGTCGGGGTACAGAGTCGCTCTCTTACCAGGATCGCGGTCCGCTCTGACCAGGGTGAAGCCGGCCGGCTCCACTTCTCTGTCCGGGACTATGTCATCCAGCCAAGCCCCCTAGCTGTATTGGGATTCCGCTGCCAGCAGCGTTTTCATTATTTAGTCCGTTCGTAGCGGGTATGTACACGATCAACAAGATCAGTCCAAAACCAACCACTGGAAATCCATGGTTGGCAGAATGTTTGTAAACTAAGTCTACAAATTAAAAACATAAAATAACGCCACACTGCAGGTCGCAACAGAGACGCTGCTAGCCGCTATTGTCTTAGTTACGTTCATGGTTACGTCACGTATGACGAAAGCGCGTAAGTGCAAGCCCACAGACACCCATAGAGAATGTATTGAAAGCTTTGAAATTTGAAAAAAAAAGATTTTACATGACAGGCTATGAGAGACTTCTGGGCGATTTTCAACTTGACTGAAATCGCCCCAAAAACGGGCGGGGCCATTTGAAGCACGACTTTAGCCTGATTTGACATTTAGTGGCTGGCAGATCAGACGTGAACACTGATAACTACTGTTGCCGTGATATAATTGATTAGAAAAAAAATCCCTTCCTTTTCCCGTTTGGCAGTGCGTCGCCCATATCGCCCTATTGAACAGGCCGTCCCTGGTTTTCTCTACTCCAACAATTAATCCACAGATAAAAGGGGAAACCTAGTTAGTTTCTAGTAATCTCTCTTCCTTCAGTCTTCTTCTTCTTCTTCTGTGGACTTCATATGGCGGTTGGCAACCAACTTTAAGGTGCATTACCGCTACCAACTGGACTGGAGTGTGGACCTCAGTTCATCTTTCAATCACCCACGTGGGTATATGCTCCTAAAAACCAATGAGGAGATGCGAGAGGCGGGACTTGCAGCACGTCACGCGTCAAAAATATAACCAAGTTCTATTTTAACGCCTGGCTACGCAGACGTGCGTGAGCAGTTTGGATGAAATTATTGAAAAACATGCATGTGTAAATGTATTTTGCAATGCTCGCGCACACAACGTGGGCGGATTGGTCAGCATGTCAGAGGGGAAAAGGATAACCAATACAATGCATATTAGGGACAAGAAACTTGTTTGTTCGTCTGTGTCAAGGCTGAGGTGTATGTGGTGTGGGAGTCAGGCGCAGGACACCGAAGCTTAGTCCAACAAAGTTTACTTGTGAAACCACAAGGCAAAGATACAATGATCGGCCTCAAACAAAACAGAGGCAAGCAATTACGCAGACTATGCGTAAAACAATAAAACAACAAAATAGAGAAAAACACGCAGCACTACGGACAGGCGAAAAACAACACACAACCTAACCAATACAAAACAGGCAACTTATAGAACAAGTAATCAGACACAAACGGACACAGGTGTAATAGACAGACAAAAGCAATCAAACATAGAAACATTCAACGGTGGCAGCTAGTACTCCGGGGACGACGAACGCCGAAGCCTGCCCGAACTAGGAGGAGGAGCAGCCTCGGCAGAATCCGTGACAGTACCCCCCCCTTGACGCGCGGCTCCAGCCGTGCGCCGACCCCAGCCTCGGGGACGGCCAGGAGGACGCGGACCCGGGCGCGTGGGATGCCCACGGTGGAACTCAGTCAGGAGGGATGGATCTAGGATGTCCCTCCTAGGCACCCAGCACCGTTCCTCCGGACCGTACCCCTCCCACTCCACGAGATACTGGAGACCACTCATCCGGCGCCTCGAGTCCAAGATGGTCTGGACCCTGTACGCCGGGGCCCCCTCGATGTCCAAAGGGGGCGGAGGGGTCTCTCCTATCTCATCTTCTTGGAGTGGGCCAGCTACCACCGGCCTGAGAAGAGACACATGGAACGAGGGGTTAATATTCTTGTAATCAATAGGCAGTTGTAACCTGTAACACACCTCGTTCAATCTTCTCAGGACTTTAAAGGGCCCCACAAACCGCCGACCCAGCTTCCGGCAGGGCAGGCGGAGGGGCAGGTTTCGAGTCGAGAGCCAGACTCGATCTCCCGGTGCGTATACCGGTCCCTCACTGCGGTGGAGATCGGCGCTCGCCTTTTGTCAACGGATGGCCCGCTGCAGATGGACATGGGCAGCGTCCCACGTCTCCTCCGAGCGCCGAATCCACTCATCCACCGCAGGGGCCTCGATCTGGCTCTCGTGCCATGGTGCCAGGACCGGCTGATACCCTAAAACACACTGGAAAGGTGTTAAATTGGTGGAGGAGTGGCGGAGAGAGTTCTGGGCCATCTCTGCCCAGGGGATATACCTAGACCACTCCTCCGGCCGGCCCTGGCAATAGGACCTCAGAAACCTACCCACATCCTGGTTGACTCGTTCAACCTGCCCATTGCTCTCTGGGTGGTACCCCGAGGTAAGGCTCACCGAGACCCCCAAGCGTTCCATGAACGCCCCCCAGACTCTGGAGGTGAACTGGGGACCTCGGTCAGACACAATATCCTCGGGGACCCCATAGTGCCGGAACACGTGGGTAAATAGGGCCTCAGCGGTCTGTAGGGCAGTAGGGAGACCCGGCATTGGGAGGAGACGACAGGCCTTGGAAAACCGATCCACAACGACCAAAATGGTGGTATTCCCCTGGGAGGGGGGTAGGTCGGTCACAAAATCCACCGAGAGGTGGGACCATGGTCGTTGTGGAACGGGCAGGTGATATAACTTTCCCCTGGGCAAATGTCTAGGCGCCTTACACTGGGCGCACACCGAGCAGGAGGAGACATAAACCCTCACATCCCTAGCTAACGTTGGCCACCAGTATTTCACGCTAAGGCAGTGCACTGTCCGGCCAATACCTGGATGTCCAGAGGAGGGTGATGTATGAGCCCAATAAATAAGGCGGTCACGAACCTCGAACGGAACGTACGTCCGCCCCACAGGACACTCGGGGGGAGTAGGGTCGGTACGCAGTGTTTGCTCGATCTCCGCATCGACCTCCCACACCACCGGAGCCACCAGACAAGACTCCGGCAGTATGGGAGTAGGCTCAATGGACCTCTCCTCTGTGTCATACCGCCGGGACAGGGCGTCTGCCTTACCGTTCTGGGACCCTGGGATGTATGTGATATTAAAAACAAACCGGGTCAGGAACATGTTCCACCTAGCCTGACGAGGGTTCAATCTCCTAGCTGCCCGGATGTACTCCAGGTTACGGTGGTCAGACAGAATGAGGAAAGGGTGTTGAGCCCCCTCAAGCCAATGCCTCCACACCTTTAGGGCCTGGACTACAGCTAACAGCTCCCTGTCCCCTACGTCATAATTACGCTCCGCCGAGCTGAGCTTCTTAGAATAGAACGCACAGGGGCGGAGCTTAGGTGGCGTGCCGGACCGTTGCGACAGGACTGCCCCAATACCGGCCTCGGACGCGTCTACCTCTACTTGGAATGGTAAAGAGGGATCCGGATGCGCCAGCACCGGAGCCGAGGTGAACAGGTTCTTCAGTTTGACAAATGCCCTGTCCGCCTCAGCTGACCACTGCAAACGAACCGGACCCCCCTTTAGCAGGGACGTAATGGGAGCTGCAAACTGTCCAAAGCCCCGGATAAACCTCCGGTAGTAATTAGCAAAACCCAAAAACTGCTGCACCTCTTTTACAGTGGTTGGAGTTTGCCAATTACGCACGGCCGACACACGGTCAACCTCTATCTTCACACCAGACGCGGACAACCGATAACCCAAAAAGGAGACGGACTCCTGGAAGAACAAGCATTTCTCTGCCTTGACATACAAGTCATGCTCCAACAGTCTCCTCAACACTCGGCGCACCAGGGCTACATGCTCGGCTCGTGTAGCAGAGTACACTAGGATGTCGTCGATGTATACTACCACACCCTGCCCATGCATGTCCCGGAAAATCTCGTCAACAAAGGATTGGAAGACTGAAGGAGCATTCATTAACCCGTATGGCATGACGAGATACTCGTAATGACCCGAGGTGGTGCTAAATGCTGTTTTCCATTCATCCCCCTCCCTAATGCGCACCAGATTGTACGCGCTCCTGAGATCCAACTTTGTGAAGAACCGCGCTCCGCGTAATGACTCAGTCATAGTCGCAATCAGTGGAAGAGGGTAACTGTACTTAACCGTGATCTGATTGAGACTACGGTAATCAATACACGGGCGCAAACCCCCGTCCTTCTTCTTCACAAAGAAGAAACTCGAGGAAACCGGGGAAGTGGAGGACCGTATGTATCCCTGTGCCAAGGACTCGGCTATGTAAGTCTCCATAGCCGCTGTCTCCTCTTGAGACAGGGGATACACACGGCTCCGCGGAAGTGCCGCTCCTGTTTGGAGATCTATCGCACAATCCCCCTGTCTATGAGGTGGTAGCCGTGTTGCTCTCGTTTTGCGCATTGCGGGCACTTGGTTCGGACTCTCTATCGAGGTCGCCCCTAAGGAAACACCTAGACATCTCCCTACACACTGGGCAGACCACTCCATAAGAGCCCTCTGTTGCCACGCTATGGTAGGATCATGGGCGCTTAACCAGGGAAGCCCCAGCACCACGGGATACGCAGGAGAGTCAATCAGATAAAACTGAATGATCTCCTCATGACCCCCCTGCGTCGTCATCTTAAGTGGTGCTGTGACTTCTCTGATCAACCCCGACCCCAACGGCCGGCTGTCTAGGGCATGAACAGGAAAGGGGGCTTCTACCGGCCGAAGGGGAATTCCTAACCTATAACAAAATTCACGATCAACAAAATTCCCAGCTGCGCCTGAATCTACTAGCGCCTTATGCTGGGAATGAGGTGCCACCTGTGGAAATCTCACAGGTATACACATGTGACCAACAGAGTGCTCTGGGTAAGTGGGGCGCCTACTCACCTGAAATGACTCCCCAGTGCGTGACCTGTTGTCCCCTCTCCCAGGAGACCCTCCCCAGCACCTGGCCGCAGTGTGTCCTCCACGGCCACAGTTGGTGCAGGGGATGGCCCCCCTCAGGTTCTCTCTCCTCCTCTCTCTAGCGCCAGCACCTCCGAGCTCCATGGGAATCGGCTCGGAGGTGCTGGAGGGTGGAATGGACGACCCCCACTCGGGACGTCCGCGGGTAGCCAGCAGGGTGTCGAGACGGATGGAGATGTCCACCAACTGGTCGAAAGATAGGTTGGTGTCCCTGCAGGCCAGCTCACGACGAACGTCCTCTCGTAGGCTACACCGGTAATGGTCGATGAGGGCCCTCTCATTCCACCCCGCATCCGCCGCTAGAGTCCGGAACTCCAGGGCGAACTCCTGTGCGCTCCTCTTCCCCTGTCGGAGGTGGAACAGACGCTCCCCCGCCGCCTTCCCCTCAGGTGGATGATCGAACACAGCCCTGAAGCGGCGGGAGAACTCCGCGTAGGTGATGGTAGCGGCGTCTATTCCCCTCCATTCGGCGTTGGCCCACTCCAACGCCTTGCCGGAGAGACAGGAGATGAGGGCGGAGACGCTCTCGTATCCCGAGGGCGCTGGGTGTATGGTGGCCAGGTAGAGTTCCACCTGCAGGAGGAACCCCTGACACCCGGCTGCAGAACCATCATATGCCCTCGGGAGCGAGAGCCGAATGCCACTGGGTTCCGGTGCTGGGAGAGGAGGACTGGCCGTTGGTGATGGTATGGTGTGAGAAGGCGTGGGCACCTATCCCGTAACCAACCGGCGCAGAGTGTTGGACACCTCGTTCATGGCGGCCCCAAGTTGCCGGATCATGGTGTCTTGGTCGCTGATCCGATCCTCCAGCGACTTGGGTGCCGCCGCTGCTCCTGCTGACTCCATACTGGTGTGTTGTTCTGTCAAGGCTGAGGTGTATGTGGTGTGGGAGTCAGGCGCAGGACACCGAAGCTTAGTCCAACAAAGTTTACTTGTGAAACCACAAGGCAAAGATACAATGATCGGCCTCAAACAAAACAGAGGCGAGCAATTACGCAGACTATGCGTAAAACAATAAAACAACAAAACAGAGAAAAACACGCAGCACTACGGACAGGCGAAAAACAACACACAACCTAACCAATACAAAACAGGCAACTTATAGAACAAGTAATCAGACACAAACGGACACAGGTGTAATAGACAGACAAAAGCAATCAAACATAGAAACATTCAACGGTGGCAGCTAGTACTCCGGGGACGACGAACGCCGAAGCCTGCCCGAACTAGGAGGAGGAGCAGCCTCGGCAGAATCCGTGACAGTCTGATTGTTTTGTCTACCTTGAGTATTGGTGGAGTTGGTCATGTCTGGCACTCAACATCTTGCTATTTTAATCCACCCTCCTTTAACACCCTGACCCTCATCCTCTTTAGTTCAATCACCTGAGATGCCTCACAAGTACACTACTGTGCACAAACCCCAGCTAGTTCTAACAAAATGGACCACACAGGGTAACCCATTCTGTCCTGCCAAACCTGTGCATTTAATCAGGATTTGTTAGAGCTTGCCTGGTAAGTGATTGGTAGCACTCTTGCTCGAGTGATTGCAAACCCCTGCTGATTCTACCATCCATGACACATAAACACACTCAGACTGACACCCACAGACAAGGATGGCTTCCAACAGGATCAACTCTAAAAATAACCCCTGTGCTCAGCTTTGTAATATTTATGGGTGGATTAGGAATGCTTTGTCACTGCCTGTTAATAAGCCAATTTCACACACCACCAAACCCCTTTATAGTGGGGATATTTGTGGCCTGTATTGAGTCACCTGTGTTGAGTCACAGAACAAATGATTGTGGTTGCTTGGTCTGTGTTCACACAGCTGTTCCTGTTTGTCTCCTTACCTGGGTTGACTTGGTTCCCATTCTCTCACTTTTTCCACTACTCTTTGTACCCACTTTGACATTCTCTACTATCAGTTTGGTGTGAGTTAGTAGTTTTATATTCATTTTTTATGTGTGTATAACGCCAAAGCCACTTACTGATTTGACAACTCCAACGCAGTTACACCTCCGAACATCGCCTTAATGAAAACAATCAAACTGCTATGCAGCTGTTGGTTATTGCGGGTTAAGGCAGAACTGATTGAATCTAACTATTAAAAAGACATTGGTCGTGTTAGAGCATCAAAACCCTGATGTATCATGGGTAAATTGTGACTGACTCACTGATCTCCAAATACTATTGAGGTTATTTATGATGCAAGGTGATTTGTAGATCACTCAGTCTCGACTCAGCTGCCATGTCGAACGCGTCCACTGCCTAAAGCAGGGGTTCCCAAACCTTTTCACTCGGGGCCCCGCTTCCAGCATTGGGGAACATCCCGCCCCCCACGTCTATTTCTATGGGCACAAGCACTGTTCACGACACAAAATGTTCACACCCCTCTTGTTTGTGGAGAGTATTTCTGACAAGTTATAAATAGCTCTCTAATGTATGCAATGACTAACATGACAAGAGGAACTGATGATGCACTACCCAATTTCCAAATTGCACCTTGTGAATTCTACTATTAGTTTGGAAACCACTGGTCTATAGGATAACCATAGTTACATCACAGCACGCATAGTATCATTAGTATGTAATCGGTATTCTGGTGCCATCTAGTGATCTAACACTCAAACTGCACCAAACAACATTTGGAAACATTACCTTTAGCAAGACTACACACTTTATTCAGAAATCATCACTACAGAGGAAAAATTGCCCAAGCAGGCTAACTGGAAAAAGAGACAATCTTACTTTATTTTTACCTCATATCAAGAAAAACATAATATCTTGTTTTTAAAAATACATAAAGAAAAACAATCATAATCATAATAAAAGCAATATTTTTTTTACTAATTCTGTAATTTCTTGGTTTAGATTTTTGTATTATTTGTATTGTATTTGCGTCACATTCTACTGCACTGTTGGAGCTAGTAACATAAGAATTTCGCTGCACCTGCTATAACACCTGCAAATCTGTGTACGCGACTAATAAACTTTGATTTGAAAAGCAAACCAATTAAAACAATTACTCCACTAAGAATAAAAATACAATAATGATGATAACCATTAATAAAATGATAATAATATCTCTACTAACGAAATAATTTCTGATGATAATGTGTTATTTCTATCTATTGCACATTGACCTGGGCAGGGGTTGGAAACAAAGAACAGCATGACAGAGAACACAGATCCCTTCATTCCAACTGGCTGGGAATTGTCAGAGATTGGGAGGAACAGCAACAGTTCATGTGAAGGCCAGCCCGGCAGGCCACCAGTCTTTGGGCATGTTACTGCCCTGCTCAGCTCCTCACTTACAAAGAGGCTCGCACTCATTTTACATTTACATTTTAGTCATTTAGCAGACGCTCTTATCCAGAGAGACTTACAGGAGCAATTAGAGTTAAGTGCCTTGCTTAAGGGCACATCGACAGATTTTTCACCTAGTCGGCTCGGGGTTAGAACCAGCGACCTTTCGGTTACAACGCTCTTACCCACTAACCTACCTGCCTCCCCCCTCCTCACACACAGAAGGAAGGACTTGTGGGGATGTGCATCGCAACAAGCAGGTCTTCACAATGCACGCACAGGCACAGCAGCCAGATAGAGGATAAGGATACACAGTACTAACAGCACTGGGAGGGAGTTATAGTGACTGCAGCTGTAAAGTTGACAAAATATCCAGAGTCAGTGAATATATCTACTAATCATGCATGTGAGCATGTCAAGTGTGTAAATATGAGTGTGTGTGCCTTGCAGTGTGTGTAGTTGTGTTCAAAATCCTGTGTGAATGTGTGCACGTGTGCATGGAGTCCATAGCTATGTGAAAGCGGGCCCGTCGATGTCTCTAGGTGACAGGAGGTGGTCTTTGAAAGAGGGAGGGGTTTAGGAGAGGCCAACACAGCATCAAGAGATCCAGCCAATCAGGAGAGGTCAAAAAGTCATAGCTTGGTCAAAGCTGTGGGTGGAGCCAAGACTATTGACTAGTGTCTGGAATAATGAGCTTGGGGCTTTGGAGGGTTAGGGCAGGGGCGTGGGGGTGAGCGAGTATTTTGAGCATCAACTCAGGAGTTGTCAGAGGGGACGTGCTCTTCGAAACCCTCGCTCTCCCTGACGAGTGCTCTCTCCAGGATGACGCGGCCCTCCTTGTAGCGCTGGCTGTCCTCGGTGGCAAACTCATAGATCCAGCCCAGCTTGCTGTTGCAGTTCTTACAGCTGACATCTCGCACCATGTGTCTGCCCGTCAGCATCACGCGGTCCTGCACCTCGCTGTACTGCAGGTTCACCACCTTACAGATAATGAATAATAATGCAGAGGTTATTACACAGCCATAACATGGTAATAAACACGTATGTGTTTGCTAGGTGTGTTATGTCTGTCTATTGTGGAAGTGGGTTTTCTAGGTGTCACGTTAGTGTAACTTGCTGTGTACATTTTGTGAGTACACTTGTGTGTTATACATAGCTAAGCATAGCGAAAGTGAGTCTGGCATAAAAGTTATTAGTTTGAGTGTTGAGCATAAAAGGCATTTTCACATTGGACCATTTCACTCAAGGGGTAAAAGCACTAATGTGAAAACATGTATTTGGCAGTAGCAGGCTGGTGTCGTGGTGTTACAGCGGAGGTGTCGCTTGCCTTGTTGAAGAGGAATGCTCGGCCGGTGGCTCCGGTGAAGCGGGTGGAGATGAGTTCTGAGCGGTTGGTCAGGATGGTGTCACAGTTGGCACAGGAGAAGAGGCGTGTGCCCCCGATGTGGTCCAGGAAGATCCGCCCCATGCTTCAGTACACACTCACCTACAGGACCAAAGGGGAGGAGAGGGTTAATGCTGCTCTCTGAAAGATAAGACAGAGAGATCATTTCAATTACATCTCTATACTCTGATAAAAAAATTGTTCAATGAAGAACAAAAAGCACTGACAACTGTCATAATACAGTCCCTAACGATAATACAGTCCTTAACGACGCACGCACCCTCTCTTTCATGGCGGTCTTGTCAAACTCAGTAACGCCATATTTAGCAAACGACGTCGATGGCACCAAGCAAATATCGGGAAAAAATGACATGTCGTAGCCTAAACACAACCCAGTCTTACCGTTTAAAGACTTTTCGACTAGTTAGGCTTTAGCTAGTTGTAGCTAAGGCGTCCTTTTCCACGTTAATTATTTTCTTCCCTGAAGTCTGTTGGGTTCGTTGTCGCTTTGTTGTTCTCTCACAGCTGTTCCTGCGGATTCTGTATCAACATCCGGTACGTTGAGGTGACGTAGAACGTCGCACTGGTTCAGAGAGGAAAAGGAAGAGGCCCAACTCGGCGGAAAATATGTCTCCCTTCCAGCAGGTGGCGTTTTTTTCGTTCTTTCGCCCACCAAGCAAGGAGTTTTTGTATTGAGGTCAATGAGAGAGTGTCGAATTTGGTCAACTGAAATGGGTATTTTGCTACATGAGGTTTATATGATTGAATATACGTTTCGTAATACTTTTAAGTTGTTTCGAGTGTACTGATATAGGACACGTGACATCCCCGCAACTTGATAAAAAACTTTATATCGGAGTTGTCTCGAGATGGCTATGCATATTCATGTCACGAGGGTAGTAGCATAGCATCTATCTCCATTGAATATGTTGACGTCAATAACCCTCATAGAATATTCAAAATAAATTACAATAATGAGATGTATCCACCAATCCAAAGAAAGGATAGGTCAGCCCGCTGTGCCGCTTTTTGGATGACTCCCATTGTTAAGGCGGAAAGACATGTATCTTGTCAGTATATCCATAATCTTTAACTGGTTTTGCCTGATGACCTAAATTGAGCTATCTATATTGAAAATACTGTGATTGAAGAAAACGATATAATATCACTTCTATACACTTTCTTCCTGGTTTAAGTCGTTTAAATTCCGACTGGAGTATTTTTTCGTTGTAATAAAATAAAATAAAAATTACAATAAAACATTTACTCAGACAACCGCGACCCATTCAAAACCTCATCGCGACCCAACAGTTAAGAATCGCTGGGTATGACAATTTTCATTGAGCTACCATACCAGGAGAGTTAGGACTTCTGTTTTGAAGCCAGAGAATGAGTCTAAGTCGTATTTCACTGTTAGTTTTACACAAATAATTGTACATTTTCTGTTATAAAATTGACGATTGTTATTTTTTTAAATAAAAGTACTGATGATGGGTGTACTGTTGCTTCTTGCGTTGTATGCGTGTGCTTACTGTGAACTGTAATATCATATGCTTCACGGAGTCGTGGTGAACAAGGACATGGTTAACATAAATCTAGCTGCTATTTTTATGCATCGGCAGGACAGAACGGCTGCGTCTCGCAAACTCAAGGGCGGGGGTGTGTGTCTCTATGTTAACAACAGCTGGTGCACGATCTCTAACATCAAGGAAGTCTCCAGGTTCTGCTCGCCTGAGTTAGAATACCTCATGATAAGCTGTAGACCATACTATTTACCAAGAGAGTTTTAATCAATGTTTTTCATAGCTGTCTATTTACCACCACAAACCGATGCTGGCACTAACACCACACTCAACTAGCTATATAGAGCCATACGCCAACAAAAAAATGCTCATCCAGAGGCAGAGCTCCTAGTGGCCGGTGGTTTTAATGCAGGAAAACTGAAATCAGTTTTACCTAATTTTTACCAGCATGTCACCTGTGCAACTATATCATATTGACTACATTCACAGAGACGCATACAAAGCTCTCCCTCAATTTGGCAAATCTGACCATAACTCTATCATCCTGATTCCTGCTTACAAGCAAAAACTCAAACAGGAAGTACCAGTGACGTTCAATTCAGAAGTGGTCTGATAAAGTGGATGCTAAGCTACAGGACTATTTTGCTAGCACAGACTGGAATATGTTTTGGGATTCATCCAATGGCATTGAGGAGTTTACCACATCAGTCACCGGCTTCATTAATAAGTGCATCAACGACATCATCCCCACAATGACCGTATGTACATATCCCAACCAGAAGCTATGGATTACAGGCAACATCCGCACTGAGCTAAAGGCTAAAGCTGCCGCTTTCAAGAAGCAGGACACTAACCCGGATGCTTATAAGAAATCCCGCTATGCCCTCTGACGTCCCACCAAAGAGGCAAAATGTCAATACAGGACTAAGATCGAATCCTACTACACTGGCGCTGATGCTCGTCGGATGTGGCAGGGCTTGCAAACTATCACAGATTACAAAGGGAAACCTAGCCACGAGCTGCCCAGTGACGCAAGCCTACCAGAACCATCCATGAGAGCACCAGCTGTTACGGACGACTGAGTGATCACGCTCTCCGTAGCCGATGTGAGTAAGACCATTAAAAAGGTTAATATTCACAAGCCTGCAGGGCCAGATGGATTAACAGGATGCATACTCAGAGCATGCGCTGACCAGCTGGCAAGTGTCTTCACTGATATTTTCAACCTCTCCCTGACCCAGTCTGTAATACCTACATGTTTCAAGCAGACCACCATAGTCCCTGTGCCCAAGAACGCCAAGGTAACCTGTCTAAATGACTATCGCCCCTTAGCTCTCAGATCTGAAGCTATGAAATGCTTTGAAAGGCTGGTCATGGCTCACATCAACACCATCATCCCAGACACGCTGGACCCACTCCAATTTGCATACCACCAACAGATCCACAGATGACGCAATCTCTATTGCACTCCACACTGCCCTTTCTCACTTGGACAAAAGGAACACCTACGTGAGAATGCTGTTCATTGACTACATCTCAGCGTTCAACACCATAGTGCCATCCAAGCTCATCACTAAGCTAAGGTCCCAGGGACTGAACACCTCCCTCTGCAACTGGATCCTGGACTTCCTGATGGGCCGCCCACAGGTGGTGAGGGTAGGCAACAACACATCCGCCACGCTGACCCTCAACATGGGGGCCCCTCAGGAGTGTGTGCTTAGTCCTCTCCTGTACTAACTGCGTGGCCGTACATGATTCCAACACCATCATTAAGTTTGCTTACAACACAACGGTGGTATGCCTGATCACAGACGATGATGAGACAGCCTATAGGGAGGAGGTCAGAGACCTGGCAGTGTGGTGCCAGGACAACAACCTCTGCCTCAACATCAGGAAGACAAAGGAGCTGATCGTGGACTACAGGAAACGGAGGGCAGAGCACGCCCCCATTAACATCGATGGAGCTGTAGTGGAGCAGATCGAGAGCTTCAAGCTCCTTGGTGTCCACATCACTAAGGATCTATCATGGTCCAAACACACCAACACAGTTGTGAAGAGGGCACGGCAATGCCTCTTCCCCCTCAGGAGGCTGAAAATATATGGCATGGGCCCTCAGAGCCTCAAAAATCATTTTGACTGGCTGCATCACCACTTGGTATGGCAACTGCTTGGCATCCAACCGCAAGGCGCTACAGAGGGTAGTGCATATGGCCCAGTACATCACTGGCTCTATACCAGGCGGTGTCAGGGGAAGAACCAAAAAATTGTCAAAGACTCCAGCCACCCAAGCCACAGACTGTTCTCTCTGCTACCGCACAGCAAGTGGTACCATTGCACTAAGTCTGGAAACAACAGGATCCTGAACAGCTTCTACCCCCAAGCCATAAGACTTCTAAACAAGACTGCTAAATAGCTAATCAAATGGCTACCCGGACTACCTTTGCATTAACTCTCTTGCAATGACTATGCACACACACTGGACTCTACCCACACACTCAAACATACTTACACTGACACCCCAACACACACATACTGTACACACACACACTACATACGCCCACACACACATAACATGCACACACCTGCATACTGATGCCACACACACACTCACCACATAGGCTGCTTCTAGTCACTTTACCCCTACCTACAGTATATGTACAGTACATAGCTACCTCAATTACTTCATACCCCTGCACATCGACTCGGTACTGGTACTCCCTGTTTATAGCCATGTTATTTTCTATTCCCTATACATTCACCGGCCAGTTTATTAGGTATCACCCCATTCATGAAAATGGATCACTCCTACAGACAGTGAGTCACGTGGCTGTGGCTTGCTATATAAAGCAGGCAGAGAGACATCAAGGAATTCAGTTACTGTTCAATTGAACGTTATAATGTGCAAAACGAGTGACCTAAGCGACTTTGAGTGTGGTATGATCATTGGTGCCAGGCGCGCCGGATCCAGTGTCTCAGAAACGGCCACCCTCCAGGGTTTTTCACGCATGACAGTGTGTAGGGTTTACAGAGAATGGTGAGACAAACAAAAAACATCCAGTCAGTGGCTGTCCTGTGAGCAAAAACAGCTCGTTGATAAGAGAGTTCGAAGGAGAATGGCAAGAATTGGGCAAGCTAACGGGCGGGCCACAAACAGACAAATAACAGCGCAGTACAACAGTGTGCAGAACGGCATCTCGGAACGCACAACTCGTCGATCCTTGTCACGGATGAGCTATTGCAGCAGAAGACCACACCGGGTTCCACTTCTATCAGCTAAAAACAAGAAGAAGAGGCTCCAGTGGGCACGCGATCACCAACACTGGACAATTGAGGAGTGGAAAAACATCACCTAGAACATGACAGCGAGTTCAGTTTACTTGAGTGGACTCCTTCGACCTCTCTCATCAGTCCCCAGACCTCAACCCAACAGAGCATATTTGAGATGAGATGGAATGGGCTGTTCGCAGCATGATTGTACCGCCGTCCAATCTGCAGCAACTACCTGATTCCATCTCGTCAGCATGGACCAACATCCCTGTGGAATGTTTCCAACACCTTGAAGAATGCCCCGAAGAATTCAGGCTGTTCTGGAGGCAAATGGGGGTCCAACCCGGTACTAGATGGGTATACCTAATAAACTTACCGGTGAGTGTACATAGCCATGTTATTTTTATTCATTATTCACTGTGCCACTATTTCTATTTGTAATTTAATTGTGTATCTTATCTTTAACTCTGCATTGTTGGAAAAGGTATTTCACTGTTAGGCTACAACTGTTGTCTAGCTACTTCCCACGCCGTTGCCGGACAGTAGCGCTTGTCAGTCGGGAGCGAAGGGCGCTGTGTCCCAATGTTGTTGTCATTCATGCCCTCCCCATTGAGTAGACTGTATATGCATGTATCAAGGTGACATCTAGATGGTTATCAATATTAGTAACTTTGAGAAAAAACACTTTATATCGAAGTTGTGCCTGGTCGTCACTAGTTACCACAGCCACCAAGTCATAAACCCAGCCCATTTCTCAAAATTGTCTTCTTAAAATGTGATTTTAAACATAACCCTAACCACACTGCTAACCTTATGCCTAGCCCTAACCATAAATTAAGACCAAAAAGCACACTTTTATTTTCATGAATTTTTACAATATAGCCAATTGTGACTTTGTGGCTGTGGTAACTAGTGGAAACCGTTGTGCCTGTTGGTCACATGCGTATCTGCCCTCTCATTGGCTAGAATGGTCCCACCTGCTCCTGCCTCCTCCCAACTGCCTTCCATTTTAGAAGACATTGGCCGTGTTTGAGAGCATCAAAATGACTGCAGGCAACTGCCGACTGACTAATCTACAAATCACCTTTCATCATAAATAATGACAATTTACCCATGATACATTGTGGTTTTGATCCTCTCGAACATGGCCATTTATTTTCATTGTCAGAGCGGCCACTAGAGTATCGGGTCAATGGATAATCTGTGGTGATACCCAGTAGGAAGCTTCCTATTGGGTATCACGGCCAGGTCTAGGTCGACAAACATGTCCATACAACACCGGTGCACTGGTCGTAGGTGGTGGGCCAAAGACATAAAACGAGAAGTTGATCAATCTACGTTGAGGGAGGAGCTGCTTTTTTGCATATGACAGTAAGACATTCTTATGATGACTATAACATTTGTTGGCACCATCAATTATTGCACATTCTCATAAAAAGTATATTTCAACACTCGGCTGCTCAGGCAAATTTGTTGAACTCCTGTACATACCACTCGTGATGAAGGCTGCCAGTGGCCTGCTTCTATCTACGATGTAAACACAGCCTCTTGTGAAAACCCAAGCTGCTGTCTGATGAAGAATGTCAATGTGTTTCATTAGCTATCTCTGTGAGTACATTCAACTGTTGAATTTCGTTTTAGCATGATTATATGTCTCATTTCAAGTAACTAGATGCAGGCTTAAATAAACATTAAATCATATATTTAGCATTGAAATCCAAATAAAAGCATGTAGATAGAAAGATGTGTGTGTGTCATGCTAGAATGGAGATTTTTATATTTAGGTGGTTTAAATTATTAACTTTCCTACTAAATTTCTAAAAGTTAAAGGGATACTTCGGAAGCATGCTAGCAGATACCCATAGACTTCCAGTCAATACGCTAACGCTAGACAGCATTGGCTCGCAAAACTACCTCTCTTAACTTCCTTCATACTGGACACAGAGACATAAAAATTGTATCACTAGTAGATAAAGGGCGTCATTGACAAAATCCCAAAGCTGCCCAGTGACGCGAGCCTACCAGAACCATGCATGAGAGCACCAGCTGTTACGGACGACTATATGATCACGCTCTCTGTAGCCGATGTGAGTAAGACCATTAAAAAGGTTAATATTCACAAGGCTGCAGGGCCAGATGGATTAACAGGACGCATACTCAGAGCATGCGCTGAACAGCTGGCAAGTGTCTTCACTGATATTTTCAACCTCTCCCTGACCCAGTCTGTAATACCTACAGTGGGGGAAAAAGTATTTAGTCAGCCACCAATTGTGCAAGTTCCCGCTCTCTCACTTTCCCAGATGTTTAGTTCATTTCATTCCGATCTCCTTTGCATTATTGTAGCCTTTTTCTATAGCCTGTCAACTATGTGTCTGTCTATCCCTGTTCTCTCCTCTCTGCACAGGCCATACAAACGCTTCACACCGCGTGGCTGCTGCCACTCTAATCTGGTGGTCCCTTCGCACACGACCCACGTGGAGTTCCAGGTCTCCGGCAGCCTCTGGAACTACCGTTCTGCGGCCAACAAGGCAGAGTTCATCTCAGCCTATGCTACCCTCCAGTCCCTCGACTTCTTGGCGCTGACGGAAACATGGATTACCACAGAAAACACTGCTACTCCTACTGCTCTTTCCTCGTCTGACCATGTCTTCTCGCATCTCCGAGAGCATCTGGTCAGCGCGGCGGTGGCACAGGAATCCTCATCTCTCCCAAGTGGACATTCTCTCTTTTTCCCCTGACCCATCTGTCTATCTCCTCATTTGAATTCCATGCTGTCACAGTCACTAGCCCATTCAAGCTTAACATCCTTGTCATTTATCACCCTCCAGGTTCCCTTGGAGAGTTCATCAATGTGCTTGACGCCTTGATAAGTTCCTTTCCTGAGGATGGCTCACCCCTCACAGTTCTGGGTGACTTTAACCTCCCTACGTCTGCCTTTGACTCATTTCTCTCTGCCTCCTTCTTTCCACTCCTTTCCTCTTTTGACCTCACCCTCTCACCGTCCCCCCCTACTCACAAGGCAGGCAATACGCTTGACCTCATCTTTACTAGATGCTGTTCTTCTACTAATCTCACTGCAACTCCCCTCCAAGTCTCCGACCACTACTTTGTATCCTTTTCTCTCTCGCTCTCCTCCAACACTACTCACTCTGCCCCTACTCAGATGGTAATGTGACGTCGCAACCTTCGCTCTCTCTCTCCCGCTACTCTCTCCTCTTCCATCCTATCATCTCTTCCCTCTGCTAAATCCTTCTCTCTCCGATCTCCTGATTCTGCCTCCTCAACCCTCCTCTCCTCCCTTTCTGCATATTTTGACTCTCTATGTCCCCTATCCTCCCGGCCGGCTCGGTCCTCCCCTCCTGCTCCGTGGCTTGACGACTCATTGCGAGCTGACAGAAGAGGGCTCCGGGCAGCCGAGCGGAAATGGAGGAAAACTAGACTCCCTGCGGACCTGTCATCTTTTCACTCCCGCCTCTCTACATTCTCTTCCTCTGTTACCGCTGCTAAAGCCACTTTCTACCACTCTAAATTTCAAACCTCTGCCTCTAACCCTAGGAAGCTCTTTGCCACCTTCTCCTCCCTGCTGAATCCTCCCCCTCCTCCCCCTCCCTCCTACCTCTCTGTGGATGCCTTCGTCAACCATTTTGAAAAGAAAGTTGACGACATCCGATCCTCATTTATTAAGTCAAATGACATTGCTGGTCCTGCTCACACTGCCCTACCCTATGCTTTGACTTATTTCTCCCCTCTCTCTCCAAATGAAATCTTGCGACTTGTGATGGCCGGCCGCCCAACAACCTGCCCGCTTGACCCTATCCCCCCCTCTTCTCCAGACCATTTCCGGAGACCTTCTCCCTTACCTCACCTCGCTCATCAACTCATCCTTGACCGCTGGCCATGTCCCTTCCGTCTTCAAGCGAGCGAGAGTTGCACCCCTCCTCAAAAAATCTACACTCGATCCCTCCGATGTCAACAACTACAGACCAGTATCCCTTCTTTCTTTTCTCTCCAAAACTCTTGAGCGTGCCGTGTCTAGCCAACTCTCCTGCTATCTCTCTCAGAATGACCTTCTTGATCCAAACCAGTCAGGTTTCAAGACTGGTCATTCAACTGAGACTGCTCTTCTCTGTGTCATGGAGGCTCTCCGCACTGCTAAAGCTAACTCTCTCTCCTCTGCTCTTATCCTTCTAGACCTATTCGCTGCCTTTGATACTGTGAACCATCAGATCCTCCTCTCCACCC
Source organism: Coregonus lavaretus (assembly GCF_964263955.1). NCBI lineage: Eukaryota > Metazoa > Chordata > Actinopteri > Salmoniformes > Salmonidae > Coregonus > Coregonus lavaretus. The sequence continues at coordinate 27,067,986 of NC_140014.1, read as the reverse complement.
TCTCCGAGTTGGGCATTTCCGGCGCTGCTCACTCTTGGATTGCGTCCTACCTGACAGGTCGCTCCTACCAGGTGGCGTGGCGAGAATCTGTCTCTGCACCACGTGCTCTCACCACTGGTGTCCCCCAGGGATCAGTTCTAGGCCCTCTCCTATTCTCTCTATACACCAAGTCACTTGGCTCTGTCATATCCTCACATGGTCTCTCTTATCATTGCTACGCAGACGACACACAATTAATTTTCTCCTTTCCCCCTTCTGATAACCAGGTAGTGAATCACATCTCTGCATGTCTGGCAGACATATCAGTGTGGATGTCGGATCACCACCTCAAGCTGAACCTCGGCAAGACGGAGTTGCTCTTCCTCCCGGGGAAGGACTGCCCGCTCCATGATCTCGCCATCACGGTTGACAACTCCATTCTGTCCTCCTCCCAGAGTGCAAAGAACCTTGGCGTGACCCTGGACAACACCCTGTCGTTCTCCGCTAACATCAAAGCGGTGACCCAATCCTGCAGGTTCATGCTCTACAACATTCGCAGAGTACGACCCTACCTTACACAGAAAGCGGCACAGGGCCTAATCCAGGCACTTGTCATCTCCTGTCTGGATTACTGCAACTCGCTGTTGGCTGGGCTCCCTGCCTGTGCCATTAAACCCCTACAACTTTTCCAGAACGCTGCAGCCCGTCTGGTGTTCAACCTTCCCAAGTTCTCTCATGTCACCCCGCTCCTCCGCACACTCCACTGGCTTCCAGTTGAGGCTCGCATCTACTACAAGACCATGGTGCTTGCCTACGGAGCTGTGAGGGGAACGGCACCTCCTTACCTTTAGGCTCTGATCAGACCCTACACCCAAACGAGGGCACTACGTTCATCCACCTCTGGCCTGCTAGCTCCCCTACCTTTACGAAAGCCCAGTGAAAGCTATTCGCTGCTCTGGCACCCCAATGGTGGAACAAGCTCCCCATGACGCCAGGACAGTGGAGTCACTGACCACCTTCCGGAGACACTTGAAACCCTACCTCTTTAAGGAATACCTGGAATAGTATAAAGTAATCCTTCTTCCCCCACCCCCCATAAAAAAATAAAATAAAAAAAGGTGGTTGTCCCACTGGCTATCATAAGTTGAATATGTACCAATTTGTAAGTCGCTCTGGATAAGAGTGTCTGCTAAATGATGTAAATGTAAATGTAAAGATCTTACCTCGTGGAGTTGCAATGATCATGAGAACGGTGACGAATCAGCCCAGAACTACACGGGAGGATCTTGTCAATGATCTCAAGGCAGCTGGGACCATAGTCACCAAGAAAACAATTGGTAACACAGTACGCCGTGAAGGACTGAAATCCTGCAGCGCCCGCAAGTTCCCCCTGCTCAAGAAAGCACATATACAGGCCCGTCTGAAGTTTGCCAATGAACATCTGAATGATTCAGAGGAGAACTGGGTGAAAGTGTTGTGGTCAGATGAGACCAAAATCGAGCTCTTTGGCATCAACTCACCTCGCCGTGTTTGGAGGAGGAGGAATGCTGCCTATGACCCCAAGAACACCATCCCCACCGTCAAACATGGAGGTGGAAACATTATGCTTTGGGGTGTTTTTCTGCTAAGGGGACAGGACAACTTCACCGCATCAAAGGGACGATGGACGGCGCCATGTACCGTCAAATCTTAGATGAGAACCTTCTTCCCTCAGCCAGGGCATTGAAAATGGGTCGTGGATGGGTATTCCAGCATGACAATGACCCAAAACACACGGCCAAGGCAACAAAGGAGTGGCTCAAGAAGAAGCACATTAAGGTCCTGGAGTGGCCTAGCCAGTCTCCAGACCTTAATCCCATAGAAAATCTGTGCAGGGAGCTGAAGGTTCGAGTTGCCAAACGTCAGTCTCGAAACCTTAATGACTTGGAGAAGATCTGCAAAGAGGAGTGGGACAAAATCCCTCCTGAGATGTGTGCAAAACTGGTGGCCAACTACAAGAAACGTCTGAGCTCTGTGATTGCCAACAAGGGTTTTGCCACCAAGTACTAAGTCATGTTTTGCAGAGGGGTCAAATACTTGTTTCCCTCATTAAAATGCAAATCAATTAATAACATTTTTAACATGCGTTTTTCTGGATTTTTTTGTTGTTATTCTCTCTCTCACTGTTCAAATAAACCTACCATTAAAATTATAGACTGATCATGTCTTTGTCAGTGGGCAAATGTACAAAATCAGCAGGGGATCAAATACTTTTTCCCCTCACTGTATATAAATAGGCCAGTTTAATTTTGTCTGCCTTGCCATTCCAAATAAAATTGAATATTATTTTCTAATATAATTTAAAAAACTGTTTGCTAGGCGTAGGCAAGACCATAAGCAAATAGGTAAACTGGGATCATACTAAAGAGTTAATCAGGGTGATTTTTCCACAAATAGACAGGTATTTACCTTTCCATGGTAGCAAGATCTTATTTATTTTTGCTAACTTTCTATTAAAATTGATTAGAGTGAGATAATGTATGTATTCCGACCATTATTCCTCCTCCACCAAACTTTACAGTTGGCACTACGTATTGGGGTAGGTAGCGTTCTCCTGGCATCCGCCAAACCCAGATTTGTGCGTTGGACTGCCAGATGGTGAAGCGTGATTAATTACTCCAGAGAACGTGTTTCCACTGCTCCAGAGTCCAATGGCAGCGAGCTTTACACCACTCCAGACGACACTTGGCATTGCGCATGGTGATCTGAGGCTTGTGTGCGGCTGCTCGGCCATGGAAACCCATTTCTTGAAGCTCCCAACGAACAGTTATTGTGCTGACGTTGCTTCCAGAGGCAGTTTGGAACTCGGTAGTGAGTGTTGCAACCGAGGACAGATGATTTTTACACGCTATGTGCTTCAGCACTCGGCGGTCCTGTTCTGTGAGCTTGTGTGGCCTACCACTTCGAAGCTGAGCCATTGTTGCTCCTAGACATTTCCACTTCACAATAACAGCACTTACAGTTGACCGGGGCAGCTCTAGCAGGGCATAAATGTGACGAACTGACTTGTTGGAAAGGTGGCATCCTATGACGGTGCCACGTTGAAAGTCACTGAGCTCTTCAGTAAGACCATTCTACTGCCAATGTTTGTCTATGGAGATTGCATGGCTGTGTGCTCGATTTTATACACCTGTCAGCAACGGGTGTGGCTGAAATAGCCGAATCCACCAATTTGAAGGGGTGTCCACATACTTCTGTGTATATATAGCGTAAGATGTGCAGTTGCTTCATCTAGCTAATGCAGTGCCCCCAGTGTCCGGTCTGGAGCGTGAAGTCACGGGTCGTCACTAGTTACCAAAGCCACAAAGTCAGAAGGCCCGCCTACCCGACCAATCAGATGAGGGAGTGTGATGACACGTTTGCCGACTCAGATGGCCCGCCTACCTGATCAATCAGATGAGGGAGTGTGTGACGCAAAAGGGTACGTTTTCTTAGCTTTTTTAGATATCTAGTAGCTAACTTTTGCTACTCTCGTCTAAAATGAACTTGCTAGCTAGCATAAGGGATTCCATTCCAAGCACAGAGGAGTTATTCTATTAGATAGAGCAACGTTGTTAGTTTCCCTACAAGCCTCATATTCTTGACCTTCAACAGATGCACAGCCTTTGGCAAGAAAAAAACTCAGTTGGGAGAGTAAAAGTCTCCCATTCAATGGTTTTCTGTTTCGAGTTGTTGGCATAAAGACATATAAATGCCACTAGGGGAAAGACAGACAAACAAAAGCAAAGAGAAATATGCTGCTGAAATGAACAAGAGGGCTGTAAGTTCAAAGACAGATCACTGTAATTTATACCATACACTTTTACAACATTAATTTAATTTTAATAATGTTGAAGTACTTACTAACAATGGAATGTTCTTCAATAAAATTGAAGATGAGACTTTAAACGGGTGTCCTAACTCTGTGGTCACTAAAGATCCCATGGCACTTATTGCAAGAGTATGTAATGATGAGTACCTTTTTATGTGTAAATCAAACTGTATTCCTATCATGTAATACTGTGTATAAAAGTAGCATGTATGTAAAGTGTATTGTGGCGTACAGCAGGTCAGCCACCAGGGGGAGACTCGTCGAGGCCTGGAAACAGATGGAGTATACATCACGAGGAGCTGGCTCCATCTGCTGGACGTGCCAGGTCTCGACGGGCTCCCCGGACAGGACTAATTGGGGCTGATTGGGAGCTGGTGAGTAATTAAGGGCAGATTGCTCACCAGCTGTGGAAGGCCCATAAAGCTGCCAGAAGGGCAGCACATGAGAGTGGACTGAGGGAAGTAAGTGCCACAGTATAAATAAATGCCACAGTATAAATAATGTACTGTATATGTAACAAAATATCTGTAAAAAAACAAAAATGTAAAACAAATGTACTTTTGTCCTCCGAAGAGGGGGGTGGATGGTCCAATAAAATAAATTAATAAAGTGTATATAAGTGGGGTTAGGTTGGTAAGTTTCCCCTTACACTATAAAGAGATTTGGGTGTCTAGAAAAGTGCCATGTAAGTCCAATCAATTATTATACTAAAATGTTTTGCCATCTTCCATAGCTTGAAGACCATGCCTTTGTACAGAGACTGGAACTGGTACTGTGAGAGATTTATTATTTTTTATAATTGATGGGATGACTAACTTAGGAAGAATGCATTCTTGACTGGGCTAATGTAGGTTGTGACACCTGGCAAGCTGTGATTGATGTGAAGAGCTGTTTTAGGGGGTAAAGGGAGATAAGGATTTGTGTCTCCAGATGCTGGAATATACTGGTTCTTTGTGATCTGTGAACCTTCCTTGGACGTAGGAATGGTGTCTAAGGGAGCTGGCTCTTCTCACTATGACAGGTTGTTATGATATGGACATATGCCTGGCGACAGAGGTGCATCAACGGATTGGCTGAGTAAGTCTAAACCACGCTCAAGTCTTTACTCTAATTGGCCAGCAGAGAGGTGGGAAACTCTCTCTGTCAGAGTATTTGAGCAAGATCCTAGAACAATGTTTTAGTTCTCTGGGGTGCCCTGCGAGGTATTTCAGAGAGCCCGTATATACGAAACATCATATTTACCATTGAGGGCTTTTGCATTAATTAAAATAACTAGTATATCTTAGAAGTCGTGTTGACCTCTTTTGTTCATAATGCCAGATTTGAATTGACGCAACTTTGACAGTACAAAATACCAAAAAGGTGGACTGAAAGGCTATGTTAAGTTAAATAAATTACTATAGTAAGTGCATAGGTGCCAAATAAAGTAACAGGGTTGAAGTTTTCATCTTAAATCAGGCAAAAATCTGCCAGTTTAAAAAAATTACATTTCTGTGAACCTGTGTACGTTTTACTTGTGGATTACTTGTGGATTTTGAAAATAAAAATATAAAATCAAGATGTGTCAATTTGTTTGTCTACATGCCATTTTAAAAACAAAGCAGATATTGGAGTAAACCTATTTTGGTTTAAGACAAATAACTATGAGTAAGGGCAAACATCATAAACTTGCAAGCTGAGTTTGAATAAGACATCCGATTACCACTTTGCCTTAAGAACGGTTGGTTTTATTATAGCTAATAAATAACCAAATCATTGATCACTAGATAAAAGAAATGCATGTGTCTCGTCTACCCCTGCAAGCCAGTCGGCATACGCGTCATCACACTCCCTCATCTGATTGGTCGTTTCCCACGAACCGTAAAACGGTATATGCTTCATCACACTCCCTCATCTGATTGGGCTAGTAGGCGTGCCTTCTGACTTTGTGGCTGTCGCAACACACCCTCATCTGATTGGTCGAGTATACGGGCCTCCTGACTTTGTAGCTGTGGTAACTAGTGACGATCGAATTCACAAACTCTGCTAGTCGGCTACTGTGTAGCAACCTAATCTCATTGAATTTATTCACATATCAAGTTACGTTTGCAAGTATTGTTGTATTTATTCACACATCACGTTACCTGCTTGCGAGTGTTGTTGCATTTATTCTCAAAATAAGTTACATATTCTCAAATATGTTTTGCAACTACAAAACTGACAATACATGTGCAACTCATATTTTACATGTGCAAATCATACTTTACATGCCTACATACTTATGTCTCTAATTTACTTCCATAGTATGCTCTTCATATAGGGTGACATAACTCATTAGTAGTATATAATATTGAAACAACTTGACATTGTGAACAGTAAGTGAATCACATTTTCAATGGGTGTGCAAGCTATCAGATAATCAGGTGTTCAATCACACACACACACGCACATACAAACAAACACATTCACGCACACCTACATACAGTACACACACATGCCACACATTCATTTTACAGAAATGCTGGGGGAAAAACTATTCAGATATGGGTGCAAAATAAAGTTATTTATTTTCATCTGTGTACTTATTTACTCCACCAGTGACCTCACCATCCCCCCCAAAATCTATCTCTATCTAATCTGTTACAATCCCCTGACACTGAAATGTGGTTGTAAAATAGTCAGACTCACTCCTACTTCTGTAATTATTAACCCACTCAATGGTGGTACGAGTGACTTGTACACAGATTTGAAATCTTTTCTTCAGCAGATATCTTGTTGGTCTATGGTAAAACATGACTGTTGAGGACACATTTCCAGCAGTTGAAGTTATGGATGGCAAACCACAGAAGCTCAGCCTGAAACGGGAAGTGGGACTGGTTGGCGCCGTGTCGCTCGTGGCTGGCACTATGATTGGATCTGGGATTTTTATGTCCCCTCAGTTCGTTCTGGTCAACATAGGAAGCCCAGGAGGCAGCCTGGTGATCTGGGCAGCCTGTGGCCTGCTGGCTGTGCTTGGCTCTCTCTGCTATGCTGAACTGGGGACAGTCATCCGAGAGTCAGGGGGAGAGTACATCTATATCCTAAGGACGTCAGGCCCAGTATTGGCCTTCATTTTAATTTTCAGCTCAGTCATATTTGTGAGACCTGCCAGTGTGGCAGGGATCTCACTGAGCTTTGCTGAATATGCATTGGCACCTTTTTACCAAGACTGTCCATGCCCACAGCTGGTGGTGAAGTGTGTGGCTGCAGCAGGGATTGTGGTGACAGCCACTGTTAACTGTCTGAATGTACGATTCGCCATGTCAATGCAAGTGTTCTTCATGGTGGCCAAGGTGCTGGCTCTTTCAGTAATAATTATTGGAGGAGTAGTGTTGCTCATCAGAGGGGAAACAGAAAGTTTTGAGGATTCTTTTAAAGGGACCAACTTGGGCATCAATCCGATAGGTATTGCTTTCTACCAGGGACTGTGGTCCTACGATGGATGGAATAACTTGAATTATGTGACTGAAGAGCTGAAACGTCCTGAGGTAAAGCGATGCATTCACTTCCATTACAGAAACTGTACATTTAAGTTATGTTAGTACTGATTTTGAGTACATAATACATCATATTTCTTATCTCATACAGGTTGATTACAAAGGAACACTAACACTGGTTTAGGTACACAATTTCTGGCGCCAACACTGTGCCCATCTTTTCAGTCTACATTATTTTCAATAATGCAGCATGCTTTTTTCCAGGACACAGGGTGACATAACATGCCTTACTTAACTCATTCAGTTCCGTGGGGTTTAACATTCAGAACATTGACAACCTAGGCTGCTCAAAAAACATGCCATCCACATTCTGAGTGTCACTGACACTGACAAAAAGTGTTTTTCCTTGGCTCCCATTGACGGTTTAGAAACAACTTTATCGATAATAATGTGCAACATCATATACGTTTCAGTTAGTCATCCCTCCTCAGATCTCTGAGGTGTTACTACTGTTCCAGAATGTTTGAAATTATGGAAAATGGGTATACATTGTTACCGGTACGTTTCCTTTTTGAGTACATTAAAGTTGACAGCACTCACAATCTTGTAATTATTAACTGATGTAACAGTAGGTGCAACCTTGTCCTATAAGGACAAAACATTTAAACCTCTCTCCAGCTTAATACAGATCATTTTTGAGGATAGATCTCCTACCACATGGCTGAAACACAGAAACTATTGGTGTTATCTCATTCATTGCCGGGACCATGAAGGGATCTGTAATTTTTATGTGCCCTCAGTCTGTGCTGGTTAACATAGGAAGCCCCGAAGCCAGCCTGGTGATCTGGGCAGCCTGTGGCCTGCAGGCCACATTGGGTTCCCTCTGCTCAGAGGTGGGTAGTAACGTGCTACAAGTAACAGTTACATGTACTTAAGTACATTTTTGGAGGAACTAGTCGTTTTTCTAGTTACTCTCTGTGGGCTGTACTTGTACCAAATATTTTTTTATAACTAACCCAAGACAGACCACAGCCTGTCATTTCAAATGGGAGCAAATTAATCATACTGGGCAGAGCCAAGCACAAGCTAGCTAAATCCTATTGGCGCGTTCTGGCATAGATTTGCATATTTCCGTTAGGCAACGCCTACTCTGTGAAGCGCGTGTACGCAATAACTCAATTCGCCCTTGCACTCCTTCTAAACAATGCAATTTTTGAAAACTTTTGCAAAGGCTAAAGTCTAGAAAACGTAGTCCACTCTGTTCATAGCAGATTCTAGTTTTGGGAACAGAAACTGTATTGGGATCAAATGTTGCATCAATTAGGAATTTAGCAGAACGTCGGCCAAAATCCATCTCGCTCCATCTTCTCCCACCGCCGGCCACTTGGCTTTCTCTCATCACCATATTTCGTGGTGAGTGGAAATGCCAACCGGATGCTTCAGATTTATACATCCGATGAAACATTTGGCTCATTATTCTATCTGTGCTTGTACTGTTACTCACACAATTTCTGGAGGAAGTAACTTACTTTTTACTCCGTTACATTTCACCAGATCACTTCAGTTACATAGATTTATATTATTATATCGTCGTTGTCGGATGAAACCCTCATAACTTCAAATGTGGGGATTTTTTTTTTTTTTACATGAATCGATACTATTGGTTCTCCTTTACATCTGTATGAATGTGTCACGACCCCTTGGCCAATGAAATGTATTCAAAATAGCTGGTCATCAAAATTCTTAAATCCATTGGCTCTCAAAATTGTCCGTCAAACCCTGCATCTCCATCACGGCTTTTGAAGTGAAGAGCGCATCTTCACTTAACTCCGAGGAGATTTTTGTTTGTGGGTTCTTAGTCAGACGCAATCAGAGGTAAGTTGTACTTTAATTACCTTCTGCCTTTGTAATATTATATATTTCTGGAGAAAGATAATTATTTGTCAGATATCATTCTGTTGTTGACGTTGTGTTTTGAGGGCGAGCGCAAATGAAATGGCTAGGTAGCTTCACTTGACTCTGAGGAGATTTTTGTTAGTGGGTTCTTAGCCATGCTGAAATGTGTCTTGATGATTTGAATACTTGTAACATGATTGAGTAGACTATGACAATTGATATCTGCACTGTTTGATTGTTCATTACTTACATGATTCTTACCTGAATACCTACCTTGATGTTTAATTCCATGCTCAAATGTGTCTGATTTGCATACTAGTAACATGATTGATAGTGAAATGTCAATATTGATTGTTGTTTTACTGTTGTAACACCTGATCCTCGTTGATATTTAATTCTGAGTAAAAAATGAAAACGTCACACTTGGTGTAAATCTTTTTAGTACGCATTCACCATCACATGTACTTGAAATTATATTGTGAAATACATTTTCAATACTGCTTTTGAAATTGTGAAATGATTACACATTTCTCGAGTACCATTTACCTTTTTATGAAATAAAGCACATTGATAGTTATTAAACCTGCGATTTGTAACTTTCTGGGCTTTGATTGATGTCAGTCTTCATTGGAGACTATATGTGCTGGAGGACATCTGCAAGATGGTGCTGGCAGGCTTAAATAACAAATTAATGTCAAATCAATTGCACTAACTTGTTGTTCTTTTTGTTTGCTATCACAGTTTACCATAAGGCAAATTACATTTGTTACTCTTACTTGAGTAGTTTCTTAAAAGGGATACATTTACTTTAGTAAATTACAATCTAAGTAACAGTACTTTTACTTAAGTACAGATTGTCAGTACTCTAATCATTTCTGCCTCTGCTATGCAGAACTGGGCACTGTCATTCCTGAATCTGGGGAAGAGTACATATTTTCTGCGGATATTTGGCCAAGTAGTCGCCTTCATGTTTGTCTTCAGCTTCGTCATTGTGATGAGACCTGCCAGTGTAACAGGGATAGCACTGAGCTTTGCTGAATATGCAGTGGCCCCTTTCTACCATGACTGTACCTCTCCAGAACTGGTGGTCAAGTGTGTGGCTGCAGCATGGGTTGTGGTGTTAGCCATTGTGAACAGTATGAATGTACGTCATATGTTCATATAGGTATTTTGCATGGTGATCAAGCTGGAGGTCTTGGCATTGATCATTATTGGAGGTGTGGTGCTGCTTTTCGAGGGGGACACTGAAAACTTTGAGGATTCCTTTAAAGGGACCCATGTGGAAATCAGTTTGATTTGGATTTCTTTATCAAGGACTGTGGTCCTATGATGGTTGGAACACTTTGAATTATGTCACAGAAGAACTAAAACGCCCTGAGGTAAAGAACAATTAAAAAGTTAGTTTGATATTGAGTGCTGCAATAGTATGTTTGGCCTGGACTAGGCAAAAACAAACCATTTTCTTTTTTGTACTACTGAGGTTACAGCCCACAGGAAATAAACAAAAAATACAGAGTTTAGGATATACAGTGCCTTTCAAAAGTATTCATCCCCCTTGGCATTTTTCCTATTTTGTTGCATTACAACCTGTAATTTAAATTGATTTTTATTTGGATTTCATGCAATGGACATACACAAAATAGTCCAAATTGGTGAGGTGAAATGAAAAAAATAACTTGTTTCAAAGAATTCTAAAAAATAAATAACGGAAAAGTGGTGCGTGCATATGTATTCACCCCCTTTGCTATGAAGCCCCTAAATAAGATCTGGTGCAACCAATTACCTTTAGAAGTCACATAATTAGTTAGATTGCTCACAGGTGGACTTTATTTAAGTGTCACATGATCTGTCACATGATCTCAGTATATATACACCTGTTCTGAAAGGCCCCAGAGTCTGCAACACCACTAAGCAAGGGGCACCACCAAGCAAGCGGCACCATGAAGACCAAGGAGCTCTCCAAACAGGTCAGGGACAAAGTTGTGGAGAAGTACAGATCAGGGTTGGGTTATAAAAAAAATATCAGAAACTTTGAACATCCCACGGAGCACCATTAAATCCATTATTTAAAAAATGGAAAGAATATGGCACCACAACAAACCTGCCAAGAGAGGGCCGCCCACCAAAACTCAGACCAGGCAAGGAGGGCATTAATCAGAGAGGCAACAAAGAGACCAAAGATAACCCTGAAGGAGCTGCAAAGCTCCACAGCGGAGATTGGAGTATCTGTCCATAGGACCACTTTAAGCCGTATACTCCACAGAGCTGGACTTTACCGAAGAGTGGCCAGAAAAAAGCCATTGCTTAAAGAAAAACATAAGCAAACGCGTTTGGTGTTCACCAAAAGGCATGTGGGAGACTCCCCAAACATATGGAAGAAGGTACTCTGGTCAGATGAGACTAAAATTGAGCTTTTTGGCCAGACCTCAATCCAATAGAGAATCTGTGGTATGACTTAAAGATTGCTGTACACCAGCGGAACCCATCCAACTTGAAGGAGCTGGAGCAGTTTTGCCTTGAAGAATGGGCAAAAATCCCAGTGGCTAGATATGCCAAGCTTATAGAGACATACCCCAAGAGACTTGCAGCTGTAATTGCTGCAAAAGGTGGCTCTACAGAGTATTGACTTTGGGGGGGTGAATAGTTATGCGCGCTCAAGTTTTCTGTTTTTTTGTCTTATTTCTTGTTTGTTTCACAAGAAAAAATATTTTGCATCTTCAACGTGGTAGGCATGTTGTGTAAATCAAATGATACAAACCCCCAAAAAATCCATTTTAATTCCAGGTTGTAAGGCAACAAAATAGGAAAAATGCCAAGGGGGGTGAATAGTTTCGCAAGCTACTGTACAGGCAAATCATCTGAGACAATACCTGACAAGTCCACTCTATCGCATCCTGCCAAATGGATTTGATCTTTGGACCATCCCACAGACAGATACAGTGTGCGTTTATCTGTTTTTTAAAATTGCATTTGATACACTAATCAGGATGGAAATATGGTGTAACATGTCTACAGAACTACATCATTAGCTAGAGGGCAAGTCTACACTCAAGACCTCAGCTGTAATATTTTATAATCACATGACTTCTGACAGTAATTGCAGTTGGCTTTATGACCAACACATATAACAAGGGTGAGAGAGGTCAACCTTGGCCTTAACCTTTCCAACCTTCAGGGATTGAATTATCCAAGTGTACGATGACATAGCATCCCCTTTTCTCACTCTCCTAGTCAATCAGACCTCCTTTTTTTGTTGCAGTAGTAATTTGGTGAATCTTTAACAAACACTTTGGGGGGTTAATCTTTATAGGAACCATTTTACAGCTGTAAACAAAGAAGACACAACAACATACCTTATGCAACCTGAGAAGTTAATATTAACTACTAAGTACTTTGCACCAAGCATCAATGATTTGCTAGGTCTTTGTATTTATTTGTCTTGCTTAAGAAGAAAGGATTGATCGTTGACAACAGTTTCTCCTGTTTGAATCCGTAAGCTGGCCATGGCAAAAACAGAAACAGAGGAGCTTCAACTGAAGCGCTAGTTGGGTTTAGTCAGTGCTGTGTCACTGGTAGCAGGAACCATGATTGGATCGGGTATATTCATGTCCCCTCAGTTTGTGCTGTCCTACATTGGAAGTCCAAAGGCATGCCTGATCATTTGGGCCCTGTCTTGCCTACTAGCCATGCTGGTGGCACTCTCGTAAGCTGAGCTCGGAACCATTATTAAAGAATCAGGAGGGGGCTTCATCTACATCCTTCGAATCTACGGACAGTTCCCTGCCGCCTTTTGAGGCCTTTACCTTCCTACTAGTGGTGAAGCCAGCGAGCATCGCTGCAATATCCCTCAGCTTTGCAGAATACGCAGTGGCACCTTTCTACCAAGACTGTTCTCCTCCTCAGCTAATAGTGAAATGTGCTGCTGTTGTAGCGGTCATGGTTGTAGCCATGGCCAACATCTTGAATGTACGTTTAGCCATGAGAATTCAGGTGGTCTTCTTGGTGGCATAGCTACGTATTTGCCCTGATGGTTATAGTAATCGGAGGAATAGTGCTCATTGCACAGGGGAATGTTACTGTACAACAAAATGCTTTTGATGGTACGAACTTGGGTGTAAGCTCCATAGGGATGGCTTTTTACTAAGGCCATTGGTCCTTCGCTGGCTTGTACAACTTAAACTATGTGAAAGAAGAGTTAAAAAGACCTTCCTTCCATGATCTTAAGGACTTAACATATCTTTCTCCATCTTGCACCCTCTCAGGTAAATCTGCCCAGGGCAGTTATGATTGCCATCCCCATGGTAACCATGCTGTATCTACTGGTCAATGTGAGCTACTTGGCTGCCATGACGCCCAGAGAACTGATGTTGTCGAGTGCAGTGGCTGTCACCTGGGGGTGAGAGAGCTTGACTCCATCCACACCTCTCTCCAAAAAAAAATTAAATGTGTGGTGAGCTGACAAATTACATTGTCATTAACAGGAATAAGGTGCTCGGGAGCTGGGGATGGGTGATGTCCATCGCAGCCGCTTTGTCTGCTTTTGGCTCTCTGAATGGAACATTCTTTAGTGGCAGCCGGGTGTGCTTTGTGGCTGCAAGAGAGGGACACATGGTGAGAAACACATGCAAGTGACAGGCATTTTTAACTTATATTTTTCAAAATAAAACTCTGGCATAGTCTGATGTAGGTATTGAGTGAGTGAGTTTTGTAGTTTTTATGTCAACAGCTGTTTTTTTTGTCTCCAGCCTGATATTCTGGCCATGGCCCATGTGAATCGACTGACCCCCTCTCCAGCCCTGATCTTCACCACGGCAATCTCACTTCTGGTTCTCATCCCTGGGGACTTCCAGAGCATTGTCAACTTCTTCAGGTAGTTTATGCTATGACTTCAAAATTGCTCAATACATTTATGAAATTGTTGCTTTATTTATCTTACATCCCTCTCCATTGATATTGCCAGTTTTACAGCCTGGTTCTTCTATACAATCACTCTGTCTGGGCTCCTCTACCTCAAGATCAAGAAACCTGAACTTCCCAGGACATATAGCGTGAGTCTCATAGGATATCTAATTTCTTATTTTATTTATAAAGTTCTGAGTCCTTTTGAACAAGACGACATTGATTTATTAAAATTCAATTGCCCAAATGGTCCCATCTGCTTTCCACAACTCTTGTGACAGTACCACTATTTTTGCTTATTCACCCAGGTTCCCATTGTAATCCCCATCTTGGTCATCATGGCAGCGATTTTCCTTGTGCTGGCACCTATCATTGACAAGCCCGCGATAGAGTACCTCTACGTCACCTTATTCATCTTCAGTGGTGTATTGGTTTATGTGCCGTTCATTCACTACAAACTCTGCCCTGGACTGTTGGAGAAAGTCACTGTGTTCCTGCAGCTCTTCCTAGAGGTTGCCCCAACAGACAAAAATCTATGATTTAATTTTTTTTACAGGCTATACAGTATGTCTGAGGACAATAATGTCTTGAGTAATACCTGGACCAAAATAATTTGATCTCAGATTGGCACCACCATATCCTGATTTTCAATAGTATATAGGTTGAAACTTTTTTTTTTTGAACTGTTTGTTATACAATTCTGTAAATATCAGATTAAATTTGTACTGACTTGTACTGTAATATAAGATGCTCTCAATAAATAATGCCAGTGAACATACACATTTGTAAAATTGTAGACTTTATTTGGTTAAAGAAAAATATGTTTCTGCTTAACTTCCAAGAGAATGTGTTTAAAAACATTTTTACATGAATATGTTCTGACAAAGACATCATTTAGTAGGATAAATCCAAAATGACTGTGCAGGCTTTCCAAAAATGAGTTTGATTTTTTTGTAGACATTGCATTTGGAACCACTCAGTCATGGTAATGTATACAGCATGTTCAGTATAAAAAGTAGGAAAGCAATATGGGTAGAAATAAATGATACCACACAGGCCCATTTCCACCAGTGATTGTAACTAGACATGTTCAGTAGACTTTTTGTTAGAATCAGACTTCCAAAAGTCATCCTTGATGGAATAATCCTGGGTAATGTCAACATATAATCATAGGCATAATCAACAGGTTGTTATTTTCCTGTGTAGCCTGCTAAGAACTTAATGAGTCCTAATCAGTTATCATTTAGTTGGCAATTAAAACAGATCATCACTAGATGTAGACTCATTTTGTTGGATATACTTGAGGATGTCCATTTGATCCTTCACCTCATCTACAACTGGAAGAACGCCCACAACTGGCCCCACACCACCTGAGACTAGAGAGGAGGGCTTCCCAGGCAGTTTTGGCTTTGTCGCCAGTTTGGGTTTGGGGGCAGGAACTGGCTTTGCCTTGACACTTTTCTTCACCTGGAGGAGCTTGTCAAAGTTGTCTTCTATCCTGAAAAGGGAAACAAGGACAATGTCGAATGGCTAATACAATGTTGTAATAACCACTTTGTCTCGCAAATAACTGTGACTGTATACCTGAAAAGTTCATCTGTATCCTCGTCCAGTCCTGAATCTGCAGATGCCACATCCTTGTATGCTGTTGGAAGTAGTAAAGGGTCCCCCAACTTCACTTTCCCTACCAAGTCTGGATCCTTAAACAGCTTCACGTTGCCTGTTAGCACAATAAAGATATGAGTTGGACAAGAGGCAGGCTTGCTTGGGACCAGATCTGATATTTTCATTTACGGGATTATTTTACTTATTATTTATTTCATCTTTATTTAACCAGGTAAGCCAGTTGAGAACAAGTTCTCATTTACAACTGCGACCTGGCCAAGATAAAGCAAAGCAGTGTGATAAAAACAACAGTAACATATGGAATAAACAAACGTACAGTCAATAACACAGTAGAAAATAGAAAATCTATATACAGCGTGTGCAAATGTAGTAAGTTATGGAGGTAAGGCAATAAATAGGCCATAGTGCAAAATAATTACAATTTAGTATTAACACTGGAGTGATTGATGTGCAAATAGAGATACTGGGGTGCAAATGAGCGAAATAAATAACAATATGGGGATGAGGTAGTTGGGTGGGCTAATTACAAATGGGCTGTGTACAGGTACAGTGATCGGTAAGCTGCTCTGACAACTTATGCTTAAAGTTAGTGAGGGAGATAAGAGTCTCCAGCTTCAGAGATTTTTGTAGTTCGTTCCAGTCATTTGCAGCAGAGAACTGGAAGGAATGGCGGCCAAAGGAGGTGTTGGCTTTGGGGATGACCAGTGAGATATACCTGCTGGAGCGTATACTACGGGTGGGTGTTGCTATGGTGACCAATGAGCTAAGATAATCTTTGCCTAGAAGTGATTTATAGATGACTTGGAGCCAGTGGGTTTGGTGACTAATATGTAGTGGGGGCCAGCCAACAAGAGCATACAGGTCAAAATGGTGGGTAGTATATGGGGCTTTGGTGACAAAACGGACGGCACTGTGATAGACTACATCCAATTTGCTGAGTTGAGTGTTGGAAGCTATTTTGTAAATTACATCGCCGAAGTCAAGGATCAGTAGGATAGTCAGTTTTACCAGGGCATGTTTAGCAGCATGGGTGAAGGAGGCTTTGTTGCGAAACAGGAAGCCGATTCTAGATTTAACTTTGGATTGGAGATGCTTAATGTAGGTCTGGAAGGAGAGTTTACGGTCTAACCAGACACCTAGGTATTTGTAGTTGTCCACATATTCTAAGTCAGACCCGCCGAGAGTAGTGATTCTAGTCGGGCTGGCGGGTGCAAGCAGCGTTCGATTGAAGAGCATGCATTTAGTTTTACTAGCGTTTAAGAGCAGTTGGAGGCCACGGAAGGAGTGTTGTATGGCATTGAAGCTCGTTTGGAGGTTTGTTAACACAGTGTCCAATGAAGGGCCAGATGTATACAAAATGGTGTCGTCTGCGTAGAGGTGGATCTGAGAGTCACCAGCAGCAAGAGCGACATCATTGATATACGCAGAGAATAGAGTCGGCCCGAGAATTGAACCCTGGGGCACCCCCATAGAGACTGCCAGAGGTCCAGACAACAGGCCCTCCGATTTTACACATTGAACTCTATCTGAAAAGTAGTTGGTGAACCAGGCGAGGCAGTCAGTTGAAAACCAAGGCTATTTAGTCTGCCAATAAGAATGCGGTGATTGACAGAGTCAAAAGCCTTGGCCAGGTCGATGAAGACGGCTGCACAGTACTGTCTTTAATCAATCGCGGTTATTATATCGTTTAGGACCTTGAGCGTGGCTGAGGTGCACCCATGACCAGCTCGGAAACCAGATTGCATAGCGGAGAAGGTACGGTGGGATTCGAAGTGGTCGGTGATTTGTTTGTTAACTTGGCTTTCAAATACTCTCGAAAGGCAGGGTAGGATGGATATAGGTCTGTAACAGTTTGGATCTAGAGTGTCACCCCCTTTGAAGAGGGGGATGACCGTGGCTGCTTTCCAATCTCTGGGGATCTCAGACGATACGAAAGAGAGGTTGAACAGGCTAGTAATAGGGGTTGCGAAATTTCGGTGGCTAATTTTAGAAAGAAAGGGTCCAGATTGTCTAGCCCAGCTGATTTGTAGGGGTCCAGATTTTGCAGCTCTTTCAGGACATCAGCTATCTGGATTTGGGTGAAGGAGAAGCGGGGGTGGGGGGGGACATGGGCAAGTTGCAGCGGAGGGTGCAGAGCTGCTGGCCGGGGTAGAGGTAGCCAGGTGGAAAGCATGGCCAGCCGTAGCAAAATGCTTACTGAAATTATCGTAGATTCATCGGTGGTGACAGTGTTTCCTAGCCTCAGTGCAGTGGGTAGCTGGGAGGAGGTGCTTTTATTCTCCATGGACTTTACAGTGTCCCAAAACTTTTTGGAGTTAGTGCTACAGGATGCAAATTTCTGTTTGAAAAAGCTAGCCTTTGCTTTACTAACTGATTGTGTATATTGGTTCCTGACTTCCCTGAAAAGTTGCATATCGCGGGGGCTGTTCGATGCTAATGCAGTACGCCACAGGATGTTTTTGTGCTGGTCAAGGGCAGTCAAGTCTGGGGTGAACCAGGGGCTATATCTGTTCTTAGTTCTGCATTTTTTGAATGGGGCATGTTTATTTAAGATGGAAAGTAAGCAATTTTGAAGAACATCCAGGCATCCTCTACTGATGTGCCCATGTTTACGGATTTAGGGTTGTACCTGGTAGGTTCCTTGATCATTTGTGTGAGATTGAGGGCATCTAGTTTAGATTGTAGGACGGCCGGGGTGTTAAGCATATCCCAGTTTAGGTCACCAAGCAGTACGAACTCTGAGGATAGATGGGGGGCAAGCAATTCGCATATGGTGTCCAGGGCACAACTGGGGGCTGAGGGGGGTCTGTAGCAAGCGGCAACAGTGAGAGACTTATTCCTGGAAAGGTGGATTTTTAGAAGTAGAAGCTCAAACTGTTTGGGTACAGACCTGGATAGTATGACAGAGCTCTGCAGGCTATCTCTACAGTAGATTGCAACTCCGCCCCCTTTGGCAGTTCTATTTAGACGGAAAATGTTGTAGTTGGGGATGGAAGTTTCTGAATTGTTGGTGGCCTTCCTAAGCCAGGATTCAGACACTGCTAGAACATCAGGGTTGGCAGAGTGTGCTAACGCAGTGAACTTGGGGAGGAGGCTTCTGATGTTAACATGCAAGAAACCAAGGCTTTTACGGTTACAGAAGTCAACACATGATAGCGCCTGGGGAGTAGGAGTGATACTGGGGGCTACAGGGCCTGGGTTAACCTCTACATCACCAGAGGAACAGAGGAGGAATATAATAAGTATATGGCTAAAGGCTTTAAGAACTGGTCTTCTAGTGCGTTGGGTACAGAGAATAAACGGGGCAGATTTCCGGGTGTTGTAGAATAGATTCAGGGCATTATGTACAGACAAGGATATGGAAGGATATGAGTACAGTGGAGGTACACCTAAGCATTGGGTAACGATGAAAGAGATAGCATCACTGGAGGTACCGATTGAGCTGGTCTCCGCGTTTATGGGGGGTGGGACAAAGAAGCTATCTGAGGCAGGTTGAGCGGGACTGGGGGCTTTACAGTGAAATAGTACAATAACAACTAACCCAAACAGCAATAGGCTAGGCATACTGAAATGGGAGAGAGGCATAACACAATCACAGGTGTTATTCGAGAGGGCTAAGACAACAACTGGTAATTGCGATAAAAGTTTGGGCTGAGGCTAAACAGATAAACAGGATGGGGTACAGTGTAAAGGAACAGTCCAGCGGGCATCAGAAGTGTAGCTGAGTGATCATAAGGTCCAGTGAACAGCAATAGGTAAGTCCGGGAGCAGTTTGTAAGCTGCTACAGCACAGGCGAGCAGGAGGCACGGCTGTTGATTGTGCGTGCTAGCGGGCCGGTGCTAGCAGATGGATCTTCGTGGTCGTCGCAAAGGGAAGCCTGTTGAAACCACATCAGACGATTACGTCGGCAGACCAGTCGTGATGGATCGGCGGGGCTCCGTGTCGACACTAGGAGGTCCCGTCCGGTTGACAGAGAGGTGGATAGCCGGGAGATGGGCCTGGCTCGAGGCTAGCTCAAGGCTAACTGGTGCTAGCTTTGGGACAAGTGGTGATTAGTGGTGATTAGCCAACAACAACATCCATTCGGTTGCAGCTAGCTAGTTGTGATGATCCGGTGTTAAGGTCCAGTGATTCAGTGATTCCGGCAGAAAATCCGAAATGCTCTGGGTCGATAGCACGCTGTGCAGACTGGCCGATAATTGTCCAGGCTAGAGCTGGCTGGTAGGTAGTGCAGGCCACGTACAATGGTGAAGACCGCTAACGGTGGCTAATAGCTAATAGCAAGTAGCGAGTTAGCTGGCTAGTTTCAGCTGTGGGTTCTTGATAAAAGGTATGAAGAAATAATAGAATCCGTTCCACATTGGGTGAGGCGGGTTGCAGGAAAGTATATTTAGTTAAGGATGGAGTGAGAAATATATACCAAAAAAGACAAAAAAACAGGCTATTTACACGAGGACACAACATAATACACGACCGCACTGCTATGCCATCTTGGATCAATGTCTGGGATGTCAGTCTGGAATGACACTGTTTGTAGACAGCTTATGACATTATGGCAGTTCCTATGGAAGCAATAAATGGAACACAGAATCTGTATTTAAATATTTATACTCACTGTCTTTGGCTGCAAGTTGAAACAAGTCGTCATCTATATCCTCAGCCTCATCAAACAGAGATAACTTAGGTTGGGTAGCCACTTTAGCCTGTGGAGGCGTTTTCTTCTTCTGCCTCGTGCACCTGGGGGAAAGGGTGACAGATGGCGTTAAATACCATACAGTGCCTGTAGAAAGTATCCCAATTTTCAAATTTGGTTGATTTACAGCCTGAAATGAAATTCTCTTCATCCAGAATACAGATATTTGAGAAGACGCCAAAACCATTGAGAAAAACATCTAAGATGACCACAACCTCAGCAAGGTTCTTACTTTAAATTGCCTAGAGGTCCAAGGTACTCATCATCATCGTCATGTTCCTCCTCTTCACTAGGCTTCACTGGTGGAACATGTTTGGTTACTCTCGCAGGAGCAGCAGGGATCTCATCCCTTTCAAAGAAATTAAAGCCTTCGTCTTTATCCTGGTCCTGCCAATCTGCAACGTTCCTAGTTTTCAGATCTGCCATTGTGGACTTCGCCCCTGCAGAAATATGAACTGTGAGCCAAATATTCTTTATGATGATATATTATTGATTAAATAAGGCAACTTCTACACTACAGGGAAGTACTGTGCTTTTTTTTCTGTTGGTTCATAATTCATACCTTTCTTAAATAACTAGCAAGGCAGATACATGTCAGTTTGAACTCCTGACCGCCTTGATATACAGTAACCTCATTGTTCAAATAATAACGTCACAGTTTGGTGCAGTGCGGTAGTATTAGTACTACTCCCCAAAGTTGAAAGTTTTCTGACCTATGTAGTTGTCATTAAGCTGGGAGGGGTGGCATTAATGTAGGTGAATGAGTTAGAAAGTGCAAGTTTCGGTCAGAGACAAGCAAATCCAGCCATTTACCAGCCAACAGTGCATGGTGCCATATTTAGTTGGAACGAGTGGGAAAGAGCATATTAAAATGTCTAAAAACTGTATAGAAAAAATAATATTTACTGTAGTGGATTGTGGTACATTACCTAAGAGCTCCAACACCTCTGGGCAAGTAGCAAGTGTGGAATTCTTGGAGATGAACTTGACCAGTTCGTCAAAGGCCACCCTACGCTCCCGGATGTCTGCCTCGCCTACAAACAGGGCCTTGCGAGGCATGGCTGGTAAGGTGATCTTCGGATACTGACCCATGAGTCTGTAGTAAAACTCATCAATTTCACTGTATTTCTTTGAAACCTGCAAAACACATGTAAAACATGCAGGGTCTAGGTACACCTGTAGCCTTTATAGCAATGCTTTGGGGTTAAATTCCAGCCGGTAGAATTGTATATTTTGTTGTTGTTCAAAATCTTAATGTGATTATGCATTATGTAGCTGTTATAAAGGGTTTAGGAATGCATACTGTACATACTCAATACTACAGTGAAGTGTTCCTACAATTTCAAACCAAGCAGTAGCTACTACACCATCACTTTCAATGTTAGTTTGAGGTGACTTTGAGGTGAATAAGGACAGGATGCTAATACTTATGTTTCCACCTAACTTACATGGGACTATGACTACCTACCACCAGCTGTACAATGTCTTCAGGTTTGTGCTTGGCGGATTTGAAGGCAGCCAGCCGAGTCACCACAATGATCTGGTACTCCACATGACCTGTCATCATGGTACCACGGATCTCCTGGTAAAGAGGCACCTGCAGATCTATGCCTGTCACCTCATTCTGCAACGGCCTGGGATGAAAAACATTGTGACATTGACCAAAAGTAATTGCACAAAGTGCAAGATTCATACAAGAACAGAACTGTGGAGTGACATCTTGCATAAACATCATTCCACACTGTCCCAACGGTAAACATCAAGAAAGGAATCCAGCAAACATGTCAATGACAACTTTTATTTCTCTACTTGCTGGTATGAATTAATATGTGCACAATAGTTTGGTGAATAGTTGCAACTAAGTCAAAGGGACCCCTGGGCTGGTACAGGGAAATACAAGGACTGGCTAAAACAAGTAAACAAAGATGGGGATGTGTTTCACAAGTGTTATTATCAGGCAACACCGAAACATCCTAAGAAAGATAGCTACGAAATTTTCTTCATCTTACCTGCTTGTAATAAGTCCGTCTGGCATTGTGCTAAGATTGCTGTCCTGTCTAGACTCTGTTTATAGCCGTAATCAAGTAGACCACCCCATTCCCTACTGTTGATACAAGTCATGGGATGGGAACTAGATACTGTTTTTGCTGCCAGCACAGAAAAAAGGAACTTCCGGTTTTAGCTTTCAAAATAAAAGCGCGCAGCTGCACTTCTTCTGCACTGCACGAGCGCCAGGCGGTGAGTTGAGAATACTTTGCAGTTGCTTGTCGTCTGGGAAGGAGGCAAATCGACTCTTTGACAGTAAGAGCCGAGGCATATGTCAGTAGCAGAACAAGCTCAAATCAAGTAAAAACTAGCTTGTTTCGACAGCATAGCTAGCTAACTAACTCATCATCTACATTGGCTATGATCAGCTGATAGACCATCCCTCTTTGCCTCTATGGCTCTTGCTTACAGCCCTGCTACACTATTGCCATCGGTCACACGGTGTGGTGAGTACTCGATCCGTTGGAATACGCCCATACCAGCGCTTATTTCAAAGAGCGCTTTATAAGCCACGCCCCAGTGGGCAGATCTAGGCATGTTGCACTGGGACAAGTTTTAATATAGAAAAAACTCAATTTACAATGGGTCCGCCGTGGTTCTATGTAGCCTAGTTATGCTAATATTTTGAGACCAGTGTATTGCAGTTAATTTCGTCTTTGACTTAATAAGTAAAATATATTTGAGTAGTAAACAGGGAAACAATAACGAAGGGAAGAGAGATACCTAGTCCGTTTCACAGCTGAATGCATTCAACCGAAATGTGTCTGCCGCATTTAACCCAACCCCTCTAGGTTCCATAGAGTACGCAATAGAATATATACCAGAGGGGGGCATCGTTTACTAGGCTACCTAAATTATTGGGGTAATTTGGTTACCACCAGTGTTTGGAATACATTGAGTTCGTTGACAAAACAGACTACGGAGATGGACAGACGGATATGTATTTGTCAAAGCTCCGCGATGGGTCTGTGTAAACTATGCAATTATATTGGAGACTGCTTGAGCAGTGAATGTCATCTATTAATTTACTGTTATAGTATTTCTAAGTAGCAGCCATATCAGCCAGGGAAACTAATTGTTCTCACTGTATGATAGAACAATCCGATTTTCTGCCTGACCGTGGCGCTCTTTACCTGAATTGTTAGGATTTTCTTGTAATCTCAACAAAACTGCTTATTTTGCTGAAATATAGATAATTTAATTGTTTTCTTTGAAAATGTGAAAAATGGGCCTGGCTGAGAATAGAACATTCCGTTTTCTGCCTGAGTGTGGCGCTGTTTATTGCAATGTTCTGGATTATCTTGTGACCAGAACAAAACTACTTATTTTACTCAACTAGAGATGGAAATAAATGGTGTTTCTTTAAAAAGATGGGCCTGGCTGACGTGAAAAATACATTAAGGGGAAAGGATCCAGAGACACAGAGGCTAATTATCTTTCTGCACATCTCTTATTTACAATGCTGGCTGCCATGGTTAACAAAAACGCAGGACATTGAAGGCTACCTGAATTGATTCAGAAAAGTAACATAAGTAGTCTGAAAGTCAAACAGCGAGGTCAAACAGGTTTGTGTTAGTCCGATTATCTAGTGTCCACAGCAACACTATTGATTATTCTCTACCCCTAGTGCATGTGGTGTACTATGGTGTTAGCCATGCTCCCCCTAACCCTCATCTTTTCTCTTTCTCTGTCTCCCCTTCCGGAGGGCCTGAGGCTTTTGGACCGCGACTTAAGACACCCTGGCCTGACACCTGGACGTGCCTGGCCAAATCTCCCCTCTACCTGCCTGTTACTTTAAAGTCCATAATTAACCTATACAGCTCTGGATCCATTGTCTTACCTACTACTGCAAAAACTTTTATGGAATACCAATTATTTGCCCTTTTATGCCATTTTTTACTAATGATTCAAAGCTGTGTGACCATTAACAATTGCTGCATATCCATTGTCCTTCTCCCAAAGTGTGGACTTGCATGTTTCTTCTCATCTCAGGGATTTAACAATGGTGTAAAGTAGCTCAAGCCAATGCTTACACCTAGCCAATGCTTGGATATCCATGAGGAGAGAGATGGACAATTGTTATGCAGCCACTGATTTCAGATGGCTTCATCTACAGATGGAATGTGTTCCAAATGGCACCCTATTCCGTATACATAGTGCACTCATTTTTACCAGGGCCCATAAGGCTTTGGGACACATTCTGCCTATTGAGCCCCACCCTTCCTATTGTTAACAATTTCTCCATCCCATTCCCCCAGTTAAACAAACAAAGGGGAGTGGCTCTGACTATAATTTATGTAGTAATAATAATATAATAATATGCCATTTAGCAGACGCTTTTATCCAAAGCGACTTACAGTCATGCGTGCATACATTTTTGTGTATGGGTGGTCCCGGGGATCGAACCCACTACCTTGGCGTTACAAGCGCCGTGCTCTACCAGCTGAGCTACAAAAGTCATGTTTATTTTTCAGAAAACAGTGTTATTTGAATATAACCTCTAAGGTAGCTGACATGGTCTGCCAAAGCAACATACAGTGGGGGAAAAAAGTATTTAGTCAGCCACCAATTGTGCAAGTTCTCCCACTTAAAAAGATGAGAGGCCTGTAATTTTCATCATAGGTACACGTCAACTATGACAGACAAAATGAGAATTTTTTTCCCAGAAAATCACATTGTAGGATTTTTAATGAATTTATTTGCAAATTATGGTGGAAAATAAGTATTTGGTCAATAACAAAAGTTTCTCAATACTTTGTTATACCCTTTGTTGGCAATGACACAGGTCAAACGTTTTCTGTAAGTCTTCACAATGTTTTCACACACTGTTGCTGGTATTTTGGCCCATTCCTCCATGCAGATCTCCTCTAGAGCAGTGATGTTTTGGGGCTGTCGCTGGGCAACACAGACTTTCAACTCCCTCCAAAGATTTTCTATGGGGTTGAGATCTGGAGACTGGCTAGGCCACTCCAGGACCTTGAAATGCTTCTTACGAAGCCACTCCTTCGTTGCCCGGGCGGTGTGTTTGGGATCATTGTCATGCTGAAAGACCCAGCCACGTTTCATCTTCAATGCCCTTGCTGATAGAAGGAGGTTTTCACTCAAAATCTCACGATACATGGCCCCATTCATTCTTTCCTTTACACGGATCAGTCGTCCTGGTCCCTTTGCAGAAAAACAGCCCCAAAGCATGATGTTTCCACCCCCATGCTTCACAGTAGGTATGGTGTTCTTTGGATTTTTTTTATTTTATTTTTTTATTTCACCTTTATTTAACCAGGTAAGCCAGTTGAGAACAGGTTCTCATTTACAACTGCGACCTGGCCAAGATAAAGCAAAGTAGTGCAATAAAAACAACACAGAGTTACATATGGGGTAAAAAAAACATAAAGTCAGAAATACAACAGAAAATATATATACAGTGTGTGCAAATGTAGCAAGTTATGGAGGTAAGGCAATAAATAGGCTATAGTGCAGAATAATTACAATAGTATTAACACTGGAATGCTAGATGTGCAAGAGATGATGTGCAAATAGAGATACTGGGGTGCAAAAGAGCAAAATAAATAACAATATAGGGATGAGGTAGTTGGGTGGGCTAATTTCAGATGGGCTGTGTACAGGTGCAGTGATCGGTAAGGTGCTCTGACAACTGATGCTTAAAGTTATTGAGGGAGATAAGAGTCTCCAGCTTCAGAGATTTTTGCAATTCGTTCCAGTCATTGGCAGCAGAGAACTGGAAGGAATGGCGGCCAAAGGAGGTGTTGGCTTTGGGAATGACCAGTGAGATATACCTGCTGGAGCGCAGACTACGGGTGGGTGCTGCTATGGTGACCAATGAGCTAAGATAAGGCGGGGATTTGCCTAGCAGTGATTTATAGATGGCCTGGAGCCAGTGGGTTTGACGACGAACATGTAGTGAGGACCAGCCAACAAGAGCGTACAGGTCACAGTGGTGGGTAGTGTATGGGGCTTTGGAGACAAAACGGATGGCACTGTGATAGACTACATCCAATTTGCTGAGTAGAGTGTTGGAGGCTATTTTGTAAATGACATCGCCGAAGTCAAGGATCGGTAGGATAGTCAGTTTTACGAGGGCATGTTTGGCAGCATGAGTGAAGGAGGCTTTGTTGCGAAATAGGAAGCCGATTCTAGATTTAACTTTGGATTGGAGATTCTTTATGTGAGTCTGGAAGTTGAGTTTACAGTCTAACCAGACACCTAGATATTTGTAGTTGTCCACATACTCTAGGTCAGACCCGTCGAGAGTGGTGATTCTAGTCGGGTGGGCGGGTGCTAGCAGCGTTCGATTGAAAAGCATGCATTTAGTTTTACTAGTGTTTAAGAGCAGTTGAAGGCTACTGAAGGATTGTTGTATGGCATTGAAGCTCGTTTGGAGGTTTGTTAACACAGTGTCCAATGAAGGGCCAGATGTATACAAAATGGTGTCGTCTGCGTAGAGGTGGATCTGAGAGTCACCAGCAGCAAGAGCGACATCATTGATATACACGGAGAAAAGTGTCGGCCCAAGAATTGAACCCTGTGGCACCCCCATAGAGACTGCCATAGGTCCAGACAACAGGCCCTCCGATTTGACACACTGAACTCTATCTGAGAAGTAGTTGGTGAACCAGGCGAGGCAGTCATTTGAGAAACCAAGGCTATTTAGTCTGCCAATAAGAATGCGGTGGTTGACAGAGTCGAAAGCCTTGGCCAGGTCGATGAAGACGGCTGCACAGTACTGTCTATTATCAATCGTGGTTATAATATCGTTTAGGACCTTGAGCGTGGCTGAAGTGCACCCGTGACCAGCTCGGAAACCGGATTGCATAGCGGAGAAGGTACGGTGGTATTCGAAATGGTCGGTGATCTGTTTGTTAACTTGGCTTTCGAATACTTTCGAAAGGCAGGGCAGGATGGATATAGGTCTGTAGCAGTTTGGATCTAGAGTGTCACCCCCTTTGAAGAGGGGGATGACCGCGGCAGCTTTCCAATCTCTGGGGATCTCAGACGTTATGAAAGAGAGGTTGAACAGACTAGTAATAGGGGTTGCGACAATTTCGGCGGCTAGTTTTAGAAAGAAAGGGTCCAGATTGTCTAGCCCAGCTGATTTGTAGGGGTCCAGATTTTGCAGCGCTTTCAAAACATCAGCTGTCTGAATTTGTGTGAAGGAGAAGCGGGGGGGGCATGGGCAAGTTGCAGCAGAGGGTGCAGAGTTGGTGGCCGGGTTAGTGGTAGCCAGATGGAAAGCATGGCCAGCTGTAGCAAAATGCTTGTTGAAATTCTCGATTATTGTAGATTTATCGGTGGTGATAGTGTTTCCTAGCCTCAGTGCAGTGGGCAGCTGGGAGGAAGTGCTCTTATTCTCCATGGACTTTACAGTGTCCCAAAACTTTTTGGAGTTAGTGCTACAGGATGCAAATTTCTGTTTGAAAAAGTTAGCCTTTGCTTTCCTGACTGCTTGTGTATATTGGTTCCTAACTTCCCTGAAAAGTTGCATATCGCGGGGGCTATTTGATGCTAATGCTGTACGCCACAGGATGTTTTTGTGCTGGTCAAGGGCAGTCAAGTCTGAGGAGAACCAGGGGCTATATCGGTTCTTAGTTCTGTATTTTTTGAATGGGGCATGTTTATTTAAGATTGAGAGGAAATTACTTTTAAGGAACAACCAGGCATCCTCTACTGACGGAATGAGATCTATATCCATCCAGGATACCTGGGCCAGGTCAATTAGGAAGGCCTCCTCGCTAAAGTGTTTTAGGGAGCGTTTGACAGTGATGAGGGGTGGTCGTTTGACCGCAGACCCGTTACGGACGCAGGCAATAAGGCAGTGATCGCTGAGATCCTGGTTGAAGACAGCTGAGGTGTATTTAGAGGGTATGTTAGTCAGGATGATATCTATGAGGGTACCCATGTTTAAGGATTTAGGGTTGTACCTGGTAGGTTCGTTGATAATTTGCGTGAGGTTGAGGGCATCTAGCTTGGATTGTAGGATGGCTGGGGTATTAAGCATATCCCAATTTAGGTCACCAAGCAGTACAAACTCAGAGGATAAATGGGGGGCAATCAATTCACATATGGTGTCCAGGGCACAGCTGGGGGCTGAGGGGGGTCTGTAGCAAGCGGCAACAGTGAGAGACTTATTTCTGGAAAGGTGGATTTTTAGAAGTAGAAGCTCAAACTGTTTGGGCACAGACCTGGATAGTATGATAGAGCTCTGCAGGCTATCTCTACAGTAGATTGCAACTCCACCCCCTTTGGCAGTTCTATCTAGACGGAAAATGTTATAGTTGGGGATGGAAATTTCAGAATTTTTGGTGGCCTTCCTGAGCCAGGATTCAGACACTGCTAGAACATCAGGGTTGGCAGAGTGTGCTAACGCAGTGAATAACTCAAACTTAGGAAGTAGACTTCTGATATTTATGTGCAAGAAACCAAGACTTTTGCGATTACAGAAGTCATCAAATGATAGCTCCTGGGGAGTAGGAGTGATACTGGGGGCTACAGGCCCTGGGTTAGCCTCTACATCACCAGAGGAACAGAGGAGGACTAGAATAAGGATACGGCTAAAGGCTTTAAGAACTGGTCTTCTAGTGCGTTGGGTACATAGAATAAAGGGGGCAGATTTCCGGGTGTTATAGAAAAGATTCAGGGCATTATGTACAGACAAGGATATGGAAGGATATGAGTAAAGTGTAGGTAAACCTAAGCGTTGGGTAACAATGAAAGAGATAGTATCTCTAGAGGCATCAATTGAGTCGGTCTCTGAGTGTATGGGCGGAGGGACAAAGGAGCTAACTAAGGCAGGTTTAGCTAGGCTGGGGGGTTTACAGTGATATAGTACAATTAGAAATAACCGAAACAACAATAAACTAACCATGTTTGGGCTGAGGCTAAACATAAACAGGATGTAGTACCGTAAAAAGGAACAGTCCAGCAGATATCAGCTGTATAGCTGAGTTATCATAAGGTCCGGTGGTGAAGCGCTAGTGAGTAAGAGGCCACGGCTAGCGTGTGCTACGTCCGTTTTGTTGTAGCCAGCTGGTAGCGGTGAATCCGGAGTTAAAGGTCCAGTGAATTCAGTGATTCCGGCGGAAAAACTGATATGTTCTGGGTCGATAACGCGCTGTGCAGACTGGCCGAATATCAGGTGATCAATGTCCAGTGATTAAAAATTAATCCCGCGGAAAAAAAATCCAATATTCTGGGTGCAACACCGCTAGCTGTGGCTAATAGCAAGTAGCTAGTTCAGTAGCTAGTTCAGTTTAGTGAGTAAGAGGCCACGGATAACGTGTGCTAACGGGCCAGGGCTAGCAGATGGATGGAATCTTCGTGGTTAACGTCGTAACCACATCAGACGATTTCGTCGGCAGACCAGTCGTGTAGGATCGGCGGGGCTCCGTGTCAACACTAGGTGGTCCCGTCCGGTTGATAGAGAGGTAGATAGCCGGGAGATGGGCCTAGCTCGGGATGATTAGCCAGACCACAGCGTCCGTTTTGTTGTTGTTGTAGCCAGCTGGTAGCGATGAATCCGGAGTTAAAGGTCCAGAGAATCAGTGATTCCGGCAGAAAAACTGATATGTTCTGGGTCGATAACGCGCTGTGCAGACTGGCCGAATATCCGGTGATCAATGTCCAGTGATTAAAATTAATCCCGTGGAAAAAATCCAATGATCTGGGTGAAACACCTCTAGCTGTGGCTAATAGCAAGTAGCTAGTTAGCTGGCTAGCTAGTTTCAACTGGAGATTCTAGATTCTAGATAAAAGGTAAGTCAATAATAGAATCCGTTCCACATTGAGTGAGGCGGGTTGCAGGAAAGTATATTTTGTAGAAGGATGAAAAGTCTGATAGGGAAATATGTACGAAAAATACAAAAAAACAGGGTATTTACAGGCTATTTACAGACACACGACAGAAACAGGACTGCACTACTTCGCCATCTTGGATCAGAGGATGCAACCCAGCATTCTTTGTCCTCCAAACACAACAAGTTGAGTTTTTACCTAAAAGTTATATTTTGGTTTCATCTGACCATATGACATTCTCCCAATCCTCTTCTGCATCATCCAAATGCACTCTAGCAAACTTCAGACGGGCCTGGACATGTACTGGCTTAAGCAGGGGGACACGTCTGGCACTGCAGGATTTGAGTCCCTGGCGGCGTAGTGTGTTACTGATGGTAGGCTTTGTTACTTTGGTCCCAGCTCTCTGCAGGTCATTCACTAGGTCCCCCCGTGTGGTTCTGGGATTTTTGCTCACTGTTCTTGTGATCATTTTGACCCCACGGGGTGAGATCTTGCGTGGAGCCCCAGATCAAGGGAGATTATCAGTGGTCTTGTATGTCTTCCATTTCCTAATAATTGCTCCCACAGTTGATTTCTTCAAACCAAGCTGCTTACCTATTGCAGATTCAGTCTTCCCAGCCTGGTGCAGGTCTACAATTTTGTTTCTGGTGTCCTTTGACAGCTCTTTGGTCTTGGCCATAGTGGAGTTTGGAGTGTGACTGTTTGAGGTTGTGGACAGGTGTCTTTTATACTGATAACAAGTTCAAACAGGTGCCATTAATACAGGTAACGAGTGGAGGACAGAGGAGCCTCTTAAAGAAGAAGTTACAGTTCTGTGAGAGCCAGAAATCTTGCTTGTTTGTAGGTGACCAAATACTTATTTTCCACCATAATTTGCAAATAAATTCATTAAAAATCCTACAATGTGATTTTCTGGAGAAAAAAAATTCTCAATTTGTCTGTCATAGTTGACGTGTACCTATGATGAAAATTACAGGCCTCTCTCATCTTTTTAAGTGGGAGAACTTGCACAATTGTTGGCTGACTAAATACTTTTTCCCCCCACTGTACCAATGAGATTCACTAATTGTATTGCAGTTGTGTGTGTGGTGTTGCCATTCAGCCTCATCTAGCCTTGGTATGGAATAACTGATAACTGACAAAATACCTCAGCCTTAGGAAATCTTTGGGGAAAGAAGTCACACTTCCGGTTTGCACAAATCTTTATTTGACTTGCTGTAATAGAGATTCAGACCATATCAAAGCAGACGTCATGGTAAGTAATGGAATCCAAGTTTCTGGGTGTGTGGGGGTCAGTGACTTGAGGGGAAGAAATAACCATTGGAGGCAGCAACAGGCAGGTAGATGGGGACCAGGTGGGATTGGGCCAGGCACATCCAGGTGTCAGGCCAGGGTGTACTCAGTCGCAGTCCAAGAGCCTCAGGCCCTCCGGAAGGGGAGACAGAGACAAGATGAGGGTTGTGAGCATGCACTGGGGGTAAAGACTAATCAATCGTGTTGTTGTGGAAACTGGATAATCTGACTAACACACACACACCTGTTTGACCTCGCTGTGATACTGTAGGCCTACTTATGTTACTTTTCAATTCAGGTAGCATTCAATGTCCTGCGTTTGTGTTAACCATGGCAGCCAGCATTGTAAATAAAGAGATGTGCAGATTGATAATCAGCCTCTAGTGTCTGTGGATCCTTTTCCCTTAATGTATTTTTCATGTCAGCCAGGCCCATCTTTTCAAAGAAACACCATTGAATTCAATCTCTAGTTGAGTAAAATAAGGAGTCTATTGTTTCAGTTTCGTTTTCACTTCTCGTTACCTGGTAAATAACCAACAAATTGTATTTATTTTTATTTCACCTTTATTTAACCAGGTAAGCCAGTTGAGAACAAGTTCTCATTTACAACTGCGACCTGGCAAAGATAAAGCAAAGCAGTGCGATAAAAACAACAACACAGAGTTACAAATAAGGTGAGGAAACAGTCCATGTCAGCCAGGCCCATCTTTTTAAAGAAACCATTTATTTAAGTCTCTAGTTGAGTAAAATATACTGAACAAAATATAAACGCAACATGTAAAGTGTTGGTCCCATGTTTCATGAGCTGAAATTAAAGATCCCAGAAATGTTCCATATGCACAAAAGCTTATCTCAAATTTTGTGCACAAATTTGTTTACATCACGGTTAGTGAGCATTTCTCCTTTGCCAAGATAATCCATCCACCTGACAGGTGTGGCACATCAAGAAGCTGATTAAACAGCATGATCATTACACAGGTGCACTTTGTGCTGGCGACAATAAAAGGTCACTCTACAATGTGCAGTTTTGTCACACAACACAATGACACAGATGTCTGAAGTTTTGAGGGAGCGTGCAATTGGCATGCTGACTGCAGGAATATCCACCAGAGCTGTTGCCAGAGAATTTAATGTTAATTTCTCTACCATAACCCTCCTCCAACGTTGTTTTAGAGAATTTGGCAGTACGTCCAACTGGCCTCACCACGTGTAACCACGCCAGCCCAGGACCTCCACATCCAGCTTCTTCACCTGCGGGAGAGTCTCAGACCAGCCACCAGGACAGCTGATGAAACTGAGGAGTATTTCTGTCTGTAATAAAGCCCTTTTGTGGGGAAAAACTCATTCAGATTGGCTGGGCCTGGCTCCCCAGTGGGTGGGCCTGGCTCCCAAGTGGGTGGGCCTATGCCCACCCATGGCTGCGCCCCTGCCCAAACATGTGAAATCCATGGATTAGGGTCTAAGGATTTTATTTCAATTGACTGATTTCCTTATATGAACTGTAATTCAGTAAAATCAATGTTGCATTTATATTTTTGTTCAGTATATATACCTTTGGTTTCTGCATTTTTAGTAAATCTGATTTCCAGGTCTCATTCATCAATTACACCCCTCAATTTAGAATGAATAAGGTTGACTTGACTATAATTCCACGGTAACAGAGTGATGCTGAGTCTCTTTAAAATGTATGTCAATCAAAAAACAATGATTGCAAAGTTAAAGAAATCATACAACTGTCCACAAGGACTTCTTTTAACAATTTCCACTGAACATTTACAAAAACGAATGTACATGAACAACATTGCAAAATGAACAACAGTGCATTTTCAAAGGAAATTGTTTAAAGTAGTCATTGTGCATAGAGTTGTGTGGTTTGTTTAACTTTGCAATCATTGGTTTTTGTTTGGCATACATTTTAAAGGGAAAAATATGAGTCTAAGCATCACTCTGTTACTGTGGAATCGACCCTATGGCAACAGTTTTGCTTAGGAAATCCTAATCTCAAAGCCTATACCATCTGTCTTGATAGTGATACTCCAACTACTTGCCTGCTTCCCCTGTGTCATATATTGGAAGGCTGTAGTTGGCTATAGCCCAAATAGGTTAACTATAAATTCATTATTTACAGTACATCAGGGGTCACTAAACGTTAGGCTATTGTGCTCTCACCATACAATCAGCATTTTAAAGCTACTGTGCATTGCCGTGT
This sequence comes from Coregonus lavaretus, assembly GCF_964263955.1. Classification (NCBI taxonomy): domain Eukaryota; kingdom Metazoa; phylum Chordata; class Actinopteri; order Salmoniformes; family Salmonidae; genus Coregonus; species Coregonus lavaretus. Next base: position 27,034,233 of record NC_140014.1, on the reverse strand, counting down.
GAAAAAGCTTAGAAAGCTTTTTTATTATCTTTAGCGAGTTTGTGACCCAATTTTTATTTAGGCATAGTGATTGTTGGGAAACCCCTTTGCTACTTGTTTAAGGCAGGTTTACACTGGGGATGTGGGTAGACTAGGTGCAGCCAAAAAACAAAGACATAGCCTACTGTACATGCCAGTAAAAGTGCAACTTTTGCTTGTTGAAAAAACTGGTAATTTCATACTTACATATTTTCTCGCCACAAAGGTTAAGCTAAATTCAAACAGTAAAAGGTCTCACCCCTCCAGGAAAACAAATGTATGATGACCAATCAGCATGCTCGCCTCAACATCTGACTATGGGGTTAATTGAAAAATCAAAAAATATATACGGTGGGGAAAAATAGTATTTAGTCAGCCAACAATTGTGCAAGTTCTCCCACTTAAAAAGATGAGAGAGGCCTGTAATTTTCATCATAGGTACACGTCAACTATGACAGACAAATTGAGAATTTTTTTCTCCAGAAAATCACATTGTAGGATTTTTAATGAATTTATTTGCAAATTATGGTGGAAAATAAGTATTTGGTCACCTACAAACAAGCAAGATTTCTGGCTCTCACAGACCTGTAACTTCTTCTTTAAGAGGCTCCTCTGTCCTCCACTCGTTACCTGTATTAATGGCACCTGTTTGAACTTGTTATCAGTATAAAAGACACCTGTACACAACCTCAAACAGTCACACTCCAAACTCCACTATGGCCAAGACCAAAGAGCTGTCAAAGGACACCAGAAACAAAATTGTAGACCTGCACCAGGCTGGGAAGACTGAATCTGCAATAGGTAAGCAGCTTGGTTTGAAGAAATCAACTGTGGGAGCAATTATTAGGAAATGGAAGACATACAAGACCACTGATAATCTCCCTCGATCTGGGGCTCCACGCAAGATCTCACCCCGTGGGGTCAAAATGATCACAAGAACGGTGAGCAAAAATCCCAGAACCACACGGGGGGACCTAGTGAATGACCTGCAGAGAGCTGGGACCAAAGTAACAAAGCCTACCATCAGTAACACACTACGCCGCCAGGGACTCAAATCCTGCAGTGCCAGACGTGTCCCCCTGCTTAAGCCAGTACATGTCCAGGCCCGTCTGAAGTTTGCTAGAGTGCATTTGGATGATGCAGAAGAGGATTGGGAGAATGTCATATGGTCAGATGAAACCAAAATATAACTTTTTGGTAAAAACTCAACTCGTCGTGTTTGGAGGACAAAGAATGCTGGGTTGCATCCAAAGAACACCATACCTACTGTGAAGCATGGGGGTGGAAACATCATGCTTTGGGGCTGTTTTTCTGCAAAGGGACCAGGACGACTGATCCGTGTAAAGGAAAGAATGAATGGGGCCATGTATCGTGAGATTTTGAGTGAAAACCTCCTTCCATCAGCAAGGGCATTGAAGATGAAACGTGGCTGGGTCTTTCAGCATGACAATGATCCCAAACACACCGCCCGGGCAACGAAGGAGTGGCTTCGTAAGAAGCATTTCAAGGTCCTGGAGTGGCCTAGCCAGTCTCCAGATCTCAACCCCATAGAAAATCTTTGGAGGGAGTTGAAAGTCTGTGTTGCCCAGCGACAGCCCCAAAACATCACTGCTCTAGAGGAGATCTGCATGGAGGAATGGGCCAAAATACCAGCAACAGTGTGTGAAAACCTTGTGAAGACTTACAGAAAAGGTTTGACCTGTGTCATGTTATTGACCAAATACTTATTTTCCACCATAATTTGCAAATAAATTCATTAAAAATCCTACAATGTGATTTTCTGGGGAAAAAATTCTCATTTTGTCTGTCATAGTTGACGTGTACCTATGATGAAAATTACAGGCCTCTCTCATCTTTTTAAGTGGGAGAACTTGCACAATTGGTGGCTGACTAAATACTTTTTTCCCCCACTGTATGTTGCTTTGGCAGACCATGTCAGCTACCTTAGAGGTTATATTCAAATAACACTGTTTTCTGAAAAATAAACATGACTTTTGTATTTTAAATTTATTTCACCATTATTTAACCAGGTAAGCCAGTTGAGAACATGTTCTCATTTACAACTGCGACCTGGCCAAGATAAAGCAAAGCAGTGCGATAAAAACAACAACAACACAGAGTTACATATGGAATAAACAAAATGTACAGTCAATAACACAATAGAAAATCTATATACAGTGTGTGCAAATGTAGTAAGTTATGGAGGTAAGGCAATAAATAGGCCATAGTGCAAAATAATTACAATTTAGTATTAACACTGGAGTGATTGATGTGCAGAAGATGATGTGCAAATAGAGATACTGGTGTGTAAATGAGCAAAAATAAATAACAATGTAAATAACAATATGGAGATGAGGTAGTTGGGTGGGCTAATTACAAATGGGCTGTGTACAGGTACAGTGATCGGTAAGCTGCTCTAACGACTGATGCTTAAAGTTAGTGAGGGAGATAAGTGTCTCCAGCTTCAGAGATTTTTGCAATTTGTTCCAGTCATTGGCAGCAGAGAACTGGAAGGAATGGCGGCCAAAGGAGGTGTTGGCTTTGGGGATGACCAGTGAGATATACCTGCTGGAGCGCATACTACGGGTGGGTGTTGCTATGGTGACCAATGAGCTAAGATAAGGCGGGGATTTGCCTAGAAGGGATATATAGATGACCTGGACCCAGTGGGTTTGGCGACAAATATTTAGTGAGGGCCAGCCAACAAGAGCGTACAGGTCACAATGGTGGGTAGTATATGGGGCTTTGGTGACAAAACGGATGGCACTGTGATAGACTACATCCAATTTGCTGAGTAGAGTGTTGGAGGCTATTTTGTAAATGACATCGCCAAAGTCAAGGATCGGTAGGATAGTCAGTTTTAGTCAGACTTTGCATCTTAGGTTGTCCATTAACTGGTGTGTTTGCTTTTAAAAACACAATGTTATCCGTCTGTTTGATTTCAAGTCACATCTTGTGTCATTTAACCTATGTTTGGGTAAAAACTATTTTGCCAAGGTCATAATCCTTACATTTTTGTTGACAGGTTGTAGATTGGCATAAGGTTTTAAACTACGGCAGAAAAGCAGAGAAAATAGGTTGAGTCTGATGGGTCCCACAGCTCCCGCCAAAAACTATACTTCAAGCGTTGAATGTCTGTTTCTTTAATGTCCACCAGCTGTAGTTGAAACACCCCCACTGTAATCAATGAGGCACGCTACATACACAGCCGCAGAAGCAGCATGTCAGTGTCATATTCCAGGCCGCCTATATTGCAGTAGGGTTGGGGGGGGGGGGGGGGGGGGGGGGGGGGGGGGGGGGGGGGGGGGGGGGGGGGGGGGGGTGTATACAGAAGATAGCCCTATTTGGTAAAAGACAAAGTCCATATTATGGCAAGAACAGCTCAAATAAGCAAAGACAAACGACAGTCCATCATTACTTTAAGACATGAAGGTCAGTCAATACGGAACTTTGAAAGTTTCTTCAAGTGCAGTCGCAAAAACCATCAAGCGCTATGATGAAACTACAGAGAGGGAAAAAAGTATTTGATCCCCTGCTGATTTTGTAAGTTTGCCCACTGACAAAGAAATGATCAGTCTATAATTTTAATGGTAGGTTTATTTGAACAGTGAGAGACAGAATAACAACAAAAAAATCCAGAAAAACGCATGTCAAAAATGTTATAAATTGATTTGCATTTTAATGAGAGAAATAAGTATTTGACCCCCTCTCAATCAGAAAGATTTCTGGCTCCCAGGTGTCTTTTATACAGGTAACGAGCTGAGACTCTTAAAGGGAGTGCTCCTAATCTCAGCTTGTTACCTGTATAAAAGACACTTGTCCACAGAAACAATCAATCAATCAGATTCCAAACTCTCCACCATGGCCAAGACCAAAGAGCTCTCCAAGGATGTCAGGGACAAGATTGTAGACCTACACAAGAATGGAATGGGCTACAAGACCATCGCCAAGCTGCTTGGTGAGACGGTGACAACAGTTGGTGCGATTATTCGCAAATGGAAGAAACACAAAAGACCTGTCAATCTCCCTCGGCCTGGGGCTCCATGCAAGATCTCACCTCGTGGAGTTGCAATGATCATGAGAACGGTGAGGAATCAGCCCAGAACTATACGGGAGGATCTTGTCAATGATCTCAAGGCAGCTGGGACCATAGTCACCAAAAAAACAATTGGTAACACACTACGCCGTGAAGGACTGAAATCCTGCAGTGCCAGCAAGGTCCCCCTGCTCAAGAAAGCATATATACAGGGCCGTCTGAAGTTTGCCAATGAACATCTGAATGATTCAGAGGAGAACTGGGTGAAAGTGTTGTGGTCAGATGAGACCAAAATCGAGCTCTTTGGCATCAACTCAACTCGCCGTGTTTGGAGGAGGAGGAATGCTGCCTATGACCCCAAGAACACCATCCCCACCGTCAAACATGGAGGTGAAACATTATGCTTTGGGGGTGTTTTTCTGCTAAGGGGACAGGACAACTTCACCGCATCAAAGGGACGATGGACGGGGCCATGTACCGTCAAATCTTGGGTGAGAACCTCCTTCCCTCAGCCAGGGCATTGAAAATGGGTCGTGGATGGGTATTCCAGCATGACAATGACCCAAAACACACGGCCAAGGCAACAAAGGAGTGGCTCAAGAAGAAGCACATTAAGGTCCTGGAGTGGCCTAGCCAGTCTCCAGACCTTAATCCCATAGAACATCTGTGGAGGGAGCTGAAGATTCGAGTTGCCAAACGTCAGCCTCAAAACCTTGATGACTTGGAGAAGATCTGCAAAGAGGAGTGGAACAAAATCCCTCCTGAGATGTGTGCAAACCTGGTGGCCAACTACAAGAAACGTCTGACCTCTGTGATTGCCAACAAGGGTTTTGCCACCAAGTACTAAGTCATGTTTTGCAGAGGGGTCAAATACTTATTTCCCTCATTAAAATGCAAATACATTTATAATATTTTTGACATGTTTTTTTTCTGGATTTTGTTGTTGTTATTCTGTCTCTCACTGTTCAAATAAACCTACTATTAAAATTATAGACTGATCATGTCTTTGTCAGTGGGCAAACGTACTTAACCAGCATGGCTACCACAGCATTCTGCAGCGATACGCCATCCCATTTGGTTTGGGCTTAGTGGGACTATCATTTATTTTTCAACAGGACAATAACCCAACATACCTCCAGGCTGTGTAAGGGCTATTTTATCAAGAAGGAGAGTGATGGAGTGCTGCATCAGATGACCTGGCCTCCACAATCCCCCGACCTCAACCAAATTGCGATGGTTTGGGATGAGTCAGACCGCAGAGTGAAGGAAAAGCAGCCAACAAGTGCGCAGCATTTGTGGGAACTCCTTCAAGACTGTTGGAAAAGCATTCCAGGTGAAGCTGGTTGAGAGAATGCCAAGAGTGTGCAAAGCTGTCATCAAGGCAAAGGGTGGCTATGTGATGAGGTGTGAATGACGGAGTCAGGCGCAGGAGGTAAAACACAGAAATCTAGAGTTTATTCAGTGCACATGAATAAAGCGCAGCAAGCGTCAAAACGAAACTAGCACAAGGGAAAAATCCACCTTGGCTACATACAAGGAAAGAGTAGCTCAACCGAGGTACTCACTCTCACAATGAACAATCACTCACAAAGGACAAGGGGGCAGAGGGAACACTTATACACAGACTAATGAGGGAATGAGTACCAGGTGTGTGTGATTGACAAGACAAGACAAGACAAGACAAGACAAATGGAGTGATGATAAATGGAGCGGGAGTGGCTAGTAAGCCAGTGACGACGAACACCGAAACCTGCCCGAGCAAAGAGGGTCAGCCTCGGCTGAATTCGTGACAGGCTACTTTCAAGAATCTCAAATATAAAATATATTTTGATTTGTTTAACACTTTTTTGGTTACTACATGATTCCATATGTGTTATTTAATAGTTTTGATGTCTTCACTATTATTCTAGTGTAGAAAATAGTAAAAATAAAGAAAAACCCTAGAATTAGTAGGTGTGTCCAAACTTTTGACTGGTACTGTATATGTATATATATATATATATATATATATATATATATATATATATATACAGTGGGGGGAAAAGTATTTAACAGCCACCAATTGTGCAAGTTCTCCCACTTAAAAAGATGAGAGAGGCCTGTAATTTTCATCATAGGTACACGTCAACTATGACAAACAAAATGAGCATTTTTTTTCCAGAAAATCACATTGTAGGATTTTTAATGAATTTATTTGCAAATTATGCCTCTTAAAGAAGAAGTTACAGGTCTGTGAGAGCCAGAAATCTTGCTTGTTTGTAGGGACCAAATACTTATTTTCCACCATAATTTTCAAATAAATTCATTAAACATCCTACAATGTGATTTTCTGGATTTTTTTTTCTCAATTTGTCTGTCATAGTTGACGTGTACCTATGATGAAAATTACAGGCCTCTCTCATCTTTTTAAGTGGGAGAACTTGCACAATTGGTGGCTGACTAAATAATTTTTTCCCCCACTGTATATATATATATATATATGTATATATATACCAAATATTCAGCGTGCATTACTATAATAGACTTTTGTGTAATTTAATTAATGTACGAAAACCTTTTCCAACTTTTCCAAAAACTATACAAGGAACATTATGGCAAAGAATAGCTATAATTCCTCATACAGTATACCTACATAATGTTCAACGGGTAGTTGTTGCAAGTTGCTACAGGACAGTAGACAAGATACCTGAGAAACAAAACAGGAGACAATGATATTTTGATGCAAAACAATTGCCAAACGGGAGAATCAATACTGACAGATGTGCAATACACATATTCTAGAATAGTGACTACAGACTCCTTTGTTCAAATAGTCAAAGTTGGTGACCTTTGGATTGGCCACAACATTTGTAACATTGATTTATCTCCCATAGCTCTAAGTTGGGCTGTCTTTGGGAGGGACTAGGAGAGATATGGGGAGACATTATAAAAAATCTAGGGTCCTGTGGTTAGTGAATCAGTTACGGTTGAGAGAGAGCTCAACCAAACGTAAGGGACAGAGCTTTTTTTGTTGTTGAGCGCCCATCATGGGGGACCCCAAGATCTGGCTATTACTTCTTCTGAGCACCAATGTCTTTGCTCGTAAGTTTGTATATATTTTATTGCTCTCTGATATTCATAAGATAGTGAAAACTGTTCATGATTTGCATTGTATTTAGTCAATATAGGAAGATACATATTTTTTGTAATATATTAGGAAAATAATTATATTCTATACTACACTATACTTTAATTAATGACATAAAATAATCTTGGATAGTTTGAAAAAATATGTGTCTAAAAATGTATGCTCAACTGCATCTCTGACATTTACACAGATTCAATGTAGCTAAGTATACTGAACAAAAATATAAACACAACATGTAAAGTGTTTGTCCCATGTTTCATGAGCTGAAATAAAAGATCCCAGAAATTGTCCATACGCACAAAACGCTTATTTCTTTAAAATGTTGTGCACAAATTGGTTTATGAGCATTTCTCCTTTGCCAAGATAATCCATCCACCTGAGAGGTGTGGCATATCAAGAAGCTGATTAAACAGCATGATCATTACACAGGTGCACCTTGTGCTGGAGACAATAAAATGAACTAAAATGTGCGGTTGTGTCACACAACACAATGCCACAGATGTCTCAAGTTTTGAGGGAGTGTGCAATTAGCCTGCTGACTGCAGGAATGTCCACCAGAGCTGCTGCCAGACAATTAAATGTTAATTTCTCTACAATAAGCCTCCTCCAACGTCGTTTTAGAGAATTTGGCAGTATGTCCAACCGGCCTCACAACTGCAGACCACTTGTATGGCGTCATGTGGGCGAGCAGTTTACTGATGTCAACGTTGTGAACAGAGTGCCCCATGGAGGCGGTGGGGTTATGATATAGGCTGGCATAAGCTACGGACAACGAACACAACTGCATTTGATCGATGGCAATTTGAATGCACAAAGATACCATGATGAGATCCTGAGGCCCATTGTCATGCCATTCATCCGCTGCCATCACCTCATGTTTCAGCATGATAATGCATGGCCCCATGTCGCAAGGATCTATACACAATTCTTGGAAGCTGAACATGTCCAAGTTCTTCTCACCAGACATGTCACCCATTGAGCATGTTTGGGATGCTCTGGATCGACCTGTACAACAGCGGGTTCCAGTTCCCGCCAATATCCAGCAACTTCGCACAGCTATCGAGTGGGACAACATTCCACAGGCCACAATCAACAGCCTGATCAACTCTATGTGAAGGAGATGTGTCGCGCTGCATGAGGCAAATGGTGGTCACACCAGATACTGACTGGTTTTATGATCCACGACCCTACCTTTTTCTAAGGTATCTGCGACCAACAGATGCATATCTGTATTCCCAGTCATGTGAAACCCGTAGATTAGGGCCTAATTAATTAATTTTAATTGACTGATTTCCTTAAATGAACTGTAACTCAGTAAAATCTTTGAAATTGTTGCATGTTGCGTTTATATTTTGTTCAGTATAAATAAATGCTACACCAATGTAAAATGTTTCACAAAAATTAGGACTTTTTTATTTGCTTTTTAGAGAAAGGCAGTGAGAATGCTGATGAACAGACGTCAACATGCCCATGTAAGTCTCTAAGGATTTACTTGAACTGTTAATCTTACATTCAGTTAATAAATGCTTTTAGATCGATGCCTGTCCTGGTTTTTGACTTTTAGTGGAACTGGAGATAACAGAGATAACTTGGCTGGATCTGAACTCTTACGCCATGATGTTTATGATTAGTACAATTGATGTCATTCACTAAGAGAGTTGCCATTTACTCAGTAAAGGGTCCAGAGTTCAAGTGGTGATGTGGAACTTCGACTGTGAACCCAACCGTGACTCAATTAGGGGAAACCCCTTTTTTTATTGTTTTATTCTTCATTCTAAAAAAAAGTATGTTTTGTTTTGCATTATGTAGAAGTACATCTAAAACGTAGCCATTGGCTAGGAGCTAGTATATTATAAATATTGATAGAAATGATATAATACTTGATAAAGTACAAGCAGTGACATTATTCAAATTGATCTGCCCATTATTTGTGATCTCCAGTGTCAGCAAGGTTTAAAACCTTTAAGAAATATGTGTACCAATACACAACAGAGAGCAAAAATGGTGTGGCTGGTACATCGAAACTCAGGAATGGCCCCAAAGTCACATGTCAGGTAGGCCTATGTCTGTTTGTTTTTGTGGCTCCACTTCTTCTTGTTCCTCCTGGTAACCGGGGGAGATGTTATCTTACTGACCCTCCCTCTCTCTGTTTGCTTGACCTCTCTTGTTATCATCCTCCTCATTCAGGTGGAACTCGAAGTCCCACAAGAATGCAGCTTCGTTCTTCACACAGCGGACTGTGCCCTCAGTGAGGTGTCGGTCATCGACCCTCAGGGAGAGCCTGTGTATAGACAGGCCGCAGGAGCTGAGGCATTCCAGGCTGCTATGGAGAAGTCAGTGCAAACATTTACCATAAAGATAAAACATGTATTGTCAATTTGATGATTTGGACATAAAATGTTCTCCATCACTTTCCCTCATCTGTTTTTACCATTTCAATCATTTTTCGCTTGTAAAATGAATAACACTTTTTATTAGTCTATCCTGTGAAAGAACAGATCAACTATAATGAATTTGACAATGTTGACTTATTGTTTGCTGTACCAGGAACCCTCTGAAAATCACATGGGAGCCGGTCATCGGGATACGCCTCTACCCTGAGTCAGATGAGCCTGTCAACATCCTGAACATCAAGAGGGGCATCATCTCCGCACTCAACGTCCCTGTCATGGAGGAGGAGAGCAACAGCATTATGGTAGGTCAAGTGTCTCTTAGAACTGCACTTCTGCACTGAGGGAAAGTTAGGTAAATATTGATGTATATTTTTCCCTTTCCTCATTAGAACACTGTGCATGGCCTGTGCAAGACTGACTACATGGTCAACTCCAGGAAGGACATTGATACAGATGTAACCCTCACCAGAGATCTGTCTCAGTGTGATCAGTTCCGCAGTATGAAGCTCCCCAGTAGCCCGCTGGCCCTCCTCCCAAGCCTGGTGAGACCTGACTTCACTGTGTTGGAAAAGTTGTGGGTTCGATTCCCTCAGGGGCCAACCATACAGATGTAGGATCTTAATTTGACCAGTTTCTCACAGTAGGAAAATAATTTTAAGCAACAGGAAATGTGAAATATTGTGTGGATTATAATGAATGGACATTTTTGTAGGGGTTCATACCTTTTTAGTTAGGGCAAATCCAGTCTGAAATTTTAAAGTGGAAATTACAAACTTTAGAAGCCTTTTTAAACCTCGAATACACTACAAGTTGCATTTCCTGCAGTGCAGGACATTTCCTGCAACAACAGGGTGATCAAATTAAGATCCTACACCTGTATAAAAATGTTTGCTCTCAAAGTGACTGCTAAAAGTGACATATGCTATGATATTATATGATGATGATCAGTCCCTACACCCAAATGAGGGCACTGCGTTCATCCACCTCTGGCCTGCTGGCTCCCCTACCTCTGCGGAAGCATAGTTCCCGCTCAGCCCAGTCAAAACTGTTCGCTGCTCTGGCACCCCAATGGTGGAACAAGCTCCCTCACGACGCCAGGACAGCGGAGTCACTCACCACCTTCCGGAGACATTTGAAACCCCACCTCTTTAAGGAATAGGATAAAGTAATCCTTCTACCCCCCCCCCCTCCCCCCCCTTACTCCACCCCCCCCCCAAAAAAAAAAAAACATTGTAAAGTGGTTATCCCACTGGCTATAAGGTGAATGCACCTATTTGTAAGTCGCTCTGGATAAGAGCGTCTGCTAAATGACGTAAATGTAAATGTAATGTTATGTTATATTTGAGCCATGATAGTCTATGAAAGATCTGACATTTCAAGGAGGTCCTGAACATACCATACAGCCATTTTGATAGATATGTGTCTGTTCTTATAACTTCAAAAGTGAGATGTTTCCAGGAAATTGAAAAAAGATAATAATGTAATCATATGGCTATCGCTCTGTCTTCAGCATGGCCCTTTGTCCAAGCTCATCAGTAGTACTCAGGACTGCAACTATCAGTTTGACAACAGGAGAAAGCATATGACAAATGCTGTGTGCACAGAAAAGCACATCTTCCTGCCCTTCTCACATGAGTAAGTCACCCACAAATATTAATGTGTGTGTGCAGTGTGCGAGTGTGCGTGTGTGTGCTAGGATTTTATTGCGGGAACCGGGTTACCGAGATTTCCCGCCCAAACCCATTCTCGTTTCGCGAGATAAATAATGCATGATCAATCAGCGCTCAGTGTGTGTGTGTGTGTGTGTGTGTGTGTGTGAGAGTGTGTGTGCTGTTGTAGCCTACTATAGGCCTATTACTCAAAGTCGGCATTATTTCAAAGCGCTACGTGCGATGGGTTCTCCTACAATGCCATTGCAAACATCAAGTAGGCCTACACGCTACATCAGATCAGCACTCAAATAAGATGGCCATAGCCTACCCTCCCCAAGAATCCCCGAACATATCACAACTAGTGAGAGAATATACAGAGAACGAGAAGGGCAAATTAGCCGAGATGCAAAAATACTAACTATGCACGTGCAACATATCAACTCTCTGGCTTCATTCATACATTAGACTCCTGAGTGGCGCAGTGGTCTAAGGCACTGCATCTCAGTGCTTGAGGTGTCACTACAGACCTCCTGGTTCGGTTCTAGGCTGTATCACAACTGGACGTGATTGGGAGTCCCATAGGGCGGCGCACAATTGGCCCTGCGTCGTCCGGGTTTGGCCGGTGTAGGCCGTCATTGTAAATAAGAATTTGTTCTTAACTGACTTGCCTAGTTAAATAAAGGTAAAATAAAATAAATAAAAGACCAGTCATCACAATGCTAGCAGCTTACCATATTTGCTCAAAATGAAGTACCCAATAGAAAACATCCCTTACACACTAAGAAAGGAGGGTTCCTCCTTCTTTGGGAAGGGTGAGGGTTCTGTGTGGAACCATAATGACTCAAAGAACCCTTTGAGCCCTTCACTGGTTCTTTACAGTTCACAGTGGTTTGCTCACAGCTCTTTTTGTGCAACAGTGAATGAGAATGTCATTCCAGTTGATCTAGTCTGTTGTGCTATGCCATTACATGTTAAATGTGATTATGGCCAGTGACGGTATCTTGTGAAAGACTCACGTATGGCCTTGTGTCAATTGAGAACTGATGTCTAAATCAGTGGTTCTCAAACCTCTCCTCAGGGACCCCCAGCCATTCCAGAGCTAGCACACCTGATTCAACTTGTCAATTAACCCAACAATAAAACCTATGGAATTTTAACAATATAATATGGCGAAACAAAAACAACAACACTATTGTTCTTACAAAGGTTATTTCTAGAACCTTTGATATTGAGAAAGGTTCTATAGAACCATTCTCCATAAAAGTTATATAAAGAACCATTGAAAAGGGTTCTGTACAGAGACAAAAAGGGTTTTAATGGTTCTTTATAGGGAACATGTTCTTTATAGCACCATCAAGGTTCCATTTAGACATGTATGAGCATGGTTCTTTATAGAAGCTTCAAAAATGGTTCTATATAGCACCAAAAAGGGATATACTATCGTTACGAGCCAAATAACCCTTATTTGGCACAATATAGAACCATTTGTTTTTAGTGTGACGGCTACTTGCATGGTTTCTATTAATATTTACATTTTAGTCATTTAGCAGACGCTCTTATCCAGAGCGACTTACAGGAGCAATTAGGGTTAAGTGCCTTGCTCAAGGGCACCTCGACAGATTTTTCACCTAGTCGGCTCGGGATTAGAACCGGCGACCTTTCAGTTACTGGCACAACGCTCTTAACCACTAAGCTACCTGCCGCCCCATAATATAATTGCTTACTAAGTGTGCAGGCTACACGCGACCTCTTGATGCACTTACAGTAGACAATGTACTAACGTGTGGCACTGGCAGAGGCTCAAAATATAAACTGTTGCTAATCCCAAAACGGAGGATACACTGTGTCCACAAAAGCGCTTGAGGAAATAGACATTTGCAACATTGTTTCATGATGTTAGGCCTACGCTAACAAAAGTGAGCGCATGGTGGGCAACTGGTCAGATTCACGGGCAAATTATCAACTGCGATATCCATGATGATTCTCCGCTAGCCTAGGCCTACTTAGCTTATCTGTTTGTTTAGCGGAGAATCTGATGTTCCCTGGGACAAAGTCACCACAGTAAGTGGGTTATCATCAAGTAAAAACAGCCACAACCTCCCCCAATTCCACAATAGCCAGGTGCAAGCCAGGGGAGAGAAAAGGGCCAACAAGCTGTCTGACATCTTTCAGTCAAAGGTATACTAAAACAAATGTTGTAATATTCACTAGTCCTCATAATATTTTACCAGTCGGCCATCAGTGCTTCATAGGCTTACATTAAAACTAGGCTACATCGCCTCCCGAGTTAAAACTAGGCTACAGACCCGGGTTCCATCCCAGGCAGTGTCGCAGCCGGCCGCGACTGGGAGACCCATGAGGCAGCGCACAATTGGCCTAGCGTTGTCCGGGTTAGGGGAGGGTTTGGCCTGCCGGGATGTCCTTGTCCCATCGCGCTCTAGCGACTCCTTGTGGCGGGCTGGGCGCATGCACGCTGACTTCGGTCGCCAGTTGTACAGTGTTTCCTCCGACACATTGGTGCGGCTGGCTTCCGGGTTAAGCGAGCATTGTGTCAAGAAGCAGTGCGGCTTGGCAGGGTCGTGTTTCGGAGGACGCATGGCTCTCAACCTTCGCCTCTCCCGAGTCCGTACGGGAGTTGCAGCGATGGGACAAGACTGTAACTACCAATTGGATATTACGAAATTGGGGAGAAAAATGGGTTAAAAAAAAACCCAACAACAACTAGGCTACATCAACAAAATAGTGTGGTGACTTTGAGAGAACTTTGAGTTGATTAAATTGCAACAAATACAACAAGAAAACGTTAGATTAATGTGTATATTTCTCCATTTACAGTGGTATTATATGTTTTAAATAGCACTTCCGATTTGAATGGGAATATCTGAATCCCGGTCATTTCTTGCAATTTTCTCTGGAAAATATTCAACCCTAGTTTGTGCGTGTTACAAAAATATTTGAAGGGGTTTCAGTAAAGCCAATTTTTACCCCTCTGCAGGAATAGTGGAATCTCATCTGTGGTGACACAGAGCCTGACCTTGAAAGACACAGCAAAGATCAACATCAGAGTCTTTGGTAAGGAACATGTAGGCATGTACTGTACTATCAAGAAATGTGTGAGTGTTGTGTTTGTTGTGATCTGTGATAGCTCTTGCTAACAAGATCCCCCTGTTATAAGAGCTGCATAACATTGTGTTAACAATTACATACTGATACCATGAAAGCTGATGTCAGTTTATGACATTAAATTCAGCTAATTTGGCTTGGGTCATGACCCTGTCGTTTGGCCATTATACATCAAGAAAGTGTCAATTATTAAGCAGATAACATGAGTTGAAGGGAACTTCTTGAATGGTTTTCCATACCTGTTCTTTTTCTCCCTGTATGTTGATGTAGAGGCTGAAACCAGCCGCATTCAACCCCTTCACATGGAGTACCCAGAGGACAAGGCTCCTGCTCAGACCAAAAACGCTGTGCTGAGAACACTGCGAGACCTCAGCGGTCTGTCGAGCACTGACCAGGGCCAGAGGAGGCCAGGTCTCTTCCAGAAACTGGTCTCCGAGGTCCGTGCCCTTAAGAACGAGACACTGAGCCTGGCTGTGGAAGAGATGATGGTGGAGGGTGGTATGCTGACCTGGCAGGCCCTGGCCCAGTGTGGAACACCGGAGTGCACCAGTGCCATCCTCCAAGTCATCAGGACGATGGACAGCACCGCTGTGGAGGGGGACGCCTTTGTGTACGCCCTTGGCCTCCAGTCGAGCCCTGACTCCCACCGGGTCAGAGATATGCTCAGTGTGGCCCAACACAAACAGAGCAAAGCCATTATGTACGCTCTGGCAAACACAGTCAGGAAGTAAGTGAAATTACACTCTTTACTATTTTTACTCTACCTCAAAATAACTGGAATCATCGATATCTCATCAATTGCCTTTTTTTTGGAGGGGGGAACATGGTTGATGTTTATTTGACTGTAACCATAACAGCTTTGTAACTTTTTAGATTTTTTTATTCAATTAATTGTTGAAGCTAACCACCAGAGGGCAATAATTACTATCACAACTAAGGTTGCAAAATTCTGCGAACTTTCAATATATTCCCTGGTTTTCCCAAAATCGTGGTTGGAGGATTACGGATTTCCTGTTTACTGCTTATACTCCTCCAACCGGGATTTCAGGACAACCAGGGAATTTATTGAAAGTGCCCGGAATTTTGCAACCCTAATCACAACACAATTCAGCACTAGTGTTTGGTAACATATTCCCAACACTCATCTGCAGGTTCCACCCAGGACATCCCACCGCTGAGGTCAAAGAGGTGAAAGAGTTCATGGATACCATGTTGGGAGACTGCTCAGGGGATGAGGATATGACTTTCCTGACACTAAGGGTACACAACCGCTTATACGCAATATTAAAAGTATTGTTTTAAGTATTGTGTTGTTGTATACCTAACATACAGATACAGCTAGTCAGTATTGCACCTTGCAACTTGATTTTTTCACAACCATTTTCTAGGTTGTAGGCGTTATGGGTAAAGCAATGAAATCTACAGGTGATGTCGGTCTGGGCTTGAAGGAGTCCCTCATCAACTGTGTGCAGAAGGGTGCTTCTCTATCTGTCCAGAAGGCAGCAATTCAGGCCTTCAGACTCATGGACATCGACCAGGAGGTGATTCCATACCCACCACCTAAACCTGCTCAATAAATGCTCAACATTCTTCTTTGAGTTCTCTTCAGTTATATGCTTTTATTAATTAGCACACTTTTCATAATCTAATCATTAACAATCTGTACTAATAAGCTAAATGGTTTGTGCTCTGAATGACAGGTCAGAGAAACTCTCTTGGAGGTGTACCAGGATGCTGAGAGCCCCATCCAGAAACGTGTGGCAGCTTATCTGATGCTTATGAAGAGTCCTGACGATGCACTCCTTGGCAAGGTGATCACCACGCTGAATGATGAACAGGACCCACAGGTCAGGAGCTTTGTGGCCTCCCATCTTGACAACATCAGGCACTCTGATGATCCCAAAACGCAGCAGTAAGTGACTGTTTTCTGTATGATATGTTCAGTCACTCCCCATTCATTTATATACAGTTGAAGTCGGAAGTTTACATACACGTTAGCCAAATACATTTAAACTCAGTTTTTCACAATTCCTGACATTTAATCCTAGTAAAAATTCCCAGTCTTAGGTCATTTAGGATCACCACTTTATTTTAAGAATGTGAAATGTCAGAATAATAGTAGAGAGAATGATTTATTTCAGCTTTTATTTATTTCATCACATTCCCAGTGGGTCAGAAGTTTACATACACTCAATTAGTATTTGGTAGCATTGCCTTTAAATTGTTTAACTTGGGTCAAACGTTTTGGGTAGCCTTCCACAAGTTTCCCACAATAAATTGGGTGAATTTTGGCCCATTCCTCCTGACAGAGCTGGTGTAACTGAGTCAGGTTTGTAGGCCTTCTTGCTTGCACACGCTTTTTCAGTTCTGCCCACACATTTTCTATAGGATTGAGGTCAGGGCTTTGTGATGGCCACTCCAATACCTTGACTTTGTTGTCCTTAAGCCATTTTGCCACAACTTTGGAAGTATGCTTGGGGTCATTGTCCATTTGGAAGACCCATTTGTGACCAAGCTTTAACTTCCTGACTGATGTCTTGAGATGCTGCTTCAATATATCCACATAATTTTCCTTCCTCATGATGCCATCTATTTTGTGAAGTGCACCAGTCCCTCCTGCAGCAAAGCACCCCCACAGCATGATGCTGCCACCCCCGTGCTTCACGGTTGGGATGGTGTTCTTCGGCTTGCAAGCCCACCCCCTTTTTCCTCCAAACATAACGATGGTCATTATGGCCAAATAGTTATATTTTTGTTTCATTAGACCAGAGGACATTTCTCCAAAAAGTATGATCTTTGTCCCCATGTGCAGTTGCAAACCGTAGTCTGGCTTTTTTATGACGGTTTTGGAGCAGTGGCTTCTTCCTTGCTGAGCGGCCTTTCAGGTTATGCCGATATAGAACTCGTTTTACTGTGGATATAGATATTTTTGTACCTGTTTCCTCCAGCATCTTCACAAGGTCCTTTGCTGTTGTTCTGGGATTGATTTGCACTTTTCGCACCAAAGTACGTTCATCTCTAGGAGACAGAACGCGTCTCCTTCCTGAGCGGTATGACAGCTGCGTGGTCCAATGGTGTTTATACTTGCGTACTATTGTTTGTGACAGATGAACATGGTACCTTCAGGCGTTTGGAAATTGCTCCCAAGGATGAACCAGACTTGTGGAGGTCTACCATTTTTTTTCTGAGGTCTTGGCTGATTTCTTTTGATTTTCCCATGATGTCAAGCAAAGAGGCACTGAGTTTGAAGGTAGGCCTTGAAATACATCCACAGGTATACCTCCAATTGACTCAAATGATGTCAATTAGCCTATCAGAAGCTTCTAAAGCCATGACATCATTTTCTGGAATTTTCCAAGCTGTTTAAAGGCACAGTCAACTTAGTGTATGCAAACTTCTGACCCACTGGAATTGTGATACAGTGAATTATAAGTGAAATAATCTGTCTTTAAACAATTGTTGCAAAAATTACTTGTGTCAGGCACAAAGTAGATGTCCTAACTGACTTGCCAAAACTATAGTTTGTTAGCAAGAATTGTGTGGAGTGGTTGAAAAACGAGTTTTAATGACTCCAACCTAAGTGTATGTAAACTTCCGACTTCAACTGTACATGGTTTACAAGGTTAATTTAATGTGTGTGATCACAGTGGTATAAGGTGTTGTTGTTTTCTGTATCTCCTACTGTAGATGTTTTTGACACCTGTCTAAGAGAATCACCTTCATTGAGTTATATTTTTCATCTGTCTGTCCAGCTGCAAAATCATGGGCATGATTGTGTTCAACAGAATCACAACAGCAAAATAATATCCTTTATTTTCCCAATCCCCATAATCACTTGTGCAACACAAACATGTTGTGGGGTCTGAAAAGTGCTCTCTTTCTCTCTTCCTCAAGAATAAGACAGTATATCGAGGAGGCATTGCAAAACCATCAGCACCCTGCTAACCCCTTCGCCACAATGTCCCGCAACTTCAAAATGGACACTGCCATGGGATCCATGAAGGGCAACATGATCTTTGATTCCACTGACTCCCTGCCAAAGGAAGTCCTGCTGGAGACCACCCTCAAAGCCTTTGGGTACAGCAGTGACATGTTAGAGGTAAGGGTTGAAAAGACATTAGAAAATGATTTGGTAGATACAAAAAGTGTGTTTGTCTAATAAATGAAACATTTAATTAAAATGCATATTATTTCAAATAATAATTGCATCTACAGTGGGGGAAAAAAGTATTTAGTCAGCCACCAATTGTGCAAGTTCTCCCACTTAAAAAGATGAGAGAGGCCTGTAATTTTCATCATAGGTACACGTCAACTATGACAGACAAACTGAGAGAAAACAATCCAGAAAATCACATTGTAGGATTTTTAATGAATTTATTTGCAAATTATGGTGGAAAATAAGTATTTGGTCACCTACAAACAAGCAAGATTTCTGGCTCTCACAGACCTGTAACTTCTTCTGTAAGAGGCTCCTCTGTCCTCCACTCATTACCTGTATTAATGGCACCTGTTTGAACTTGTTATCAGTATAAAAGACACCTGTCCACAACCTCAAACAGTCACACTCCAAACTCCACTATGGCCAAGACCAAAGAGCTGTCAAAGGACACCAGAAACAAAATTGTAGACCTGCACCAGGCTGGGAAGACTGAATCTGCAATAGGTAAGCAGCTTGGTTTGAAGAAATCAACTGTGGGAGCAATTATTAGGAAATGGAAGACATACAAGACCACTGATAATCTCCCTCGATCTGGGGCTCCACTCAAGATCTCACCCTGTGGGGTCAAAATGATCACAAGAACAGTGAGCAAAAATCCCAGAACCACACGGGGGGACCTAGTGAATGACCTGCAGAGAGCTGGGACCAAAGTAACAAAGCCTACCATCAGTAACACACTACGCCGCCAGGGACTCAAATCCTGCAGTGCCAGACGTGTCCCCCTGCTTAAACCAGTACATGTCCAGGTCCGTCTGAAGTTTGCTAGAGTGCATTTGGATGATCCAGAAGAGGATTGGGAGAATGTCATATGGTCAGATGAAACCAAAATATAACTTTTTGGTAAAAACTCAACTTGTCGTGTTTGGAGGACAAAGAATGCTGAGTTGCATCCAAAGAACACCATACCTACTGTGAAGCATGGGGGTGTAAACATCATGCTTTGGGGCTGTTTTTCTGCAAAGGGACCAGGACGACTGATCCGTGTAAAGGAAAGAATGAATGGGGCCATGTATCGTGAGATTTTGAGTGAAGACCTCCTTCCATCAGCAAGGGCATTGAAGATTAAACGTGGCTGGGTCTTTCAGCATGACAATGATCCCAAACACACCGCTCGGGCAACGAAGGAGTGGCTTCGTAAGAAGCATTTCAAGGTCCTGGAGTGGCCTAGCCAGTCTCCAGATCTCAACCCCATAGAAAATCTTTGGAGGGAGTTGAAAGTCCGTGTTGCCCAGCGACAGCCCCAAAACATCACTGCTCTAGAGGAGATCTGCATGGAGGAATGGGCCAAAATACCAGCAACAGTGTGTGAAAACCTTGTGAAGACTTACAGAAAAAGTTTGACCTGTGTCATTGCCAACAAAGGGTATATAACAAAGTATTGGGAAACTTTTGTTATTGACCAAATACTTATTTTCCACCATAATTTGCAAATAAATTTATTAAAAATCCTACAATGTGATTTTCTGGAAAGAAAAATCTCATTTTGTCTGTCATAGTTGACGTGTACCTATGATGAAAATTACAGGCCTCTCTCATCTTTTTAAGTGGGAGAACTTGCACAATTGGTGGCTGACTAAATACTTTTTTCCCCCACTGTATATTGGTGTGATTACATTGATATCTTGTCCAACCCTTTACTTGTTTTTTAAGTGTTAAAACGTATTCTCACTTCTATTTTTAAGGTTGGTATTGAAGGTAATGGATTTGAACCGAGACTTGAGGCCCTTTTTGGAGAGCAAGGTTTCTTCCCTGACTCTGTCTCCAAGGCCATGTACTGGGCGGGTGACAAGATACCAGACTCAGTCCAGCAGGTGCTGGAGAACTGGATTTCACCCTTGAGGAGTGACAGAAAGAAAAGACAGGTAAAAGTGTATGATTTTATATATTGATGTTCAAGGAATAGTTTTTTGGTTTGGCTTTTTAAAGACATGTGTAATCCTCCATATCTTACAGGCCCCACAGGACCTCATGAGAGATATTGGACAGAACTTCCGAAAGCTTGTCAGGGAACTACACTCTCAAGACTCCCCTGAAGCTATGGCCTACCTAAGGATTCTTGAAAATGAAGTTGGATACATCAAGTCCAGTGAGATGGAGCACATGGCCCAGACCCTAGCCATGTACTCAGAGGTGTTCTTCAAGATCATGCCTCTTAAGGTAAATCGTGGTTGACTGAACAGGTCATTCTGAAGAAAAAAGCACATACAATCCCATTGCAAAATGGTGCTATTGTTTTTGGTATTTGAACTATGTGCAAACTAGAAAACTCAACAAAACAGGAAATTACAAACAGAGCTAACCCACTGGGCCCGGACTGGTTGAATGAACATTGTTTCCACATCATTTCAATGAAAGTACACTGAACAAAAATATAAACGCAACATGTAAAGTTGAGCTGAAATAAAATATTTCAGAAATTTTCCATACGCACAAAAAGCTTATTTCTCTCAAATATTGTGCACAAATTTGTTTACATCCCTGTTAGTGAGCATTTCTCCTTTGCCAAGATAATCCATTCTCCTGACAGGTGTGGCATATCAAGAAGCTGATTAAACAGCACGATCATTACACAGGTGCATCTTGTGCTGTGGACAATAAAAGGCCACTCTAAAATGTGCAGTTTTGTCACACAACACAATGCCACAGTTTTGAGGGAGCGTTCAATTGGCATGCTGACTGCAGGAATGTCCACCAGAGCTGTTACCAGAGAATTGAATGTTAATTTCTCTACCATAAGCCACCTCCAACATCATTTTAGAGAATTTGGCAGTATGTCCAACCGGCCTCACAACCGCAGACCACGTGTAACCACGCCAGCCCAGGACCTCCACATCGGGCTTCTTCACCTGTGGGATCGTTTGAGACCAGCCACCCGGACAGCTGATGAAACTGTGGGTTTGCAAAAAATGAAGAATTTCTGCACAAACTCTCAGAAACCGTTTCAGGGAAGCTCATCTGCGTGCTCGTCGTCCTCACTAGGGTTTTGACCTGACTGCACTTCGGCGTCATAACTGACTTCAGTGTGCAAATGCTCACCTTCGATGGCCACTGGCACATTGGAGAAGTGTCCTCTTCACGGATGAATCCCGGTTTGAACTGTACCGGGCAGATGGCAGACAGCGTGTATGGCGTCGTGTGGGCAAGCGGTTTCTGATGTCAACGTTGTGACCAGAGTGCTCCATGGTGGCGGTGGGGTTATGGTATGGGCAGACATAAGCTACGGACAATGAACACAATTGCATTTTATCAATGGAAATTTGAATGCACAGAGATAACGTGATGAGATCCTGAGGCCCATTGTTGTTCCACTCATCCGCCGCCATCACCTAATGTTTCAGCATGATAATGCACAGCCCCATGTCGCAAGGATCTGTACACAATTCCTGGAAACAGAAAATGTCCCAGTTCTTCCATGGCCTGCATACTCACCAGACATGTCACCCATTGAGCATGTTTGGGATGCTCTGGATGGATGTGTTTGACAGCATGTTCCAGTTCCCACCAAAATCCAGCAACTTTTCACAGGCATTGAAGAGGAGGGGGACAACATTCCACAGGCCACAATCAACAGCCTGATCAACTCTATGCAAAGGAGATGTGTCATGCTGCATGAGGCAAATGGTGGTCACACCAGATACTGACTGGTTTTCTGATCCATGCCACTACCTTTTTTTTTAAGGTATCTGTGACCAACAGATGCATATCTGTATTCCCAGTAATGAGAAATCCATAGATTAGGGCCTAATGAATTGATTTCAATTGACTGGTTTCCTTATATGAACTGTAACTCAGTAAAATCTTTGAAATTGTTGCATGTGGCATTTATATTTTTGTTCAGTGTACGTAGAACCAACGTGGAAAAAACGTTGAATTGACGTCTGTGCCCAGTGGGAAACATGATTTCAATTATCTCCATACACTGATTGAGTTAAAGTGAACTTACCCACACACAAAGCAGTGGCGGTCGGAGATGTTTAAGATGAGGGAGGACGATTTATTTTGTTATGAGCATGACCTTATTTCTATTACAGCATATTGGATGACTGTCATTCATATTCCATTCACCCAGCTCAATGTAACATCGATAGGTTTAGGCTACTACATGATACTTGAATTTTCCCTATACCTATCATGAGGTTGCTACAACCTAGCCTATGAATTAATGTTTACAATTTAGGTGCAAAATTAGAGTAATCAAGATGACAGACTAACACATTCAATACCGCCTTTCACACTCCTGCCTGCATCTAGCTGATCTAGTGTGTAATCATTAGTCCAACAGTTGCAAACAAGAGTTTCTATTGGATAAATTCAGGTATGTTTATCCCCGTTTCATTCCATTTCCTTCCGTTTAAGAAACGTTTTTCAACAGAATTGGCAGAATGAATACACCCCTGATCACACGCAAACACAGTTCACTTTCAGAGCAGCCACATAGAAACAGCATGATCATTTTGCTCATTGTAGAATTCCTTCTCGCATCTATGCGCTCTCCTCCTCTCACCTTTTCCCTTCGCTTGTGGACTTCAGTGCACAACACATCAGGCGAAAAAATCTTTCCAAGCCAAACCTTCATATCATAACCGCTAACCGCTACACACAACTTACATCGTTGCCACCATATTAGCTAACGTCATAGCTAGTCAACATAGCTACTAGAACTAACGCGTTAGTAAACCCGCTACAATCATGCAGTACAGTGTACAGTCAGCAAGCAGTTTAGCACTTACACCGGCAGGCCCCGATGGCAATAAATTAATAAAACCAAAAGCTTACCTTGACTTGGAAGAGTTCCAGTGTTGGATAGCCATAGCCAGCTAGCTAACATAGCGTCCCTCTCTGTTTGAGCCGGGTGTTTGAGTAGGCTAAACTAGCTAGATGCATTTGCTAGCTAAGTAAAAATGCAAGTGAACAAAAATACAACTAAATATAGCTATCTCTCTCTCTCTCGCTTCTCCTTCATTTTTAAAGAAATTAATTTGTTCAAAACTGTTCAACATTGTCTTTCTCTCTCTTTGAGTCAACTACTCACCACATTGTATGCACTGCAGTGCTAGCTAGCTGTAGCTTATGCTTTCAGTCCTAGACTAATTATCTGATCCTTTGATTGGGTGGACAACATGTCAGTTCATGCTGCAAGAGCTCTGATAGGTCTATGGAAGGGGGTGAGAACCATGAGCCTCCTAGGTTTTGTATTGAAGTCAATGTACCCAGAGGAGGATGGAAACTAACTGTCCTCCGGCTACACCATGGTACTACCCTACAGAGTGCTGTTGAGGCTACTGTAGACCTTCATTGCAAAATGTGTGTTTTAATCAATTATTTGGTGAAGTGAAAAAAGACCTTCATTGCAAAATGTGTGTTTTAATCAATTATTTGGTGAAGTGAAAAAAGAAAGCAAATCAACAGTTTTATTTTATCTAAAAAGGATAACTTTTTTAATGTTTCACTATTTTTATTTTTATGAATTTCACTGAGGAGGATGGTCCTCCTCTTCCTCCTTTGAGGAGCCTCCGCTGACCCACATTCCTTTTGTTTCAATTAGCCTTATTGTCTTTATTTTTGCACAGGTTATGCAGTCTCTAATGTCGAGCACTGGCAACGAGCTTTATGCCCACTATATCTTCCTGGATGAGAGCTTTTCTCTGCCCTCCGCATCTGGCTTACCCCTGAAATTCTCCTTGTCTGGTGTCTTTGCCCCTGGAGCCAAGGGAGGTCTGAACTTCTCCCCTGGTATGGTAAGCTGCCTGATCTTTTGTTTCTATTCAATTAAACATATATGCCTTATGGAACATTTTGAATGGATTTCAACCCTATTTGAACAAATTCTTTCATTTATTTAGGATCCTAGGTTATTTTTAAGTGTGAATTATGCCTATCTTACCTGTAGCAGCAGCTGTCTTTCATGCCATCTGTCGGTGTGGAGTTTATTACGCAAATGGGCATCCAAATTCCTGAGTTTGTGGTGGCTGGCATCGAAATGCACACCAACATGTACCATGAGAGTTCCCTGAATGCCAAAGTCACCATTAGCAGGAACGAGATCAAACTCTCCATCCCTGCACCCAAGGGAACCACTCAGCTATTCAGCGTCAGGTGGGAATTACTCTAACTTCAACTTCAAATACTTCTACTTCAAATAATTGTTATTAAATATAAGTGGAACATTAAGGGTAACTCACATACTGTTGTCAATGTGAATCGGAGTACAGACTTAAGAATCCAGTTGTATCAAATGCCATCATCTTTTAACATAGAAAAACTTTACATAAACCAGCCTCAACCTGCATCAGTTATATTAAGCATTACTATGTAAAAAGTAATATTAAATATTTTGTAATTATTTTTCCTGCACCTCTTCAAAATCCAGCAACATGCTGATGTCAGTGTCCTCCACCCAAACTAAGATGGTGCCATCAATAGGGGAGGGTATGACAGACTCCACTGAATGCCAGCCCCTGTTTACTGGTATGAATATCTGCACAACACTGCGTTATGCCAACGCCAGCTCAATAGATGATGCTCCGTACTATCCCCTTACAGGGGAGAGCAGGTGAGAGTTGAGTCCATCGCCAGGATTTCCAAACACATTTAATTTCAACTGTATCATTCTATTGATTAAAAGGATCATCTTTAAGAGACACATGTCTATCAATCTATTAGGCTTGCTCTAGAGATCCAACCAACAGGGGAGGTAACAGAATACACTGCTGCCATTACTTCTGAAACTCTCAGAGAGGGTAAGGAGGGACGCCAGAAAGTGGACTCTCTGAAGCTAACCCTGAGGGCGTCAGGTATGTGTGTCCAATGAAAAGAAATTGAACAAATTAAGACTGGCAAATGATATAGATACCCCAATAGACTCTACATAAAATGTATTGAAGCCCATCTGTCCTCTTCATATTAGGTGCTGAGCCCACAGAGGTGACCGCAACACTGAAGTACAACCGAAACAAGAACACTCTAACCACTGAAGTCCATATCCCTGATTATGACATTGAGGCAGGGATAAAGCTGGCAGTCACAGACAGCAATGTGAAGGGGAAGAAGATGCGTGGCATCACCTTAGATGTGACCAACCACAATATTCCACAGTTGTCTCTAGTTGGTCGTGCCAGGTACAAGAAAACCCAGCATTATATTTTTGCCATTTTGGCAAGGTTGGTAATACTGTAACTAGCTAACATGCTTTTCTTTGAATGTTTATTAACTTAGACTTGGGTCAATGGAAAATGGAATGCTGCAAGTCCAGATGACCATCCCGGCCCTGAGATCAGATGCCTCTGCTACTGCAACCCTGAAGAACACCGATGGTCTAGTCATGCAATTAGAGACAGCAGTCAACATTCCAGAGACTTCCTCCGTGCAAACAGTAATTGTGAGATATGGTAAGTGTCAGACAGCTTTTTCTCTGTACTGTGTGACCTGACAAAGTCAATAGCTAAATGTAACTGCAAACAGTAATGATTCAAGTCTTACTTCAAGTCTTACATGTGGTTTTCCCATACAGATGACATCAAGTTTGAGGTGGAGATGAAGTCCGACCTGAACTCTGAGATCCAAAAACTCATCCCAAACACAGAAGATTACCAGAGGGAGCTACAAAAGCTAATTGATGACATACTAGATCAGAAGGTGGCTAAGACTGATATGAAAGTGCGGCACATTGTTACCAAAGCCATTGAGGTGAGAGTTGTGTTTTTTAAATACAGTGAGCTCCAAAAGTAATGGGAATACAACATGTTTCTAAACTATATTTGTGCATCTGTAACTTTCTCACTCATCATTATTCACGATTCATTCAGGACTATCCGTAATCCTGGTAGCATCCACATTAATGTAGAAGTGTTTAGAAATATATTATATTCTTATTTACAATAAAAGTCACTCCAAAATGACACAATACATTATTTACGATTAATTTCTATTGGGCACAAAATAATCTGAAACACAACCAAAACAAACAGCAAATGCATCAAACAAGTTTGTAGAGTGTCACGCTTGATGTAATCATTGCGTGCTATGAATATGGGACCAAATATAAAAAATGTCACTACTTTACACATATAAGTGAATTTGTCCCAATACTTTTGGTCCCCTAAAATGGGGGGACTATGTACAAAAGGGGCCGTAATAACGGTTCACCCGATATGGATGAAAATACCCTCAAATTAAAACTGACTGCACTTTACCCTCATTGTATCCAAAGTGCTGGAGTACCAAGCCAAAACAACAACACAATTGTCACTGTCCCAATACTTTTGGAGCTCACTGTATCTTTTGGTTAATGGTATCGGCAGTAACTTTTCAAATTCTCATCTCTCCAATTGTAACAATTTTGTTTCCATTGATAACATTTCTCTACAACAATTTTCTATCTAAAAAGTACATCTCTTTTTAGGCATGCAACATTTGGCTGGACAAGGTTGCTGGAAGAAACAAGAGGAGCCTCGCAGAACTCAGTCTACCCACCGTGCCTGAGAAACTGTTCCTTCAATCGTAAGTATCTGACAATTCGCATATTAAATGGGGTTGGGATTATTTCCATGTCAATCCATTCAATTCAGGAGATAAAATGAAATGTTATAATGGCAAAGTGTCAGGGGAAATCAGGATAAATTCTTCACTAATGACAATAAATTAATTTGTCACTTTCTTTTTTGTTTTTACAACAGTGACAGTTTATTCAGATACGAGTTCAACCAGAACAAAATGGCCATCTCCCTTGTTGTGCCTTTGGGAGGAAAATCCTCTAAGGAGTTAAACATTCCTACTACCCTGTCCATTCCTGCCATCGATGTTCCTGAAATAGGTTGGATGGTTCCTGCCAATGAGATCCACATCCCAACTTTCACCATACCTCACTCTTATGGCTTCATGCTGCCCTTGCTTGGCCTTGCTGAGGTGACCTCCAAAGTGAACAGCAACTTCTACAACTGGGAGGGATCCATCTCTGGGGGCAACAACACTGTTGATGTTCCCAGCTATATTGCTCAATTTAAAGTCACGGCTCAGTCGCCTGTCAGCCCGCTCTCCTACAGACTTGAAGGTAAACTTTGCTGATCTTTCCACATTTCATTAGGGTTCATAGTGAAGCTGTGTAACCTATTGTTATTCTTACATTTAGTTTTTCCTTGACATGGTCAAATAACTCAAGCATAGATTGGTAACTTTTTTCTAATTTGGCACACAGAAACTAGAGGCCATGAGTAACTTTGTAAAAAATAATGGCACTGATTGGCCTATAGATGGTGCTGGTATGATGCATTTTGCATCATATGATGCAAAACGCAGCATCCTATGATGCAAAATGCATCATTCCGGCTGTATTTCTGTATTTTCAGTTATATATCTTGTGAACTTGATTGTTGACATGCAAAACATTTTGGGACTATATCAACAATGAACTCATGAAAGAAATACCAACATATCATTTTTGGGTGGTTTTCTTTTAAACCCTCATATCCCCTGCCATTTGACCTAGAGACTTTAAACTTTGTATGTAGGTGTCTGTTGTCATGCTGAACAAATTTGCCTTAAGGACCCATAAGGTCCATCAGGATCGATTTTCCTCCATCTTGGACATAACAAATTAAAATAAAAAATCTTCTCATGAACCATAAGTCCAAATAACACCAAATGATCACCAAAACGGTATGTAGGCCCATTGTACATCTCTTAACTTAGTTTGAGAAAAGCTAAGTGATTGGTTAAGAGATGGCTGAGTTATTGATAAATCAGGAAATCTGATTTTACGTGTCCATTTAAATCCTTTATAAATCCACTCCACAATGGCCTATCATCTTGGGGTCATCAAAGACGTTACCATGATGAACCATGTTACATTTTGGCATTGATATGTAAAAAAAATAAGAAAACTATTAACAATTCACTTTCTTTTTACTATGTAACGCTAATGCTTAAATGAATCATAAAAAAATCTTCTTCTCATGGACTAAAAGTCAGATTCACTCAAAATGTGGTCCTTGGACACATCACAATAGTCCCTAAAGAGTTTGAGAAAATAACATTGATGCATTCAAAGATGGACACACTATACCAGTAGATGCATATTAGCACATACGCTTCTTCTCATGAACCATATGACCAAATTACACCAAATTTAGAATGTAGGCCCATGGTACATGTCTTAACGTTGTCTTAAGTTTGAGAAAAGCTAAGGGATTGGTCAAAAGATGGCTGAGTTATTGACAAATCTGATTTTACGTGTCCATTTAAACCACTGTAAATCGACTCCACGGTGGCCTATCAACTTGAAACTTGTCATCACTATCATGGACATCCCTAAGATGAACCACACTGAATTTGGTATTGATATCTCAAAAAACAAGGAAACTATTATTTGCATATGTAGCGCTAATGCTCAAAATCATCTGCAATCATCTTCTCCTCATGAACCAAGATTCACTCCAGATTTTGTATTTAACGCAGTCATATAAGTATTTCAAATTATATTTCTGTTGTGATTTTCTTGACTGCACCTACAGTCTCGCTTCGGTACTGCAGTTTAACTGACGTACGGCCCAGAAAGACAATTCTCATAGGCTGCCCCATAGAGAAGTAGGATTTGAAAATTCCTAATAAGACACTTTAGTCCTCATCTTTGTGCACAAAACCATATTTGGTACATAGACTTAACACATTAATCTCTAATGAGTTTAACAAAATAAATTCCCAGAATTCAAAGATGACCGCAATATACCAACACACTAATGCTGAAAATATTTCACAAATCTTAACATACACCAATAGTCAACTTGACTCCAGAATTGGTATATAAACTCAGTACATTAAGTAATGACTTTAAGAATGATTACCTGCTGCATTCAAAGATAACCAACCTACGGCGCTAGACTAAACTTAACTTGCGTCATCCTTGTGGTATGGAGAGATAAACATGGTAATGCTTTCACTGATTGCACATAGAGTTTGCTGCTTGCTGTGTTATCCAACTCATTCTTGTCCTTTCTGTCATCTTGTGAACCCCGTTCATTGCTGCTCAGACCCCTTTACTTTTCCCACATTTTCTTACGTTACAGCCTTATTCTAAAATGGATGAAATTGTTTTTCCCCCCTCATCAATCTACACACAATACCCCATATTGACAAAGTGAAAACTGGTTTTTAGACATTTTAGCAAATGTATTAAAAATAGAAAACAGAAATACCTTATTTACATAAGTATTCAGACCCTTTGCATTCAAGGACATTCAGAGACATGTCCCGAAGCCACTCCTGTGTTGTCTTGGCTGTGTGCTTAGGGTCATTGTCCTGTTGGAAGGTGAACCTTCACCCCAGTCTGAGCTCCTGAGCGCTCTGGAGCAGGTTTTCATCAAGGATCTCTCTGTACTTTGCTCCGTTAATCTTTCTCTCGATCCTGATTAGTTTCCCAGTCCCTGCTGCTGAAAAACATCCCCACAGCATGATGCTGCCACCACCATGCTTCACCGTAGGGATGGTGCCAGGTTTCCTCCAGACGTGACGCTTGGCATTCAGGCCAAAGAGTTCAATCTTGGTTTCATCAGACCAGAGAATCTTGTTTCTCACAGTCTCAGAGTCCTTTAGGTGACTTTTGGCAAACTCCAAGCGGGCTGTCATGTGCCTTTACAGAGGAGTGGCTTCTGTCAGGCCACTCTACCATAAAAGCCCGATTGGTGGAGTGCTGCAGAGATGGTTGTCCTTCTGGAAGGTTCTCCGATCTCCACAGAGGAACTCTGGAGCTCTGTCAGAGTGACCATCGGGTTCTTGGTCACCTCCCTGACCAAGGCCCTTCTCCCATGATTGCTCAGTTCTAGGAATAGTCTTTGTGGTTCCAAACTTCTTTCATTTAAGAATGATGGAGGCCACTGTGTTCTTGGGGACCTTCAATGCTGCAGAAATGTTTTGGTACCCTTCCCCAGATCTGTGCCCCGACACAATCCTGTCTCGGTGCTCTATGGACAATTTCTTCGACCTCATAGCTTGGTTTTTGCTCTGACATGCACTGTCAACTGTGGGACCTTATATAGACAGGTGTGTGCCTTTCCAAATCATGTCCAATCAATTGTATTTACCACAGGTTGTAGAAACATCTCAAGGATGATCAATGGAAACAGGATGCACCTGAGCTCAATTTTGAGTCTCATAGCAAAGGGTCTGAATACTTATGTAAATAAGGTATTTATGTTTTTTACTTTTAATAAATTTGCAAACATTTTATAAAAACCAATTTTTTTCTTTGCCATTATGGGGTTTGTGTGTAGATTGATGAGGGGGGGAAATGATTTAATCAATTTCAGAATAAAAATAGTTATTCTATAATAAATAGAAACAAAATGTGGAAAAAGAGAAGGGGTCTGAATACTTTCTGAATGCACTGTATATTTTCCACACATGGTCCTCATAGTTTTAAGAACATAGAAGATCACCATATTTCACTGTTTAGATAATGACAATGGTTTAATCTCCTTTTGTCTTATAAAGGCACAGGCATGATTTCAGGAACAGTGGAAGATAATCTGAAGTACCTCGTCAACGGGTCCCTGAGCCACAGCTTCATTGATGCCAGCTTCAGTGCCTTTGAAACCTTGAGCGTTACAGACAAACTGAATGCTAAGGCCAACTACAAAATTGAAGCCTCAAGTCCTCTGGGCCTGCAGACCTCTCTGTACTACTCTGCAATGTCAGAATCCACTTCTGAAGAGGACACAGGGGATGGTAACTTGGATGGAACCATCAGAGTGGGCTCATGGAAAGCCGACTCCACCTACAGATATAACTATGCCATTCGCCCCCTCGATAGAGAAGGAAGAGGAGAGTCCAACCTGCGGGTGAACTCCCCACTTATCCAGGCTCACAACATGATCAAGGGAGTGTATGCCAATGACGAATTGTCCATTGTGTTCAAAACCAATATGCAGGACGATGCTCTCAAGCATGTGGCAGATCTCAAGTACAAGGATGGCCAACTATCTCTGAAGTGTGATGCTGTTTCCAACTCCCTGGGTAATATACTTAAGAACAAAGTTGAGCTTGGAATATCCAGTGAGGTAATCATTCTGAGAGTTGAGTCCCAGGCTGATGATGCAACAAACCGGGCTTACTCCCTTCTAACAGGTTCCCTGAACACGGATGGTCTTGAAGTCAACTCTGAAGGCTCCCTTACTTTTAAAGGTGGCCGTGGATTGCATAAGGCCACTGTGACAGTGAACAGAAATGGTCTGGTTACCAGTGGCACCAATAGCATGCAGTGCAGTCCCTTGACGTTTGAGAACATCTACAATGGGGGCATAGATAGTCGTGGAGCCTCCCTGACCTCCACGACCAAAGGAATGGCTGAAGACAGCAGAGCTGAGCTAAGCTTGGAGGGCAGAATATCAAGTACTGAGGCTTCTCTAGGCAGTGCCTTCAGAGGCAACGCCTATGATTCAAACGCAAGAAGTACAACAAACCTGGTATTGAACAGGAGGGGTTTGACCTTCTCCAACAACATGAAGGGATCTCTGCAGAACATGAAGACAGAAAACACCCATAGTCTGACTCTCACATTATGGACCCTGGCCTTCCGCTCTAAGACAGACAACTTAATCTGTGAGGATGCCTCTTACAAGCATGATATAAAGGTTGATGTGAAGCCTTTTGTTACCTCCATTGACATGAAAAATGATCTCAAGCTCTTTGACGTCCGTATGAACAATGAAGGCCAGGTGAAGATGGAGCCTACCAAGCTGGACCTGAGTGGAAGTGTAAGAGGAGCCTACGGAGACGAACATGAGCTCAGACACACTTATGAGATAAACTATGCTGACCTAGCTGGCACTCTGAAGTGTAGCACAACAGGGAAGATAATGGATGCACAGATGAGCCACAACTGTGAAATTGAGATTGCAGGACTGACCTCCAAGTCTAACTGTGAGGCAAGGATAAACTCAGAATCATTACGTTTTGTCAGCACTATTCGCACCTTGGCACTGCCATTCAGTGTCAATGTCAATGCCATAATCAACAGCGATGGCGAGGTGGATGTGTTTGGGAAGCACACTGGGCAGCTCTATAGCAAATTGCTTGTGAAAGCAGAGCCTCTTGCACTTGCTTACTCACATGACTGCCGGGCCACAACCACACATATGCTGGAGAGTGGGGAATCTGCTGCTCACCTGGATAACAAGTTTGACGGTCTTCTAACACCCAGTGAACAGTCATTGACCTGGAAAACTAAATCCAAGTTTGACAACCACGCTTATAATCAAGACATCAGCACTTACAACAATGCTCAGAAACTTGGAATTGAGTTTGAGGGACTAATATCCACAAACCTTTTAAACGAGCCTGGAGAGGGTAGAGATAAAAGGTCAGTGAAGGAAAACCAAGAATTCAGTGTCTCTGGTTTCCTGAAGTATGACAAGAACAGTGATTCACATATCATCGAGCTTCCCTTCATTAAAAGCCTTCCTGCTGCTTTTGAGCTTCTCAAGACTGCTGTTGTCAATGCTCTGGAGGCCATGCAACAATATATCATCAGCTTAGACATTAACCAGCTAATTGGTGGGCTAAGAGTCCATTTGGACAATCTGCCGCAGCAAGTCAGTGACTTCATGACAGAGATTGATTTGGAGAACAAAGTGAATGATGTGAAAGAGAAACTGATTATTTTGACACAAGAGTATGCTGTGACACTGGAAGACTTGGAGGCCTCTGTGGAGAATCTTAAGGTGAACGTTGAAAAAACCCTGATTAATATTGCAACCAAAATCAGAGACCTGATTGCTACAGTCAGGGTCAGCATTGAGAGCGGAGACTTGTCAGACGCCATTTCAAATGTCCTCTCACAAATTGGAAATAAGCTGAAGGACTTTGATTACCATTTTAATATCAGAGAGACAATTGTCAGAGCCATTGATGCAATTGAGGATGTCATCAGACAGATTGATCTACAGAAGCTAGGAGACAGCAGTGTTGCCTGGTTGGGGGACATTGATGGTAGATTTAGAATCAAAGAAAAACTTCAAGATAAAATTAGTGAATTGAAACAGGTTATTGAGACCTTTGATGTCACAATGTTTTTCCAGGATCTGAGGGATTACACCCTCTCAATCAACTTTGACTTTGCTAAATATGTGGAGCAGCTAACTGCTCAGATTCCCACTGAGCAGATGGCCAGGGTCCTTGAATCTATAAAGGATGTAATTGTCAACTGGATTGAAGAATATGAAATTGCAGACAAAATCAATGCTGTGTATTCTTATATCAGAGGTCTGCTTCTCATGTATGAGTTTGACAAGAGAATTGAAGTGTTCATGGATCAGACTGTAGTACTCATCAAGGAATTCAGAATCCAAGAAACTGTGCAATCACTGGTTGATGCTTTGAGATCTATAGACTTTGAAGTCATGTATGACAAAGTTATGCAACTACTGGATGGGGCTGTAAATCAATTCAAATCAATTGACTTCAAGCAAAGTATTGATGAGCTAAATGAATACATTTCCTCAGTCATCAAGACCATAAAGGAATTTGATTACAATGTGTTTGTTGCTGATGCTAACCAGAAGATCAGTGAACTAACAAGTTATGTTAATAATCAGATTGAAGCATATGGAATTGCACCAAAAATAGAGGCCTCCAGACAATTTGTTAGAAAGATCCAGGCTTCTATCTTCAAATACTTGAAACAACTCAAAGAGACAAAAATTGCAGAAGTCGTGAAGATGATGAAGGATGTGATTGACACTACAGCCTTCAACGATATAAAGACGATTGTACAGCAAGCCCTTCAAGACATGAGAGATAGAGTCGATGGCATGAACATTAGAGATGAGATACTCATATATCTGCAAAGGGCAAGTGACTCCTACACCAACATGGTCGCCTACATTTCTGTTCAGTTCAACAAACTGATTGAGGAAATCCGCAAGTTGGCTGAGGACCAAGATATATTAAACCAGATCAGTCAGGCTGTGGACGGTGTTCTGGATGCACTGAAGACAGCAGAGGTTGAGATTCCCTCTTTTGTAGTGCCTCTCACTGACCTCGTCATTCCCACCATCCAAATCAACCTGAACAGGCTGCATGACATAAGCATTCCGGCTCAAATCTCAGTCCCTGAGTTCACCATCCTGAGTTCTTACACTGTCCCAGCCATGAACATAGATTTTGAGGAAATCAAAGAAAAGATAATTGCATTTATCGACCAAGTAAGAGAATATGAGGTTGCAATGCCTCCACCCGAGGCCATCTTTGGAGACTTGAGAGCACTTTACTTATCCGACCTCCCAGACTTGACCTTCCCAGAAATAACTATTTTAGAGATTAAGCTTCCAGCCATGAACCTCCCAAAGTTGAATCTGGAGAACTTTAAAATCACAATGCTTCCAATTCCGGAGTTCAAGTTCCCTCAGGTCCCCAGTGAAGTTCAAATTCCTGCTTTTGGCAAGCTCTATGGCGAGTTTAGAGTGAACTCCCCCCATTACACTCTTGTGACAGCAGCCACATTAGAGAACTCAACAACAATTAATTTGAATAGGGAGAAGAGAGATGCGCCAGAGACTTCCAAGTTCACAGCCATGCTTACTTCTCAGGCCAAATCAGCCTTTGAATTCCTTGACTACTCCTTGGATGCCACTGCTCTTCTAGAAGCTTCTCAGATGGAAACATTGGTGTTTACTGAGACTATGAAGGCCAACCACATGGCCTTCTCTGTAGAACACGAGGGATCACTGACTTTCAGCGCACCCTCTGCAGAAGTAACAGCAAAGACCACTGCTAAGGCCACTACTGAGATGTACACAGCTGATCTGGTGAACAACATTGCACTGTCCCTAAAGAGTGGAATTTCTGCATCAATAGACACTACCTACAACCACAACTTGAACATCCCAGCTGTTGAAACTTCAAGCCAAGCCACCATGACCCAGACTGCAGCAGCCAGTCTTGAATCTGGTATTATTTCTGTGACTGTTGGAACTGAAGGAAGTGGAAAGTGGTCCATTCAAGACTACTCAGATGAAGGCACACACAAAAACAATCTAGAGTTCAACATCAATGTTAGCACTGCCAAATTAACCTTTGTTGGAGAAACAGACAGCAAGGTCTTGAAAATGAAACAAACCATGAATGCTGAATCTGTCATTTTCAGCCACTTCACTGTTGATGCCAGGGCTGAAACAGAACTTCCTTTCGTCAAGAGCAGTGTTGTGGTTTTAAATGGAGATGCCCATGTGGGAGACCTGAAGATTGCACTGACAGCCTCCCACAAGGCAGAACTCATGGGAAGAATGAGTGGAACCATATCTAACACTTTGGAATTTTTGGTCCGTCCTTTTGAGATTGTCCTTGATTGCAAAAACGAAGGAAATTCAAAGGTTATCTTCCCATTGAAACTCACAGGAAAGTTTGATCTCCAAAATGAATTTGGTGTGATTCTTAACTCTGAAATGCAGCGCGCCTGCTGGGCTGGCTTAGCTCGATTCAATCAGTACAAGTACTATCATAATTTCACCATGGACAACAATCAGAAAGACATTGGAATCTATGCAGCAATGAACGGTGAAGCCAATGTTGACTTTTTGACCATTCCCCTTACCATCCCAGAGATGACAGTGCCTTATCTTAGAATGAAAACACCTCACATTCAAGAACTTTCTCTTTGGGAGCATGCTGGGCTCAAGGAACTACTGACCACCCCTAGGCAGTCATTTGAAATGAACCTAAAGCTTCAGTATCAGAAGAACACTGACATGCACACCATTGATTACGACCTACAACCCTTCTACAATGCAATTAGTAATTTAGACATTTTTAGGGCTCACTTTGAGTTAGGGAGAAACAAACTAGTAAACCTTCTGACAACCTCTTACAATGAAGCCAAGACACATTTTGACAAATATAAGATTGACACATCCAACCAACCTCCTATGTTCGTCACAGTCCCTGGATACAAAATCCCCATCCTGAATATTGAAGTCTCTAGCTTCAGAGCAGAGTTACCTGCATTTGGCTTTTTCATCCCTAAGGAGGTCAGTACACCAGGTTTTAAAGTTCCAACAATGGGTTTTTCTGTGCCATCTTATACCCTGGTGCTGCCATCTCTGGAGCTGCCAGTCCTACATATTCCTGAGACATTGAGTGAGCTGACCCTTCCCTCTTTCACACTACCTGCCATTCAGAACAACATCATGATCCCTGCCATGGGCAACATGACATACGATTTCTCTTTCAAGTCCACTGTGATTACCCTGACTGCTAATGCAGGCCTCTATAACCAGTCTGACATTGTTGCCCGATTTGGAGCTTCCTCAACTTCTGTGTTTGATATTCTAAAAGGTAAAATTGACGGGACTACCAGCCTGACAAGGTCAAGGGGTTTAAAACTTGCCACTGCTCTGTCCTGGAAGCACCAGAACATAGAAGGCAGTCACGACTGTACTGTTAGTCTCTCTAAAAGGAACATGGAAGCTTTTCTGGCAACTGTTGCAAGAGTCAACCTTCCCTTTGTGAGTATGGAATTGAGTCAGGAACTTCTTGGAAATACCAAGACCAAACCAAATGTAGCCTCCAAGATTAAACTAAAATACATGCTTAATATGCCACTGATTGAGGCTGTAGGCAAGGGGAACATTGATCATAACTTGGTGTTGGAGGGACTTACATCTTATGTCTCACTGGAGATCTCTAACAAAGGAAAAACTGACATAACAGTAAGAAGGATCGTTTATGATGGAGCTATAGACAACGAGGCTAACATTTACCTAAACGCAAATGGCTTGCGATCCACAGTGAAGACTGACCTAGGCTCCAACCTGGTTTACAATAAGGTTACCATCTTGAATCTGAACATCAATGACAACCTAGACCTTGAGGCATCTCTGAGGCGTGTGTATGCAACTTTGAATTACACCTGCAACAATATGGTTAACATTGTATGGGCAGGGTTTGATACAAATGGGAAGCACTCTGTTAAAGCAAATTTAGACTTTGTTCCTCTAACAACGCTGACAGCTAAGGTAGACATTGAGGCATCACAGCCATTCAATTACATGGATCTTCCCGGTGAAGCAGGAGTGGATCAGAAATTCGATCTTTCCATCACTGCAGATAAGCAGATATTCAGCTGGAGTGGCAGAGAGAAACTTGCCTCTGTTATACATTCCTGTGACTTACTTCTGTCAAATGATGAGGCTGAAGTGAAGATAGATATTGCTGAATCTGTGGAAGGATCTCTTGCTTTCCTGAAGTCTGTCAGGCTTCCTATCTACCAGAAGACTATTTGGGATGTGCTTAAGTTAGATCAGGTCTCCAGAATGGATGAAATGCAATTCCTCAATGTGTCTACTACTGTAGTTTACACAAAGAACAAAGAAGGACTAGTTTTCACTTTACCATCTAAATTATTTGAGAATAGGGTCACCTTCAATATACCAGAATTGACACTAGCAGTGCCTAGCTGGGTGAAAGAGATCCCAAAGGCTGTAAGGACGATTGACATGCGATTCCAAAATATTGATCTCCCAGATCAGGTCTCAGTGCCACCTGTCATCGATGTTCCAGCGTTCGATGTACCATTCACCACTCTACATGTGCCAGGCTTCTCAATTGATTTGAAGAATTTGGAGATCCCTACGATGATAAGCACCACTGGCTTTGACATCATGCTGCCTGGTCTGCCAAAGGTGGAAATTCCCAGTTTTGATATTGACACAGAGTATCTACAGAACAGAATGTCCTTCCTGTCAGTGAAACTGCAACAGTATGAAATCACCATCTCATCATTCACCCTCCCCAATGTCACCATTACCATTGGTGAGCACACCATTAATTTGGATGATATTGCAAGTCAGATTTCCAACTTTGAAATGCCAACCATTACCATCCCAGAACAGAAGATTGAAATCCCTGAAATCTCCCTAATCTTGCCTGCAAGTGTGTTTATCCCAGCCTTCGGTGCCATCTCCACCACTGTGAAGGTGTTATCCCCAATTTACAATGTGACATCAACTGCAAACCTGGAAAACAAGGAGTCCAACATTGTCACTTCACTGAAGTCCATCTGCACCTCCACTATGATCTTCCTGGAGTATGACCTCGATGGTAAGATTTGAACATTTTCTTTATTACAATTTTCTGTCCAATTGATTTGGATTACTTTCTCCAAGTACTTTTAGGTTGACATTTATTTTTGTATATTTGTCCCTGCAGCCACCGCCACTCTTCATTTTGAGAATGGAGCAGTCCGCATGAATGGGAAATGCAACTTGGTTCACAGTGACGTAAATGTCGACTGGCAGCATGTCTTCTCACAAAATCTGAGGTAAAATATTGTTATGACAGTAAGACTGATGATTTTGAAAATACAACTTCTACGAAATAATAAGATAACATATTTCTGATTTAAATTTGATCTATTTTCTTAGGATGAAACGGCAAGCCTCTCCTGATGCTATGTAAGTACCACAAGATAATTAGATCCAGACATCCTGTACATTTCTACCTTTCAGCCCAGGCTTTCAGCCCAGATTTTCCCCAACATACAAGTCATAATTGCATAAAAATCGAACCAAGTGTCCTTTATCTTTCAGTGTATCTCGTCATACTTTGAATGTGGATATCACCAGCCCAACCTTTGTTGATGTGAGCTTCCGCTATGCTTCCCGCAAGGATGGCATCACCACTTCCATGGCTTCCCCATCGGTTGGTTTCCTCGGATTCCTTCTTACGTGGAGGTCACCTTCACAGGTGTACGGAAAAGTGTTCAGCCGCTACCTGGTAAGACACACCTGAATTACTGGCACTTTTATATACATACTACACACCTCAACCTATACATGTTCATACTGAAAGCTTAGAGTTTTCAAGATGTTATTTTTTATGAACACAATACATTGCAATTTCTTTTTGCCTTAATTAGCATTTATACTGAAAGAATAATCCCCTCTTACTTGTTCCTTATCCATCCAGTCTACCCCTGATAAGGATACGGACATTGTGAGTGTCAAAGCTACTCTGAAGAACTCTGAGAAGTTGAGTTTCCAGGTTGCCTGGAACATGGATACCATGCATTACACCATCAAAGGGCTCAAAGAGCGGATGCCTGCCATCACAGATGCGCTGCTCAAGTTCATAAACAAGTATCACACAGCTCACTTTGGCTTCAGTGTAAACCGTGCCTCCATTAAGCTGAAGAACTCTGTCTCCAACATCATTGAGAGAGCCTATCATGAGGTCCCATTGGGTCTCGATACACTACAGAATTCTATGAGAGAGATGTTTAGGAATGCAGCTGACAGCATACCGTCTATCGACATCACTGAACTGAGCAACAGTGTTCTTACGTTCTTGCGTGAGACTAATTTCGCTCTGCCCGGATTAGAGGAGAGACTTTCTGGACAGGAGCTCTACGAGAAGGCCAGTAGCTCTGTGTCTGTGACCATTGACCGGGCTGCCCAAAGGTTCTCAAATCTCATGGAGACCATAACTGACATAATTGAAAGTTTAATTAAAGGTGTTCAGTTCACAATCCCTGGTAGAAATGTAGTCGTCAATGGAAACGAGTTTGTTGCCAACCTGAGGTCTGCCATGAGTGCCATCCAGGATGAGATGACCAAGGTAGCGAGACACTTGGAGGATGTGAATCTGGAGGAGCTGATCCAGGGAGTTCATGACCTCCTGGAGCTATGTTTCCAGAGGGCAGGAGAGTTCCTTGCCTCTCTGAAGACACAAGACCTGAAGGAAATCTTGCGTTCTCTTGAGCGTGACATGCACGTGGCAAGATCTGAAGCTGGTGAGTACAAAGATACTGCCAAAATAAAGATCCAGGAAATCTATAACGAGGTGACAGTGGAGCGTGTGAACAATGACCTCAAGAAGCTTGTCGATTTTTTCCAGTCTCACTTTTATGGGGGACTCAATGAATTTATCGACCTAATGGAGCAGGCATCGCAAAGCACGGCTCCATACATAAGAGTAACATCGAAAAAGATGGACGTTGATGTTCCGCTTCCCTTCTTCTGGAAGTCTTTCAGTGAGTGGCCAACACAAATCAAGCAGTGAGTGAGCGAGCAATGCTTATTACCACCACTTGAATAAGAACAGCTAATTTAATTGACTTTTCTATATGAAAAGAAAACACTATACTAAGCACAGGAGGTTGGTGGCACCTTTATTGGGGAGAACGGGCTCGTGGTAATGTCTGGAGCAGAATCAGTGGAATGGTATCAAATACATCAAACACATGGTTTCTGTATTTGATGCCATTCCATATGCTCCATTCCGACCATTATTATGAGCCGTTCTCCCATTCAGCAGCCTCCTGTGATACTAACATATACTTTATGTTTGAGCTGTGACTTTGCTATATGGAAAACCAACAAATATTATACTAATACATATATTATATTTGAGCTGTTATTATATATCACTGTGTTTAATTTTTTTAAAGAGCTAGTTTGGTTTTTAATGCCTGAACAATTAACAATTAATGTAGCATGTGGCTTCTTTTTGATGACCATGTTAATTGAGACAATAAAGGGCATTTTTACAGCACAACCCAAGGTATGGTCAACAATGCATTTAAATGGAGTTATTTCAAGTCTAAGAAATCTACACGTGCCGCTGGTGTAGTGGTATCATGCAATATTCCCATTCTTGCGACCTGTGTTCGATTCCCCGGGTTATGTATTTTGGGCTCCCGAGTGGCGCAGCGTTCTAAGGCACTGCATCTCAGTGCTAGAGGCGTCACTACAGCTTCGTCCAGGTTTGGCCGGGGTAGGCTGTCATTGTAAATAAGAATTTGTTCTTAACTGACTTGCCTAGTTAAATAAGGGTTAAATAAAAAAATACAATAAGTGAGACATCCCAACAAATTAAGGAAGATGGTTCACACACATAAAGTACAGACTCCAAGACTCTTCTTTTGTTGAAACTCAAGTTGAAATGGTGTGGCCTTTAGATGGCAGGGTAGTCCAACTCATTGGAATGCTTCTGGTTTTAGAATTCCAGCTGTCTACAACATAGGAAGCTAAAAACCTTTGTTTGCTACAGATGTAAGATCTTAATTTGATCACTCTTTTG
Organism: Coregonus lavaretus; assembly: GCF_964263955.1. Taxonomy (NCBI): domain Eukaryota; kingdom Metazoa; phylum Chordata; class Actinopteri; order Salmoniformes; family Salmonidae; genus Coregonus; species Coregonus lavaretus. Next base: position 26,992,601 of record NC_140014.1, on the reverse strand, counting down.
TTGCTGAAAAACTTCATGCACCGCAGGAAATGCAGATGAGCTTTGTGATTTACATAAATTCACTGAAAACCCGCACTAACACACGGCTATATTAACATTATTGCACTTTTCATGTAGTCTAATTTTGGCCAGCTAATAGCCTAACCACGGATCAAGCAACATTAGTCCCCTGTAGCTCAGTTGGTAGAGCATGGCGCATGCAACGCCAGGGTTGTGGGTTCGTTTCCCACGGGGGGCCAGTATGAGAATGTATGCACTCACTAACTGTAAGTTGCTCTGGATAAGAGCGTCTGCTAAATGACTAAAATGTAAATGTAAACATTCAAATCCTGTTGCTGCAGGATTATTTCACTGAGACAATACAGGTCAAATTAAGATCCTACATCTGTAGGTCCAATTTTTCACCCTGCCTCTTCTCACCCTCTTGCCCTCCCTTCTTTCTCACTCCCAATATCCTGTACAGCCTTTTGCTCTCTTTCATAATGTGTGCCACATTCCCCCTGCTTATTTCCCCTGGTTACCTGGTTGGACACTTACTGCCCCCACTGCTATTTCATATACTCTATCAAAGAGGGGACCATAACAAATGTTGCTAACCATGGTGGCTGTCATCTGTTTGGAATTCAGGGCTGTGATGGTCGCAAGAGCAAGCTGCTTTTCCCACAGTAGTCTATCAAAAAGTGTTGTGTTTGAGCTTTGCTCAAACATCAAATTATATGAACATCAAAAATATATAAAATATCAAAATGTAGAAATGTATTCTATCACTAAATAACTAACATTAGAATGAAAAAATATTAAAGATCATTGCTGGAACGTGGAAAGGATGTTGGCTTCATGTATTACTTCATTATGAGTAATCCCCTTCAGATTCAAGTGACTAAGTCACATGTCCATGTATGAGTTTCATGTTAATTTCAGAAAATGTAAAAAATAAAAAGTTCAGTTTGGCTTTATTTTTAGGCGAAAACATACGTCATATTTCTTAAAATATTCATAGCAGTCAACAAATGAGGGTGTGTTTTGGTGTTGGACGGTAGCAAATTAGTTTTTTTGTCATTTATTTCTATGAAGACATAGAAGTTATACAGTTGTAGACACAACTGCTCTCTCCACCTGACCCCAAAAATGAAAGACAAAAACAGAACACCCCCATCCTTACCATCCAATACCCCATTTCTTATTACATTGTCGTACCAACACATGATTACTTCTCTATCAGACATCGTGGAAGTGAATCATACTGTATGTCTGGAGGTGACCTGGGCATCTACTGGCCTGCCAAGAGGGTGCCACTATAGGCTGCAAGTAGCCAGACTTAACTGACAAGGTGGTATCTATAACACAAGCCATTGCCCAGATGTTAAAGTGACTTCAGTTCATTAATAAGATTTCCTATTTTTGAATACCCCTGAATTGGATTACTGCCAGCCATGAGTAATCTAATTTCTGTGAAGGAGTAACAAGGCTGTGAAAGAAAACAAAATGTCTGTGATTTACGAGGTGCGTATAAGGCAATAAAACATCCACTGTGACACCCCCACCCCTTTCCCATAATATTCCTCCTGCACATTGCCAGCTGTGTGTTGAAATGGACAGTGATAAAACTCATATGACTTATTGTAAATTCTTGCAATGTTTCATCTCTGACCTTCAAGATCAGATGCAGCCTTGCTCCTGAGAGACCTTGGCATTTGGGTGTCATCAGCACCTTGCATCGGGATCGTATTAGTCAAAAGGTCAGTTTCCTTTCCTTTAGGGCCTTGATGAAGACACACTGGCTACTTTAAAAAAAAACACCAAAGCCAGCCAGTAGCTTTCCTCTCGCACCTGCTGACACCCTTCGCTCCTTGAAATTAAGGCAAATAAACACAATATTCTGTCACTCTGAAATATTATGTCACGATACTCATGATAATTGTGTGCAAGCTTTTTAAATTCCATTATTGTTTGTATCATTACTGTAAACTAAAGTACCGCCTACCTAACTAAGAAGGATGCCCCCAAGAAACAGCCCAAGAACAAATCTGCAAATGGAAGAGAGGCCCCACTGGGCACACCACGTAGTTTCAGCGTGGACATTTGGGTAATATTTGGTTGAGATGTTGATCAATGACATTTCAACCTTTATTCACTCACTCAAAAAGACAGCCAGAAGTTTGTTAAATTCCCAATGTGTTACTACTATTCTTTCAATCATCTAACAGCACTTTCAAATTCCAATAAAAAAAGATTTCTGATTTTTGGTTTAGTTGTCATCAACATGTGTTATCACTGCGTTTTCAACCATTTAAAAGCACAACAAAGCCCTGAATCAGATCAAGTGTTAACAAGCAATAGCTGACACCCACATAGCTGGTGGCGGTGTCGGAGGTAGAGCTGTCAAATCAAAGTGGTTGCGCGTGTGATCATAGTCACGAAGCCACACCCGTCCCACTCATGTTAGAAGTTCAGAATGAGAAAGTGTAGGCTATATAGAAACAAGAACACTCAAATTTCAAATCATTAAACAAAATAATTAGGATTTCTATCAGCCTAATTGAGGTGTAGATTACATCTCACATTCCAGTGTTCCAACTTGTAAGCAAGGCTGATTTCTCTTAATGTGACTCCGTGCAGCCAATTGCAATGTCTGCTTTACGTATAATGCCGGGAGCCGCTTGTGGATTTGACAGCTCTAACGCAGGTCCATCTCAGACACCGCCAAAACAACCACTATGCGGGTGTCGGCTAGCGCGGATCTGATACAATCTAGCCCAAGGTTCAAATGGGAATACAATGTCAGATATTTTGTATTTATACAACAATTTAATGTCACTGTACTTTGTCTAATAGGACAACCTAAATGGCCTGAAATTACATTAAAAGTTCATAGTGCAAGTGATCAATGAATTTCGAGATTCTGCTCATATTATTATAGCAGTTGTGAAGATCTCCACAGACCTGTGACCTTTGCATGCTATCTTGAACATGCACACTTTCTATTATTACATAAGAAGACATTTATAGTTACAGTAACCTCAAAATGAGGCCATGGATGTGTTACTAATTTTAAGGTTGAATAAATGAAGAGTTAAAATTTTTTATTTTATCATTTAGCAGACACTCTTATCCAGAGCGACTTACAGGAGCAATTAGGGTTAAGTGCCTTGCTCAAGGGCACATCGACAGATATTTCACCTAGTCGGCTCGGGGATTAGAACCAGCGACCTGCCGCTATACATCCATTTTCTGAAATGTTGGTAAATTAGCTTTTATTGTTTAAAGAAATGATGAAAGAAATTGGTGTGTTTTATCACTATCTAATCATGGCATTTCAATGACAGACATATTTGTTTCAAATCTATCACTTGATTGTTTCATTTCATAGAGACAAATAATCATGTTTTTTTTGCAAAATGCTATAGATCCGCCTAGATAGGCCTAGTATCATTGATTGAAAGTATGGTTACATTTCATTTGCTCCGTTAAACCTACCCTTTAAATGACTTCAATAGCAACAGTGAATCTACTTAGTTATTAAGAAATCTCTCAATAATCCTTTTTATTTTTATTTTTTATTTTTTATCATTCTCACGATAGCACATTACTTTTGGCAAATCCAATGTATTTTTCACATAGATTCTACGTCACAATACTTTGACAAATTACATTGAAACAATGTTGATTCAACCAGTTTGTGCCCAGTGGGCCACCTCTGACAGCAGGAGAGGGACATCCCACAACCTGGGAGGAGGAGTGATTTTATTGCTACACACAAGGTGCTGATGTCCTCTCTCCTTCAGTCCTGGAGATTTAACAGCTCCCAGCTTGAGGCTCCTAAATAAGAAGGAGGTCAGGTCTGAGAACTTTTCAGCCACCCCATCACATCACAACACACCACATCATACCACATAACATCACACCACATTACACCACATCGCACCACACCACATCACATCACACCACATCACACCACATCACATCACATTCCACTGGAAACAGCAGCAGCAACATCACCACCCCTTTTGCCTCCCACAGGCTGCATGTAGCCCCACACTCCTCCTCCTCACCCCCTGCACCCTCCCATCCTGCTCTCCCTCCCTGCAGGTTTGGGAGCACATCCAATTCTATTACGCACAGGGCCAAGCCTAGCTCCTCTCTGAGTGAACTCTTCACAGCTGGACCCAAATGACTTGCAGGTGTCTCTGTAGGCTGCATATCACTGGCTCTCTACTCACGGCCAACGGGGGGCATCACCTTTGCTACATTAGGGATCACAGCTGGTGCAGCGTAACACTCGGCAGAAAATGTCTGACAGCAGCCCGCCAGCGTGAATCTGGGAAGTACCCATAGAGAGAGAGGAGAGAGAGAGAGGAGAGAGAGAGTGCAATAGAGAGAGCGCAAGGGCGGGAAGTGGGGGGATTGGTGTTGCGTGAATGCGAAGGCCAAACAGGAAATGTTGACCAACTTTTGAATGTGTTGCTGCCCCATCTGACAAGGCGCAGGTGCAACAGCGAGTAACACACTGTGATAGTGAGCAATTTTGCTGGACTATGGATGTGATGCACAGTAGTTGTAAGCGTGCTACGGTTCTTATATGTTTCTCAATCATTGCCCAGCTGCTGTTTTATGGACCTGGTCAGGCATATATCAGCCCCTACATAGTTAAAGCTCTGAAATGTGCCTAAGTGATTTAGGTGTAGCGTGTAGGCCAGACCCAACGGGTTGAGGAGAGTTTTATATCCTCTCCCCAGAGAGAGGCTCTCTCAGTCCTGCGTGTTAACGTGTTTCCTGAAATCAAAGCACACACAGGAGCACACACACACACACACAGAAGGCATGATAATCAACCAGCATAAAATATGCTAGAAGTATGTTTGTTTATACTCCAACTCAGAAGGTGGCGGTAATGCACCTAAACATTGTTTTGCACACTTGCATTAAACCTCAATGAGAAAGAAGAAGACAAAGAACGAGGCTGTGTTCCAGACCGCCTACATTGCAGTCGTGTTGCTCAGATGAGCAAAATGCTAAGCCATACGGATGGGATTCCTGCCATATTAAACACTTCTTACATGTTTACAGAGATCTAAAACAGATGTAAATGGTCTTAGATCCATACACATGCGGAAGTAGTGTTTTAATGATCTGATTATTATGGGCGCCAGGTAGCCTAGCGGGTAAAGCTTTGGGCCAGTAACAGAAAAGGTTGCTAGTTCGAATCGCTGAGCTGACAAGGTGAGAAATCAGTCAATATGCCCTTGAGCAAGGCACGTAATCCTAATTGCTCCAGGGGCCCTGGACAATAGAGCTCGCCAGCTTGTAGGCTAGTCCTAAAAAACAGAAATGGTTTGTTGGCCATTCCTATGGGGGAAATTAATAGGGAAAAAAGGGGGTTTGGGGATAAACGCTGGAAATAAGGTCTTATGTTAGCACAGGCTAAGGAGATCTTATGCATTTTGTTCAATGAGATAATATCAGTCAGTTAACATGAATTATGAAGCCTTTATGTGCTTGTTTTGATTAAATAAATACTTCAAAATTCACAAAAAGTGACGTTATCTGATTAACATTACCTCATAGAACAAAACATAATGTATAAGCTCTGTGTTTACCACAGACCTTATTTTCTGAGTTTATCCAAAAACCCTACAAAGAAAACATTAATTTCCCAAATGTTTCCCGAGGGTCAGTGTCTCAGGGGGTTGTGATATGCAAAAAACATATTTTCAATTGGACAAATGTAAGCACTCACCCAAATTATTATTATTATCTGCGCACCACTATGAAAATGTAAGCGGCCAGGAACGCCACCAAGACTATCAGACTGGACAAGCTGGAAGCCGGGTGAGTGGCAAAAGCCCTCGCGGGAGGAGGTCGACCGGAAGTTGGCGGAAGCAGAAGTGTCATTTGAAGTTGAAAGCACGTCGAGTACAGTTAGCGAGAAAGACGAGTGGACAACAATGAAGTCCAAGAATGGAACAAAAAGGGCTAAAATTATTGCGGAAAATGAGTCTGATGAATCGTTGCTTGTTGGAGTACGTTTTTTGGATAAGGATGTTTATTTGGGAAACCCTTTTAAAGTCACGAGGATGGTGAAGAAGGCTTTGGGAAAGGTGGATGCAGTCAAAGTAACCAGGTGTGGTATGGTGTTGATATCGTGTGTATCTAAAGGGCAAAAGGAGCGTGCATTGTGGCTCGCGGAATGCAACGCATGAAGTGAACAGCTTTGATTTTCGGAGCAGGGCACCGGTAAAAGGTGTTATCTATGGCGTCCCGTTGGACATTGATAATCAATATCTTAGGCAAAAAATTCCAGGAGTCGTTAATGGACGTCGCTTGACCATGGAGAATGGGGAAAAGGAGCAAAGTTTATTTTTATTATTGATGTTTGGTGAGTATTTACCACCCTATGTAAAGTTGGGATATATAAGATCGTTTGTGCAAAACCCGATGCAATGCAAGAAGTGTAAAAGGTTTGGCCATGTTTCAAGTGTTTGCAGATGGAAGGAATATGTTATTGAAGAGTCTGTGAATGTGAAATGTTGCAACTGTGGTGGGGATCATATTTCCGAATTCCCAGAGTGCCCTGTTAGGGTGAAAGTGGTTGAGGTGTCAAGGATCAGGGCTGTACAGCAAATCTCCTATGTGGAGGCGGTGAAGAGCGTTGAAGGGGCAAGAGGCCACAGTTTTGAATAAGATATGGCGGTTCATGCACCACAACCAGTTGCCAATGTTATACGTCAATCAAGTGATCTGGTGGATTTTGTAGCATTTATAGCCACGGTTATTAATTGTACTGCACAAGTGTCCAAGAATTCCAAGAAGCTGGACATCATTATATCTGCAGCCGATACGTTTTTGGGCCTCCAAGACTTAACGGCAGAAGCACTGCAAGGACTACTGTCGCCAGGAAATGTCCCGGCATAACAGGATCCTTCTGAGCCTGTGTAGGGACCTTATTAAAACAGAAAAGCATGCTGATTTAGTTTAATTAACATTTCGTTACTGATAGTTTGTATGGAATTGAACGTATTTATTTTTTACCCCGCATTTTTTCCTTTTTGGGTCCTTATTATCCACCTGTACAGTAGGTAGCGGAATGCACATATAATTGTTGCGAACGCCATTATACCAAAGACGAAGTAGAAGGAGCCGAAGCCGGAGCCGGAGCCGAAGCCGGAGCCGGAGCCAGAGCCAGAGCCGGAGCCGGAGCCGGAGCCAGAGCCGGAGCCGGAGCCGGAGCCAGAGCCGGAGCCGAAGCCAGAGCCGGGTGAGCACAAACCACTCGTGCCCCATCAGTGTCCATTGGCACTAGGGCAGCAGCATCATCAGCGTAGCAAAACATTTGGGTACAGTAGGCAAAATTTCGAGAAAGCATTTGGTAGGTAACGTCGCAGTGAAAATCTTAGGAGTAATAGCTAGCTAATTAGGTAGCTAGCTGGCTATGCTATTGCCAACAACATTAGCAACATAATTAGCTAAGCAGCTCACAGTCAGAATGTTCTATGCAATGAGATAGCTAGCAAGCTGCGACTTCAAACGTACATGTTGTCATGTCAACCAACCTAGAAACGATTCCCTAATCCCTGTAAATTTTATCCAAATTAATGAAATAACAAACATTTCATGCCTCTCTCTTTTGCTAGCCTTTGACATGGGAACCTCGGCAATGGAGGATAGAGATGAGGTCTTCACAGAGCACCTATACTGCTGTGGCGTTGTCACAGAGGTCCTCAAATCTGTCACCCCGTAACCTACACTCTGGCAATCCCCCTAAAGTGCTTTTTCTCATCATTCCAGGTGTCTCTTTAAAGCATTTTCTTAATTCATGGAAAATGCATTATGTTATTCCTGGTTAGATTATTGTGAGATGCCAAAAACTACTGGTAAATCGACTACAGCCAAGGTATGTGTATTTTGAGTGGGCTACCCTTTAGAGTAGAGTAGAGTCTCTATTATCCCCAGGGGCCATTTCATTTTGCAGCACGTAGTAAAAGCACATGACAATAAATATACGCCAAAACAATATATACAGCAATATGTACACAAGTTCACAACTATCAGTACTACTACAGCTTATTGAGAAAGCTGATAGCAGCTGGCATGAAGGAGAGTTTAGACCTATTCGTTTTTCACTTGGGGAGCCTGTATCTGCGTGGTGAGGGAAGCATCATAAATTCATCAAACAAACTCCTCCACCACTGAGCCACAGGGCTCACCTCAACATCCTGTCAAAGACTCACAATAACCGAGTCGTCTGCAAACTTAATGACATGTCTAGTCGTGATTACTCTGACAATCATTAGTGTACAGTATAAACAACAGAGGGGAAAGGACGCACCCTTGTGGTGAACCAGTGGAGGAGGATATTGTGTGGTATAGGGAACAATTGAATCTCACCATTTGAGTTATTTTGGTTAAAAAGTTAATCAACCAGCTGACTGTTAAAATGAAGATCAAAATTGGACAAAAGCCTCTCTGCTAAGATGTGGTTGTATACAATTAAAAGCGGAAGAGAAGTCAACAAATAGTAGTCTGGCATGGGTCTTACCGTACTTCCCTCAAGATGTTTAAGGACATAGTTAAGAAGAACGACAGTTGCATCCTCCATCCCTCTCCCAATCCTATAAGCAAACTGCAATGGGTCTAATCGATCCTGAACCTTGGCCATAATCTCACCCTTAACAATATGTTCAAAGGCTTTTTAAACTCCCATTTTTAAAAGTAGTATCGTTAATGCAACACATTTCATCGTATTCCTGACAAAGCAGTTTGCTGTAATTGACCCTTAGTGTCTCGTCATGTGATGTTGATATTAAACGTGTTAAGCCTTATTCACTATAGTCTCCTGTAGCTCAGTTGGTAGAGCATGGCGCTTGCAACGCCAGGGTTGTGGGTTTGTTTCCCACGGGGGGCCAGTATGAAAATGTATGCACTCACTAACTGTAAGTCGCTCTGGATAAGAGCGTCTGCTAAATGACTAAAATGTAAAATATCCTGTGACTGTGTTCTCACCACGTCCGGACCAAATAGTACACAAACATAATTTGGGTCTCGTGTGCCTCGATAATACTCTGCCTATGTCACCCCACTTCTTTGTGTTTAAATATGGAAACTTTGAGAAAGATGAGCCATAGAGTCAGGGGGAGAATCTCAGTCATGCCAGTGACCTTTGAAAGGTCGCAGTGACTGGAGCTCGTTCATTGCCCTCTGAATATCACTGAGCATGCGGCTCAATGGACCCATTATGGCTGACAGAGACACCACGAAGGCCCAGTTATTCTAGACCAGCTGCCCTTTTCTCCGTGATCAGAGCAATGATCTTTGTGTCCAACCTTATGTACAACCGGTTTCATACTCTAAAGCACTCACAGGTGCATCTGTATTCTCTGTAGGTGTGTGTTTTGATTGACGAATGGAAACCATGACGACTTGAATAGAGGTTGACCTCCTCCAATTAAACATGTTTTTTTGACTGTTTTGATAGAGCACAGGTGCCACAGCCAATCATTCTAAAATCTCAAAGTGTGTAGCCTACTACAATCATAGACATTCAGTATTCCTTGGTGGAAAAATGGGTTAGTGAAAAGTTTGTGTGTGTGTGATGGTGTTGTGTGTGTGTGTGTGATGGTGTTGTGTGTGTGTGATGGTGTTGTGTGTGTGTGTGATGGTGTTGTGTGTTCTGTGTGATGGTGTTGTATGTGTGTGTGATGGTGGTGTGTGTGTGATGGTGTTGTGTGTATATGTGTGTGTGATAGTGTTGTGTGTGATGTGTTCTGTGTTCTGTGTGATGGTGGTGTTGTGTGTGCTGGTGTGTGTGTGTGTGTGTGATGGTGTGTGTGTGATGGTGTTGTGTGTGGTTGATGGTGTTGTGCGTGATGTGTTCTGTGTGATGGTGGTGTGTGTGTGATGGTGTTGTGTGTGTGATGGTGTTGTGTGTGTGATGGTGTTGTGCAAGATGTGTTCTGTGTGATGGTGATGTGTGTGTGATAGTGTTGTGTGTGTGTGATGGTGTTGTGTGTGCGCCTGTGACATCTTAATTTCCTCCTGAGGATCAGTAAAGTTCAATTCAACAGATGAAAAAGTAACCAGGAGCAACTCGCTTTAGCCTCAAGGGTAAATGGATAGGATAGTCTACTTGATACATAGGCCACTCTCTATCGATACATCCCTCCACCCTCCCTCCAGGCCACCCTCTATCGATACATCCCTCCACCCTCCCTCCAGGCCACCCGCTATCGATACATCCCTCCACCCTCCCTCCAGGCCACCCTCTATCGATACATCCCTCCACCCTCCCTCCAGGCCACCCTCTATCGATACATCCCTCCACCCTCCCTCCAGGCCACCCGCTATCGATACATCCCTCCACCCTCCCTCCATGCCACCCTCTATCGATACATCCCTCCACCCTCCCTCCAGGCCACCCTCTATCGATACATCCCTCCACCCTCCCTCCAGGCCACCCTCTATCGATATATCCCTCCATCCTCCCTCCAGGCCACCCACTATCGATACATCCCTCCACCCTCCCTCCATGCCACCCTCTATCGATACATCCCTCCACCCTCCCTCCAGGCCACCCTCTATCGATACATCTCTCCACCCTCCCTCCAGGCCACCCTCTATCGATACATCCCTCCACCCTCCCTCCAGGCCACCCTCTATCGATACATCCCTCCACCCTCCCTCCAGGCCACCCTCAATCGATACATCCCTCCACCCTCCCACCAGGCCACCCTCTATCGATACATCCCTCCACCCTCCCACCAGGCCACCCTTTATCGATACATCCCTCCACCCTCCCTCCAGGCCACACTCTATTCTCAACAGATGGAGGAGAGGTAAAAAGGTCAGGAAGACCAAGGGAAGGAATAGCAATAAAATGTTACCTCCAGGTTACATTCCAAAATCATTCCACCAAATATTTCAGCAATGCATGAAAAAAGCAAAACCAATAACTTGGGCTGACATTCCAGTCTTAGCCCTCAATCCACCTGCTGCAATGCTATTAGCAGTACCAGGCATGTCACCATTAGATACATGTCAGAATTGAGCCCCAATAATACCTCTGTGATTAAAGTGAGTTAAAATACATATTTTAAGGTGTGGTGACTGCAGTGCGTAAAATGTACCACTGCTCATTGATAATTTCAACCACTTGATTTTCGCAGAATAGGCCTAAAAGGCAAATGTGTTTTGGGAAGTCTAACTCAATCTTTGGAAGTGCAGTGGAAGCTCTAAGTGGGCTGCAGGTGCGGGACTACGTCAGTGCTGCGGTACTTCAGGCACCCAGCTGAGAGGTCAAAGATGCTAGGGAGGGAGGTCTCCACAGTGTTCAGCTCAGCAGACCCACATTTATAGACACTAGATAAGCACCCTTTCTAGTGGAGGAAAACAGGGAGGGTTGTTTGACTTTCTTGAATGAATCAAGTCTGGAGGGATTCAGGAGTTGTCCTCTTCCAAAAATGAGACATTTGGTCACGAGACATCTGTATTTAAATAATTAACAGATATCCAATGTGCTGTTGTGCTTCTTTTAGCTAAGAAATGAGTCAGTCTCTCATTAAGGCACTTATGTCACTACATTAATAGTGCATCATCATCATGTGTCACTCTCTTATTGCCAGTGTCTGCTCTGTGCCTCCAGAAGCACTTTTTGTTAACTGCTGTTGCCAATACTAAGGTGATTTATTTTATTTATTTAACCTTTATTTAAACAGGGAGTCACATTGAGATAAAATATCTATTTTACAAGAGAGCCCTGTATACATTACAATAAAAACAGAATAATAAAACAACATACACATATATATGTATAAAACAATATAATTCAGCATACAATAAACCAAAATAAACATATTTAATAAATCACATTCAACTACGTAGAGCTCCTCAATCAATAATTTTAACTGCCTGAGTGGCACCAGCACATCTAACTGCAGTGAACTCTGCAGATTGTTCCACAAATTAGGGGCAAAAAAACTAAACGCAGATTTTCCCAAATGTGTGGAGACTGAAGGGATCTCGAGTGTTATCCATTCCTGAGAATGGTTTTGGTAACTTATGATTCTTAACTTAATTAATGAAGTTACATATGGAGGGAGTTTCTGTAAGATTGTTTTGTAAATAAATAAAAGAGAATGCAGCTCTCTTCTTACAGAGAGCTGTAATAAAATTATTGCGTAGTGGTAGACTGCGTCCAAGGGTTTCAGAGGTTGCCGCATGCATGTAAAAAATATCACCAAAATCCAATACAGAGAGAAGCGTTGTTTGGACAATCTTTCTCCTATTTTCAATACTGAGGCATGATTTATTTCGATATAAAAAAAGCATCTTATCTTCTTAGTCAGATTTTCTATATGCGTTACGAAAGACAACTTCTCATCAATCCAGACACCCAGGTACTAATATTGAGAAACAAGCTCAATTTGGGCTCCATTTGTAGCGCAAATATGCAGGTCCTCAGGGTCAACATTTCTTGACCTAGAGAACAGCATGAGCTTGGTTTTACTTGTATTTAACACTAATTTAAGATCTGTAAGTGATTTCTGAATTGAATCAAAGTCATGCTAAAGTTTTGACTCCACACCCACCCTGCCCGGTCATCTAGATGTGTGAAGGTTAGTGTATTTTCTGTAGGGAAGCTAATGATCCATCATTTATGACATTCCTGGGAGTGTGCAAACTTTAAATGGTGTATTACTATAGCATTTTTGTATGTTCTCTATAGTTACAGTGAGGGAAAAAAGTATTTGATCCCCTGCTGATGTTGTACGTTTTCCCACTGACAAAGACATGATCAGTCTATAATTTTAATGGTAGGTTTATTTGAACAGTGAGAGACAGAATAACAACAAAAAAATCCAGAAAAACACATGTCAAAAATGTTATAAATTGATTTGCATTTTAATGAGGGAAATAAGTATTTGACCCCTCTGCAAAACATGACTTAGTACTTGGTGGCAAAACCCTTGTTGGCAATCACAGAGGTCAGACGTTTCTTGTAGTTGGCCACCAGGTTTGCACACATCTCAGGAGGGATTTTGTCCCACTCCTCTTTGCAGATCTTCTCCAAGTCATTAAGGTTTCGAGGCTAACGTTTGGCAACTCGAACCTTCAGCTCCCTCCACAGATTTTCTATGGGATTAAGGTCTGGAGACTGGCTAGGCCACTCCAGGACCTTAATGTGCTTCTTCTTGAGCCACTCCTTTGTTGCCTTGGCCGTGTGTTTTGGGTCATTGTCATGCTGGAATACCCATCCACGACCCAATTTCAATGCCCTGGCTGAGGGAAGGAGGTTCTCACCCAAGTTTTGACGGTACATGGCCCCGTCCATCGTCCCTTTGATGCTGTGAAGTTGTCCTGTCCCCTTAGCAGAAAAACACCCCCAAAGCATAATGTTTCCACCTCCATGTTTGACGGTGGGGATGGTGTTCTTGGGGTCATAGGCAGCATTCCTCCTCCTCCAAACATGGCGAGTTGAGTTGATGCCAAAGAGCTCGATTTTGGTCTCATCTGACCACAACACTTTCACCCAGTTCTCCTCTGAATCATTCAGATGTTCATTTGCAAACTTCAGATGGCCCTGTATATGTGCTTTCTTGAGCAGGGGGACCTTGCGGGCGCTGCAGGTTTTCAGTCCTTCACGGCGTAGTGTGTTACCAATTGTTTTCTTGGTGACTATGGTCCCAGCTGCCTTGAGATCATTGACAAGATCCTCCCGTGTAGTTCTCGGCTGATTCCTCATCGTTCTCATGATCATTGCAACTCCACGAGGTGAGATCTTGCATGGAGCCCCAGGCCTAGTGAGATTGACAGTTATTTTGTTTCTTCCATTTGTGAATAATCGCACCAATTGTTGTCACCTTCTCACCAAGCTGCTTGGCGATGGTCTTGTAGCCCATTCCAGCCTTGTGTAGGTCTACAATCTTGTCCCTGACATCCTTGGAGAGCTCTTTGGTCTTGGCCATGGTGGAGAGTTTGGAATCTGATTGATTGATTGCTTCTGTGGACAGGTGTCTTTTATACAGGTAACAAACTGAGATTAGGTGCACTCCCTTTAAGAGTGTGCTTCTAATCTCAGCTCGTTACTGGTATAAAAGACACCTGGGAGCCAGAAATCTCTCTGATTGAGCGGGGGTCAAATACTTATTTCCCTCATTAAAATGTATATCAATTTATAACATTTTTGACATTTTTTGTTTTGTTATTCTGTCTCTCACTGTTCAAATAAACCTACCATTAAAATTATAGACTGATAATTTTTTTGTCAGTGGGCAAACGTACAAAATCAGCAGGGGATCAAATACTTTTTTCCCTCACTGTATGTACTTGAAAACCAATTCGGCACATTTGGGAAAACTCATGGCAGACTTGATACAAAATATTGTGTAGTGATGTAATTCTTCACTGGATCAGTCTGAAACTTTGCAAACACACTGGCTCCATCTAGTGGACAAAATCTAAATTACATACATAATCCTACATCACTGTCTGGCCTTTCTCTTGCATTTCAAAGATGATGCAACAAAAAAACATAGAAAACGCATGTTTTTTTGTTTGTATTATCTTTTACCAGATCTAATGTGTTATATTCTCCTACATTAATTTCACATTTCCACAAACTCCTAAGTGTTTCCTTTCAAATGATATCAAGAATATGTATATCCTTGCTTCAGGTCCTGAGCTACAGGCAGTTAGATTTGGGTATGTCATTTTAGGCGAAAATTGAAAAAAAAGGGTCCGATCCTTAAGAGGTTAACCTGTCTCCTCCCCTTCATCTACACTGATTGAAGTGGATTTAACAAGTGACATCAATAAGGGATCGTGGCTTTCACTTGGATTCATCTGGTCAGTCAATGTCATGGAAAGAGCAGGTGTTCTTAATGTTTTATATACTCAGTGTATAATGAATATCTTCTCATTGATGTCTTACTAACTTTAATCTCTTACAAACATATTCCATAATCAAGAAGCCTTCTGGTTTTTCTTTCATTCTATAGGCTGTCTGCTCCATTCCTCCTATAGAGGGAGTGGTGTTACTGTCACACAGTTCTAGTTGGGGAAGGGAAACAAATGAAAGTGTGGATTCAAACCTGACAGCTCTCTACCCATTGTCTGCAGTTTGAACTGATGTAGGACCTCCCTTGCTATTTGATACTTGATACCAGTGACTCGGTTAATAAAAAAGTGGTCAGATGACGCAGATGCTAAGCTACAGGACTGTTTTGCTAGCACAGACTGGAACATGTTCCGGGATTCTTCAGACAGCATTGAGCAGTACACCACATCAGTCACTGGCTTCATCAATAAGTGCATCGATGATGTCGTCCCCACAGTGACCGTACGTACATACCCCAACCAGAAGCCATGGATTACAGGAAACATCCGCACTGAGCTAAAGGGTAGAGCTGCCGCTTTCAAGGAACGGGACTCTAACCCGGACGCTTATAAGAAATCCCGCTATGCCCTCCGACGAACCATCAAACAGGCAAAGAGTCAATACAGGACTAAGATTGAATCGTACTACACTGGCTCTGACGCTCGTCGGATGTGGCAGGGCTTGAAAACTATTACAGACTACAAAGGGAAGCACAGCCGCGAGCTGCCCAGTGACACAAGCCTACCAGATGAGCTAAACCACTTCTATGCTCGCTTCGAGGCAAGCAACACTGAAGCATGCATGAGAGCACCAGCTGTTCCGGATGACTATGTGATCACGCTCTCCGTAGCCGATGTGAGTAAGACTTTTAAGCAGGTCAACATTCAAAAGGCCGCAGGGCCAGACGGATTACCAGGACGTGTACTCCGAGCATGTGCTGACCAACTGGCAAGTGTCTTCACTGACATTTTCAACATGTCCCTGACTGAGTCTGTAATACCAACATGTTTCAAGCAGACCACCATAGTCCCCGTGCCCAAGGACTCTAAGATAACCTGCCTAAATAACTACCGACCCGTAGCACTGACGTCTGTAGCCATGAAGTGCTTTGAAAGGCTGGTCATGGCTCACATCAACAGCATTATCCCAGAAACCCTAGACCCACTCCAATTTGCATACCGCCCCAACAGATCCACAGATGATGCAATCTCTATTGCACTCCACACTGCCCTTTCCCACCTAGACAAGAGGAACACCTATGTGAGAATGCTATTCATTGACTACAGCTCAGCATTCAACACCATAGTGCCCTCTAAGCTCATCACTAAGCTAAGGATCCTGGGACTAAACACCTCCCTCTGCAACTGGATCCTGGACTTCCTGACGAGCCGCCCCCAGGTGGTAAGGGTAGGTAACAACACATCTGCCACACTGATCCTCAACACGGGGGCCCCTCAGGGGTGCGTGCTCAGTCCCCTCCTGTACTCTCTGTTCACCCATGACTGCATGGCCAGGCACGACTCCAACACCATCATTAAGTTTGCCGACGACACAACAGTGGTAGGCCTGATCACCGACAACGATGAGACAGCCTATAGGGAGGAGGTCAGAGACCTGGCCGTGTGGTGCCAGGACAACAACCTCTCCCTCAACGTGACCAAGACAAAGGAGATGTTTGTGGACTACAGGAAAAAAAAGAGGACTGAGCACGCCCCCATTCTCATCGACGGGGCTGTAGTGGAACAGGTTGAGAGCTTCAAGTTCCTTGGTGTCCACATCACCAACGAACTATCATGGTCCAAACACACCAAGATAGTCGTGAAGAGGGCACAACAAAGCCTATTCCCCCTCAGGAGACTGAAAAGATTTGGCATGGGTCCTCAGATCCTCAAAAAATTCTACAGCTGCACCATCGAGAGCATCCTGACTGGTTGCATCACCGCCTGGTATGGCAACTGCTTGGCCTCCGACCGCAAGGCACTACAGAGGGTAGTGCATACGGCCCAGTACATCACTGGGGCCAAGCTTCCTGCCATCCAGGACCTCTATACCAGGCGGTGTCAGAGGAAGGCCCTCAAAATTGTCAAAGACTCCAGCCACCCTAGTCATAGACTGTTCTCCCTGCTACCGCACGGCAAGCGGTACCGGAGTGCCAAGTCTAGGTCCAAAATACTTCTCAACAGCTTCTACCCCCAAGCCATAAGACTCCTGAACAGCTAATCATGGCTACCCGGACTATTTGCACTGCCCCCCCACCCCATCCTATTTACGCTGCTGCTACTCTGTTAATTATTTATGCATAGTCACTTTAACTCTACCCACATGCACATATTACCTCAACTACCTCAACTAGCCGGTGCCCCCGCACATTGACTCTGCACCGGTACCCCCCTGTATATATACCTACTGTTATTTTATTTTACTTCTGCTCTTTTTTTTCCCAACACTTTTTTTGTTGTTGTTTTATTTTTACTTTTTTTGTTAAAAATAAATGCACTGTTGGTTAAGGGCTGTAAGTAAGCATTTCACTGTAATGTCTGCACCTGTTGTATTCGGCGCATGTGACCAATAAAATTTGATTTGATTTGATACTTTGACCCACAGATCTCTTTAAAGACTTATAATGTAAACACCTTCTTCCTTAGGCTGAATGAAATACCATTATAGCCTCATACGTTGTCTGGATCAAACCTGTAGACTTAAGTAGCATGTAGTTCACTCTGACTTGTTAAATAAACAAATATTATTAATATATAGTAAGACATTACATTACTACAGTAACTGCTCACCCTTTCAAGTTTTTCTCTCCCACTTATTTTATCAAGAGTTAGAATGATGTATTTAAACTCAATACTTTTTAAGTATCTGATTTAAGAGTGTTTTTAACACTAGCTTTAACAAAATAAATGGATAGGTTAACGTCAGTAAATAAGCTCAAATCCAGCCACCCAGCCTTGTGAGAACCCCAAGAGAGCAGGGTGTGAGAGGAGATTGAGTGATGAAGAGATAGTGAGTGATGAAGACCAAGTCCAGACTTCTTGCCAGCAATGTGCAGTGTCCTCACAGACTGTAGTCTGTAATATTTATTACATCAGTAACATTTTTGGCACAAGTTACTGAAATCAAAAATGGTTTTACATTTCCCTATTTCTTGAGGTGCACATGGATTCAGTGTCTTTATGAAGTTGTCATTCTAGTTAAGATTAGTTGTGACTTGTTTGAGGGCTAGCCTACATCTGGTGTGGCCTTTGCTGTTGCCGTAGACAGTGTAACTTCCAGTCGCTGTCTCATTGAAAACAATGTCATCTCTCTCCATTATCATAGTCATCTCTTTCCATCAGCAGTCATCTCTCTCTATCAGCTCAATCCTAACCCATTGTTAATTCAGGTTTCTTCCTACAGTATGTGCTCTCACTCTCTTTCAGCCCACATAACTAACATTTAGGCTTTTTTGCATGTCCTAATGTCATTTGTTTTTTGATTTATCTTTTTTTCTCTTCATTTCGGTTTTTGTCCACTTTATTTACCGGATAAAAGGGGACCTGTGCAATCACCTTCATGACCTCGCTTGAGTGAGCAGTACACTCCTCGCAAAATAGTACCCACGTAACCCGCCCCTCAATTGGCCGTGAACACCAGATTCAGTAGATGTATCCTCCAGCGAATCACATTCCAAACTCCTCTTTGCTGATAGAGACATATGTTGGGGACAAAACTCATAGAAATACTAAAGCTTATGTTCATGAAGGCCAAGTATCCGGTGAAAGTTAATCTGTTCACATCCTAATAATGTGTTCAGTTTTGGGTACCGGTCTACTCCTTACAAAAGGGTGGTCTGAGGAGTGATCCCAGACTGCTATAGTATCAAGCGGTTTTCTTTTCTACACTTGCCTCGAGTTCAAACCGAATCAAGCTGTGTGACAGTGGGATTGGGGTGGGGGCTTTATTACATCTTCTCCTGGGAGTGCAAGCCACAAGTGAGAGAGTGGGGGCGTCTTTATTGTTGTGCCTGTCATTTCCAATGGCACGTCTCTGGTATGAGCCGGGTTTCTGAAAGCCCGCTTCTTGAGCATGTCTGGGGCCATCTGGGAGAGATTTGAAAACCTGGCGTGAATAAAAACATACAAATGTATTTAATCAGTAGGCTAGGAGGGGATGTGGACAGAGTCTAGAAAAGGGTGCTTCACTTAAGGACAGCCCATCCCCTGCACACTCCCCACTGTCTGGGAGAAAGAGGGAGTTTACTGTTTACTCAGCTTGTGGAGAGCAGGAGAGAGTCGACACAATGTTCAGTTGCGGCACTTGCGGGAGTCTAGCAGATATTGAGAAAGGCAGCGGTTGCCATTCGATGAGAGAAAAGAGGAGGCCTTATCTGTCATGGTTGGTTACAAAAAGGTCAAAACAAAGTGACCAGGAAGCTCTCCTAGATAGTGAAATGGACATGGTGTCCATTCTAACGGATCTACTGCAGTGGAGGCATGCACTTCATGAGATTCAAAATAGTTTTTTTTTCACTGATCTACACAACCTCGGCCTACTACTGTCAATTAAATAAAAAGACTGGAAAGTTTCCACCTCACTGAACTATCACTAGGGGGAATTTTCCTCATAATAACTTGTACCTCAATAAATATCTGTACTCTTCTAACTCTTTATTTGTCTCCCATATTTATTTTATACACACTCTGCTCAGCAGAGAAGCTTGCTTGCTCTCACATAAAGAGTTGTGCAACCTCTTCAGCTGCGCTCAGTTCTTAATTAATGACTCAGGATATGTGAATGAAAATATGAAAACACTAGCGAGAACTGCAGCAAGTGTTCTGGACTCGGGCACACAGTAGTGAGAGTTCAATCTCAGACTGCAGGTTTCATGCCATATCCCTCCCCCTCAAACAACTGTTTATCCTTATTTCCCACAAAAGCCTCATCTAGTTCCATATACTTTATGGTTGCCGTCACCCACCCTAGAAAAATAGAGTTGAACTCATAGTAAATGTTCTTGATTGTTTCAAGATCACATCAACTTTCACAAGGAGTCCAAGCCCTTCTGCCAGGCAAAATAAGACAAGTTAATTATTTTTCGGATATTAACTATGTGTGATTGTTACTTATTAGCTTGTTAGCTTGATGGGGCATGTGGTTAGTTGCTTTCACAATTCAAGAACTGTGGGTTCAACTCCAAGACTGTAGAGTTCCTAAATACAAAACATCTAGATTCCATGTCTTGCAATGGGTTTACTTCATCCTGAGGACATACAGATGTAGGATCTTAATTTGGCCTGTATTGTGGCAGCAAAAGAATCCTGCAGAAACAGGATTTGAATGTTTAGTCCATAATGTTGCTTGATCGGTGGTTAGGCAATTAGCTGGTCAAAATTAGGCTGCATGAAAGTGGAATAGTGTTAATATAACCGTGTGTTAGTGCGGGTTTTCTGTGAATTTATGTAAATCCCAAAGCTCATCTGCATTTCCTGCGGCACAGCAAAATTCTCAGCAACAAAAGAGTGATCAAATTAAGATCCTACATCTGTACTAAGCGATCCATTTATAGTATGCTGTCTGCGATTTGCCAGATATTTATTATGTGTTTTATACAGTGCATTCGGAAAAGTCTTAAGACCCCTTGACTTTTTCCAAATTTTGTTACGTTACAGCCTTTAAATTATTTTTTCCCCTCACCAATCTCCACACAATACCCCATAAAGTGAAAACAGGTTTTTATACATTTTTGCAAAAACAGAAATACCTTACTTACATAAGTATTCAGACCCTTTGCTATGATACTCGAAATTGAGCTCAGGTGCATCCTGTTTCCATTGATCATCCTTGAGATGTTTCTACAACTTGATTGGAGTCCACCTGTGGTAAATTCAATTGATTGGACATGATTTGGAAAGGCACACACCTGTCTATATAAAGTCTCACAGTTGACAGTGCATGTCAGAGCAAAAACCAAGCCATGAGGTCGAAGGAATTGTCCGAAGAGCTCCGAGACAGGATTGTGTCGAGGCACAGATCTGGGGAATGGTACCAAAACAATTCTGCAGCATTGAAGGTCCCCAAGAACACAGTGGCCTCCATCATTCTTAAATGGAAGAAGTTTGGAACCACCAAGACTCTTCCTAGAGCTGGCCGCCTGGCCAAACTGAGCAATCGGGGGAGAAGGGCCTTGGTCAGGGAGGTGACCAAGAACCTGATGGTCATTCTGACAGAGCTCCAGATTTATTCTGTGGAGATGGGAGAACCTTCCAGAAGGACAACCATCTCTACAGCACTCCACCAATCAGGCCTTTATGGTAGAGTGGCCAGATGGAAGCCACTCCTCCTCACCATCCCTATGATGAAGCATGGTGGTGGCAGCATCATGCTGTGGAGATGTTTTTCAGCGGCAGGGACTGGGAGACTAGTCAGGATCGAGGGAAAGATGAACGGAGCAAAGTACAGAGTGATCCTTGATGAAAACCTGCTCCAGAGTGCTCAGGACCTCAGACTGGGGCGAAGGTTCACCTTCCAACAGGACAACGACCCTAAGCACACAGCCAAGACTACGCAGGAGTGGCTTCGGGACAAGTCTCTGAATGTCCTTGAGTGGCCCAGCCAGAGCCCGGACTTGAACCCGATCGAACATCTCTAGAGAGACCTGAAAATAGCTGATCAGCGATGCTCCCCATCCAACCTGACAAAGGATCTGCAGAGAAGAATGGGAGAAACTCCACCAAATACAGGTGTGCCAAGCTTGTAGCATCACACCCAAGAAGACTCGAGGCTGTAATCGCTGCCAAAGGTGCTTCAACAAAGTACTAAGTAAAGGGTCTGAATTTGTATGTAAATATCATATTTCCGTTGTTTATATATTTTTTTTGCAACAAATCATAAAAAACAGTTTTTGCTTTGTTGTTATGGGGTATTGTGTGTAGATTGATGAGGGGAAATAATCAATTTTAGAATAAGACTGTAACATAACAAAATGTGGAAAAAGTCAAGGGGTCTGAATACTTTCCGAATGCTCTGTATGTACCCAATATGCAAAAAACGATTGGATGTATTTTTGGGATAATGGATTAAAATGAATAATAGAAGCAGTGAGTACACTCCTTTACCGCATTTTTCGCACCAAGAAATGTTCCAACACTCTATTTTTAACAGTGGCATATGAACTATCCAACCAATAAACCAAGGCCATTTTAACCAACGTGGTCACGTATAATCGCCCAGGTGAATTTTATAAACTTTAAAATGTCCACTATTAACCAAAGTGTTAGATGGCTTTAGCTAATCGTTCCACGTGCTTTAGCCTAAATGTGGCATGTTGTTGGGCGATGATTGGCTATGTGTTGTTGTAACACTCCACGGCCTAATGGAAAGAGGGAGCTATATGTACCTCCACAGATTGCAGCTCTCTCTCTCAGCACCCTCTCACTGGGGCAGTTATACATGGAAAGGGCATCGGCTCATGTCAAAACAGAGAGAATTACCAACCCCATGGCCTGAAATTACACATGCAGGCAAAAGTTATCCATCATTTCCAGCTGGCCTGGATGCCAGGCTATGGCTACATCATTGCAAGCATGTCAATAAAACCTTGTGTCCCTGTAATGCAGTCATGTACTTACAGTAACATAGTGTACACCCTGATATTCATCCACATGTACAGTGGGGGAAAAAAGTATTTAGTCAGCCACCAATTGTGCAAGTTCTCCCACTTAAAAAGATGAGAGAGGCCTGTAATTTTCATCATAGGTACACGTCAACTATGACAGACAAAATGAGATTTTTTTTCTCCAGAAAATCACATTGTAGGATTTTTTATGAATTTATTTGCAAATTATGGTGGAAAATAAGTATTTGGTCAATAACAAAAGTTTCTCAATACTTTATTATATACCCTTTGTTGGCAATGACACAGGTCAAACGTTTTCTGTAAGTCTTCACAAGGTTTTCACACACTGTTGCTGGTATTTTGGCCCATTCCTCCATGCAGATCTCCTCTAGAGCAGTGATGTTTTGGGGCTGTCGCTGGGCAACACGGACTTTCAACTCCCTCCAAAGATTTTCTATGGGGTTGAGATCTGGAGACTGGCTAGGCCACTCCAGGACCTTGAAATGCTTCTTACGAAGCCACTCCTTCGTTGCCCGGGCGGTGTGTTTGGGATCATTGTCATGCTGAAAGACCCAGCCACGTTTCATCTTCAATGCCCTTGCTGATGGAAGGAGGTTTTCACTCAAAATCTCACGATACATGGCCCCATTCATTCTTTCCTTTACACGGATCAGTCGTCCTGGTCCCTTTGCAGAAAAACAGCCCCAAAGCATGATGTTTCCACCCCCATGCTTCACAGTAGGTATGGTGTTCTTTGGATGCAACTCAGCATTCTTTGTCCTCCAAACACGACAAGTTGAGTTTTTACCAAAAAGTTATATTTTGGTTTCATCTGACCATATGACATTCTCCCAATCCTCTTCTGGATCATCCAAATGCACTCTAGCAAACTTCAGACGGGCCTGGACATGTACTGGCTTAAGCAGGGGGACACGTCTGGCACTGCAGGATTTGAGTCCCTGGCGGCATAGTGTGTTACTGATGGTAGGCTTTGTTACTTTGGTCCCAGCTCTCTGCAGGTCATTCACTAGGTCCCCCCGTGTGGTTCTGGGATTTTTGCTCACCGTTCTTGTGATCATTTTGACCCCACGGGTTGAGATCTTGCGTGGAGCCCCAGATCGAGGGAGATTATCAGTGGTCTTGTATGTCTTCCATTTCCTAATAATTGCTCCCACAGTTGATTTCTTCAAACCAAGCTGCTTACCTATTGCAGATTCAGTCTTCCCAGCCTGGTGCAGGTCTACAATTTTGTTTCTGGTGTCCTTTGACACCTCTTTGGTCTTGGCCATAGTGGAGTTTGGAGTGTGACTGTTTGAGGTTGTGGACAGGTGTCTTTTATACTGATAACAAGTTCAAACAGGTGCCATTAATACAGGTAACGAGTGGAGGACAGAGGAGCCTCTTAAAGAAGAAGTTACAGGTCTGTGAGAGCCAGAAATCTTGCTTGTTTGTAGGTGACCAAATACTTATTTTCCACCATAATTTGCAAATAAATTCATAAGAAATCCTACAATGTGATTTTCTGGAAAAAGAACTCTCAATTTGTCTGTCATAGTTGACGTGTACCTATGATGAAAATTACAGGCCTCTCTCATCTTTTTAAGTGGGAGAACTTGCACAATTGGTGGCTGACTAAATACATTTTTTCCCCACTGTATACACGTGACTTACACAAGCACGATACAAAGCACCTACTGTATGAACATATACAGATACTCTCAAATAATGTCACTCGTCACACACTACTGATACACACTCAGGATGCCACACTTCAGCTTCTCTCCTATTGGACGGAACTGACAGACCACACAGAGTAGCCTTTGTTCTTTAGCCACTGCTATACAGCTTTTTGCACTTTTATCTCACCCTGCTAGCCCGAAATAAACCCCCACCCAGGATAAACTGTCCTTTTTTACCTGTGGAATAAAAGTCCCCCTTTGTTCTGTGGGAAGATATTACTCAACCGTACTATAAGCTAAATAAAGTTCCTAGCTGGCAGCCGAGTTGACAGTACTACCTATGACATGCTGCTGTATGGGGGCGGATGAGATTCATGGCAAAGGTCAGGGAATGACAGGACAACCATTACGTGGCCACCACTTTGTCGTCATGCGCGACATCTTCAAGAGTACAGTGGAAAATGATTGACATACTAAGAAATTGGTACAGTTGACTGTGAAAATAGGTAGCCCAGGTGTGGTTGGCTTTTACAAGACCTTCATGCAGACGCTTCACCAGACGTTGGGCCGTCGCTACCCTGTGTGGGCAGTGAGCCATGCTGGACACTGTGTGCCTCCTGATACTATGGACATGATTGACGGTACATAACTAATTCATATCTCTTATTGAAAGTGCTTTGTGCAGCAGGACATTCTATGAGGCCTTATTCCACATCAACAGCAGATCTCCTGACCACTGATGACTGATTAGCTAGCTTTGAAATGGGTACCTCCTTGTTAGCTCACTCTCCAATACTAAAGACAATGCTAAGGATGGCGCAGGAGAAGAGGAATGTTAGCTGAGTTAGCCTGAACCAAGAGGCCTCTCCCTCTCCAGCCCGCACCAGCATATGAGCCCTGTAACATTCATTCATAAAGTAGTGAGGACGTTTTTATTATGCCTGATACGTGGGAAAGACATTACCAAGCCCTCACCTGTAATAAATTCAATCCCAACCAGATGGAAGGAACAGCTTTTCTGAGGGCTCATGAGATCCAGTTTGGATCTGTCCATCTTGAGAAGGACAAAATAAACATATATCCATCTTGAGGGTTTTAAAGAACCAATAGTAACACTTTACTTGACATCCAGTGTCATAACATGTTATGACATGGTCATAACCTGTCATAATATGGTCATAACACTGTCATGACCCATTTATTTACACCTGTTGTGACATATATTGCGTTCTTTTATGTCTGGTTATGACACCTACATAAGAGCGTCAAAACCCAAATTAATTCAAATTATTATTTTCCCTGCCAAGAAGTTTCCTTTCGTTTGAAGGTTTGTTTCTTAAATCCTTTGTTGTTGCAGTAATGAATTCTTTACAGTCGTTTTTTTCATCATATTTTAAGTAGCTTGTAGAAAATACACTTTATGACACTGTCATGAAGCATTATGACCATCCTGTGTCACTTTACTTGGACTAAGAAAATACACTTTATGACACTGTCAAGAAGCATTATGACCGTCATAATCATATAAGCCAGATAGGCCTATCAGGTACATGCCCTTATATCAGCCATCAGTCAAAAAGAGGGTGTCTTGTCCTGCTCCTGAAATCTGCTCCTGCATTCATCCCAGTCATTAGAAACAGAGCGTTGGGGTGGGTGCATGTCTGATATCAATGTGTGTGCAATTACAATGGTAATTGAATATGGTCATTTAAAAAATATATATACAACATAAACATACTGTTGACACATAGGCTATGGTGTAATGGAATGTTTTGCCTTGTGGTAGGTTTTTGGGGTTTTGACACTCTTATATAGGTGTCATAACCAGCCATAAAATTTACATTTTACATTTTAGTCATTTAGCAGACGCTCTTATCCAGAGCGACTTACAGTTAGTGAGTGCATACAAAATAATGCAATATATGTCACAACAGGTCTAAATATGTCATGACAGTGTTATGACTATATTATAACAGGTTATGTCAGCTGTTATAACATTTTATGAAATGTTTATGACCGTGTCGTAAAGTTTTACCCATTAAATACGTGTCAGTAAGTGTAACATTCTGTCAAAGTGTACCCCTGTAGCTACTGTATGCCTCATATGGGATGTGCGATAACTAGCATGAGTTCTGAAGAAAACTTGAATGAAGCCTTGATTTCCAGGCTTCTCTTCACGAAGCTCAAAAGCCTGGAGACAACGTGACTTTGTCAGGTCAATCAGATAAACTATTTTGACCATATAGATGTCCGATGATTATGGTCATGACACAATTTTATGGGGGAAAGTGATCATATGATGTAATACTTAGTCTGTACCAGAGGTAGAGTTGGTCTTGATTGTATAGACATTAATGTTACAAAGTGAAGCATTGAACCGTTCCTGTTTCATCCTGAACACATGGCCATACTTGTCAACTGTTGGGAGTTGGGAACTCATAAATTATTCATGGTACACAAGGCAAAGTATGTAGCTAGTCAATAGAGACAGTTAACACATTTTCAGACACCCCTGCCAATTTGTAGCATGTCATTCGATCACCAGAGTGAATATATCAAAACCACTCTGTTCAGAATGGTATTCCAGGGGTGTTTCAAGGGTGTTCTAAGGGGTGACAACGAGCAGCAGCCCTATCTCAAGATGGGCAGAGGACTCATCTTTCATCCCAAAGCCTCATCTGATCTGAACGACAGTCCTGATTTAAGATGAAAGGCTCAAATTGTTCAGCAGCAAGTCCTGTGTTTATCTCAATAGTCCTTCATCATGCCTTTCCATTTGGTGAGATGCCTTTATCCAGGGAAATCTGCTTACTGTTAATACTACAAAAAGAAATCTGCTTGTGACTCTATTTGTCAGGCTAGACCTGCACGCTCATGTGGTCATGCAGTATGTCTAGCATTACTTATGAGATGTTCACCCTTTGGATGACACTTTCCACATCCACTCGACTCTTACCCACATCCAACATGGAAACACAAACACGTCTGACATATCGGATTCCTTTTCACCCCTCTTCTGTGGCTTCAATCCAAGCCTTTGGTGACTTACCACCCTGGTCAACCCTTGAATGCCATTGATTTACACCTTGTCAGAGCATTACATTTGCTGAAGGTCAGGGTGGCATCGTAGGGCAGTGGCCTCTGAAACCTCTGGGATGGCCAGGGAAAGGCCTCGCTGATACAGAGAAACCCATACAGTAATGATTGGGCCTTCTCTAAAAATATATGTTAATGCAAGCACAGGGAACATTTTCCCTGTGCCAACCTCAATAAGCCATCCCTGGGTCATGGGATCCTCCAGGAGCCCCAGATCTCATTAATTTTGTCAGAATGAGTTTGCAACGCTACTTTTCACCAGCAACTTTCCCTCTTTTGATATGACTAAATTGTACACTATTAATGTCCAGAGTACTAAAGCATTCATTCAGAAAATGTAATTTCCCTCAACATTGTTGGGTAGACCAGCTAAGGTCTAATATCAGGGTTATGGATTTTAACGAGAGGTTTTATGGTTTGTCTCTGATTCCAATTACGCTCCCGCCGCTATTGTCGGTCACGTCTACAGATCCGCGTGATTTGTGCGTTGGAGACAAATGGCACGAAGCAGTAGAAATTTCAATAATGACTTAATGAATGTCAGGAATTCAACTTTTTTGTTTACTACCACATTATGACATTCTGGTCCGATGCCCAGCTTCTCAATCTGATCAAATAACTTCAAGACAATGTTCACTTTATCTTGTTTCTTGATCCCTCGTTTTTGTATGCAAGGTCGACAACTGTTGGCTACCATTGTGGTACAGATGTTGAACCCAGCTTCACAAACACTTTTTGAGGAGGAAGTTTGTGAGTTGAGAGGAAGTATGCACACTGCAGTACAGGACCGAGGCTGTTGGTAATCTCCTTCTCATCTCTTTCTCTCAAAACTACACTGAGATGTGTTCATACCGTGTCCTCGACAGCGTCGTTGTTGGCATTTGTCACATTATTCAGAGGTCCTCAAGTTTTGCAAATGCAACCACACCCAATTACAGAGGAGAGTTTTAAAAAAGAGCCTCCACCACCCGTGTTGCAATCAGTAACACCACAAGTGAGATTTCTTTTGACACATAGGAAATCAGTTACTTTTCCCATGGAAGAAAAAATGCAGCACACATTTATTGCACATTTGTGCGAAGGCTTTAATCGCTTAACGGGCCGCCCCAGCCTCCTGACATTCTCTTGCCAAGAGGATCATTATGTTGTGTGAGGGAATTTATTTTTTCCATATGTTATTCTTTACTGACCCATTAATCACAATTTGTACTCATTTCGTTTTTTTCCATTATACAGTAAGCATATCCCTAACCCCCACAACCTTCCCCACCCTATCCCTATGCTGTCTGCACAGAACACCAGCGCCAAATTCTGCTCTGAAAGAATAAAACGTCAAGTCCCTCATCAAATTTGTAAAATTCTATGGGGATTGATTTGTTAATTATTAAATTAATTGGAATTTGTATTTTCCCTCCCGCTTAGTCCCGACCACTATCACCATAGACACCTTCTACACTTCCTTCAGCTCTTTCTTGTCCTCTCATCATCTCGCCATCTCCTTCTCGCTCATACCCTCTCTTTCATCGTAAAATGTTATTGTATTTGACTACTCTGCGCAAGTAGGCAAATGTTAACCGCTTTCTTCAAAGCTTTGTTCTGAGGCTAGATTCACTGGATTATTTCAATGAAGTATTGTTAAATAGCTTTCCAAAAAGATTACAGAAATGAGATCAAGATGTTTTTGGAATACTTCCCAACTTCGTTTTCCCTTTGGATGGTCTTGTTTTAATTTTGTTATCAAAGGGTCCTGAGCACTGCTAATAGGAGGATATCAGTAAATGAAACAGTGAACATTACCATAACATGATTTCCCCGGTCCCTACATATGATCCATGTGCTGGTACTGCCGAATGTACATAAAGACTATATTGTGTACAGAGACGTTGATGAACAATGCTGTTCTCATGTCCTTGATCAGGGTGATGGTGAAATAGATGATGTCATACTGATGTAATACTGAATACTAATGATGAACCTTGATCTTTGCAGACCCATCAGTGACTGCAGTGGGGGATATGTTGGTCTGAACGGACAGATAGAGCACAAGCTGGCCTTCCTCAGGTAGCACGTTCCCAGGGACACTCGCCTGGTCCTGGTGGGCCACTCCGTCGGCTGCTACATCATCCTGGAAATGAAGAAGAGGGATCCTGAGCTGCAGATGAGACCCCACTTTTATTCAAGTACTATGGTAGAAGTGAAGTTGTAGTGTAATGTCTATCATATCGAGATTTGTCAAGCTTTAAAGCGGCAATCAGCAGTTGAAACAATAACAAAGCAAACTCCCCACCACCTTTTTGCTAAAAAGCTGAGGGATGGGGCTGGAGAAATGTAGCCACTCTCAAATTCATAGACATCACTATGGATGCAAGTACTGATTATCCATGATATAAAAATTATAGTTTTAACCATGTTTTGAGGCTATATAGTGTTTGTTTACATTTACTTTGTTTACTCAGGATATGTTGGAGTAAAACAAGCTTACATTTTGGGTTCTGATGGGGTACGACAGTTGATCTAAGCTCATGAGGCATTTATAAGTTATATTCTTCAAGAATCAATGGGTATATATTGTTAATGTATAAGTTCAAAAATAGTGTAGCTACTGCAGATTTCCCATACGCTAGAATTACTACATTAATTTTTTGACAATTATGACATAAATTTACCTTCATGACAAAGGATGTCTTTAGGCTGCCTATATATTGGCAGCCAAATTAATGTATATGGGCCCTCTGAGCATCCCATCAAGCTGCCTCTGCTCCATGGCACCCTGCTGTCCAGTGAGGGGATAGGCTGGTCCCAGGGTGGTAGCTTGGCACATTACAAAGTGCAGTGAAAACACTGTCTCAGCATGGGAGAGGTGCATGGTAGAGAAGGCCTGTGAAAACATCCTAGGCCGAGGTGGGACCCTTGTAACCCTCCCACTCCACTCGCCACGTTAAAGGTTAACAGATTGAATAACAAGAGGAGAAGAACTCGTCTTTTTTTCTGGGGGGCTTTCCTCTCTCGCTCAGACAAGCTTTTCATCATTTTTATTTTCCAGCTCTTATTTTAGAAAGAATATGGCCTTTTCACATGCCTTTTTCTGTGTTGTTTCTCTTCTTGTCGGCAATTACTCCTCTCTGTGGGGCTCTTTCCTCTGTTCTACGTGTAGAGACCAAAATGTAGAAGCATCGGCAACCGCTCTGTCTAATCTTAATTGATATCTTTAACATTTCCTCACGGAAATAGAGCTTACAGTATATCTGTAATAGTCAAGGAATAATTACTTATTTGCTGTCAAAGTGCTCAGTCTGAACACATTCAATACATAAAAAAGCGAATTATATCAGATAAATTTATTGGATCTCATGTTAAAACGTAAACAACCAGTTGGCTTTAAGTAAAGTGTTACCCAAATACCCTAAGACCACTCAAATAGGCTACACGTTTATGCATCAACTTTGAGCTGCATCAATCTCCCTCTCCATCTCTCCTTGAGCTGGTACAGATGTAGGATCTTAATTTGAGCCAGTTTGTTATAGCAGGAAAATAATCCTGCAGCAACAGGAAATGTTCATTATTATGTGGATTATAATTAATGGACATTTCTATAGGGTTTGATATATTTTTCATTAGGTCAAATCAAGTCTGAAATTTGAAAGGGGAAATTGCTAACTTTATAAGCCTTTTAAAAACTCAAATTCTCTACAAGTTTGCAATAAAAGAGTGATCAAATTAAGATTTTACATCTGTATCTCCTCCCGAGATTTGGCACAGCCCATTCTGTGGTCCAGCCAGCTCTGCCATATTATTTTCTGCAAAAAAAGAATGAGCAGAAAAATACTTCCTTTCCCACTGAAGATTGCAGGCTGCCAAGAAGCAAACACAAGTGATTATGTCCTGTAATGTATGATGTGTGATAATCAGAAACTCCTGTTCCTTTGTGCCTCAGGTATTTGTGTTGGAATAATGGCTTGCCTTATGGGTTGGGGCACCGGCGAGGCCTAGGTAAGCGGTGGCGGTGTTTTTAGTGTACTTACGGATGGAAAAGGAGGCCGAGTTCAGCTTGTAGCAGGGACCAGTCTGGGGTGAGTTAGTGCACTTCCAGAGCACAGCATCTGGCACGCTGCTTGTCCCTGAAAAGGACATTTGGGAGTAAAGGCTGATGAGACTGTCTGGGTTATGCCATGGGTTTTCTCCAGGTGCATTATGAAGACTAGGCTATAGGTTTGGCCTGGTGTTTTTAATGTCATGTTTATACAGTACTACAGGCTTTGTTTTGCATCTGACACAATTTGAAGTTGAAATATTGTTGCTTGTATCTGTGTGCGCTTATATAAGGCATCATATACACTGAGTGTACAAAACATTAGGAACACCTTCCTAATATTGAGTTGCACCCCCCAATGCCCTCAGCCTCAATTCGTCAGGGCATTGACTCTACAGGGTGTCGTAAGCATTCCACAGGGATGCTGGCCCATGTTGACTCCAATGCTTCCTACAGTTGTGTCAAGTTAACTGTGTCCTTTGGGTGGTGGACCATTCTTGATACACATGGGAAACTGTAGAGTGTGAAAAATCCAGCAGCGTTGCAGTTCTTGACACACACAAACTGGTGTGCTTGACACCTACTACCATACCCGTTCAAAGGCACTTCAATCCTTTGTCTTGCCCATTCACCCTCTGAATGGCACACATACACAATCCATGTCTCAATTGTCTCAAGGCTTAAAAAGGCTTTAACCTGTCTCCTCCCCTTCATCTACACTGATTGAAGTGATTTAACAAGATTGAAGTGGATTCAATAAGGGATCATAGCTTTCACCTTGATTCACCTGGTTAGTCCATTGAAAGAGTAGGTGTTCCTAATGTTTTGTACACTCAGTGTTCATGCCCCAGGTAAATAATTGTCCTAAATGTATTTCAACTTGAAATATTTAAGTTGAACAAAAGTCACTTTCCTTTTTGTATATTTATTTTAAATGATATAATTACAAAATATTTAGTAAATACTGAGTGGAGTACATAATTATTAGTAATTTCACCCCTTGCAAAGTAATATAATCGAAAGTCATGTAAAACAGTATAATAAAAACACAACTTTACTGCACCACCAATTGGTTTGTATAATTAATTTCTAATTTAGTCTCTGTATCTGAAATCCTTTCAAGTGCATAACAGTCATGACAAGGATGAACAAAACCCCATCTAGCCTGTACACTGATATACACTGGTATAAACATATTAGTCTGTGTGTATTCAACAGGAGCCTAAGCTTCAGATAACACTAAGCCTTCCATATTCATTTGCAGTTCAAAATGGGCAGATATCGTATACATCCAGCCAACTAATAAACCAAGGTTTAGAGATCATAGCTTTCACCTGGATTCACCTGGTCAGTCTATGTCATGGAAACACTCAGTCTGATCTTCCTGGCAGCACCATCCGGTTCTCCTTACAGGCACAGAGAACTGAGTCAAAAACAAAGCACTTTAGAAGCCAACTCACTTAACCCAATCCCTTTCCAATCTCTGTACCTGTCCTTTAGACACATACACCATCTCACATTGACTCAACAACAGATGGCTTTCCGTATTGCTTATACAGTAAGTACGTAAGTAAGGAGTCTCTGGTGATTCTCGAGTCAGAGGAGCGTTCTTAATCAAAATCATTTTCAGCTTTGGGGCTGGCAGCTATAACTGGAATCCCAATGATGTGAAATGACAGGTTAGACCCTGTTGGCTCGAGAAAGCCATCAGATCATGTTGTATACATACAATATGACTCCAAGGAAACCAGCTGCCTCAAAATGTGTTTAGCATGGCAGCTCTCTCTTCCTACTGCCTTTCACCACAAGGCTTGTTGTAGTCATAACCTTAACTTTAAATGGCAGAAATGGAGAGGGTGATATCCTGACACTGGGCACAGCACAGCAGGTTACAGTGAGCCAAGCCTGTCTTATTTGAAGTGGAAAACCTCAGTGTTTCCACAATGGCACGTTGGTTCAATGGTGTGTGGCTTGAATGAGGCTTACGCTGGAGCTTTCTGGCTGCCCCTCACTGGAGTAAAAGCAGTGATTCACGTTAGAATGATGCCACCTGTCAGAAGACAATGATCTATACTGTATTTTGATATCTGTCTCCCCCGAGATCATTGTCCAAGGCCAAGACAAAGAGCACAGCTGCCAAGAGGGGTCTCATGTGGGAGACTATGATGTTGAGACGGCATCTTTGAATGGCAGGGAAGGCCAGATTCAAACTGGCCTGCTAAGTATTTATGCATTTGTTTACTGCCTGCCCCCATGTCGAAGGTTTATGCTACTGTGTAAATACTACTGGGGTTTTGGTTGCCCAAGCTTCAGAAGCAGACAGTGGGGTGCAGTAGCAGGGGATAGCTGGAACACTGCTGGAGTGCAGGCATGAAGAGCTGAAAGCATGAGGGGTCAGGGGGAATATGCAGCAGGAATGTAGCCTTGCAACCCACTGCAACAGGGGGTGCTAGAAGTTGTGAAAACAGTGGTCACAAGCAGTTCAGGGGCCATATCAGTGGACTAGAATTTATATTTGAGTCTGTGTTTATGTGGGCTATTACCTGCAATAATTCAATACTGTGTGTTCTGTGTGCAGGTGCTAAAGTTCCTCATCACTGTGACGGATTTCCTTTAAGGAATACCTGGGATAGGATAAAGTAATCCTTCTACCCCTCCCTTACCCCAACACACCCCCCCCCCACCCCCCCCCCCCCCCCCAAAAAAAATATATAAAAAAAATACACATTGTAAAGTGGTTATCCCACTGGCTATAAGGTGAATGCACCAATTTGTAAGTCGCTCTGGATAAGAGCGTCTGCTAAATGCCGTAAATGTAAATGAATATGGATTCTGGAGAGGTCCTTTTTTTTTTTTTATGTGTAGATCCGCAATAAACCTCCTGGGGGGTGGGGCTGGTTTGGATATGATATAGCCTAACACAGAAGCATGTCTGTACTACGAAATATATTCCCAAAGAGATGTGTTCTCAAAATATTTTTTTTCTCTGTTAAGCTGTGTGCACTGAACTGACATGCATGATTGATCGAGCCGCATTCAAGTTGCGAGAGTCATAGGGAGCGAAACATGTATTCTGACAAGCAGTTATTCAGACCCGTCGCCAGACCTCAGTCTTAAGGGGGGCATATGAAATGCATGGGAGGGCAGGGCACAATTATTATTAGCCTACAGTACGTATATTTAATAATACATTCCCTCAAGGGGGGGGGGGGGGGGGCACAAGCATTTTTGGCGGCGGGCCCGGCCCCCTATGGCCCGCCCATAGCGACGGGTGTGCAGTTATTGCACATCAATTCATAATGCAATCGCGGGAAAACACTTTTGAATGAAATTTTGGCTTTTGTAAAAAAAGAGGGTGTTCCCAGTTTTCAATTGATACCACTTTGACTTTACTCCATCATTTCTTTACTCCTTCAATTGTGCGAGTGGCATCGTTTTACAAACTCAGTTACAACCGGAGTTTCAACCATGGTTTAGGAGCAGCTGCGCAACAGCAGTGATGGTTTGTTCGCGAACAAACGGCTCTTTTTGAACAGCCCTTTTTGGTGAACGTCGGGAACCATATCGCATATGTGAAAGAGCCCTTTATTTGCCTCCCTGATTGCATACTGTTACTATTGCTTTTTGAGCTCCAGACATCGATTAGCTGCAGATCAATTATAAAAACATTCTCTGAAGATGGTAATTCCTCAGTGCAGGAACAATATAGTGAGGAGAGAGCCTCATTCAAGTCCACGCTAATTTTTTCAGTGCGTTAAATTTAGTCCCCAAAAAATGTGTAGGCCATCTAATAATTTGGTTAGGTACAAATGTATTTCAACTCAAATGTCACGATCTGACATAATGGTAGGCAACGTTATAGGCTTTAAATTAGAGATTTAAATTGTTTTCATGGTTTTAGGTCCATTTCTAAGCATTACTGAACGAAGAGCTGTTTGGGAGCCAAATTAACGGCTCTTTTAGGTGAAAGGAGACAAATGATCCGGCTCACAGAAAAGACTCGGAATGTCCATCACTACGCAACAGAGCTCAAAGTGGACAATGCATCTTAAAAGGGCAATGACATACTTTGTAATAATATTAACAAACAAAAAATCTAATTTTTCTGGTGAGTAATAATTACTAAATATTTTTATATTTATAATAAAATAATAACAATAATAAATAATAACAATCAAGAAGTTTTGTCCAATGAGGTAAATGCAGGTGGACAAACCCCATGCTTCAGTCTATGTAAATTTTATATCCACTATGGTGCATCAGTTGGGCTACAGATGATAATGCTTATTGCTGATCGCACATCTGATAATATAGACCATGCATAGCTGTATGCATGGTCCAATATGTTAAAATAATTTTAACATCATTTTGACCAATATGTTTTTGGGCTAATTTCTGGAGGTGGAAATTATATTTTAGATGGTGTCAGCATCATTTTATTTTAATGCTGCATATTCTAAGAAAGGTTCGAATCTCACCTTTCTGAACAAAAATATAAACTAAATGCATTAGGCCCTAATCTATGGATTTCACATGACTGGAAATACAGATATGCTTCTGTTGGTCAAATAAAAATAAAAAGTAGGGGCGTGGATCAGAAAACCAGTCAGTACCACCATTTGCCTCATGCAGCATGACACATCTCCTTCGCATAAAGTTGATCAGGCTGTTGATTGTGGCCTGTGGAATGTTGTCCCGCTCTTCAATGGCTATGCGAAGTTGCTGGATATTGGCGGGATCTGGAACACGCTGTTGTACACGTCGATCCAGAGCATCCCAAACATACTCAATGAGTGACATGTCTGGTGAGAATGCAGGCCATGGAAGAACTGGGACATTTTCAGCTTCCAGGAATTGTGTACAGATCCCTGTGACATGGGGCTGTGTATTATCATGCTGAAACATGAGGTGATGGCAGCGGATGAATGGCACGACAATGGGCCTCAGGATCTCGTCACGGTATCTCTGTGCATTCAAATTGCCATTGATAAAATGCAATTGTGTTTGTTGTCCGTAGCTTATGCCTGCCCATACCATAACCCCACCATGGGGCACTCTGTTCACAACGTTGACAACAGCAAACCGCTCGCCCACATGATGCCATACACGCTATCTGCCATCTGCCCGGTACAGTTGAAACCGGGATTCATCCGTGAAGAGCACACTTCTCCGGCGTGCCAGTGGCCATCGAAGGTGAGCATTTGCCCACTGAAGTCAGTTACGACACCGAACTGCATTCAGGTCAAAACCCTGGTGAGGATGACGAGCACGCAGAGAAGCTTCCCTGGTTTCTGGTTTCTGACAGTTTCCGCAGAAATTCTTTGGTTGTGCACATCCAGAGTTTCATCAGCTGTCCGGTGGCTGGTCTCGGATGATCCCGCAGGTGAAGAAGCTGGATTTGGAGGTCCTGGGCTTGCGTGGTTACACCTGGTCTGCGGTTGGACGTACTGCCAAATTCTCTAAAATGATGTTGGAGGCGGCTTATGGTAGAGAAATGAACATTCAATTCTCTAGCAACAGCTCTGGTGGATATTCCTGCAGTCAGCATGCCAATTGCATGCTCCATCAACTTGAGACATCTGTGGCATTGTGTTGTGTGACAAAACTGCACATTTCAGAGTGTCCTTTTATTGTCCCCAGCACAAGGTGCACCTGTGTAATTAATTGTCATGCTGTTTAATCAGCTTCTTGATATGCCACACCTGTCAGGTGGATGGATTATCTTGGCAAAGGAGAAACGCTCACTAACAGGGATGTAAACAAATTTGTGCACAACATTTTAGCGAAATAAGCTTTTTCTGCATATTGAACATTTCTTTGATATTTTATTTCAGCTCATGATACATGGGACCAACACTTTACATGTTGCGTTTGTATTTTTGTTCAGTATATAATAAAAACCATGAGCTGGCGCACACCCAATAAATTACTGGGAGCTTGTATATAGAGTGCGACTCTCTTTATTTATTTTTATAGTGTTTAGTGTGTATAAATTTTTTCTCAGGAAGGACTAAGCAAGGGGACTGGAATTGGCCAAATTCGCAGTTTAATATATTTTACATTTTAGTCATTTAGCAGACGCTCTTATCCAGAGCGACTTACAGTTAGTGAGTGCATACATTTTTCATACTGGCCCCCCGTGGGAATATATGTACAAAATGATCCTCTTTCCCAAAAAGCATGACAGTCATGACTTTCTTACATGAAAGGGGAGGTTAACTTGGCCCGAGACAATCGATCTGAGATCGACTTAAGTTTCAGTCATGGGATTTATTTTTGCTTTAACCCCTGTGTTAAGTGTATGCTGACAGTATGTGGATGAATTCGAAATTCTGTCTACACTAAACTGTTTTTAGTAGGCTACATTGTGATTTGTGATTTAGCACTGTTTGGAAGAACATTGGATATGATATGCCAAGACAGTGATTTCACTGGTGCCCTCCGCTGACTTGTTTATGTTCATCTCAAGGGGCCTATTATCAGGCCAGGCAGACAGAAGCAGATTGGCAGAGAAATACAGATGGACAAAGTGGAAAAGCACTTTTCTAAACAAACAGACAAGTGTGAGGGAAGATATGTTTATCTGAGGGGGTGGGGGGGATTGTTGGATCTCTGGACCTCATTTTATATGTCTATAAAGGATGAAGATATATGGCATCTAGCCTATAGGCTATGTGTTGTCAAGCAGGGTAACTGACCCAACAGCCTTTAGTTTCCTCTTCTGTATCCTCCGGAACTTGTTCTAATCGGAAGGAATCTGCTGCTTCCGTGTTTAATAATACCGTTCCTGATGACTTTAATCAGAATACTCTA
The DNA here is from genome assembly GCF_964263955.1 of Coregonus lavaretus. Lineage (NCBI taxonomy): Eukaryota > Metazoa > Chordata > Actinopteri > Salmoniformes > Salmonidae > Coregonus > Coregonus lavaretus. Next base: position 26,954,514 of record NC_140014.1, on the reverse strand, counting down.
GTATAGCATTTCCAGAAAACTTTTCCAGAAAACTGGCGAGATTCCCATATTTCGGGTGTAGTGAGGCTCCAGTTACGAGGAAGTTGATATTCCGGTCCACACAAAATGCCACATCCCTTTCTCTTCAGTGCTGGGCCCTAACCTGAGGCAATGATCACGCTGGTCTGCTGGTCCACATTCACTCTCTTTTAGCACCATGCTTTGAACGACGGCATGAAAGAGGGAAAGAAAGGAAATCCAGCGTGTAATCAACGTTTCTATCTCTAGAGTAGAGTTTCCTGTTAAAGAGACTTTTTACAGCCGCTAAATGTGCCTATAATGGTGTTAATAACCACATTGCTTATTAACAACCTTTAGTGCTAGGGAGACATTAAGCCAATAGTGAGGAGAAGGGGATGGGGGGGTATACAGTACATAATCTGCATCCGACCCACACCCGGCACTATAATATTGGGACCGCAGCGCAACCCACCGTAAGGAGAGACCGCTATCGCAACCCAACCATGTCTGCGTAGAATTGAACCACGACCAATTCGCTAACCGCTAATATCATAAATATTATAACAGCCAGTAGCCTACACTTTCCCATGAATGTGCCTAGTTTGTGCCACTATCAAATGGCAGTAAAATGACTTGATATGAAAAAGGTTGAGAATCCCTGTGATAGCCTAAGCAGTTGTGATAAATCTCATGTTGTGATTTAATAGTAATTCACAAGTATAATGCTGGGGAAAATGTATCTTTGAATTTCTCTTAGAAACTATGCTGTGATGACAAATCATGGCAAGGCCTCAAAACACAAGCCGCCTGGAAAGACGTCTGGTTCGGGAGGCCCTTAACATCAATTTTTTTCCAAGGTGCTCAAACTGCCCCAGCTGTTTCTCTCTGTTGTATGGCAACATTTTATCACACCCATTATTCATGGCTTGACTTCTTCAAAGCCAAGCTCTACTACATCTTCACCTGGCTCAGAACATCTGTCACATGAAAACATGAGGCGGTAGTCAGAAATGTTTTCCTATGGGACTGAATTATCAGTACCATGGTAGCCCTATAAAGTATTTTGTCACCGTTTTTTAGGTGGATGCTGAAACTGATAGTAACAGGGTTTGTACTCCACCTCAAACGTTGAGTGACTGGAGACATGGGTTGGACATGGATAGAAAGGATTCTAATGCCTTTTAATGGATATACAGTATGTGTATCATTAATGCAGCTCTGTAGCTGTTCAGTGCCTTACAGCAGGTGTCAAAGTCATTTTGCCAATGGGGCCATTTCTGTAAAGCCAAATGCTAGGAGGACTGCATGTTGGTGATGGAAAAACATTGTTAAACGTTTATGTAGCCTATAAACAGTGCATTCGGAAAGGTTTCAGACCCCTTCACCTTTTCCACATTTTGTTACGTTACAGCCTTATTCTAAAATCGATTAAATAAATAAAAATCCTCATCAATCTACACACAATACCCCATAATGACAAAGCAAAAACTGGTTTTTAGACATTTCTGCTAATTTATTGAGAAAAAAAAACAGATACCTTATTTACATAAGTATTCAGACCCTTTGCTGTGAGACTTGAAATTGAGCTCAGGCGCATCCTGTTTCCATTGATCATCCTTGAGATGTTTCTACAACTTGGTCGGAGTCTACCTGTGGTAAATTCAATTGTTTGGACATGATTTGGAAAGGCACACACCTGTCTATATAAAGGTCCCACAGTTGACAGTGCATGTCAGAGCAAACACCAAGCCATGAGGTCGAAGGAATTGTCCGTAGAGCTCCGAGACAGGATTGTGTCGAAGCACAGATCTGGCGAAGGGTACCAAAACATTTCTGCAGCATTGAAGGTCCCCAAGAACACAGTGGCCTCCATCATTCTTAAATGGAAGAAGTTTGGAACCACCAAGACTCTTCCTAGAGCTGGCCGCCAGGCCAAACTGAGCAATCGGGGGAGAAGGGCCTTGGTCAGGGAGGTGACCAAGAACCTGATGGTCACTCTGACAGAGCACCAGAGTTCCTCTGTGAAGGTGGGAGAACCTTCCAGAAGGACAACCATCTCTACAGCACTCCACCAATCCTAGTGTGGTGTATTGGGGTTGTGCCACAGAGCATTATGGGGCTTCTATGTGTTGAGAAGCTTAGTGAGTTTGTGACATATTGGATAGAGCTTGAGATTGAGAGTGAAGAGTGATAGTTGATCATATTATTCAATTCTGGGACCTATGGTGCCACCAGTCTGCTCGCAGTTGTCAGTTATCGTCAGGTATGTGGATGATCAGGGCTGTATTCAGGAACGTTTATGGGCTACTTTGATGTGTCAAGTGGGTGAGATGCGCAATCTGTTTGACTTTGTGAATTCTGAGACTTCTGAGTTTAACTTCATGGAGAAACTTGTTGCCCAAACCTATGATGGCGCTGCTGGTATGGAATGTATCTGCTATTTGTATTTACAGTTAAGTCCTCTCCTGTTTCCTGATTTAAGAGGTGATCTCCACTCCAGTACCAGTGTCAACTCTCTCCTGAGATTAATTGAAGCCATGTCTCATGTGCTCTCTCATCCAAAGGCACATTGAATGTTTCCTCTACAAGCACTGTGAGTAGACCTGTCAATTTTCTCTCATTACTGTATGTAGAGTCAAACACATACACAATCACATTATTACACATACATTATTTTACTCCTTGCTTGGACTAACTCATTCTTAGCTCTTTTGTCTGTGTAGTGTGTTGTGTTATTGTTTTTTGTCTTCCTAGTCAAATCCTGTCCTGCCCTCAATGGAAGAGTTGAGCTGTTCTCCAACACCATCCATCCATGATGAGCCTGTCCTGCACTGAAGTCTATGAACACCTCAACCCCTGTCCTACACTGAAGTCAAGCCTCTGAACACCTCAACTCATGCCTCATACCCTCATTCAATCACTGCTGTGATTCCTTCCCAACACTGTGTAAGTAGCCCTCTCATTCCCATTCCCCGTAATGTTGTACTATAAATGTCTTTATTAAATGCTTTAGGGAAAAATAATTAGTCTTTGACGATTTTTGAAACGCGTTCTTGTCTCCGTGCGCTCCGCTCCTATACTCTGGGTCTCCCATCCTCCTCAATTTTTCAAGTCACCAGCCTCCACTGACTTACTTAACCCAATAATCTGCCAATTGCCTTGACTGCATTAACAAGCAGTTTATACAAGTGGGGGCCTAAAATGTCCCTTGAGCCTCATGTCTGACTCATGCTCTAGAGTCCAGAGCCTCTCTATACAATGGTCACACCCATAGTGGAATGGAGAATAATGATGGCTTGTTGACTGTTTGGGTGGGCTCTGGCAAATTTTTCAAACTGGATCCTTTTCATCTGCCTGATGGGAATATTACATCTACAAATGAATAAATAAATACATTATTATTATTATTATTTATTTTTTATTTTTTTCCCACCTTAATTTAACCAGGTAAGCCAGTTGAGAACAAGTTCTCATTTACAACTGCGACCTGGCCAAGATAAACCAAAGCAGTGCGATTAAAAACGACATTTTCATCTGCCTTGATGATGAAGGTGTTTCTATAAAGCAATATAAACCTCTCATTACCTTTCTCTGTCTTCAGGATTATGCATTAAATGTTGAACTTAACCATAAGTGTGCCGTCACCAATCTACCTGTCATCCCCACATGAGTATAGCTGGTCCAGCTTTCCAAAACTGTACTTTCCACCTGATGTCACTTACCAGCCGAGACAGCAGACGCACGTAGACACGACATCATATTGCCATGGAGACTGGAGAGTGAGCCCTAGGAAGAGCTCCATCCTTCCCTATCTCCAGCCCCCTCCTCTTTCCTAGTCGGAAAACCGACGGAGCAAGGAGTGTGGGCATACAGTATGAATGGATCCTGAGGAGTCCCCAGGCTACTGCTGTCTTATGAGGTGCGAGAGAGGTAAGCGAGGAGCGCTTTAGTGCAGCCCTTAACCCACACTGTCACTTAACAGCCGCGGCTGCAGAAGGCCCGCCACGCGCTCCGTGGCAGGTGGCCTGCACACCAGCGTTTTATGACCAGAGGAACACCTGCTTTCTAACAGTGAGCTGGGTCTGGCCTGGCACTGCGTGGCATGTCAGCCCATTGGACCTCGTTAAAGAGGGTGTTAGGGCGGGCTGGACGCCACTGACCAAAGTTCCATGCTGTTCCTAGAACCTTCTGTGAACCTCCCTTCTCTCTTTCCTACTCCTTTCATTTTTCACCTCCAGAACAATAAAAAAGGAATGTAATATATCTATAAAATGACTAAGGCTGGAAGGTTTAGTCGTTGACAAATTGTTCCTGTTTCGGAAAACCATTTGGTTTCCTTAGTTCCAGGGTAAAGCTGGTCATCTCTGAGCTTGTTTGTTCTTTACCAAATATTTCACAGTGTCAGGAGTTTGACTTCAGGAGTTGACTTCAGTAAACAGTACGTGCTTGTGCATGCCTGCGTGTTTTCTTTCACAGAACAGACTGAACATTCACCCAAGTGAAGTGTACGTGTCATGTTGGTTCCATCTCTGGTGCATCTGTAGAACATTACATTCCTGCTCTGTCACATTTAGAGCTTAGGTGTTTAGAAATGTAAATATGTAAATCAGCCCGTTACACTGTGACATCTTAAGTCCACTCTGTCCGTCCTTCCTCTCTGTCCACCACAGCAAAGCATAGCCAGATGCTGCTGCTGCAGGTTCAAGGACTGTCCTGACCCGTCCGCAGGGACCGGTCGTGTGTCCTAAGCAAACAATTCCTAAGAAAAGTGTAAAACAACACATTTCAGTGCACCTATCTGGTGTATGTGACAATAGATGGGTTAGCTGACAACGTCACAAAAACGATGTACACGCTTCAATGGGGCAGAAGTGTGTGTGTTGTTGTGATTCTGGAAGGCCAGATAGTGGTTCTGGAAGGCCAGATAGCTAGCAACAGTTACAAGAAACTGCCATGTGGTGGATCGTAGGTGGCCTGTTTCAGCTAGTTTTATCTTGTTCTTGATACCATGTCTTGTTTTGAGGTGTATTGAATGATGCTAACGTCTATGCTAATATCGCTCAAATGCGCAAGCTAGCTAACCAACAACTGTAACGATGTATTTGAGAGACAACAAGTGCTCATTGTGCAAATGTATTTATTTTCAATAAACATTTGAGACGAAATCTAGATAACATGTTGTCAACAATGTAAGCCAACCCTGTTTTGCCACATAGTTGAGCACGCGTCGGTTTTGTTGCTACAACCAACACATCTTCTTGAAAAATCTATAAAAACTTGTGTAGGTGTGTTAGAGGGAGATGAAGAGTAAAGTGTGTGTGTCTGTGCATGCATGTGGTTGTCTAGGTGTGTTTTTGTGTGCGTTTGCGTGTGTTATTAGTGGTTATATTAGTTAGTATTTTTCTTTCATTACGGTTTGTGTGTCTGTGTTTAATGACCAGCCTCTTCCTTCTGCATTCTTTAGAACATTCCTCTTTCCATCTGGAAGAGGAGCTGCTTCCCATCAAAACTACTGCTTTACACATCAAAGCTCACCCGTGTCCCTCTGTGCACCCTCTTTCTCTCTGTCTCTCTTTCACTCTCACACATACAACATTTTCTCTCACACTCAGACTCACAATACCACATATTGGTATCTTTCAACAGCTTCATTAATCTATAGCTACAAGGCTACACTGGTAGGTAATGCATTTTAATCAGTTAAATGTAACTAAATGTAATTTACGTAATCCCCAAAGTAATTATTTATCATGGTATGGCCATAAACAATAACTAGTAATGCTGCATATTCTAAGAAAGGTTCAAATCTCACCTTTCTGGTTAATATAGTTATAAATTGCTGAGGTGTAGTCACTTTTGAGGACACAAGCTCAACTACACAGTACAAATATGATAAAAATATCACGATTTTTATGATGAATTTCCAATTCAACAAATGGTATGAATAAGGCTTGAAATGACATATGCTTTCTAAATATAGTATAATCAAATAATAAAACGACTAACTGTACGATTTTACTTTCCTTATAACTGTAATATACTTTCCTTATAACTGCAATATACATAAAAAGGTCTCTCTTGATCAAAACATCTGACTCCACCACTGTAAACGTCGCACAGAGCTCTAGCTTGGCTCCGTGAACTCGTTAGGAACTCGCCTTTTATCTCATATTAATCTTGTCCGTCTATGACAAACAGAAAGTAGTTTTTGTTTAAAATCTATGAATTATTTTAGATTACTTTGATAAAGTTGGCTATAAATGTATCTTTGAATGTGCTAGAGTGACAAAACCAATCTCGCCTGCTGAGCTACGATGTAAGGATTGCGGGCATGTATCAGTGGCTATGACGTAGGGTTCAGCCAGGAGTTGATGGTCAGTCGGAAGAGCGAATGAAATAGTAGGAGGGACATCTAAGCTTCAAGTGGTGTTAGATTTCACATCCTACTTCACACAGGCAGAAGATATATATTCCTGTGTCCATGAGAACCAAGGCTACTGCTCAATGCAAGCCATTTCGATCTACGGTGTCCATAGATCGATATATAAGTGACAATCACGGTCGGAAGCAGTACCAGAACCAGGCAGGTCCCCTAAACAGGGGACTTTACGTTAAAGTATTGCCAAAGTGGGCCATGAAATTGGAAGATTAATGATGAAGCAACATTGATTGTTTTTAAATGATGAAGCAACATTGATTGTTTTTAAATGATGAAGCAACATTGATTGTTTTTAAATGTTAAAGCAACATTGATTGTTTTTAAATGATGAAGCAACATTGATTGTTTTTAAAAGGGAGAGCCTCTAATGAATGCCACAGGTTTCACAAAAGTAGATTACTGTAAAAGCATGATATCTCTGAAGTACAGTATGTGGTTGCTTGCCCCCGTCCCCCTCCCCATGTAAAAATAGCAGCCTTTCTTCCTACTGCCCTGTCGTCAAGGGGATACCTAAGTATTTTAGTTTCACTCACATTGAAGGATGGCGTTTCTCTCTTCCTCCTTTCTTGTCTCTCTCTCACTCTCTCGCTCTCTCTTTGCCCCTTTTACCCCTAAATCTAGACCTATCCCTCCTCCACCTCTCCCCCCATCCATTTCCTATGTCCCTGATGTAGTCCTTGAAAAGGTGTTAAACTTCCAAGTCCCCATAAGGATCTCTGGAGCTAGTTAATCAATCCCTGCTTTGAACTCGTAAGAAAAATAAAATTCCAACAACCACAAGGATGGATAGTAAGTCCACATCTGATCTGTGTGCCTTGCTCTCTCTGGGTCATAGACTGACTGTTAGGTAGAGGTTTATCACTCTTCCAGCCTGCTGCTTGCCAAACAGGGGCAGGTGCTTCCTGTTTCCTAGGACTGGTGTTCTGAGACACGTATTTTCTCTCTCTCTCTCCCTCCCTCTCTCTCTCTCTCTCTCTCTCTCTCTCTCTCTCTCTCTTTTTTCTCTCCTTTTATTTGTTCTCCATCTCATGTAAGCACATGCATTGCCCATGTCACGCCCTCTCTTTTCCTGTACCTCTCATCACTTTTACCACTTTCACACGCATGCTCTCACCAACAATATATTTCTCAGTCTCTCTCTCCATTTGTTTTGTCGTTAATGCCTTTGCTCCGCCACCCAAGCAACTCCTTCTTCACGTAGTGCCCCCTGGCAGCACTAGTGTAGCATAACATACTGTAAGAGCTGCACATAACTTTTAACTCTAGACTGAATGTTGGAATAATTGATGCAGTACCTGCACATTGTCAAAAAGTTTGGGAAAAGATCAAAAACCAAATTCATCGTATTTATTAAAACATGATACACTAAAAGTCCAATAGTGCATCTTTAAACTGAAGTCATTAAAAAGCTGAAGACAGATAATGGTCCATAAATGTCATGGAACATCTATGCTTCTAGATTTATTGTAAGACACACAGACTGAATTAATGCATAGGAGAATGTCCCAAGAAGGAGGTTTAAGTTGGGTATGACTAACATCCTTTCTCCTACATGTTCTTGGGCAGGTGGTGAAGTCCGTGATGCTGTTCCCCACCATTGAACGCATGGCGGTGACCCCTCAGGGCAGGGTGTTGACCCTGGTGCCCATCTTCCTCTTCTGTCTGCTGCCTAAAGTGTTCTCTTCTATCCAGTAGTCACTTCCCCAATAAAACTCTGTCTGAATCTCATGTGGTGTTGCAGCACTGTATCAATTAATACACGTCAATTTGTCCAGTCTTTTGAAAGAAGAAAAAATATATCTCAGTTTTGGCAAAGGAAGCCTACATTGCTGAAGCATCAGGAAATACAATGTTTGTAATTAGGTTTACATAAAGCAAAGATAATCCCAGCCGGGAGTGGCTGCCAAGAGGAGGCATATTTTACTGTCAGAGATTAGATATTATTTATTAGAACTTGTAGAATATATCCCCTCTTAATTTGCCAGATGATGGCTGGAGATTTGGGTGTGAGTGGAAGTAATTAAGATCGCTTCTAGGAGAAGGAGAAGAGCCGGCCGTCCCTCTTTACTGCATAGAGCGGAGGAAAGCTCAGCCTGGCTCGCTCTCTCTTTCTGTCGGATTTGAAGTGCGCTATGTTTTCCTCCTCCGTCTGTCCTCTGGGAAGGAAGAGATTGATGTTGTGGTGGCCCAAAGGCCAGTGCCAAAAAAAGCTCTCTACAGCCAAGTAGCCATGCTGTGTCTCAGCCTCAGAAGCCCCTTCCTTCTTTCTCCCTCAGTCTCTTCCATGAGGTCAGAAAGCCTCTTCTTTTTCTTGCCACTGCTGAGCATGTTTTGAATCATTAGCACTTCCCTTTAATTTGCTTTTGGAATATGTATTCCCTCATGGTCCTTTTTTGTTGTTGCGTTTTCCTGCTCAATTAATTATACTCTGACTAGTTAAAGAAGACGCTAAACATCCTCAATTCTTAATAGTTGTATACCTTTTTTCTAAAATAAAAATGTTCTTTGATTTCTAAAGGCAAGGTGGAATAGAGTTTCTCCTTATTGATTTTGCACTATTGAACATTGGCCCCTTTCTACAGATGGAAAGCTGTAGTGGTTCTCTGTCATGTGTGACATGTATAATAAATGGCCAGTTGACAGGCCTAATTAACAAAACATGTTTGCGATTAGCTGGAACTTCCTGCGTACATTTCAGCGTTTATTTTTCCTGAAGTCCCTTGCAAGGAAGCGGAAAACGTTGATGTGTTGGTGCTGAAGGAGGGTTCTGGGTGCTCAGTAGCAGGCAGTCACAGACCGCCACCATTCTTACACGGCTTTGAAGGGATAGCCATAGCCTGAGCTCCATTTCCTAGCTTGTACTGCTCTAGACAATTGAGTGGACCATCAAGTGTATCCTAATGCTAATTATTATACAATAAGAAATTATATTGAATGTTGTTCACATTTTGTTTAAAATACTTTCCTGTTTTTATTGTTATTATTCTTATTTTAATTTTTTTGGGGGGGGTAGATCAGCTTTAATATTGCAGATAGATTGTGGCTTCTATCAATGTAATTGTCTACATCATTTCCAATTCCTCATATATACAGTGCATTCAGAAGTATTCAGACGCCTTCCCTTTTTCCACATTCTGTTACGTTACAGCCTTATTCTTAAATGGATTAAATAAATGTTTTTCTTCATCAATCTACAAGTGAAAACAGGTTGTTAGAAATGTTTGCAAATTTATTAAAAATTAAACATGGAAATACCTTACTTACATAAGTATTCAGAACCTTTGCGATGAGACTCGAAGTTGAGCTCAGGTGCATCCTGTTTCCATTGATCATCCTTGAGATGTTTCTACAACTTGGTTGGAGTCCACCTGTGGTAAATTCAATTGATTGGACATGATTTGGAAAGGCACACACCTGTCTATATAAGGTCCCACAGTTGACAATGCATGTCAGAGCAAAAACCAAGCCATGAGGTCGAAGGAATTGTCCGTAGAGCTCCGAGACAGGATTGTGTCGAGGCACAGATCTGGGGAAAGGTACCAAAACATTTCTGCAGCATTGAAGGTCCCCAAGAACACAGTGGCCTCCATCATTCTTAAATGGAAGAAGTTTGGAACCACCAAGACTCTTCCTAGAGCTGGCCGCCCGGCCAAACTGAGCAATCGGGGGAGAAGGGCCTTGGTCAGGGAGGTGACCAAGAACCCGATGGTCACTCTGACAGAGCTCCAGAGTTCCTCTGTGGGGATGGGAGAACCTTCCAGAAGGACAACCATCTCTGCAGCACTCCACTAATTAGGCCTTTATGGTAGAGTGGCCAGACGAAAGCCACTCCTCAGTAAAAGGTACATGACAGCCCGCTTGGAGTTTGCCAAAAGGCACCTAAAGGACTCTCAGACCATGAGAAACAAGATTCTCTGGTCTGATGAAACCAAGATTGAGCTCTTTGGCCTGAATGCCAAGCGTCACGTCTGGAGGAAACCTGGCACCATCCCTATGGTGAAGCATGGTGGTGGCAGCATCATGCTATGGGGATGTTTTACAGCGGCAGGGACTGGGAGACTAGTCAGGATCGAGGGAAAGATGAACGGAGCAAAGTGCAGAGAGATCCTTGAATTAAACCTGCTCCAGAGCGCTCAGGACCTCAGACTGGATTCACCTTCCAACAGGACAACGACCCTAAGCACACAGCCAAGACAACACAAGAGGGGCTTCTGTACAAGTCTCTGAATGTCCTTGAGTGGCCCAGTGAACCCGATCGAACATCTCTGGAGAGACCTGAAAAGAGCTGTGCAGCAACGCTCCACATCCGACCTGATAGAGCTAGAGAGGATCTGCAGAGAAGAATGGGTGAAAATCCCCAAATACAGGTGTGCCAACCTTGTAGAGTCATATCCAAGAAGAATCGAGGCTGTAATCGCTGCCAAAGGTGCTTCAACAAAGTACTGAGTAAAGGGTCTGAATACTTATGTAAATGTGATATTCTATTTATTTATTTTTGATATATATATCCTTTTTTTTTTTTTTTTTTACAGTTTTTGCTTTGTCATTATGGGGTATTGTGTGTAGATTGATGAGGGGAAAAAACAGTTTAACACATTTTAGAAGAAGGCTGTAACGTAAGAAAATGTAGAAAAAGTCAAGGGATCTGAATACTTTCCAAAGGCGCTGTGCAGTGGCGGCTCCTGAAAAAATTCTCAGGGGGGGCAATTTTTCTGATGATTTAGGTGACCTACACACATTTAAAAAAAGATATGTCCAGCAACAACATGAAGACAGGGGCAGCATATAAGTCAATACTGATATACACATTACTTGCTTCAAAAAGGCCTCATGGTTGAATTGGAAATATGTGCACCTGAGCATAATTCACAACAAGCAAGCAGGAGCTTTTGATAGAGGCTACTGAAAACATTGATGCAAGTTATTGGTAATAAGACATTTTTATAGACTTCCATATTCTGCCCTCTTGTATAGATTTGTGAAAATGAACAGTGATAGACATTTTGCCTGAAAACAGAATTTGAAAATAATTTCTAGAAAAGGTAAACACAGCTATCTGTATGGCTTTGTAAAAATGAACAACCATATTCTGGCCAATTGTATAGATTTGTAAATATGATGATGTCTCCTTTCATGCATACATTTTCAAATAAAGCTCTGCTTTGAGAAAGATCGAATGATATTGTTTAATCTTACCTTATGGCCTTCACACTGCTTGTGAAGCTGTCGAGGGCACGTTTGATGAAGACAGCATCGATGTCCTTCTTCTGTAGCTTCTGGTACAGAATGTCGACGTGGGGCATGATTTTGTGAAAAAGCCCCAGGAAAAAAATAAAATCTTCTTGCTATCTATGTACCTCAGCACAAGCACCAGCTGTGTCTGTGTAGAAACGTCCGTGGTCTCGTCAGCTTGGATAGCTACGAAGTTCGCCGACTTCACCTCCTCCACAATATGTTCCCTCATGACCGCTAGCATACACTCCAGTAGCTCGTTTTGAATGGTCTTTGATGTGTCCTTGAAAACTTTAGCATTTTTAAGATGGTCATCAAACACCTCATCTAATTGTGCCACAAAGTTGACAAGTCCAAGAAAAATACCAGGGTTGGTGGAGCCCTCAGTTTCATCTTTGCCTCGCAAAGCTAACTCAAACACTCCGCAAAACTTCACACACTGGATTAGCCGGCTGAGGATGTGGCGGTTCTTGCTAACCTCATCGTAGTGGCGGCGGACAGCTAGCCTGTATCCCTCATCCAGTTGAGTGGCAATGTTCACTCTCCCCAAAGCAGACAATCTCAAACAGCTATCCATGTGGGTCTTTGACAGCTCATGTTTCTTAATCTTTTCTGAAAGATGGTGCATGTCCGTTACACCTGTCGCTGTCCAAGCGGTGCTGTCTGCCGTGCCGCCTTCAGGGTGAAAGAGTAAGCAGGGGTAGCAGAAGACTGCATTAGCTACATCGCAGCCTGCTAGCCAGGTTTTTCGTTCGTACCAATTTTTGGAAAATCCTCGGGTGTAGGACTTTCCCCCTTTAGTAGAAACCTGTTGAATTATTAAATTTGGTCTGGGAGGTCCTAATTGTTTCGTTGCCAATTTATCTTGATTTGTTCGCCGACAAAAATGAACTTCTTTCAAAGAGACAATCGAGTTGCACTGAACGCTAGCCATCTTGACAGTTGTACGTGAATTGATTGACGCTGCTACCCGCTCTTTTCTTAGTTATGTTCATGGTTATGTTACGTATGACGAAAGCGCGTAAGTGCAAGCCCTCCCGGAACCCATAGAGATTGTATTGAAAGCTCTGATATTTGAAAAAAAAAAGATTTTACATGAGAGTCTGAGAGACTTCTGGGGCGATTTTCAACCTGACTGAAATCGCCCCAAAACGGGCGGGGCCATTTGAAGCACGACTTTAGCCTGATTGGACATTTAGTGGCAGATCAGACGTCTAGATTAGAACACTGAAAACTACTGTTGCCGTGATATAATTGATTAGAAAAAAATCCCTCCTTTTCCCGTTTGGCAGTGCGTCGCCCATATCGCCCTAATGAACACACTGCCCCTGGCGCTGTGTATATATATATTATTTTTGTAAACATATATAGTATTTTAAATATATATTTTAAAATATATTTCCCATTATTATTTTCCCCAAACCCCACCACCCCTCCCCGAATTGGAGTAAACTAATGGACAACAATACTTAAGCTTCCACTTCCAGTTTATACATACTCATACATTTCACAGACAGTATATTTTACATTAGTTTTCTTTTGTTTGTTTTAAGTCCCAGCCTTCAGCTACCCTCAACCCCTCCCATCTATCTCTGAAGACCATCCAGTTTTGATTTCTAGCTGCCATATGTTTTTCCAATGTGCTGTGATGTTTCACAAAAGTTCTGAACCATTCTATTCTCATAGTTTCTACAGATTGTAAATTAAAGATAAACATTTTTGCTAAGTGTATTATTATATTATTGATCGATTGACTATGACTTATCAAATCACCCAGCAGTGCTGTTTGCAGAGTCAGCCATTCCTGAACTTGAGATCAAAAACAAGCTACATATGGGCAGTACCAAAACAAGTGATCTAATGATTCTGTCTCTTCGCAGCAAAATCTGCAGAGCTGGGATAGTTGTATCCCCCATATATATAACATTCTATTGGTTTTTCAATTTAAATTGAAAAACTATTTGAAATCCGGCGTCATTTTGTGTATCAGTTCATAAATTATATGCCATGGAAAATCTCCTCCCAACTATTTTTTAACCTGTATTGTGCAGCTGTACATTTTTTGGTCCTTAAATGAAACTGGTATACTTTTTTATTTATCACAATTTTCATTAGCCAATTTTTTTATTTAATGCAGGGCCAACAGACAAGTTCCTTACCTTCTCCCCTTTCCACTTGCCTCCTCCATTTTTGCGGTAATGCTGCAATCAGTTGGTTGTAATTTTTGGATAGAGCAGACATTTCCATTTATCTCTGTTAACTGCATGTGTGACAACTCCACCAGTCCTATTTATGATATATTTACAAAGATTATACCGTTTAAAAAAAATCAATTAGTATATTTGAGTTTAACCATAATATTTGTTCAGTCTTTTCTGGTGGATTAAACTGAAATTGCAACCGGCTTTCTATTGTTTGTTTTTAAAATAGCGATATTTCGGAGATTATTTCATTTTCAAATAACCGAAAGTAAAAGGTTGTAATCTGAATGAAGGGGGAAAATGCCATTCTTGAACATGGGGTGAGCCATTCTTACTAATCTGCTAGAGAACCAGTTTGGATTTAAGGATAGTTTTTGTATGTCTGAAGCCTTTAGTGAGAGGTCCAGTGCTTTAATATTTAATCATTTCTGTCCTCCAAATTCGTATTCATTATATAAATAGGCCCGTTTAATTTTGTCTGGCTTGTCGTTCCAAATAAAGTAGAATATTTTTTGCTTATATAAACAAGTTGTTAGGTGTAGGCAGGGCCATAAGTAGGGAAACTGGAATATGACAAAATAATTAATTAGATGATTTTTCCACAAATAGACAGGTGTTGTCCTTTCCATGGTAGCAAAATCGTATCTAATTTGGCTAACTTTCTATTAAAATGTATTGTCGTGAGATCATTTCTTTCTTTCGGGATATGAATACCAAGTATGTCCACTTCACCGCCTGACCATTTTAGTGGTAAACTACACGGTAATGTAAACGTTGTATTTTTCAGAGATCCAATACGTAATATGGTGCAGTTATCATAATTTGGTTATCTAAATCCTCTGAGGCTGTGCAGGGATCCAAATTGTGGATTTAAAAGAAAACATGTATCGTCAGCGTACAATGACGCCTTTTTTTATCCTGGATTTCTATCCCCTTGATATTATTGTTGGATCTAATTTTAATAGTCAACATTTCAATGGCCATAATAAATAGATATGCCGATAGTGGACAGCCTTTTTTTACTCCTCTTGACAATTTAATACTTTCTGAGAAGTAGCCATTATTATAAGGCCCGAGGAGGCCAGAGAATTGAATGTTCATTTCTCTACCATAAGCCGCCTCCAACGTCGTTCACATTTTTTTGCAAGTACGTCTGTCATGATGGAGACCAGGCAGTGAATTATCCGGTTTAGTTATGTTTAATAACTCTTAAATCAGACAATTAACATGCAGTCCACCAAGCTACTATCTGCTAGTCCTCATTGCTAGGTTAGTCATATCTGGTTATGACGATTACACGCATAACCAATCAATTATGGAGATATCTATCAGACATCACTACATCTCCCCTTTTCTGAGAGAAATCAAAACTATACCATCCTCTCTACCTAATACAAATATTCACCCTGTTGACCGTTTCAATACAAACTATTTTTAATTCAATAACATATATTGTTTTAGTAACATATTAACATATGTTTTGTTTTTCTTTAACATCGACAATACACATAACTGTGTCAACTACGACATCGGGGTAGACAGCCCTTTGTCCACAGCAACATAATGATTCTGCCCCGAAACAGTAGCTGTTCCTATACCTCTTTCTTTTTTTTTTCTCAAGTGTCTCTGAACCTCAGTGGTAGTTTTACCTCTCAACCTCTGGAGGTCATTCTCACCAGTTGTGGTGAGGCTGCCCTGAGGTGGTGGACTGAGTGAGGGGATGGGAGTTGGCTGGCTCACAGGCGGGGCCTATGTGCTGTCCTAACTGTTAGACTGGGTGACTCTTTCGTTGTTTTGCTGCTGTCTCTCTGGAGTAGGTGACTGGAAAAGCCTGAAGGTGTCGCCTGTTTCTCCGAGCGATGGTGCCGTGTTCAGTTTCCACAACGTAGGATCTCGGCTCTGGAGATTTGCTGATGACAACTGCTGTTGTTTTCCATCCTTTCTCTCCGTCCAGTTTGACTCTTACACTGTGTCCAGGGTGTAATTCCAGTAGGGGAGCACTGAATGCCTCCTGCTATAGAAGAACTGGTAAGCTTGTTTGGCTTGTTGGTCTTGGTCCTTCTGTTTAACGCCGTTGTGGCTGTAGCGTTTTGGTTGGAGTTTCCCATCCAGCACGGGGACCGTCGTCCAGATCTGATGTCCAGTCATGAGTTGTGCTGGGCTTGCTCCTGTTGCATTGAGGGGTGTGGCTCGGTAGCACATCAGAGCCATGTGTGGGTCTGGTTGTTTTAAGAATTCGCTTAGCTGTCTGTACAGCTCCATTTGCCTGCGAGGTGGTATGAGCGAAACCATATCTCTTTCTGAACTCCTTGAACAGTGCAGAAAAACTGAGTAGCGTTGTCTCTAACGAGCTCGGTAGGTATCCCCCATCTTACAAAAATACCTTTGAGGCGGGTGATGACCTGCTGGCTAGTGGTAGTGGGCAGGTGAGCTATTTCTATGTCCCTAGAATAGTAGTCCACCACTATGAGGTATGTCTTGCCCTCTAGCTCACACACGTCGGCTGCGATTTTCTGCCACGGACCCTTAGGTAAAGGTGTCATGACAAGTGGTTCTCTCTTTTGAGTTGGTTTGTTCTCTGTACAGAACCTGCATGACATCACTTTTCTCGCGATGTGGGCGCTGATGCCCTGCCACCACACCCACATCTTGGCTCTTTCTCTGCACTTTGTCAGCCTCATGTGACCTTTGTGTATCTGTTGTAGAACTTCTTCTCTCTGTGAAGCTGGGATGACAATCCTGTCTTGATATAGCACAAGTCCATTCCACTCCGATAGATGCACTCTCGCTGTGTGGTATCCCTGTAGTGAGTAGGGTAGCTGCGCCATTCTGAGGCCAGCCTTTTCGGATGTAGCCAATGACCATTTGGAGGTCTGTATCATTGCTTGTCGCCTCTCTGATGTCATCCAGCCTGTGTGCAGACACTGGTCTGCTCTCCCCCACAGCTTCCACATATGCTTTGACGACTTCTTCTGTGTCTGACTTGTTTTCTTTCAGTGGGTTTCTTGACAGTGTGTCAGCCACCACTAACTTCCCAGGAATGTGGACTTCTTTCACATTGAAACGCATGAGGCGCATGAGCAGTCGCTGACAACTGAGTGGTGCTTTGTCCAGATCGTACATGTTGATCAATGGAACGAGTGGCTAATGGTCTGTCTGTAAAACAAAGCTCCCCATGCCCTGCAGGTAGCGGACAAATCGTTCACGTGCCCATACACCTGCCAGGCACTCTTTTTCGATTTGTGCGTACCTTCGCTCAGTCTCTGTTATTGTGCATGAACAAAATGCAACAGGACGGATCTCACCACCCTCTTGTTCCTGTAGGAGTGTAGCTCTGAGGCCATAGCTGCTTGCGTCTGCACTGACCACAGTTGGTTTGCCGGCGTCGTAGTATGCCATTACCTGTGTTGACACTAACATAGCATTGACCTTGTGGAAGGCCTGCTCCTGTGGGTCTCCCTACATCCACTCTGTCTGTTTTTTCAACAGCTCAGTGATGGGGTGTAGCACTGATGACAGGCCCAGCAAGAATTTGCCTAAGTAGTTCACCAGTCCCAGCATTTGGCGAAGCTCAGTGATGTTTGTTTGACTGGGCATCTTGGAGACGGCTTTCACTTTGCTGTGCCCTCACGTCCTCTCAGGAGCTTGCTCATCTCCCTCTGAAAGATCTCTGGTGCGCTGGTTATTCCAAAAGGAAGGTGCTTGAAGCAGAATCTCCCCACAGGAGTGATAAATGTTGTCAGTTTTCTGCAGCTGGGTTCAAGAGGTATCTGGCAAAAACCGCTAGACGCATCGAGTTTGGAGAAGACACTCAGCCCGGATAGCTTTGGTGCTTTATCCTCCAAGGTGGGTAAAAGCAGGAGATGGCTGCCGTTTTAAGAACTCCTAACCAATTGTGCTATTGTGTGTGTTTTTTCGCGTTATTTGTAAGATTTTTTCTTTAACGTGTCGGGCGCGAAGGATTTACTTCAGACACCCGACAAGGCCCAAATCCCCGTCATTCGCAGGAGAAAGAGATGGAGATATTGGGGATGTAGATCGGGGTGCCTTGTAAGGATCCGGCGGCGAGTAGGTAATCTGCCTCTACCATCAGACCTATTAGCCAATGTACAATCATTGAATAACAAAATAGATGAGCTACGATCACGAATATCATACCAACGGGACATTAAAAACTGTAAAATCTTATGTTTCATCGAGTCGTGGCTGAACGACGACATGGATAACATACAGCTGGTGGGGTTTACGCTGCATCGGCATGATAGAACAGCTGCCTCCAGTAAGACAAGGGGTGACGGTCTGTGTATATTTGTAAACAACAGCTGGTGCACAAAATCTAATATTAAGGAAGTCTCAAGGTTTTGCTCACCTGAGATAGTCTCATGATAAGCTGTAGACCACGCTATTTACCAAGAGAGTTTTCATCTATATTTTTCGTAGCTGTCTATTTACCACTACAAACCGACGCTGGCACTAAGACCGCACTCAATGAGCTGTATAAGGCCATAAGCAAACAAGAAAACGCTCATCCAGAGGCGGCGCTCCTAGTGGCAGGGGACTTTAATGCAGGGAAATGTAAATCCATTTTACTTAATTTCTACCAGCATGTTAAATGTGAAACTAGAGGAAAAGAAACTCTAGACCACATTTACTCCACACACAGAGACGCGTACAAAGCTCTCCCTCGCCCTCCATTTGGCAAATCTGACCATAATTCTATCCTCCTGATTCCTACTTACAAGCAAAAACTAAAGCAGGAAGCACCAGTGACTTGGTCAATAAAGAAGTAGATGCTAAGCTACAGGACTGTTTTGCTAGCACAGACTGGAATACAGTTGAAGTCGGAAGTTTACATACACCTTAGCCAAATACATTTAAACTCCGTTTTTCACAATTCCTGACATTTAATCCTAGTAAAAATTCCCTGTCTTAGGTCAGTTAGGATCACCACTTTATTTTAAGAATGTGAAATGTCAGAATAATAGTAGAGAGAATGATTTATTTCAGCTTTTATTTCTTTCATCACATTCCCAGTGGGTCAGAAGTTTACATACACTAAATTAGTATTTGGTAGCGTTTTACTGCTGCTCTTTATTTTATTTTTTTAATTTTCTGTGCAATTTTTTACTTATCTATTTTTTACTTAACACTTATTTTTCTTAAAACTGCATTGTTGGTTAAGGGCTTGTAAGTAACCATTTCACTGTAAGGTCTACACCTGTTGTATTCAGTGCATGTGACAAATACGATTTGATTTGAAGATGAACCTCTCCCGTTTCACTGCTTCACTGAGTCTTTTTTTTCTACGCATGTTCTCACTTTACAATTTTTCTTCATTACTAGCACCGTGGGAGCACACCAGTCTGTAGGCTCGGTTACTCCCTCAATGATGCCATTTCTTTTCATTCTGTCCAGTTCTTCCTCCCACTTTTGGAAGGAGCGGAGAAGGAATTCTGCATGGTGAAGTCAGAGAATAGGCGACTGAATCTAAGCTCAATCTTGACCAGTTCACAGTTCAGTAGCTCTATCTCTCCAAACACATCTGTGCTGATCTCATCTACTCTTGCATGCAACAGTTCTGCTAAGTAGGTTATTAGCATATGGTCCTCGAATCACAAAGATACAGAATTTGTACTTTTCTTCTTTTCTTTCACTCGTGGCTAGATATTTTCCATAAAATTAGCCCTGCCACCTGGGCTGCGAACCTCAGTTTCAACGTTAACCAGCAGGAAGCGCTGTGGCAAGCTCTGGTAAGTGCTCTGAGACAGCACTGTAATATCAGCACCAGTATCAATCTTGATCTTTACACGTGTGCAATTCACTGGGAGCTCAACATGCCACTGATCTTCAGAATCAGACTGCTTAATAACTCATCCTAAAAAGAATGCCCCTTGCATTTCCTCTTCATCCTCAGCTGTAACTTATTTGACCATTTTAGTTTTGCATGCAATCTCAAAATGCCCCATTTTGTAACACTTCCTGCATCTTTTGTTGCGTGCTGGACAATTTTCACTGTCATCATGGCTGCGGTTACAACGTGAGCAACTTCCCTGTTTTGACTGACTGTTTCTTTGCTTAAACTGTTTGTTCTGGCCGCCTGCAGTATGCTTAGAATGTTTGTTGTAACGCTGTGGTTTGCATCTCACCTCATCAATGAAGTTCTCATCTCCCACGCGCATGTCCACGTGCTGCTTCTTTATCTGCTCTGACTGGCGCGCAATTTGTATCGCATTCTCCAGTGTCATATCTGGCTCGAGCTGTAGCTTTTGTGAAACATCACTGTCCATAATGCCCATCACAATCCTGTCCCGTATTTGTTAGTCCTTTGTAGTTAAAAACTCGCAGTGTTCAGCTAGCTCATACAGATTCCTCACAAAAGATTCCACTGTCGCCTCCAGAGTGGCGCAGCGGTCTAAGGCACTGCATCGCCGTGCTAGAGGCGACACTACAGACCCGGGCTCGATCACAGGCTGTGTCGCAGGATGTCATTGTCCCATTGCGCTTTAGCGACTCCTTGTGGCGGGCCGGGCGCATGCACGCTGATTTCGGTCACCAGTTGTACGGTGTTTCCTCCGACACATTGGTGCGGCTGGCTTCCGGGTTAAGCGGGCAGTGTGTCAAGAAGCAGTGTGGCTTGGCAGGGTCGTGTTTCGGAGGACGCATGGCTCTCGATCTTCGCCTCTCCCAAGTCCGTACGGGAGTTGCAGCGATGGGACAAGAATGTAACTACCAATTTAATATCACAAAATTGGGTAGTCCACAAGCTACTATCTGCTAGTCCTCATTGCTAGGTTAGTCATATCCGGTTATGACGATGACACGCATAACCAATCAATTATGGAGATATCTATCAGACATCACTACAACGTCCATCCAGCCTCACAACCGCAGACCACGTATAACCATGCCATCCCAGGACCTCCATATCCGGCTTCTTCACCTGTGGGATCGTCTGAGACCAGCCACCCGGACAGCTAATGAAACGGAGGAGTATTTCTGTCTGTAACAAAGCCATTTTGTGGGGGAAAACTAATTCTGATTTGCTGGGCCTGACTCTCCAGTGAGTGGGCCTATGCCCTCCCAGGCCCACCCATGGCTGCGCCCCTGCCCAGTCATGTGAAGTCCATAGATTAGGGCCTAATTAATGTATTTAAAATTACAGATTTCCTTAAATGAACTGTAACTCAGTAAAATCTTAGAAATTGTTGCATGTTACGTTTATATTTTTGTTCAGAATAGATTTGTATTTGTATTTATATTTATGCCAAGGCAGCAGCTACTCTTCTTGGGGTCCAGCAAAATTAAGGCAGTTATACAATTTTTTTAACATTACAATACATTCACAGATTTCACAACACACTGTGTGCCCTCAGGCCCCTACTCCACCACTACCACATATCTACAATACAAAATCCATGTGTACGTGTGTGTATAGTGCATATGTTATCGTGTGTGTGTGTGTATGCATTTGTCTGTGCCTATGTTTGTGTTGCTTCACAGTCCCCGCTGTTCCATAAGGTGTATTTTTATCTATTTTTTTAATCTAAGAAGTTAATTGATGTGGAAGAGTTCCATGTAGTCATGGCGCTATGTAGTACTGTGCGCCTCCCATAGTCAATTCTGGACTTGGGGACTGTGAAAAGACCTCTTGTGGCATGTCTTGTTTGGTATGCATGGGTGTCCGAGCTGTGCGCCAGTAGTTCAAACAGACAGCTTGGTGCATTCAACATGTCAATACCTCTCATAAATACATGTAGTGATGAAGTCATTCTCTCCTCCACTTTGAGCCAGGAGAGATTTACATGCATATTATTAATGTTAGCTCTCTGTGTACATCCAAGGGCCAGCCGTGCTGCCCTGTTCTGAGCCAATTGCAATTTTCCTTAGTCCCTTGTTGTGGCACCTGACCTCACGACTGAACAGTAGTCCAGGTCTGACAAAACTACAGTGGCTTGCGAAATTATTCACCTCCCTTGGCATTTTTCCTATTTTGTTGCCTTACAACCTGGAATTAAAATGGATTCTTGGGGGGTTTGTATCATTTGATTTACACAACATGCCTACCACGTTGAAGGTGCAAAATATTTTTTCTTGTGAAACAAACAAGAAATAAGACAAAAAAACAGAAAACTTGAGCATGCATAACTATTCACCCCCCACCCCCCCCTTAAAGTCAATACTTTGTAGAGCCACCTTTTGCAGCAATTACAGCTGCAAGTCTCTTGGGGTATGTCTCTGTAAGCTTGGTACATCTAGCCACTGGGATTTTTTTGCCCATTCTTCAAGGCAAAACTGCTCCAGCTCCTTCAAGTTGAATGGGTTCCCCTTAAACTACTCGAGTGTTGCTTTAGCAGTATGCTTAGGGTCATTGTCCTGCTGGAAGGTGAACCTCTGTCCCAGTCTCAAATCTCTGGAAGACTGAAACAGGTTTCCCTCAAGGATTTCCCTGTATTTAGCGGCATCCATCATTCCTTCAATTCTGACCAGTTTCCCAGTCCCTGCCGATGGAAAAAGATCGATGGTGTTCTCTGGGGTGTTGGGTTTGCGCCAGACATAGCGTTTTCCTTTGGCCAAAAAGCTCAATTTTAGTCTCATCTGACCAGAGTACCTTCTTCCATATGTTTGGGGAGTCTCCCACATGGTTTTTGGCGAACACCAAACGTGTTTGCTTATTATTTTCTTTAAGCAATGGCTTTTTTCTGGCCACTCTTCCGTAAAGCCCAGCTCTGTGGAGTGTACGGCTTAAAGTGGTCCTATGGACAGATACTCCAATCTCCGCTGTGGAGCTTTGCAGCTCCTTCAGGGTTATCTTTGGTCTCTTTGTTGCCTCTCTGATTAATGCCCTCCTTTCCTGGTCCGTGAGTTTTGGTGGGCGGCCCTCTCTTGGCAGGTTTGTTGGTGTGCCATATTCTTTCAATATTTTTTTATAACCCAACCCTGATCTGTACTTCTCCACAATTTTGTCCCTGACCTGTTTGGAGAGCTCCTTGGTCTTCATGGTGCCGCTTGCTTGGTGGTGCCCCTTGCTTAGTGGTGTTGCAGACTCTGGGGCCTTTCAGAACAGGTGTGTATATATACTGAGATCATGTGACAGATCACGTGACACTTAGATTGCACACAGGTGGACTTTATTTAACTAATTATGTGACTTCTGAAGGTAATTGGTTGCACCAGATCTTATTTAGGGGCTTCATAGCAAAGGGGGTGAAAACATATGCACGCACCACTTTTCCGTTATTTATTTTTTATAATTTTTTGAAACAAGTAATTATTTTCACTTCACCAAGTTGGACTATTTTGTGTATGTCCATTACATGAAATCCAAATAAAAATCCATTTAAATTACAGGTTGTAATGCAACAAAATAGGAAATAGCCAAGGGGGATGAATACTTTTGCAAGGCACTGTAGGGCCTGTAGAACCTGCCTTGTTGATACTGCTGTTAAGAAGGTAGAGCAGCACTTCATTATGGACAGACTTCTCCCCATATTAGCTATTGTTGTATCAATATGTTTTGACCATGACCGTTTACAATCCAGGGTTACTCCAAGCAGTTTAGTCACCTCAACTTGCTCAATTTCCACGTTTATTACAATATTTAGTTGAGGTTTAGTGTTTAGTGAATGATTTGTCCCAAATACAATGCTTTTAGTTTTAGAAATATTTAGGACTAACTTATTCCTTTCCACCCACTCTGAAACAAACTGCAGCTCTTTGTTAAGTGTTGCAGTCATTTCAGTCGCTGTAGTAGCTGACGTGTATAGTGTTGAGTCATCCGCATACATAGACACATTGGCTTTACTCAAAGCCAGTGGCATGTCGTTAGTAAGATTGAAAAAAGTAAGGGGCCTAGACAGCTGCTGGATTATGTTGGAGAGGCTTCCATTAAAGAACACCCTCTGTGTTCTGTTGGACAGGTAACTCTTTATCCACAATAAAGCAGGGAGTGTAAAGCCATGAGAAAAGTTTTTCCAACAGCAAACTATGATCGAAAATGTCAAAAGCACTGAAATCTAACAAAACAGCCCCCACAATCTTTTTATCATCAATTTCTCTCAACCAATCATCAGTCATGTGTGTAAGTGCTGTGCTTGTTGAATGTCCTTCCCTATAAGCGTGCTGAAAGTCTGTTCTCAATTTGTTTAGTGTAAAATAGCATATCTGGTCAAACACAATTTTCCCCAAAAGTTTACTAAGGGTTGGTAACAGGCTGATTGGTCGGCTATTTGAGCCAGTAAAGGGGGCTTGACTATTCTTAGGTAGCGGAATGACTTTTGCTTCCCCCCAGGCCTGGGTGAACACACTTTCTAGTAGGCTTAAATTGAAAATATGGCAAATAGGAGTGGCAATATCGTCCGCTATTATCCTCAGTAATTTTCCATCCAAGTTGTCAGACTCCGGTGGCTTGTAATTGTTGATAGACAACAATAATTTGTTCACCTCCCACACTCACTTTATGGAATTCAAAATTACAATGCTTGTCTTTCATAATATGGTATACTTGGATGTGTAGTGTCAGCGTTTGTTGCTGGCATGTCATGCCTAAGTTTGCTAATCTTGCCAATGAAAAGATAATTAAAGTAGTTGGCAATATATGTCGGTTTTGTGATGAATGAGCCATCTGATTCAATTAATGATGGAGCTGAGTTTGCCTTTTTTTCCAAAATTTCATTTAAGGTGCTCCAAAGCTTTTTACTATCATTCTTTGTCATTTATCTCTGTTTCATTGTGTAGTTTCGTCTTCTTTTTATTCAGTTTAGTCACTTGATTCCTCAATTTGCAATACGTTTGCCAATCAGTTGTGCAGCCAGACTTATTTGCCATTCCTTTTGCCTCATCCCTCTCAACCATACAATTTTTCAATTCCTCATCAATCCACGGGGATTTAACAGTTTTTACAGTCATTTTCTTAATGGGTGCATGCTTATTAGTAACTGGAATAAGCAATTTCATAAATGTGTCAAGTGCAGCGTCTGTTTGCTCCTCATTACACATCACGGACCAAGAAATATTCTTTACATCAACAACATAGGAATCACTACAAAACGTATTGTATGGCCTCTTATACACTATGTTAGGCCCAGTCTTTGGAACTTTGGTTTTCGTAGTTATGGCTACTAAATTGTGATCACTACATCCAATGGATCTGGATACTGCTTTCAATCAAATTTCTGCAGCATTAGTAAAGATGTGATCAATACATGTTGATTTAATTTCTGTGCTGTTTGTAACTACCCTGTTAGGTTGACTAATAACCTGAACCAGGTTGCAGGCACTGGTTACAGTTTGAAGCTTTCTCTTGAGTGGGCAGCTTGATGAAAGCCAGTCAATATTTAAATCACCCAGAAAATATACCTCTCTGTTGATTTCACATACATTTATCAAGCCTTTCACTCATGTTATCCAGATACTGACTGTTAGCACTTGGTGGTCTATAGCAGCTTCCCACAAGAATGGGCTTTAGGTGAGGCAGATGAACCTGTAGCCATATTACTTCAACAGTATTTAACATGAGATCCTCTCTAAGCTTTATAGGAATGTGGTTCTGAATATAAGAAGCAACACCTTTTCTGTAAATATTATAACCTTGTATTGCTACCACTGTTTCATCAAAGGTATTATCTAAGTGAGTTTCAGAGATAGTCAGAATATGAATGTCATCTGTTACTAGCAAATTATTGATTTCATGATCCTTGTTTCTTAAGCTACATATGTTAACATGGGCTATTTTGAGCACTTTTCTCCTGGGATGCTTACTTGTTTTCATTGCTTTACTGGGAAGCTTAGCAGAACTAGATATGCTCATGTTATTTATGTTAATAAAGGGTGAGCTGCACACAGTGGACTTCCTACTAGGGCACACCGACGAAGGTGCAGGAAGATCAGGCTCCAGGACGGCAAAACTATTCGTTGTTTGTATCTGCTCCGGGCCTCTCGTTGGGAGTGTAGACTGCTTTGGGGGATGTTGCTGTCTACGTCTTCCACGGCTCGTGACATGAGACCATCGTTGATTGCCATGCTCCTCTTGCTGTGCTCCTTTGACTCCGGAATCAGATGGGGAGCTCCAGGCAACACCGGCCAGTCGAATAACGACAAACGACAAGGTGGAGAATCATCCAACAAGCGCGAACGCCATCCAGCCACCGGCGTAGAAAAGGTAAACATTCCACTCTGCATTTTCCCCAGTTTCTTATGTAGGCTGGCGACCTGCGTGATCAAGGAAGCCACCTCAAGCCTATAATCCTCGACAAGCAAACAATTGCCGCATTGGAACTCTGAGTGATCCGGTTTGTCCCTAAACAAAGCGTAGTAGATACAGCTCCTACAGAATTATATTTTGCCCCCGCCCAGTCCGCCCAGTCTGCCCCTCTCTCCCCTTCCACCCATAGATCGCCCTACACCCCCAACACACAAGCACAAGCTCAAATGTTCAACAGTTGTTCCATCCCCAACCCCAACTCAAGAAGACTTGGTGTGTGAATGCGTATACAGTTTGACTGTTTAAGAAGGCATGCCAAATTGCCATATTGAGCAGGAATGGGAAGATTTGATTAACCAACATCTAGTCCTAGCTGATGGAGCTCGTATATCCCCCTTCCCCCCAACACCCACACACGCTGGTCCCCCGTTATGACCCATCTTTCCAAGCACCTCTGTGCAGTCAGACAGTTTGATTATTCTGTGCCGCCAGGGCACCCTCTCTGATTGTCCAAGTGTGACTCCCTCCCCATGGGTTACTGCAGCCAGTGTTGCCAGCACTGCCACTACCTGGGTGAAGTACTCCACCTGAATTCCTACCGGCTAGGTACGAGGTCGTCAAGGTTCTCATTAGCAGCTTTGATAAAATCATTGTATATTATGCTCACCCATCTGGGGGCTTTGGCTTTTGGACAAACCCTGTCAAGCAGGCTCAGAATCTCGAGGGGGTGGTGCTGCTTTAGTTGGTCTCTGACCGCGTTCACCTTTCTGTCATGGCTGCGTAGGCTACTTGCAATAGGCCTATAAAACAGATAAGGACTTCTCCTTTGTGGGTGGATTGCTCAGGTCGGTGTCTAGGATATAGGGTTGGCACCATTCCATCATTATAGGACTAAAATAAACAAACTATATATATTTGTATTTAAATTTTTTAATGTATGTCCCATATCTGCGCAAAAGTGAAGACTCTCGCTCTGTCACAACTCCTGCTCGCAGACACACATGGGCTCTGGCATTTGCAACCATTTTCCTTACTGTTTTGATAATGTTACTTATTAACTGTACTGTGTCACCGACACTCCATCCCACCCATCTGTCTCTTGGAATACCATTTTTTTGTAGTTTTTCAGCTTATTTGTACACATCTCATTGTCCTCTCATTCCTGCATGCCTTTTCCTGTTGCTGGTATTAAGTTTGCTGGTGTGTTGGCAATCTAGTCCGAGCCTGACTCCACAGCCTGTCTCTTCAGACTCCGGGGCTAAGTGGAACAGAGTTAGCTGCACATACATCAGGAGTACAGCAGGAAGGGGATTAAACTCCTAAGCAGGCAACCTTGCACCAGGTAGAGCAATGTCATCACTCAGCTGGAGGGAGACTTGTTTCTAACACCTGTTTCTTCTTAAGGAAGTCCAAGTAGCGCAGTGAACTATGTCCTCTTCACATACTCCATACTGGGAAGAGGGATATGCAGCATGAAGAGAAACTCTTGCACAAACTTTCTTTGATAAGTGTAAGTTAATGTTTTACCGTCAATACCTGAACACAGGGTAAAGGTGACTGGAAATACCAACGCACTGGTCTTTGCTGACTGCATGAGATGTTCTACGTTATAAATCTCATGCTACAGGTGGATTTACACCTCACAAAAACAGCTAAATGATAGCCTGTTTCAGGTGGGAGTGTCTCGCTATAGTAAGGCCACTATAGCTACATATTAGTGCTGGTAGCAGCAGTGAGACAGTGGTTTCAGTCTGATCTGGGATCTGTGCTGCTGATCCTCTCCAGCCTTCTCTCCTGAGCCAGTCGCTAACGAGTCACATGTGTGAGGATCTGTAAATTGGACTGGAATGCCATGCTGTACCCCCTATCCACCCCCCAACTCCACTGCTAGACATAAGGGAGCTAGCTACAGCTGGGGATGTCTCCCCCAGCAGATCCCTGCTGCAGATAGGCAGGTTGGATTTTCCCTCCCCTTTGCTCTCATCTCTCTCTTCCCCCCTCTCTTCTCTCTCTCTCTCTCTCTCTCTCTCTCTCTCTCTCTCTCTCTCTCTCTCTCTCTCTCTCTCTCTCTCTCTCTCTCTCTCTCTCTCTCACTCACTCACTCCTCCCCCCGCTCTCTTTCTCTTGCTCTCTCTCTCTTTCTCTTGCTCTCTCTCTCTCTCTCTTGCTGAGTTCCTTACTTGCATTTCTTCACATCTGTCTGTGTGCCTTCCTATTGCTCTTTGTCACCCCATCTGTTTTCCTTTCTCTGCTGTAATTCACCTTTTACTTACATGTAACTCAAGCTGCATCACAAGTCTTCCATTGAAATTGATGCATGGTTTACCTTGACTTCCTCAAGTTAGGATTCTTCCCTCAGTCCTCTATCGTGTGTTACAGAAAGACCAGGAACATAGCCTAGCGGCTACTATGTTCAAACTGGACATGTGTATGGCTGGGGTAAACAGAATATTTAAAACATAATATTGTTAATATCGGAGTGAACACATGCGTAGTTGGTTGCGATGAACCTCCTTGGTGTAACACTCAAACCATGTTTTATTTCAAGCCACACTATCAGATGCACATACCATGAAGAGGAATACGCTGGAAACCTTTATTTTGACGCCATATTGCTCCATAGGCAACAGTAAGGCTGTGTGACTAAATGGAAGTAGATTAACCATTTCTGAGAGGTTACATAATGGTGGGAAGAGAAAGTGTTCAGCTTGACAAGGTTAAAGGCCTTTGGAACGAAGGGGATGCTCTTATGAAGTAATTTACACACTCGGAAAAAGCTGGATTTTACATAGTGAAGATTTACGGAGAGAGTAAAAATGTGTGTGGAATGTAGGAAGTAGCTCATAAAGACCCGGTGCAGCACCTCAAGATGGGCTCACAAACAGGAGTTACTGGTTCAGTTATTCTAGACAGCTAGATGTTGATTTAGACAGGGTTACGGTGAGGTTTAAATGTTTCCTATCATTCAATCTATAATAGTTTCTGAAAGCTATGAAGCACTCATCTTGGATGTACAATTGAATAGCCAGAAGATAAACAGATATGCATTTGTCTTTCGTAATATAATATAATATTTTAATTTCATTTTCAAGGCAGACTACAGTATATTTTAGAAACATACACTGTGGCCAGTTTATTAGGTAGACCGCCCCGTTCCACGAAAATGGATCGCTCCTACAGACAGTGAGTCATGTGGCGGTGGCTTGCTATATAAAGCACGCAGACAGGCATCGAGCCATTCGGTTACTGTTCGATTGAACGTTAAAATAGGCTAAACGAGTGACCTAAGCGACTGTGAGCGTGGTATGATCGTCGGTGCCAGGCATGTCGGATCCAGTATCTCAGAACGGCCGCCCTCCTGGGCTTTTCACGCACAACAGTGTCTAGGGTTTACCGAGAATGGATGCTTTTTGTTTGTCGCACCAGTCAGCGGCAGTCCTGTGGGCGAAAACAGCTTGTTGATGAGAGAGGTCGAATGAGAATGGTAAGAATCATGCAAGCTAACAGGCGGACCACAAACAGACAAATAATGCGCAGTACAACAGTGGTGTGCAGAACGGCATCTTGGAACGCACAACTCGTTGATCCTTGTCACAGATGGACTATTGCAGCAGACGGTTCCACTCCAATCAGCTAAAAACAAGAAGAAGCAGCTCCAGTGGGAATGCGATCACCAACACTGGACAATTGAGGAGTGGAAAAACATTGCCTGGTCCAACGAATCCCAGTTCCTCTTGCGTCATGCTGATGGCAGATTCAGGATTTGGCGTAAGCAGCATGAGTCCATGGACCCATCCTGCCTGGTGTCAACGGTACAGGCTGGTGGCGGTGGTGTACTTGTGTGGGGAATGTTCTCCTGGCACACTTTAGGTCCCTTTATACCAATTGAGCAATGATTGAACGACACAGCGTATCTGAACATTGTTGCTGACCAAACCCAATAAAGCACCTATGAGATGAGATGGAACGGGCTGTTGGCAGCATAACTGTACCGCCATCCAATCTGCAGCAACTGTGTGATGCCATTGCGTCAGAATGGACCAACATCCCTGTGGTCTTACCTGGTACAGTTTACCTAATAAACTGGCCACTGAATTGTATGTGCAGCACATCTTTTGAGATCCTTCAGGTTGCAGGGTGTCACACAAATTTAGGCACACACACACAAACACACGCGCACACACACACAATGCCTGCATTCACTAGGCTGGTCTCTCCTGTTGGCCATTCCTCTGCAGCATATATCAGAGAGCTAAATGTGACCCTCTTGTTGCCGTGACGCTGTTGAAACCTCCAACTCACCGGGATCTCTGGGAGACGTACAAGCTGCCTTACAACCCTGAACAAAACCCTCCAAATGTAGGACATTACCTCAAAGACTAAACAACCCAGTGATATATGAAAGAATCACACCCTCTTTACTGACTTGGACCTTTTCGCGTTTCACTCTCTCTTACCCTTACCCTTGGCCTTTGGGGTGGAAATAAGAAAAGCATTATTTCTCTCCTGCCCTGTGCCAGGTGTTTGAAGCACTCAGAATACAAGGTGATACCGCTCACAGATTATGATTAATATATGTGCAAACAGACCATCACTTCCTTCTCCTCCGAACAGCAAAAGATGGAAACATGAGGAGCTAGCTAAGGGGACCTGAATCCCCCCTCCCTCCCACACACACACACGCATGCATGCACACTCAAACACACAGACACACACACAAACCCCCCACTGCCACCATCTCATCCAGAAAGGGACCGTGGCAGTGAGGAGATAGGTGTGAGTGATCACTCAGAGAGAACTTGGACAGGAGGATATTCATACAGGATATGAAAATGTTTCTCCTCCATATATTCCTCCCCATCCACCCACTGAGTAGCCTAGTTACAGATTACTCTCACTGAATTTTTCCTTTAATCATTGTGTTGAGCTGAAATTAGCTATTGAGTTCTGTGTGTGTGTGTGTGTGTGTGTGTGTGTGTGTGTGTGTGTGTGTGTGTGTGTGTGTGTGTGTGTGTGTGTGTGTGTGTGTGTGTGTGAGAGAGAGAGAGAGAGAGAATTGTGCCGTCTGGCTTGCGTAATATAAGGAATTTGAAAAGATTTATACTTTAACTTTTGATACTTATGTATATTTTAGCAATTACATTTACTTTTGATACTCAAGTACACTACATTACCAAAAGTATGTGGACAACTGCTCGTCGAACATCTCATTACAAAATCATGGGCATTAATATGGAGTTGGTTCCCCTTTGCTGCTATAACAGCCTCCACTCTTCTGGGAAGGCTTTCCACTAGATGTTGGAACATTGCTGCGAGGACTTGCTTCCATTCAGCCAAAAGAGCATTAGTGAGGTCGGGCACTTATGTTGGGCGATTAGGCCTGGCTCGCAGTCTGAGTTCCAATTCATCCCAAAGGTTTTCGATGGGGTTGAGGTCAGGGCTCTGTGCAGGCCAGTCAAGTTCTTCCACACCGATCTCGACAAACCATTTCTGTATGGCCCTCGCATTGTGCACGGGGGGCATTGTCGTGCTGAACCAGGTAAGGGTCTTCTCCAAACTGTTGCCAAAACTGTTGCCAAAGTTTGAAGCACAGAATCGTCTAGAAAGTCATTGTATGCTGTAGCGTTAAGATTTCCCTTCATTGGAACTAAGGGGGCCATCCCGAACCATGAAAAACAGCCCCAGACCATTCCTCCTCCACCAAAGTTTACAGTTGGCACTATGCATTGGGTCAAGTAGCGTTCTCCTGGCATCCGCCAAACCCAGATTTGTCCATTGGACTGCCAGATGGTGAAGCGTGATTCATCACTCCAGAGACCGTGTTTGCACTGCTCCAGAGTCCAATGGCGGCGCGCTTTACACCACTCCAGCCGACACTTGGCATTGCGCATGGTGATCTTAGGCTTGTGTGCAGCTGCTCGGCCATGGAAACCCATTTCATTAAGCTCCAAACGAACAGTTATTGTGCTGATGTTGCTTCCAGAGGCAGTGTTGCAACCGAGGACAGACGATTTTTACGCGCTACGTGCTTCAGCACTCGGCGGTCCTGTTCTGTGAGCTTGCGGCTGAACCGTTGTTGCTCCTAGATGTTTCCACTTCACAATAACAGCGCTTACAGTTGACCGGGGCAGCTCTAGCAGGGCAGAAATTTGACGGACTGACTTGTTGGAAAGGTGGCATCCTATGCCGGTGCTATGTTGAAAGTCACTGAGCTCTTTAGTAAGGCCATTCTACTGCCAATGTTTGTCATGGAGATTGCATGGCTGTGTGCTCGATTTTATATACCTGTCAGCAACGGGTGTGGCTGAAATAGCCAAATCCACTAATTCGAAGGGGTGTCCATATAAATAATATAATAATAATAATATGCCATTTAGCAGACGCTTTTATCCAAAGCGACTTACAGTCATGCGTGCATACATTTTTTTTTGTGTATGGGTGGTCCCGGGGATCGAACCCACTACCTTGGCGTTACAAGCGCCGTGCTCTACCAGCTGAGCTACAGAGGACCATATACTTTTGTATATATAGTGTACATTTAAAACCAAATACTTTTAGACTTTTACTCAAGTAGTATTTTACTGGTTGACTTTCGCTTTTACCTGAGTCATTTTCTATAAAGATATCTTTACTTTTACTCAAGTATGACAATTGGGTACTTTTTCCACCTGTGTGTGCGTGTGTGCGTGCGTGCGTGCAGCTTGCGTGTGAATTATGGATGGACTCTCAAACATCTGAAAAAGCAGCAATATTTTCCTCAACTAATGTTTTTTTTAAAAGTACATGCTGCTGAAAGGGAAATATAATTGAACGTAGGATCAAAGGCATTGGGTTACACTGCTCTCTGGGGAGGGGTTTCCCCCTCGTTCACTCACATTTTTACCGTTATCATTTCTGGTATCCAATGAGCCATCCATGTCCCCCCTTTTCCCCAATTCTATTTTCCAGCTGTGTATAACTGATATGGATACTTGGGAGGTAGTGGGGGGGGGGGGGGGGGGGGGGGGGGGGACGACGACATGGATACTACAAATGCCTGTGTGATACTACGATACTACAAATGTATTTAATGCTCTGTGTGATCTTGTTGGAATATAACTCATTCTCGATTATGGGCTTGATAAATCTTATCCATACAGGGTGATTTACAGACCATAAAACAAACAGTCTTTGGTGGACAAATAGAGAGATGGACTGACATTAGGATAAGTTGTTGTTTGAAACACAGTGACAGAAGTTCTCCCATGTGCCAATCCTTCAAAGTGTTAGTCCCTCTCTGACCCATTTAAACTACTGGAGGACCTGCAACATATCCTCCTACACACCATCCAGTTACCTATTCATGGGGAGGTGTTGACCTCCGGAGGGCTCTTGGCCCAATGCAGTGGAACACTTACAAAATGCAGTTAAGAGATGTCTCAGTTGATCCATTTTATTAGCCTCATAATTCTGCTGTTCAAATACCCTCACGTTTGAACATCTCCTTGTCGGCAGATGTAAAGATTTTATGGGTTACACTGTAGCTATAACATTCTCACACATATTCTCTCTCTCTCCCTCTTCCTCTTCCCCACTTTATCCTTATCCATTTTGTCATCAAAAATAATGAGAAGAATGTGTCTGCCTCTCAGTGTATGCGTTCTTGCTAGTGTATTCTCTCCCTCTGTGATGCTAACCAGATCCCTCGGCGGTGGATTGACAGTCTTTGGACTTCATCTTTTGTCAGTTAAAAAGGTGATAGTACAAACTGTACAGTGCATGGTATAATTAGAATAAGTGAATGAAAACCTTTAAATCTTGCAGTGACAGGGACATTGTAGTGCCAAGTATATTCACAGATCAAATTGAGTTATAAATGCTATGTTAGCTATGGATGTTTTGTCATTCCTCTGTTCAGCTTGTGTTTTACCATGGAGCCAGTGACCACTGGTACCCTGTGCAGTATTATTAGGAGATCAAGAGGGACTTTCCAAATGGAGACATCAAACTGTGTAGTCGAGGGATTCGTCACGCCTTAGTCCTGGACACAGGAAAGGAAGTGGCTGATATGATCGTCGAATGGATCCACTGCGATTTGCAATAATGGAGCTAGTTTCAAATACACACTTTAGCCAAGCGGAATGACAGTGCCATTGTGATGTAATGAAATTGTAATCGAAATCTCAATTGGATAATGGTATTATAGGTTTATGTTACCTAAATTAATGTAAAACCTTTAAGGAGTGAATACATATGGTTGTGAAATTAAAGCATTATTATATTTATCCAAATCATTGTCAAAGCTCTTTAGTACACACCAAACTAAACTAGTTTCCTATAACTCGATTATAACCACTACATCACCATCACTGCCTTATAGTTACCGAGATATCAGGTAGGCCTCAACAACCACATGGTTTATATACATTTCTTTATTGAAAATCCTAAAATTGCAGGCTTTTATTTGGACATTGGATTTTTTATTTTATTTATATTTTAAGATTTGTTTGTATTTCAATATATAGCTAAGTGAAGTATAATGACCAAAACTATGATAAGATTATTAATTATAATTGTATTGATTTGCGTACCACCAATCATGTATATATGTATTTGTTGTTGCCAAATGTCTTTTGGGTTGACAGGGAATTGTGATACTGCACTTTGTAACGTAATGGTATGTGTTTGTTTGTAGAAGAAGACCGAGCAAAATCAGCTGGAAACTATTGATACATTTGATTAGTTCATAGGTTCTTAATTACACTGTAATGTAACATATGGTACTATTCAATCAAAACTGATAAAAAACAACATCCTTTTTGTGCTGGAAAAATGCACGTTAAAGGCATATTAACTCAAACATGCTTTCCTGCTGCATGGAAAGAAAAAAGCTGTTTCTGAATCATCCCAGACTCTTGTAGAACATGTTTGATTGCACATGGCACAATGTGTTGGCACATCAACTCAATTGTTTTATTTTATTTAGATTTTTCTGTGTTCTGTCAACACAGTCTGATACAAATAGCTTGTTTCCATTTCCTACCCTAAGGTGCAGTGCCAGAAAAATGTGTTTTATAGCAGTGCATGTTTGATTGAATTCATCCCTAAATCTGTGATGAAACAATGACAAGGCATGCTGATCATTCCAAAAGGTTAACTCCATCTAAAGTTGGATTTCCTATATTCTGGAAAACGGAGAAACTCTATTTCTGACAGAAGAATCTGCAGACTTGATGTTCATCGTTGACCTCCAACCTCTGGCAGAGTACTCCTTCCACTGATGGCCACCAGCCACTGGTGATGTAACCATTTACAGGAAAGCTATCTTCAAAAAGCCTTCCTTGGTATGTGTGTGTGACAGGGAGTCTCTAAACCTTGGTTTATTAGTTGGCTGGATGTATTCGATATCTGCCATTTTGAACTGCAAATGAATATGGAAGGCTTAGTGTTATCTGAAGCTTAGGCTCCTGTTGAATACACACAGACTAATATGTTTATACCAGTGTGATGGATGAGATCTGGGCTGAGAGGGTGAGAGAGTTACAGGCTAGATGGGGTTTTGTTCATCCTTGTCATGACTGCAATGCAATTGAAAGGATTTGAGATACAGAGACTAAATGAGAAATTCATTATACAAACCAATTGGTGGTGCAGTAAAGTTGTGTTTTTATTATACTGTTAATCCTCTACTAAAAATTTGTTTGCGAGTTGTGCTCGCGTCAATTTGGTTTTACATGACTTTCGATTATATTACTTTGCAAGGGGTGAAATGAATAACAATTATGTACTCTACTCTATATTTACTAAATGTTTTGTAATTAATACGAAAGTGACTTTTGTTTAAATATTTTAACTTAAATATTTCAAATATTTACCTGGGGCAGGTACAATGAGTCTACAAACATTAGGAACAACTACTCTTTCCATGACAGAGACTCACCAGGTGAATCAAGGTGAAAGCTATGATCCCTTATTGAATCCACTTCAATCAGTGTAGATGAAGGGGAGGAGGATTTGTAAGCCTTGAGACAATTGAGACATGGATTGTGTATGTGTGCCATTCGAGGGTGAATGGGCAAGAAAAAAATGCTGAGTGCCTTTGAACGGGGTATGGTAGTAGTTGCCAGGCTCACCGGTTTGTGTCAAGAACTGCAACGCGGCTGTGATTTTCACACTCAACAGTTTCCCGTGTGTATCAAGAATGGTCCACCACCCAAAGGACATCCAGCCAACTTGACACAACTGTGGGAAGCATTGGAGTCAACATGGGCCAGCATCCATGTGGAACACTTTCAACACCTTGTAGAGTCCAACACCTTGTAGAGTCCATGCCCCAATGAATTGAGGCTGTTCTGAAGGCAAAAGGGGGAAGGGGGGGTGCAACTCAATATTAGGAAGGTGTTCCTAATATTTTGTACACTCTGTGTATATTCTTTCACATCCATTTACTAGCTTTGTGATTTCAGTGCCACTACTTCTTTCACATTTCTCTTAACCCCCAAAATGGGGATCACTCCTAAGAAAGATTTATAATGTATCATTGATAACAAACTATTGGGTTTTTCATTTATATTTCCCAGCACCACAAAGAAAGACAATGTAGTGGTGTCTGAGTTAATATTTGCTCTGACATTTCAGCATACCCATTTAAAGCAATGGCATGGCCCCTTTAACAAATTGCCCACAATTCAGAAAATCCTGTGACTACTTTACGCCTCTTTAGAAGGATGGGTTAAATAGTCAATTTCTTCCATAAAAGTGCAACTAGATGGCAATAGAGACATACATGTGCAGCCAAAACACACAACAACTGATTCAGGACAATTATCCCTATTCTAAAGATGTAGTGGCATTTCCCTCAGTCGGGTTGAACAGAGGCAGGTACCAAAAACAGACTCCAGGGCCCATATCCATAAAGAGTCTGAGTGGGAGTTCTGATCTTGGATCAGTTTTGCCTTTATATCGTAAATTTAATATGATTATATGGACGGGGGGGGGCAGATCCTAGATCAGCACTCCTACTCATATTAGTCAAAATATTAGCCAAAATACTTTGCAATTATTTCTGCCAGTGTATCAATGTCAAGATGCCAGAATAGCAGTACTTTAATTAATGTCTGTTTTTCTGAATCTGGCAAATTATTGGAATTAAACAATTTCTTGACTGCTTAAGTGAAGGTGATCTCTGTGTTTTGAATGCAAAAACCAAAACAATTTTTTGAGAAAAAAATAAAATAATCTTGGAAGTAAGACTTTGCTTTTGTCAGAGAAAGCATTTACAACTTTGTAAGCTGTCAGCCCTTTTTGGGTCTGAAAGGATGTGTTGGGCTTGCTGGCAACTGAAGGATTGCAAATTCTAGGACTGTAAAAGGATAAGGTTCTTAAATTGCCTTCGGGCAAAGTCATCTAAAATAAAAATGTTTTTCAAGAAGTTCCCATTTGGTTTTTGCTTCATTGAAATAAGGTCAAGCTCAGGAATGACACCAGTGGATTAAACTGAACATTTTATTTAAGTCTTAACCACCAAGTCTTCAAACAGGTATTGGATTCACATTTCACCTAGCGGGCCTACATTTCTAACCATCTGAGAGAAATTATGGATTCCAAGACTGCCACTGGGTATCCCAAGTGTATCATTTAATGGCCAGTAGAAGGAGAAACTGCCGTTAGTTTTACAATACTGGCAACATTGTTATTCTGAGGACTAAATCTTGGTCTAAGCATTGTCTACACCTTGTTATATCCTTTGTGGTCATCATTTAGTTTTTTTCTGTGAAGGAACTTGGCATTGACCATGGACTGACAGCCGAGGCACCTGTGCATGCTCAAATATTTGCTTTAGGTAAATATCATATCTTACCGTACCCAAACCCCAAGCTAGTTTTTACTTCTGGAAAACAGAGGGAAACTTGTCTGTAGAGAAAACCATCACCAGCTGCATTGTGGAGATATTGAAGGAAAGAATCCCTGTGTAAACCAAGCCTACTTTAATCTCCCTCTTCGGCCCCATCAAAGGGAATGACAAAAACCCTTAATTTGCTTATACTTGATTTAAACCATGAGACAATGGTATTTTGTGGAGGGAAATGTAGTAATCCTGCACTGGTGGATTGAATTGTGGCAAATCAAACAAGTATTACTGTTTAATGTATCTTTAGTGGGGCAGGTCTCCTTGTGGTGACCAAAAAATCCCAGAAATATTCTGGTTCTTTCCTGTTCCACCATCGTCTGCAACAAATCATAATTTTACAAAGTCCCTATATTGTTTCCTTTTATGTTTTCTTTTGACATTAAGATAGCTTATTTTCAGCCTCCATCAAATTGTTATAACAAAATTACATCATGACATATCCAAATCCCACAACATCAACTATGGGTTACTTTTGTCCCAAGGTCAAAAGCTCCTGTCTCCATTTATGTCTATGTTTCAAATCTAGCTAGTGCTATACAGGGAAACTGTGGTTGTCACTGTTTTTGCTCTTACCTGTATTACTAAGGCTCTCAATGTCACTTACAGTCAGGAGGACAGGAAGATTATACATATTATTATCAATCCAATATTTAATAAAATGATCTGTACAAAAAAATCTAGGTGAACAGAAAATGAGGATAAAAAGTGTGCTTATTTTTAAAATATATACTACTATAAAATATTTCCAAAAGAGAAAAGAGCTGTTTACAGTTCATTTACAATTACATTATTTACAGACCTTTATAACCCATAGAATACATACATACACACAGTGTATTTTACATGAACACATGTAGAACTAATGGCCGTCTAACGGTTAAATCTCAAACATTTCCCTTCTCAACAAAACATGACATGTTTTTCCTAAGCTTAACCAAGCTTTTACTTGTACTATAATCCTCATACATAAGCATACATGACTTTCATACAATTTGTGTTTGTGAACTTCATATGGGTTTTTGCCAGAAAGCAAATGCTCTCTTATTCAAAAACATCCACTTAATAAATGTGGAAAGGAGTGAAAGGGAAGGGAAAGGCTACCTTTTTCTTAATGTCCCTTTCAAAGTATGAGGAAGACACCATATTTGAATAGGGGAAATACACATTGCATAGATGTTGTTAAGTACTAGGCATTTCATATCAGAATCTCACTTCAATAATGAATAAATGCGCTTACAAAAAAAGGATGTTGTCAGTGTTAACAGATACTAACTTTAACATTGCCTAGATCAAGCTGCAACTGATGATATGGTTAAATTAGAATTAAGCATGCAGATCTCGAGACAGAATGCTTTCATACATTCACAGCAACACTTTGTACTCGTGAAGCATCCATGAGTCTCGAAACAACATCCATCCTAACCATTGCACAGCTTTCACCTTTTGTTGCCTAAGGCTTAGAGGCATTTTCCCCCACTGATTTACACAACACTCCACACACTCAAAGCACATCCCAACATGTGTCCATTGTTCTTGGCAAAATTGCTCAAGCTTTGCCAAGTTGAATGGGGATCGTTGATTTACACCAAATTCTGTCTTGCCACAGATTTTCAAGCAGATTTAAGTTTAGTCACAGTCACAAAATGTGCAACTAAATGTGACAACTGTGCAGGGGGTGAATACTATTTAAAGACAATGGACATGCTTGCTGAAGTAAACATGCAATGAAGTATGGAACGGTCCAATCACTGCCTTGTCCTGACATTTTCATGAAAATGTGTTTGGCATGATGATTCACAAAGCAACAGAAAAAAGCAATTGTACAAAGTAGTTGTACTAGGACACTCATACAAACAAAGCAGAAAAATATACATGTATCTGATATCAAGGCACAGCATACCAGAGGAGCTACTCTCTGGACTACATTAGCTTTTGGGGTTTATTTTCTGCCTGACACTTTTGTTTTATTATCCTTTACCATATTGATGTAATTTAGATAAAGTGTATACACGTTAATCAAGAAGATTCTATGGTAACTGTTTTCCACTGAGCAGAATGCCACTGCAGTTGAAAATATCTTCAAAAAGGAGGGTAACTGTGACTATCAGTGAAAATAGTAACCACTTTTCTTAGAAAATGTGTGCAAAAGGGGAGTTTACAGGAAGTTATATCATTACGCCCCCTTTTAATTTGATCAATGTTTAAATTGTATTAAACATTTATAGAAATTCTTGCAAATTGATGGAAACTTTGCTATTGTTCAATGTCTGTTAGGTGATATCAATTATGTTGGGGGAGCTGCATTATCTGCCCCCTGGAAATTGTGCCACTGAATTTCCTCTGCTGTTTGAAAATAAACCACAAGCAGAGATTTTCTTGCGGTCGGTTTGTTTTTGAGCATAGTCCTTAGTTCAAAATGCCAATATAGTCCGTTTAGCTGGATTTTATTTTAATTCATAAAGAACCAAATCAGTTGAACATAATCGTGAAAGAAAACTGTAAAAAATATATATATCTGGTTTGGATTTTTAAAATGTGTAACAAAATGCAAGAAAGCTGCTTTGGATTTTGATTAGAAAGTAAATTAAATATTTTAACAAACAGAATTCCAAACAAAAGCAGCAAACGCTCAAATATGATATTAGTATATTACATTTGACTCGCATATTTTATATCAGTACAAATACTCCACATACATAGAAACACAGTCTGTAGTCATAAATTATCACCTATTTGCCTTTTGTGCAAAAATATGGGAATATATCTACTTCAAAAAATGAAACTATAGATCTGGATACACCAGGCTAGGGTCAACTATAGATCTGGATACACCAGGCTAGGGTCAACTATAGATCTGGATACACCAGGCTAGGGTCAACGCAGAATGGTTTGGTCATCTCAAATTCAATTAAAAAAATTGAGTTTGACTGGAATGATAGGAAATATAATTTAATTTAAACTGAGACTTGGTGATATGACGTTACTACAAACAGCGTTGCAACCAAAGCATTCACGAGATAGTTTGAAGCAAAAGGCTTTTACCAAAACTATGAAACATCTGCACAAGAGTTCTCTCCTGGAGACATCACATATGACCTGTGCCTAGTTTACACTTTGCAAGTGGTTTTGTTTCCTATGTCTTGAGTGTGCATATTTATTTACCTTGTGTTAATGTGATTCATCTGGGATATGTGAAATAATATACAGTGGGGAATTTACACGTAATTACCACCTTTGAAAAGCAGGAGTTAACTTACATCTTGCCGTGATACCTATGTTTGGCATGACAATGAACAAACACGGCAGGGAAGAGTTGGCTAAAGCACAAACATACCTGGACCACCAGGCTAACATGCAAGTAGATAAAACTCACTAAGTGAAAATTACACCCAAAGACCAACACATGATCAATATTATTTTGCAAAATCATGTGCTCTTATAATTCAGTACCTGGAGTGCTAAAAAGTGAATTTCAATATTCCATTTCACTTACTAACAAGGGATTCCTATGGACATTATAGCCTATTTGTTCTGTGCCGTTTATAGGGAACTGAATCGCC
Organism: Coregonus lavaretus; assembly: GCF_964263955.1. NCBI lineage: Eukaryota > Metazoa > Chordata > Actinopteri > Salmoniformes > Salmonidae > Coregonus > Coregonus lavaretus. The sequence goes on along the minus strand of NC_140014.1, from coordinate 26,912,993 downwards.
ATATCAATCTCAAGTGATCACGGGATCTGCTTGTTTAAGTCACATACATTACCAGCTGTAGTACAAAGCCTACCCTGCAAAACATCTCACTTTTCTCAGTTGCAAGAAATAATAAATCAGTCTTCAAGAGCCATGCCATAAAAATATCTTTCAAATTCTCCTTGTCGCCTTTCATACCTCCTGTTAAATGTTCCATATCATATACCTCGGATCTTTGCATAGTAATGAGTGCATATAAGCAAATGCATGGTGACACACAGCTATTGATGTAAGTTAGCTGTGTAAATGGGACCCTTAGCATACCCCTAACTAAAGATAACTGTTCCTCCACCTTGGGCTGATAGACAGAGGTTTCTACAGCAGATAACTCCAGAAAATGGGTGACGTTCTCTGTCCTGCTGAAAAGATGCATAACAATATCCCGATTGCTCACAATACTGACAGCAGCATTTATCTTAAAACCTGTCTTTTAACCATGTCCAAGAGATGACGGTAGTGTCTTAAGTAAGAAGTGTGTAGGCTATGTGATGCAAACTGCAAACTGCAATATACAAAAGTCATTTTCATTGTGTCCTCCCATACATTTGAAATGTTGTTTTTGGTAAGAGCAAGCAGAACGGGAGCGGTTTAGTGGACAGAAAATGTCTTACTATGTCTTGTGATAGTTAAGGATATCAAATAATTTAATAATTGACTCTATGTTATTTTGAGTTTTCCATATAGGCACACAAATGTACTCTAATGCTGTTGTCGTAACGCTAGAAATCTGGGCTTCTTTTATTCATCCCAACAGATTCTGTCTGCTGCTCAGTAAATTCAAATCTATGGCTGATGTTTTATACACTACTAAAGTAGTGTTCTAGAACCAAAGTCAGAAGCATAGCAGACATTTACTGAAGTTGACAGCATCGAACAACATGCAGAGCCATGGGGACAGAGAGAGTGAGACTAGAGAGAGCCAGAGCATGTTATGAGTAAAGAAATGATAAAGAGCTCATGAAATAAAATGGCAGCTCAATGACAAATTCTAATAAATTAAGCAGCAAATAAGATTATGTTCCCCTTAAGCAGAGGCAGATCAGTAATGAGCATACTTGTTTGTACTTTTTTCAGCAAATCCCAAAATAAAGCTAGTTTAGGGGGAAGAGATAGGGGGAGGCGTGTGTTAACAAGCGCTTTAAACCACCAATGTATTTTCCCACAAGACAATCAGACTCCTCTCTTTGCAAGCCCCAGTCCAAAATTCCAGAATGACGAGACTAGCGCCACGCAAGACTAGCACCACCACCCCTCTCTGTCGCTATGCTACCTGCAGCCACAGCTCTCCACCACCATGTCCTCATACTGCTTGTAGACCACATTGTTGCCAGAGTCAATGTAGAGGATGCTGATGGGGCTGAGTTTGGAGGGGACACAGCAGCTGGGCGGGCTGGAGTCAGGGTCCATAGAATTCATAAGTGTCTGAATGATGGCGTGATTTGTAGGCTCCAGGTGTGAGCGCAGCGGAAAGTCGCACACGCCCTCACAGTGGTGCGCCTCGTAATCTAGCGGTGCGATGATCCAGTCGTCCCAGCCCAACTCCTTGAAGTTGACGTGGAGCGGCCTACGGCTGCAGCGAGTCTTCCTGCGCCCCCCGCCTCCACCGCCCCTTCCTCCTCCCGCTCCTCCACCACCACCTCCCCCTCCTCCCCCACCAGCTCCGCCTATAGATCGGCTGGTGAGGGCAGTCCGGCGTCGGCGTCGCCTGGGTAGGTGACCAACCACATCACCAGAGAGGTCCAAAGGGTCCAGAAAACCCAAGTCTCTTCGCACTGTCTTCATCTGCTCCCTGATCTCCTTGAACAGGTTCTCTTTCCTGCGGGTGCGAGAAAAAGCCACCAGCAAGGCCCTCTCCTGGGGCTGCCGAGACCGGCGTCCCAGCCCTACTGTAAGAGGGTTGGCTGCCTCTTTGGTCAACTCCGAAACGATCAGCAGGTCAAAGCAGGCCACGAGGAGGTCGTTGCCTGCTGCTGTCCTGTGGCTCCTCCGCCGAGCCTTCACGCTGGCCCACACGTCAAAGACATCCCATTTGGGAGGCTCGCGGTCCAGAACGTCAACTCTCCTGGAGTCCAGCAGCCGTCTCCCAGAGTTCCCCTCAGAGGAACATGTGTAGAGGAGGAGGCGATAAAGGTTCCCGCCCCACGTCAGCACAGGAAGGAGATCCAGCGGTGGCTTTCTCAGGATCCTCAGTTCTGCCTCCACGAGCTCATCTGTCCTGGACAGGCTGGAGAGGTCGAAGAGATAGCGCTGGCGACTTCCCCAGGAGGCGTGATCTGTAGGGGAATAAAATACAGGCTAGTCATTTGAATCTCACACCAACACACATGCACAGTTATTAAAACACTGTTACTCAAAAAGAGGGTGGTAAACGTAAATCAAGCACTGGACGTCAGCCGACTTAAATCTCTTTGAGTGTCTGTGACCATATGTAAACAAGTATTCAACGTTTGGCAGGAACTCCCCTTTGGTCAATTGCAGTGGCTTTCTAAGGTGGACAGAAAGCATGCGGCCATGAAGCATGTGTCTGTGTGTGTCCCCCTCGGTGGGAATACTGTTTGGGCCTGAATCGCCTGAGTCCACATGCAAGCAACAGAGCTGACGAAAGCTGCAGGAGCAGGCCAGGAGGAAAGCACTTGGCTGACCTCTAGGCAGGCCCAAGCCCTTGGCAGAATGCACTAATTACACTGATTGAGTGAGAGGAGGGCTTGGCGAGACACTGGAGAAATGTAAACTGAAGTGGCCTCAACTCCCTCCCTCTCTTCCTCTGTCCATATTTCTCATAGAGAGGTTGTACATTTCTGAGGAGTGGTGTTTTTAGAGATTTGAACACACCAAAGTGATGGGAATTTAATGTAGGTTTAGTTTAATGTTTGGATTTCATAACTTGCTGGGTGCACATACAGCTGTAATCCACAAAACAAACAGCAACCTGGCACTCACCTCCTGATGAGGTATCACATACATGAAAAAGAAAGACAAACAGTAGAATCTTTAAATAATTTCTATGCATCTCTGATGTCTTAGTCAAGTCCACGTCCTCCTCTCCGCTGTGAATTTAGATTGGCACGTAAAAGCTATTCACAGTATATCAGCCATACCACAGTTGCATCCATGAGATGTGGCAGGGGGGAAAGCTTGCTAAGAGGGAACAGACTGTTTCAAAAGTTTTGATGTTGACATCCAGCCCAAGCATGAGGTCCTGGGATACAGTGCAACCTGAGGACGAAACCACAGTTCCATGGTAAAACATGAAGGAACTTTCTTCTCCAATACAGATGGGTAGCATAAGAATCCAAGGCCAGATTGTGGTGTCGTGTCATCGATGCATTATTGAAGGGACCTCAAAATAAAATGTTATTGTGCACAGTGAGGCTCCTGCTGGAAAAGAACACACAAGTCTTTGGTGAGTGCAGAGGATCTGTACCCGTTGTCCCCCTGTGAGAAAGACCAGCCAGGCAGGCTTCAGTGGAATACCCAGACAATGAAAGGTGAAGGGAGCAGCACTATCCTAGCAAATATCCGCTTGCTAGACAAAACAATGACATAACCCAGACATTGCTGTAGTCTCAGTGTATAAAAGATGAAGCTGCATTCTTTTCATCCCTTCTGTGTCTACATGTACCTGAGGTGAACTCAGAGCTTTATTGGGTCAAGTGAATAGGAAATCATTGCAATATATTCAAACTCGCACGCAGGTGCACATTGACCCCCCCCCCCCCCCCCCCAGAAAAATTGGCAGAACTAAATTACATCAATAAAAAACGATAGTATTGTTGTAATACTAATCGCTGACTCTGAAGCCAAAATGCAAGGAATGACTCTTCAGGGATATAAAATGATACTTCTTGTATTATTAATGCATTTAAATGAACTTGCGTTAAGACAGAAAAGATTTTCATGCCTTTTCTGGAATCTAATTTAAGATTATGTTTAATTACCTGCACTTTTCTCTCCTAATTTTGTTTGATAATTAAAACAAGTTTGGAATCAATCAATCAAAAAGACTATGTAAATGAAAATAATAACACATTTCTTAACACACAACTTAACACCCAGTATAACATGTTTTGAGAGGGAGTAGATAAATAATTCCTTACCACAGGTCCCTACAAACAAAAATTGTAATAATCGTTGTTGTTGTTATTATTATAGTTTTCATTATTGCTATTGTTATAATTTATAGGTTTCAATTAACCTAAAACATTGTTATTTATATTGCATACAAATGTATTCCGAGTCCTGATTAACAAATTGCACAATGCAAAAATGCACAATAGCCCAATTGAAAACAACAGTTTTGGACATACTGTAGTTAAGGGATACGTGTGTTTTGGACATAGCTAGTTTGGTGACTTATTCTTGCAATTAAAGTTTATGGAATAGGCCTACTGAAAGAGTATATTTATTTAAACAAATATTCTGTGACAATCATTGAACACCAGTTTTAAATTACAAGTATATTTTTATCAGCAACACCTGGATTGGGGGAAAGCAGACCTTTTCGAAGTGTTTAGCTCAAGGTGCCAGTGAGGTTTATACATCACAGATGTTGGAAATCCGAGACATTTGACTTCATATTTAGTTGGAAGTATTTAGAGTATTTCCCATATAAATGTGAAACAAATGTACTATACCTTCCCAAATAATGTTTCATTTGTAACCTACATTACTTTTGACTTTTCAATAAATCATTGTTGTCGGAATGTGTAGGCCTATAGGGGCGCATTTGAAATTAATGCATTCATAAATAATGAATGCTGGAGAAGGAAATTGTCAAGAAATTCGCTGTTAGGGTATCAGTTTTATTAAGATATTGCAATTTATGTTTTTTGAATGATGAGTTGCTATTTTAATGAATTAATGTGGAGAAAAAAAGTAAATCCTATGACAGACATTTTTCAAAATATACCTAAATCACTTGTTGCATATTTCCTTTACAGTCTCGTATTTACCATATCCTTTCCAACACAGACTAGTCCACATAGGCTGAGCTATAATACAGCAATTTGCACTATAGATATTTGGATAACTGATTGATTATAGGTTAACCAATTAATCACAATTAACGTATTAAATGCAGTATAAACAGCTACTTGAATAGCCTTCAAACTCTGAATAAATGACAACCACCATGGTTAACAGTCTACCTCGAGTAGTAATAATAAGTCTAGGCTACTGATATCACTTTCACCCACCTTTTCCTTGATCCACGAAACTGGTCACGGTGTTGGCGTGACTTGCGGCGCGAGGAACACTGCTGTTAAGCCCTCTTTTCTCTATCTCAGAGAGTGTCCTGTATAGAGATACCATATAGTCATGGGGGACGATAGTATCATTTATCGGAGGCTCTTTCCTGGACACCACGGTCGGCTTTCGCCGACTCTGCTCATCCAGATGTGAAACAAGCCCGTTATCATCTGCGCTGGAGGGGTGCTGCAATGATCCAAGTACCGCTGCCTCCACAATATTCCCAAAGCACAGGGAAAACAATAGCAAAGGAGCAGCAGCCCTAATAGGATCCATTTTCAGTGGTCTATAGCTGTAAATGAGAAAGTTGGACGGGTTTGATTACTTTGGAAACTCCCCTTTGCTCTTTAGATTGTGTTAATATCATGGATTTGGCTGACACTGAGTGGCGACATTGTATTCTCTATTGCACTGTGTTCAACCAGCGCCCCTAGCGAGGAGCAACAATTGTAAACTACTTTTTAAATCAAGATGCTTGTGTCTCCCCCTCTTTCCCCAGACAAAGTCATGAGCTACTCATATTTGATAACACTTTAATAAGGTAGGTAGGTCTAGGATTTATTGAATCTATAAACTGTTAATAATTCGTAATGTAAAGTACTTAAGCAAAAATACTTTAAAGTAGTACTTAAGTAGTTTTTTGGGGTATATGTACTTTACTATTTATATTTTGGACTACTTTTACTTTTACTTCACTACATGCCTAAAGAACATGATGTACTTTTTACTCCATACATTTTCCCTGACACCCAAAAGTACTCGTTCCATTATTAATGCTTAGCAGAACAGGAAAATGGTACAATTCACGCACTAACCAAGAGAACATCCCTGGTCATCTCTACTGCCTCTGATCTGGCGGACTCACGGACTCACGAAACAGAAATGCTTCATTTGTAAATTATGTCTGAGTGTTTGAGTGTGCCCCTGTAAATTAAAAATATTGGCTTAATATAAGGAATTTGAAGCGATTTATACTTTTACTTTTGATACTTAAGTATATTTTTGCAATTACATTAACTTTTGATACTTAAGTATATTTAAAACCAAATCCTTTTAGACTTTTACTCAAGTAGTATTTTACTGGGTGACTTTCACTTTTACTTGAGTCATTTTCTATGAAGGTATCTTTTACTCAAGTATGACAATTTTTTACTTTTTCCTCCACTGGCAAATAGTGCGCTTATGAATGCACTGTAGCCTATTGATTAATAGCCTGTTATTATTGCCAGCTAATTAAAATGTATTAGTTTATTTATAGATGTATAAATATATAGGCTTTGCTAATAATTCACCTTTAGGCCTATGGGCCTATACTAAAACTATTTTACATAAGCATCATTTCAAGTATACCTTAATGTAAATAGTTACCCATTTTCAGTTAATTATAAATGCTGAGACATATGTATTGGAGAGGGAAATTATCCATAAAGATTCTGATCTATTTTGGGCGAAATTCAGTAGGCCTGTTAATAGAAATAGCCGCAGTTGACATACACAACAAATGAACATTTTGTAGGTATTTTTACTGCCTTCATTTTTCCACATATACAGTGCATTCTGGAAAGTATTCAGACCTCTTCCCTCTCTTTTGTTATGTTACAGCCTTATTCTAAAATTGATCAAATACATTTTGTTCCTCATCAATCTACACACAATACCCCATAATGACAAAGCGAAAACAGGTTTTTAGAAAAGTTTGCAAATGTATTACAAATAAAAACAGAAATACCTTATTTACATAAGTATTCAGACCCTTTGCTATGAGACTCGAAATTGAGCTCAGGTGCATCCTGTTTCCATTGATCATCCTTGAGATGTTTCTACAACTTGATTGGAGTCCACCTGTGGTAAATTCAATTGATTGGACATGATTTGGAAAGGCACACACCTGTCTATATAATGCCCCACAGTTGACAGTGCATGTCAGAGCAAAAACCAAGTCATGAAGTCGAAGGAATTGTCCGTAGAGCTCCGAGACAAGATTGTGTCGAGGCACAGATCTGGGGAAGGGTACCAAAACATTTCTGCAGCATTGAAGGTCCCCAAGAACAAAGTGGCCTCCATCATTCTTAAATGGAAGAGGTTTGGAACCACCAATACTCTTCCTAGAGCTGGCCGCCTGGCCAAACTGAGCAATCGGGGGAGAAGGGCCTTGGTCAGGGAGAGTGACCAAAAACCCAATGGTCACTCTGACTAAGCTCCAGAGTTCCTCTGTGGAGATGGTAGAACCTTCCAGAAGGACAACCATCTCTGCAGCACTCCACCAATCAGGCCTTTATGGTAGAGTGGCCAGACGGAAGCCACTCCTCAGTAAAAGGCACATGACAGCCCGCTTGGAGTTTGCCAAAAGGCACCTAAAGGACTCTCAGACCATGAGAAACAAGATTCTCTGGTCTGATGAAACCAAGATTGAACTCTTTGGCCTGAATGCCAAGCGTAAAGTCTGGAGGAAACCTGTCACCATCACTACGGTAAAGCATGGTGGTGGCAGCATCATGCTGTGGGGATGTCTTTCAGCGGCAGAGACTGGGAGACTAGTCAGGATCGAGGGAAAGATGAACGGAGCAAAGTACAGAGAGATCCTTGATGAAAACCTGCTCCAGAGCACTCAGGACCTCAGACTGGGGCGAAGGTTCACCTTCCAACAGGACAACGACCCTAAGCACACAGCCAAGATAACGCAGGAGTGGCTTCAGGACAAGTCTCTGAATGTCCTTGAGTGGCCCAGCCAGAGCCCGGACTTAAACCCGATCGAACATCTCTGGAGAGACCTGAAAATAGCTGTGCAGCAATGCTCCCCATCCAACCTGACAGAGCTTGAGAGGATCTGGAGAGAAGAATGGGAGAAACTCCCCAAATACAGGTGTGCCAAGCTTGTAGCTTCATACCCAAGAAGACTCGAGGCTATAATCGCTGCCAAAGGTGCCAAAGGTGCTTCAACAAAGTACTGAGTAAAGGGTCTGAATGCTTATGTAAATGTGATATTTCCGTTTTTATTTTGAATAAATTTGCAAAAATGTATAAAACCTGTTTTTGCTTTGTCATTATGGGGTATTGTGAGTAGATTGATGAGGGGGGGGGGGGGGGGGGGGGACAGAATAAGGCTGTAAAGTAACAAAATGTGGAAAAAGTGAAGGGGTCTGAATACTTTCCGAATGCACTGTACGTGTGTATACGTTGCCATCTGCTGTTTCATTGAGGGTTTGCATTTCAGAACAATCTTTTAACTTGCACTAAAGACATATCTTTTTAAACATAGCCAATATAACAAGTTCACCATGTCTTGCCCATATAAGTAGCTATATGCTTTTGCCTTTTTATTTTCTTACCATACTTTGCTGTGTTTATGTATGTTATATATTGAGTATACATTAAATTAGGCTATAGTATGCCTACATATTATTATTAGTAGGCTAGTATTAGTAGGCAGAATTAGTAGAATTGTTATAGGCTTATATTAGTAATGATATTATTATTATTATTATTATTATTATTATTATTATTATTATTATTGGGCTATTACCGTTAGGTTGTTATTCATATTATTAAAAGGCATTATAACAGGTGTATGAGCCGACCCTATATGCTCAGGTTGACTACAAGATGCTCAGTGGACAGTATGACTTCAGCATACCGACAAGGTCACGTTCCTCAATCTGAGTGAGGGAGAATTCAAACACGATTCTAAATAGACTGATTGTCTTTCAAGTCGCCGCTGGCGTAAACGCTTTCTTGATTGCGCCATTTTTATCAGAGCTCAGAATCAATTATCTATGAACGAACGATACGGCTCATTTATTGGTCTGTTACCTGCATGTTTTATTCGATTAAATGTTTGCCAGCAGATCTCTCGGCTGCTGCCTTGATAGGGTATATAGGCTATAATTAGCAAATAAATCAAGCTATTTGTGTGCAAATTAACAAAGGACACTGGATAGATACAAGCGACTATCTCAACGTCGGAGCAAGCAATTTAAGCGCAATTCGCAACTCCACGCCCTACTGCTAATCGGTACCACAATGCCCCCTCCAGCCTCGGCTGCGGCAGCGAGTGAGAGCAGTACAACCACGGTTTTCGAGGAAGACACCAGAGAAGAGGTACCACTCTCATATCATATTATGCTGCCATAAAATTGCCAGAAGCCTTGCTATAATAAAACATGTTCATAACCTCAGGCATAAAGCACCCAACCCCGTCCATGTTTTTGGTTGAATGTCACAGATGTTGCATAGCCTACATTATTGGATATTCATGACAATCGAACAGGGGGTATGAACATTATTTTGATCCTTGATGTTGGTTAATTGTATTTGCAAGATAAATAGCTATTTACCTAGTATTTTCCTATTAAGAGTCGGTAGGCTAAACGTTTCAATTGCCTATAGGTTTAGACTTATTTATGTAAGTGTTGAGCTACCTTGCTGTGCTTCAAATAGGAGCTTCATAGAAAAAAGGGGGGAAACATTTTGTGAACAAAAAGTCAGAAGCCCTCGAGGGAATCAAATGTTGAATGGTTTGAATTTGGTAATGGTGTGTCCATTTACATTTACCTACACTGTATCCTCTCTTTTTTGCATGCTTTGAATTAACAGCAGAGGCCCTTGAAGCAATCCCTGAGCAAGTCCCTGTGTAGAGAGAGCTTCTGGAAATGCCTGCTGCTCTCCATGCTCATGTACGGCTGCATGGGAGCCATGGTGTGGTGTCATGTCACCAAGGTGACTCGCCTCACCTTTGACAGTGCCTTCAAAGGGAAGTCCATGATGTACCATGACAGCCCCTGTTCTGACGGCTACATCTACATCCCTCTGGCCTTCCTGCTCATGCTCTACCTGGTCTACCTGGTGGAGTGCTGGCACTGCCATGCCAAGAGTGAGCTGCAGCATAAAATGGATGTAGAGGGCATTTATGAACGTGTCCAAAGGATGCAGCAAGCTAAACCCTGCATCTGGTGGAAGGCCATCAGCTACCACTATGTTAGACGGACTCGGCAGGTCACACGCTATCGTAATGGGGATGCCTACACCAGCACACAGGTCTACCATGAACGGGTCAACACCCATGTGGCTGAGGCTGATTATGACTACGGTCACTGTGGGATGAAGGACGTCTCAAAACAACTGCTTGGTCTGGAGAAGGCCCCACTCACCAAACTGAGGTTCACCAAGTGCTTTAGTTTTGCTAATGTGGAGTCTGAGAACTCCTACCTCACCCAAAGAGCAAGGTTCTTCACTGACAACGAGGGGCTAGATGACTATATGGAGGCGCGGGAGGGGATGCACCTGAAGGACATCAACTTAAAGGAGTGTGTGATTGTGTTTTCTGAACCTGACCACCACCCATGGTATGTGTCTCATCATGTGTTCTGGGCAGCATCCTTCCTCACCTTCTCGTGGCCCCTGAGGGTTTTCACAGAGTACCGCACTGCCTACGTCCATTACCGTGTGGAGAAACTCTTCGGGGCGGATTACGTCCCTGTGACCCCTCTCGATGAACGCCCTTACAGCCACCGGATCCCCCGGGTCAACACCATCGACAGCACAGAGCTGGAGTGGCACATCCATTCCAACCAGCAGTTGGTGCCTAGCTACTCTGAGGCCGGTCTCATGGAACTGGCCCAGTGCTCCTCTGGTGGCTTTGGCGGCTTCAGACAGAACTGCGAGCGCTGTCACCGGGCAATGAGCAGCTCCTCTGTTTTCTCCAGGAGTGCCCTCAGCATATGTACCGGCAGTAGCCCGCGGGTCGGCCGGGTGTCCTATAGCGGCAGCCGCTTCTCCTTGGGCCGGCGTTACGGATCGCGACGCAGCTGTTTCTGGAGGAGTAGAAGCAGCTTAGATGAGCAGTTGAGTCCCAGTGAGAACACCCGCTGCCTTTCCGGGCGCCTAACCACTGACGACGAGGACCCCCCAGATTACCAGGATGCTCTTTGCTTCCCAGTGCTAATTGTCCACTGTAGTGAGAACTGCCACAATCACAGGTCCTTTCATAGGAATGGCTCCTGTGTGGAGACCTCCCTATGACAATGCAATGTATTCACAGATAGCATGACTTTGTGAATGAACAAAGATGTTTGCCCTGCACGACATTAACAACTACAGAAAACCTCATGGCATAAGATTGTTAATGGAACTGGATAGATGTAAATCTTAGGTGCATATTCCCTCAATACCTTTTAACTAGTGATCACTAAGGGTTACATTTTGGCTGTGACAACACTAAAATGTGGAGATGTTACCAAAAAAGAAATGTACACATTCAATGCAGTCAAGTGATTTTTTTGGTAAACTTTAGGCGTAAACCAAGGCCGGTGGGGATGAATGCTGGAGTCTATGTTCTATAGACATGAATAAGTGTATTGAGTATAATTGTATTCGCATTCATTTCATAAATACTTTCATCAAGTCTTCCTCTTAATTATGAAATAACATTACACATTTATTCAACACATCAGTGGAGATAAGTTTTTTTTTATACAAGTAATATGGAAAAAAATCAACAGCAATAACTACGACTTCACCATTCTCTCATAATTGGAACCAACATGTTGAGATAACTGCCAAATGAAAACAAACATAAATGGCACAATTTCTATGATTTCCTTTTGTTTGTATCAGTTCTATCTGAACACTATATGATAGTCACATGGGCTATTGAAATGTAACATAGCCTACTTAATCTGTAAGTGGTGCCCCCAACACCTTTTTAACAAAGGCACCTTTAAGTTATACAACTAAACTTTGCAGCAGGGTTTTGGTTTCCTGATTGGTTTAATAATATGAAGCACATGAGACATATTTTAATATCAAATTCTTTCCAACAACTGACTGATACCTGTTAATAACCACTTAAAGTCACACTAGCTGTAAATGTTGAATTGTATAGTAATGTTAATGTATATTTCTTCTCAAACTTTGTAGCAAGTATGTATTTAAATTGACAAATATGTATATTAACATGTCTGGAAAATACATAAAATATGACAGTGATGGGAAAAGTCATTCCATAGTCTTGTGCAATGCAAGTAAGATTTTGCAACAAAATAATCACAAATAATAAATACACTGTCACCAGTTTGTGAAGCACATTGTATCCTTTGAATGATTGAAAAAATAAACTTCCCACTGGGCACAGACATCAATTCAACGTAATTTCATTGAAATGACTTGGAAACAACGTTGATTCAACCAGTGTGTGCCAAGTGGGGTACTGATCACAAACCAACATTTAGGTTTAAAAAAAATGTAAGGCATTAACAAACACTGATGAAGGTTTTTGATTGAAATATTGAAAAATATTCATTTAAATGTTATGGATTTTTTTGTGTGGTTTTCATGTGTAAATCCACCTGTACGAGGCTACAATGTCTTTGGAATAAAAAGCAACACACTTATACTCTTGCTTGTGCAGATTGTATTTTCCTCTATGATGTCTCTTAGAAATGTATGTGTTCGATTACTTGTAAGATATGATGATAATCGTGCAAATGTTCCATATTTTTTGCCTTCACATTCATTTTCACCGTTTACAGGTCAGCCTTTTAATTTGAAGGATCATCAAACTTGACGTGGAAGTTATTTTACTGTTGCTGGCTTCACACGGGTCAAGTCAGAGATACTTTTGAGGAAATGGGCAAACTCTATTGAAAACGCCCATTATCATGGGCAATGGGCCGCACGGTGCATTCTGGGCTATTCTGGGACAAGGAAAGCTCTCCTTCAAAGAGTGAATGGGAGTCAATTGGGCGCTAGCTCAAAAACCGAACAGTAGCATGACAAATATTTCCTGAGATGTGAGATAATGAACTTGTTCTCTGTAATATCGTATAGCTTTGGAATAGTCACATCACGTATTTTCGAGGAAAATAGGCAGGTTTTTCGACTCATACCCTGACTTTGAGAAGGGATTGCGTGACGGCAGAGGAAGAGCGAGGCCCAACTCGGCGGAAAATCTGTCTCCCTCCAGCAGGTGGCGTTTTTTCGTTGTATCGCCCACCAAGTTTTTGTATAGAGGTTAATGAGTGTCGAATTTGGTCAACAAAAAAATGAATGGCTTATTTGCTACGTGAGGTTTATTTGATCCAATAGATGTTTCGTAATGCTTAAGTTGTTAGGAGTGTACTGATATACATAGGATATGTGACATTTCGGCAACTTTGAGAAAAAACACTGTATCGGAGTTGTCTCGAGATGTCTATGAATATTCATATAATAAGGATAGTAGCATAGCCTCTCCCTCTCGCCATTGCATACAGGTGGTTGACGTCAACAACCCTCATCGAATATTCAAAAAAGGATTACAATAACTAGATGTATCCACCAATCTAAAAAAAAAAAAAAAAAGGATAGGCGGGACGCTTTGTGGACAACGACTATTTTTAGGGCGGAGAGACGTATCTTGTCAGTATATCCATAATCTTTGGTGACGATTAGTTTAGCAACCGCGTGACGCAGCATGACAACACGCTTGGTCGAGAGTCTGCAGGGTGGGGCCATTCATTAGCCAGCTAACGTGCTCTCATGGCCACACCCCCACTGTTATGTGATCATTAGCATTACCATAGAGTGGGCCACCAACATAACTGTTAACAATGTTTCCCATCTATGACATTACATGTATATAGTTCTTGATTTCCTAAAGGCTTGTTGTACCAGAAAATCACAATTGACTGCCATTTGTAACTGTATTGTGTTGTAAATGTCTACATTTTCAAGGAGCTATAGCATGCAGCGATTGTTGATACAGGCACTGGCCCTGAGACAGTTGGGAAGGCTGAGTACCCACAAGCTGCTGAACCCTGGACATCGACCTTACTGGACACTACACACTCCCCAGCTGTGTGGTTCCTCCTCCTCCCTGACCCTTGGGACACACAAGCTCCCTACATGCTGGAATTCAGCTAAGACCAATTCAGCTAAGACCTGGTCATGTCTTCATCACGTGAGGTTCAAAAGCAGCAAAAAGAAAGGAGACGCCAAGACTATGAGGACAGTGACTATGAGGACAGTGACTATGAGGATGAACCTCCAGTGTACCCAAAGACATGTAGAAATATGTGCAGTCCTTTCGATATGTTATCATGAAAGCTGGCCTTGACATCCCACGCAAGTGAGTGGTTACAGAGTTATGCCTTTAGGTTTTCAACTGGATGCACTCAAGGAGAAAAAAAACTGGGTAATGGTATCATTAGTAGTTGGCATCAATATCTGCAACAATTTGAGGGGATCCATGTGGGTCGACTTTGAGCACCTCTCTCCTGAAAGCTTGGTCATTCAGGTCCAGAAATCACATTTATACAATTTCTCTCATGGGTGAATGAAGAGATGAGGTCAAATGGATTGATTGATATGGAATGGAATTGCCCTACTACTTCAAAGGCTCTAGGCCTATCTGCAGTGGCTTACTGATTTTTTCTCTCTCTTTATTTCAGTGGAGGATATGGCAACAAGCTTCGGCTAAATGTACAGAAACTCATCAAGAAAAGTAAATCGGTGAGTTACTTTTGTGCCTAGTAATGACTTATAAAATAAACATATTTCTGCCAACCTTCAACATCTTACAAGACTGTAAGGACCCAAACCCATACCCCGTGCACTGAAGTGGTAGAGCAGTCCAATCAACACCCCGCCCTGCTCTGGCACGAGTCTTAAGTTTTCTTCACTGTACTGATCTTTGGTTCTCTCTTCAGGTTAAAGTTGTGGACACCTTGGAATTGGGTGAATCCAAGAATGGAGACCGGTACAAAGTTGTTCTGAGGCGCTGGAAAAACGTGGAACTTCCAAGAGTTTTTAGTGGACGATACTGACTATAATTCTCGCCATTGACAAGGGAATTAGAATATCTACATCTTTGCATGATGTTACATCATAGTGAATTGTGCAGTTTTTACAGTAGTCCTCTTGTTATGTGTTATCATTGGCTTATCTGGTTTCAAATAGCCTTGACACCATTTTCAATTAACAGATGTTAATAACAGATCCAAATTCTCCAAGTCATTCTACGTAATTAAGTAATGGATAGTCATGGCTTGAATCAGATGCAAAGAAAATATGGGTGGGATAAGTATTTAATTAGCTAAATGCTAATAAAGTGAAATGCTAAATTCGACTGATTTTATTACAAATGGGTTAACATGACCTGTTGCTATGGTTTAATACAGATTTATAGTACAAACTTCTATAAGAAGGTATAACATAACATTTTATAAAAGACCAGTGGTGCCATAATGCTACAACATGTGCGTTGGAACAAAATAATATCACAATTTCTATCCATCTTTGACTGATCTACTGTCTTTGTAATATTTACATGTTTATTGTTTTTAAGGCTACAACAGCTTATCTACAGGGTAAGTTAGATTAGCTATTACAGTATCGTTTTTGTACATTGAAACTTAGTCTATCATCTCATGATTTCATCTCAAACGTCATCGATGAAAAACTACACCGTCTAATGCTGTAGTTCGATATTACAAATACATCCATTAAGAGTACTGATGAAAAGCCTTTAAGAGTTGGCCTTATCCTACACAGGACCGTGTGCAAAGGCTTCACTATGCTATTCAGCTTATGTACTTGTGTAAATATTTAGAATAAAAAAAGTAAGTGTTGCCTTCAGCTTTGACTAGGACACAGTATTTGATCTCTTGGCCTTCTTCAGTATGTCACACTTCTTACGGTTGGGCCGCCGGCATCGCTCATCTATGCTTGGCACGCATTCGTAATGCCAGACCTCCTCCATCTTCTCAACTGGATATACGGCCTCTACATAGTGGCGGATGAGCCTGAGACGCACAGGATCCAGCTGCTTCTTATTGCAGGCGCCCGAGTGGTTATACTGAAGCCGCAGGTTCTCCTGTGTGAAGAGCTCAGGGAAGAGGCGCACCAGTAGGCGGGCAGCAAAGTTTCCCACAGAAAGGCTCTGCTGGACAATCTCTCGCACCTCAGTGTCTGAGAGCCAGTAGACCGAAGGCACGGGGAAGTCCGGGATCGACACCGTCAATTTCTCCAGGGGGATCTTGCAGAAGTCTTTGCTACTTTTTTCGGGCGGTAGTGGAGGAATTTCGAAGTCCTTCAAGCGCTCTGTGTTGAGCTGGTTCACTTGGCAAGCAGCCACAAAGTCCACAGGCTCTTGCTCCAACTCAGGAGCGTAGACTTTGCGTTGCTGCTGGTACGACCGCCGTTGTTCCGTGTCTCGACGCCTGCACCGCTCGTCCAGTTTACCCACAAATTCCAGGGTCCACACTCTGTCATTCTTGGCCCGTGGATATAGTAGCTGTACGTAGTGGCGAATAAGGTCGACCCGTACAGGATCAAGCTGCTTCTTCCCGAGAGAGCCACTACAGTTGTAATGCTTCCGTGCGTTGTCATAGGTGAAGAGCTCAGGGAACATAAGTACCAACAAGCGAGAGGCAAAATTTCCAATTGACAAGCTACAGTCATAGTTGTTCCTCAGCTGCTCCCTGGAGAGCAGATACTCTTGAGGCACACTGAACTCTGGTAGGGGCATCTCAAGTTGTTCAAAATCGACTGGCACAAGCAAGGACTTTTTTGACCTACGACCTGGTCTCTCGTAGTCACACAAGTCACTGATCTTGATGATAGAGACATCGTCAGGGAGGCTTGTGGAGTCATAGCTTTCATCGTTCATGTTCTCAGGATCGCTGCCATTGCCGTTACTGTGAGAACCCTCTATTGCGTCTTCTATGCGCTGCACACACACCTGCAGCCAACTATCCTCTGAGACATCAGGAAAATTTGCTTCCATGTATTTACGGATAATTTCTATCCTGTCCGAGTCCAAGATCATCTTTCCCACACTACCCTCTGGAAATTTCCCCTCCTCAAAAACCTCAGGGAAAAGTCGGTTTACAAGAAACATAACAAAGTCTTCAGGGGAAGAAAGCTCATCAAGATCCTCTCCAACCTCCTGAGTGTCAAACACAAGGTCTGGCACTACTTTGTTGTTGTTGGTGTGGTCACCATTGGAATCTAAGTCAAGGTGCACTTCTTGTCCCTCCTCATTTATAAAATGGCAGGGCTGGTTCTGCTCAGCTTTGAAACCAAAGCTTGTAATAGTCTGTTTCCCACATGACTGTTGGCCACTCTCCATATCCTTCTGGGCCCAGAAGCGGTTAAAGAAGTCATTAATCTGTAATAGGCATTCATCCTGCCAAATGTTGTTGTTCTTAACCAGAGGAAAGCACACCTCCACATAGTTGCGTATTAGCTGCAGATGTAAGGAATCCAACGTTCTCTTGTTGGTGATGCAACCACGAGTGCACTCATTGGCTTTAAGAAGTTCTGGGAAGAGGTGTACCAGCAGTCGACAACCCAACTCGCCAGCATTTGATGTCTGCTCCATCAGCTGACTCAGCTCCTCATTTGTCAACAGGTATTCTGGCGGAGGCTGGAACTCAGTCGCCATCTCCGAGGGTTTGATCTGTTTCTTGATGCGAGTGACCTCCAGGGAAAGTAGATCAACCTTGCTGTGCAGTTGGGTCATGCTTGAGTTGAGCGTATTAAGGATGAAAAACATCTTCTCAATGAGGGAGTATAGATTAGAGTCTGTTGAAGACATGGACCCTGCCGCACCCAGGGCAGAGAGGGGTTCACTTCGGCTGTGCTCCCCTGTATTGACCAGTTGAGGGGATAAGAGGCTGCTGTAGCTTAGCCGCACTCCTCCCTCATGCTGAGCATGCTGGTCAAGGCTTGATGTGAGCTTCTTCTCTGTGATTCTGTGAGAGATGCTGTAGAGAGGCTTCCTGTAAGAGGCTATAGTCTTCTCCTGGTCAGCAGATGTCAGGCAAAGGGGTTGAGGCCTTGTGGACTCTTCAGACAATCTCCTCAGCAAGCGCCGCCCGGCCTACACAGAGACAACAACATTATCAATTTCTTATCTCAAATGTATTTTCAATGTCATATAAAAACTGGAATAAGCACGCTAAATAAATAGATGGACAAATGGCATCACATAGACAGGCCTATTTAGCAAGTTCAGTTAGTCATGAGGTATCATAGATTATGCCATTTCATTAATTTACCTCACTAGAGACCCTGACTCTCTTGCTGCTGGTAGACTGGTCCAATTCAGAATTGTGAGCGTCACAGCCCATGTCCATGGCAGTACGTTTGCTGGTGGCCTCACTAGTTCCAAGGGACCATTTTCGTGGTCCTTCAGTTGTCTCACTAATAGCACAGTCATCCGTCTCCAACTTGATGCCTTGAATGGGTTCTCTCTCTGCAGAAAAACATTTAAAATCAATGTTATGTTATTTACAAGTGAATTAGATTTTCCCACTTAGGTGTTGATCAATCCAAACCGCTTCGAAGTGGATTGTTGCATTATAACAGTGGAATGAAATTGTTTATAGACTTACCTCTCTCGAGCTTTTCTCCATCCGAGTTTTCCCCATGGTCAGAGGAATTCATATCCTATAGTGAAAAAATAGAATCAAAATAAATCAAACCTGTAACATCTACTGTTTATTCATTTTTAAGAATTAAAATGTCACTGCACTGTTAAGTAACCTTTACTAAATAGACACATTACATTGATTGCATTGTCCAAATTCTGCTATATTGTTAGAGACTTCATCTTTCATATGATAATATTTCAAAATTATTAAAAGTCCCATTCTATATTCAACAACATAACTGTGAGTGTTGTTCCATATAAAGTAAAGCCTATGATGTTATTATTGTCATAATCAATCAGGCCCTTGTTCACTTGCAAGTTCACTTGTCTACTTCACCTGCTTTAACATGTTCATAGGCAATTAGGCCTACATGGATTTCATACTGAACACTGATCAGCTGCTTGGGAGCATGTTTACTAATCGAAAATAATGGACTGTGTCACATTCATTTTACAAATAAATATAATAAACTTGTGCTCTGCTGTTTAACTGCTAACAGTGGGTGAGTTGTGTTCTGGTAGTGATGCAAGAGGACTCAACGTCTGTAACTAGAGGCTTTATGACATGTCTCACTCGCCCCCTTTTACTGCTGTTTCTGTCCCATCCACTTCCTCATTCTTCCACTAGAAGAAGCCCATGAACCAAAACATGAGAGTACACAGACAGAGGACGAGTCGAAACGAGAGGATTTACTCCGCCCAGGATCTGTTCACGTGAGATAAGCCTATTTTTTGTACGTCGGTCTTTGGGTGTCGAATTACGTGAGGCTTATTTAATATACGTTTTGTAATGTTTAGGCTGTTACAAATATACTGATATAAGTGGTTGCACGTGGCATTCCGATAACTTTGAGAAAAAACACTTAGTTGTGCCTGATGTTCACACGCGTATCTGCCCTCTCACTGGCTAGAATGGACCCACCTGATCTCGTTTGCCTTCAATCATTGAGGACATGTTTTTCCATTGTTAGAGCGGTCACTCGGCTATCTTGCCAATATAATAGATCATCTTTGGAGTACACACACAGCTGTGTCATACTTTCCCCGCTGTCAATAAGAACTTCAGTCTTTCGTGGCAATTAAAAACGCCATGAGATTTATTTGAATACACATCAAATTGATATAGTTTTACTTCGCATTAAAGCTAGCTAATCATTGTTTTTTTTAGGGATTATTCTTTAGTGACGCGGCAGTGTATATCCTCGGACGAGTTTTTCCCACTCGTCTTCGTGGAATTGTCTCAAAAACGCAGATGCTCGAGCTCACCTTTACGATTTCATGCAGTCCTTTGCAGTCATTGAAGATTGGGTTAACATATCTTCCGAGAATGTCGTGGGAATTTCACACACGGATAACTGTTGTTCGTGTTTCTCTCCTCTTTTTTTCTTGTCTGTGCCGTCTCGCGTGACGTGATTGGGCGCGCGCCTGCTGTGTCATTTCCGCACAGCTGTGGATGTGTTT
The DNA here is from genome assembly GCF_964263955.1 of Coregonus lavaretus. Classification (NCBI taxonomy): domain Eukaryota; kingdom Metazoa; phylum Chordata; class Actinopteri; order Salmoniformes; family Salmonidae; genus Coregonus; species Coregonus lavaretus. Next base: position 26,892,835 of record NC_140014.1, on the reverse strand, counting down.
TGTGTGGCCGTGGGCCTTGTGCATGATGACAACAGAGAGAAACGATGACCCAAATTGCGCGAAAATGCAATGAATTGAAAGGTAAATAACTAGCTACATTATTTGTGGGTAATTTGCGAATCCCCATATGAGGCTTGATAGCCCTGCAGGCTATTTCATGTGAGCTGGCATACTGGCAGAATACGGCCCAACCGCAGATTTTCTCTGCATTTCAACAGGTAGCTGCAATATAGCGCTCTCTGAAGATGTGCAGTACCTTCACAGAGTGGGCCACAAACTAATAATACTAAACAATGGAGAAAATGCATCCCATGACATTTTCACCTGCACAAAGTGAATTTAGTGTTCAATTACATTCCATGAGACTACATAACCTACCTACATATTTGTGATAGAATAGTTTATAAACAAATTATGTATTCAATGACAATGAAAACATCGATCAAATTGATTTAGAAACCCCGGCCTTTAATACACATTGCAATCAATCCACATCCGCCTTTTCAGATCCACTTGCAACTTGGACATAAAAAGTAACATTACTATGGTATGTCTCCCTCCTGTGTTTTCAAATGGAATTGCATTTACAACAGAGGGTGGCGGTGAAGAAATAGCTATTGGGCCCACTACTGTTGGTCCAGGTCAGATTCCCAGATAAAAATGTAAATAAATCGTATTTCTCACACTTAAAATGCCTGAAATCCAACATCATCCCATTTGATCCAAAGAATATGTCAGCATCCAGAAAAAAAATCCAGTTTTGTAAGGGCATTAATGCATGTCTGAGGATTAGAGGACTAAGTCGTTATGTAGACATAAAGGTAGCTGCTATTCTACCTTTTAAAATTATTATATGCGGAATTCAATTAATCTTACTTTAATATGAATAAAGACTTGCTAAAGTGCCAAAACTCAGCAATTTGACATGTCCCTCCGTGCACACTCTGCGACTTCTAGGAAAACTTTAACCCACTTAATCCCAACATTTCTCCAAGTTTTTACCATAATTGTAAAGCATTAGTTATTTTATTGCTTTGACAGTCATTTCTGAAGAATACTAATTATTGAATGTGAGTCCTTTACATCTGCCCCTCATTTTAAGGTCAACCCTGTTACGTGAACTGAACTGAATATGGTGAAACTATTACTTTTTAAATATTTTTTTCAAAAGAAACAGTCAAATCAGTGTAAAGCATGAGAGCTGGTTCTACTCTTTTCTGGTGTTGTGGTGGAAAACAGAGGGTTTAGCATAATATGTCAACCCATAGATACAGGCTAGACATTTTTTAACAATTGCATTTGTTTTGTGAAGTTTGCATTCTATTGCCCCTCCCTGTTGCGTACAACAAGCTTCCATTCCCCCTGTCACAAGAGGATTTATGGCTGATTGAAGATGAAATCGTCAACCCTGTTATGATCAACCCTGCTACTTTATTTGTATTTATTAGGGATCCCCATTAGCTGCTGCCAAGGCAGCAGCTACTCTTCCTGGGGTCCAAACACATTAAGGCACTTACATCACACATGAAATACCCCTACATATCTACAATACAAAATCTATAATACAGTGCCTTGCAAAAGTATTCATCCCCCTTGGCGTTTTTCCTATTTTGTTGCATGGATTTCATGTAATGGACATACACAAAATAGTCCAAATTGGTTTAGTGAAATGAAAGAAAAAAAGAATGGAAAAGTGGTGCGTGCATACGTATTCACCCCCTTTGCTATGAAGCCCCTAAATAAGATCTGGTGCAACCAATTACCTTCAGAAGTCGCATAATTAGTTAAATAAAGTCCACCTGTGTGCAATCTGTGTCACATGATCTGTCACATGATCTCAGTATATATACACCTGTTCTGAAAGGCCCCAGAGTCTGGGGCACCACCAAGCAAGCGGCACCATGAAGACCAAGGAGTTCTCCAAACAGGTCAGGGACAAAGTTGCGGAGAAGTACAGATCAGGGTTGGGTTATAAAAAAATATCAGAAACTTTGAACATCCCACGGAAAAATTTAAAGAATATGGCACCACAACAAACCTGCCAAGAGAGGGCCGCCCACCAAAGCTCACGGACCAGGCAAGAAGGGCATTAATCAGAGAGGCAACAAAGAGACCAAAGATAACCCTGAAGGAGCTGCAAAGCTTCACAGCGGAGATTGGAGTATCTGTCCATAGGACCACTTTAAGCCGTACACTCCACAGAGCTGGGCTTTACGGAAGAGTGGCCAGAAAAAAGCCATTGCTTAAAGAAAAAAATAAGCAAACACGTTTGGTGTTTGCCAAAAGCCATGTGGGAGACTCCCCAAACATGTGGAAGAAGGTACTCTGGTCAGAGGAGACTAAAATTGAGCTTTTTGGCCAAAGGAAAACGCTATGTCTGGCGCAAACCCAACACCTCTGATCACCCTGAGAACACCACCTCATTTCTACCAGCATGTTAAATGTGCAACCACCTTTACTCCACACACAGAGACACGTACAAAGCTCTCCCTCGCCCTCCATTTGGCAAATCTGACCATAATCCTATCCTCCTGATTCCTGCTTACAAGCAAAAACGAAAGCAGGAAGCACCAGTGACTCGGTCAATGAAAAAGTGGTCAGATGAATCAGATGGCACTTGGGAGCCAGGCCCACCCATTGCAGAGCCCAGCCAATCAGTGTAAAAAAAAAAAGTCGGTCCTGCTCCTCTCCTCGCTACCTAACTTCCCCTCACAGTCCCTTCAGTTTCCCGTTAGTTTGGCTGCTCAGCCTACCTAAGTTATCCCTCACCCATCATAGCCCTGCCATTCCCAACCAATCAGAGCGCTTGGAAATGTGCATCTGGACACTGCACCCACCCACTCAGCTCAGAGTGTTATCGTCATCCAAAGGGAGAAGACATGTTTCTGAGGAAGATGAGTTGCGAGGCCCTACACACCTCTCTCATCTAAGAGACTACCAGCCCTGCTCCAGGCCTCCTCAGTGGTCAGGGAGTGACCACACCCTCACCAGTTGGGAGCTGATGAGGGAATACGAGTACCTGCATCATGAGCAGCAAGAGATCAGGAGGGCGTACTCTAGGCCATCCCGGCCTGAGTCACCGCCACGGGAGCGCCGCTACTCTCCTGACCACCACCGCTCTAGGCCTCCCTGGCTAGAGACATCGTCACCGCCACAGGAGCGCCATCACTGCCGGTACGCCATGAGTCGGCCTGGCTACTCCCCTGAGAGACACTACTCCAGGCCCTCCCGGCCTGAGTGTTCGCCATTGGGACCCCCACTACGTCCCGAGGTGGCCCAGTTATTCAACAAATCTTTGTCGTTCCAGGCCCTCCCGGCTGGAGCCTACGTCGTATTTGCCAGATCGTCAGGAGCGCCACCTCCCCCCCGAGGTGGTCCAGCCGCTGTCCCAGCCGATGTCCCTCTAGGCCCCTCCGGCCAGAGGCACGGGAGCGTCGGGTCCATTTCTGCTCCCCAGAGAGGCCTAGCTCCCAAGCAGATGGAGACAACTCCAGAGTGCACAGTCCACGACACCAAGGTCTGCACCCTCCTCAGCCAGCTCGACTAGCCACAGTTAAGGAGACTCCCACTCCAGTCGTGGAGCCACAGCCAGCCACTGCCATGGGGCCTGTTCTGGTTGCCGTTGCGGAGTTGTCCTCTCCTCCCAGTGGGGATCCCCTGCTAGTCGAGTCAGGTGACCACCAAACACACAGCTGTTTCCAATTGAAGATTACAAGTCATTCTGATTACCAAAATCATATAAACATCTTCAAATGGAAACAGCTGTGTCTGCGTGTGGGTGTGGTGGTGACCAAGTGTTCAGTATGGGCCTCAACATCATGTTCTAACCAGACAGCACTATAGAGGACAGAACCAAACCAATCAGTTATAAGTACATAGCGGGTGAGGGCATTCACAGCTGACCGCTCAGACGGGTGAGGGCATACCAGCCAACAGTTTTTACATGGTCCTTCTAGCCAGATTTAGTGACCAACAGTTCTTTACATGGTCTGTCATTTCTCCGGATTTAGCGACCAATAGTTTGCACAGTGAGTTTTTACCCACAAAAGGGCTTTATTACAGAAATAAATACTCCTCAGTTTCATCAGCTGTCTGGGTGGCTGGTCTCAGACGATCCCCGCAGGTGAAGAAGCCAGATGTGGAGGTCCTGGGCTGGCGAGGTTACATGTGGTCTGCGGTTTTTAGTCCGGTTAAACGTAATGCCAAATTCTCTAAAACGACATTGGAGGCGGCTTATGGCATAGAATTGAACATTAAATTCTCTGGCAACAGCTCTGGTGGACATTCCTGCAGTCAGCATTACAATTGCATGCTCCCTCAAAACTTTAAACATCTGTGGCATTGTGTTGTCACAAAACTGCACATTTTAGAGTGGCCTTTTATTGTCCCCAGCACAAGGTGCACCTGTGTAATTAATGATCATGCTGTTTAATCAGCTTCTTGATATGCCACACCTGTCAGGTGGATGGATTATCTTGGCAAAGGAGAAATGCTCACTAACAGGGATGTAAACAAATGTGTGCACCACATTTGAAAGAAATACGCTTTTTGTGCATATGGAAAATTTCGGGGATCTTTTATTTCAGCTCATGAAACATGGCACTTTACATGTTGCGTTTATTTTTGTTCAGTATAATTGTCACCATGGAAGGCCAAAACTCCATCCCACTAAAACAGGTTGAAATTTCAGGCGGTCTTTTCAAACAGCTCTTACACTAAAAGGGCATTATCATCATTTTCACAATGTCACAGTATTATTTCAACCTCATATTGTTGAAATAAATATAACACAGGAAAATTACATTTTTGACTGCACAGGGCCTTTAATAGGCACTTACTATAGTAAAACAAAAATTACCTCTTGAGATGGGAACATGTTTTTAATTATGTGAAATCATAAAGACACCGAATTGGTGGAAGAACCATGAACTGCCCTTAAAAAGGCTATACAAAAGGAGGATATAATAACCTTTGGCCCCTGGGTTGCTCTTTAGCCAAAAAGGGTCCCCTAAATAAACAGGAATACTTGTCCAGAAACGACCATATTGGACAGGTTCCAAATCCCAGACCCAAATTCCATGGCATTACAAATGGATTCTGCAAATGAACAAAGAGATTTCGTTAATCAGTTCCGTCACAATGTAGGGAGCACAACTTGACCTTGTTCTGTCGAGGACATACTGTATCATATCTAACATCCACGCACACTCTAGTTAGTACCCAATGTTCTAGCACTGACTGGTCACAAATTTGTCGATGTTGGGCTGATATAACAGCTGAGACGGTGCGACAGTCATTATTTGGTTAATGAGCTGTCTCAGTGGCAGTGTGTGGCGCGGCAGTCTGATCTGTCAGCCAATGAAATGCGAGACCTGTGCTGGAAAGTCGGGGGTCACTGAAGCGAAGGCTTGCAACAAGGGGCTGGGATTCAGCACTTAACACTTTGAAGTGCTCGTTAAAATGTCATTTTTGGACAATATGCTCGTTTCTGTTGAAGAGAGAACAGCATATTGTTCCTAATGCACTGAGTGGTTTCATCCATCACCATGTGATGGTATTAACAGGTGTTCACTGAAAGGTAATTTGTGAAAAGACTAATTGAAAGTCTATCACGGCACTATTATTGATTAGAGATCTTTCAAATGCACACAAAATACACTAAACAAAAACATACGCAACATGTAAAGTCCCATGTTTCATGAGCTGAAATAAAAGATCCCAGACATTTTCCATACGCACAAAAAGCTTATTTAGCTCAAATTCTGTGCACAAATTTCTTTACATCCCTGTTAGTGAGCATTTCTCCTTTGCCAAGATAATCCATCCACCTGACAGGTGTGGCATATCAAGAAGTTGATTAAACAGCGTAATCATTACACAGGTGCACCTTGTGCTGGGGACAATAAAAGGCCACTCTAAAATGTGCAGTTTTGTCACAACGCCACAGATGTCTCAAGTTTTGAGGGAGTGTGCAATTGGCATGCTGACTGCAGGAATGTCCACCAGAGCTGTTGACAGAAAATTGAATGTTAATTTCTCTACCATAAGCCGCCTTCAACATCGTTTTAGAGAATTTGGCAGTACGTCCAACCGGCCTCGCAACCGGAGACCACGTGTATGGCGTCGTGTGGGCGAGCGTTTTGCTGATGTCAACGTTGTGAACAGAGTGCCCTATAGTGGCGGTGGGGTTATAGTATGGGCAGGCATAAGCTATGGATTACAAACATAATAGCATTTTATCGATGGAGATTTGAATGCACAGAGATACCGTGACGAAATCCTGAGGCCAATTGTCGTGCTATTCATCTGCTGCAATCCTTGAAGAGGAGTAGGACAACATTCCACAAGCCACAATCAACAGCCTGATCCACTCTATGCAAAGGAGATGTCGCGCTGCATGAGGCAAATTGTGGTCACACCAGATACTGACTGGTTTTCTGATCCATGCCCCTACCTTTTTTTAAAGGTATTTTTGACCAACAGATGCATATCTGTATTCCCAGTCATGTGAAATCCATCATTAGGGCCTAATGAATTTAATTTAAATTGACTGATTTCCTTATATGAACTGTAACTCAGTAAAATCTTTGAAATTGTTGCGTGTTGCGTTTTATATTCTTGTTTAGTATAGAATACTGAATGCCAGGTAAAGGGCTAGGTCTTCAATGAAAATTAGGTTTAGAATGCAGGCAAACCAATGGATGGATGTTTCCACGAAGGGGAAAGACTACCTATATGTTTGCCCCCCAGACTTATTTTCTGTGTCCATTTTGGGACACTCCTGTCAGTGTTACGTTAGTGGACTAGCCAACAGAGTACTCATCTTCTTTTGAGTGGCATGTAGAGATTATGCCCTTTTGAAGACACTCTTGTTGAAGTCTCTGTTTTATGGACATTTGTCCTCTGTCTGTAGGAGCATGATGTGGGGAAGCTGTAATAGAATCTGTTTTGCTGCGCTGGCTGGCTCTCCACTGCGCCCCATCTGTAATTACACCACACAGACACCCACTCACATGGGGTAGCTGCTGCCTGCTGCCCCCTCCACAACATTATTTGTGTAAACTCAGCCATCTTGTCAACCTAGCAGTCTGGGTGCGACGGATGGGAAACCACAAAAATAATCTCTATGAACAATAACACTGTAGGGTTTCAGATATATGATACTGTACATGGAGTGGTCACTCTGTATAGAGATTTCTAAAATGCAACCTCCCTGCCTTGAAGTGATCACTAATCTGTAAGGACTGAATTTTAAATAGAGATCCACACCTGTAATTCTGGGCCTGTAGCAAGGACCTCAAGAAAGACAGGTAAATGTTCTCAGTAAAAATTGTTCCCAATTTTAAGAAAAACTTTAGTTTGAGTTATTTGAAGACCCTTATTCTCCTCTTTATGTTTGGTCCCTTTAACTTCCTTCTTTCCTCCTGTCTGCTCACGGCATGGATTAATATTACATCAATGGCCAAAGGCTTGCTCTTGTACACAATGTTCCTACTAAATGGAGGCAGCACTGCAGCTAACCTAACAGCGCCAAAAACATAGTGGGAGTGGACTCAAACTACTACCCACATCCCATCGACTGAGATCCACATTTTTATTTGAAATGCCCTCTACATTACTGGATAAGCTTCGCAGTCCTTTTCTTTTCCCCTTCCTCTGTACCGCATGCCCTTCAGGCCAGGCCGCATGTGACAGACAGACACTGATGGTAGTGGTGACGCTTCTCCAACAATGTTCCCTCTACAATTTTTCAGCACTGAGCAAATTTCAGGTCTGCTGAGTGCAAACTTGAACCTTGTGAAATTTCTGTGCAACTTCCGGTGCGCATTTACTGTGAACACTGAGGCCGTACCCGCTTTAATTTACTGTTTTAGGTTACTGTGGCTATTTGATCATAATGTAGGCCTACCATTTAAAAAAACAATGGATAAAATGCATCACATAACATTTTAACATGGAAATTGTGGTTCTATCATTCAGCCTACAGTAGAAGCCAATGTGTGGTGTTCAATGTAGACCTACATTCCATGTGACTTTTGAAAAGAACATGCAGGGCTTGACATTAACCTGTTTATCCACTTGTCCTTCAGACTAGGAGCTGACTGAACATTTTGATGTGTTGTTTGATACAAGAAACCACTTTACAAAATAAAATCCATTATTATTCCCATACCATTATTACAGAGAATCAGACAAATTATGCTACCCTCTGCCTATTGGCTACTTAGCTTATTCAAGCCCGTCTCAAAACACTGCCCCTTTAAGACACAAAAAAAGCTCTTTACCTGACTTGCTTTTCAAAGATGGCTAGAAATGTACAGGTTTTGTGCTCTTGTAGGAAGCAATCACTCCCACATTGCTGACTACAAATGAGCTATAACTGGGCTAATAACTCACTAACTAGCTAAGGATATGAACAAATGTACACACGTGGCTACATGCAGCTCTTGCGTTGATCTTAAAACAAGCGCATAATAATCCTGACCGCTCATGCTGTAAAACAGTTGAATGTGAATGGCACAAATCCATATGGCAATGGTCTATTTGCATATAGGCCTACTGCAGCTCTGATTGATTATAGCGCACCGGTCTGTGTAGAGTACGGGCCTGAGTCATGCCTGTCAATGCAATAGAATCCTACTCCAATGCGCTCTGCCTACAACAAAATCTCTTGCATAGTTAGTTTTGTTTCGGTATGTTGCATTGAAAGTGGCTAATATTGCGTTGATTCAATCACAATTCCCACAGTAAAGGGAAATGTTGATAGTGTTAACTAAAGGGGAAAACTCTAGAAAGTTGAGTGAAGTTCAATCTCATGCTTAGAGGGAACATTGTTCTCTACCCAGTTTCACACCTTGGCTGTCCCCTGCCGAGAGTGCCAGGGAAACCACAGACCACCACCCTGGCGCCAACCCACAGGGGCACATCGGCCCAATCAATATCCTTGCATTTCCTGTCCATTTGCTGCAGGTCATGGGAATGGGCCTCATTAATAATTACTGCTGGCGGAGCTTCGAGTGTGTTCCTCGTGGCAGGGCCAACGAAATTTGACATTTTTCCCTCCTAGATTTTTGCTGTTGCACAGTGACAGAGCAAAGTCGTAATAGTAGTAAACACAATAAAATAACTCAACAGATGACTGGATGTGAATTGTTTTAATAGCAAACAGTTAAATTGAGTTTTAAAGGTGTGATCTGTAGTTTCATTTCCGGTAAACGCCGGTGAGGGTTGCGAGTGTTCTGCTCACCGATTGGCTTAAATGGAACCAAGATAGTTTTTTGTGTGTGTTTGAGCATTGATTGATTGTGGCCACAGGGGAGTAGGGGGTCAGAACTTTGTGACCGCGCGAGCGATGTTCTCCAAGGCTGAGCGCGCCTCAGAGGAAGGGAAACACTGGATGGACTCCAGAGCTTTGTTGCCGTGGTAATGACACAGATCTATTGTCGAGGTGACACCTTTCTCCAACTTGATCGTGGACCGCAGCTGTTGCAGGAAGAGACCATATGACATGACTTCAGCATTTTTTTTTGTAAGCAAATGTTGAAATTAGCATCCTATTGTGAACAATGAGGATGGAATGTGCAGTGGTCAAGACAAAACTGTACATTGGTCATGAGACTCCCCCTCCTCCCAGACACACTGAGTAATCTTGGGTGTCTTTCCCCCTTCTGCTCTGACTCAGTCAGGACATCTTTTTGCTTAGGGCGTTCTACCTAATGAATTCTGGGACTGAAAAGCCCCTGTGGGCTTTCGCTTAAAAAACAGCAGGCAGGGAGCATTGCTCCTCTGCACTAATGTGGGTGCACGCTCCTCAGTTTGGAAACGGGACACAGCACACTCCAAGGGTCTCCACCATACTCCATTAGTCCCCAGAAAGTCCTGTCCACCACCTTCTCTTCCTATGTTGAACAACAGGTGGCAGAGATTACCAAAATATGGTCTGACTGAGACCATCTCCATGGATGTTCAGACTGCATTACATTTAAGACTAACAGGAGCAGTGCACAGGGCACACCTAGTGTTTGACACAATGTGTATTTCAGAGTAAAAGCCCAGGCAAGCAGGACACATTTATTATATTGTAAATACTAATCTATATGGAAATGAAAATTATAGTTACTACAATAACTGTTGTGCAGTTAGGAGGATACGTTCTCCCCATATCCCCCCTCCTGAAGGAGATTCTCTGACAATGGATCTGTCTCAGTCTCTCTGTCTCCTCCACAAATAGTCCTGGTTACCTAATCCCCACGATCTGGTTTCAGACGTGACCAGAGATTCCCCCCCCCCCCCCCCCCCTTGTCTCTTCCTGCACCCCCATCTGTCCCCTCCTTTCCTTTCTAACTGACTTTGGGAAGGAAATGTCAAACTTGTGATTGGTTACAGTGGATATCAACACTCTCTAAGCATCTTTGACAGTCTTGCAACCTACCTTGCTACCATAGCACAATAATAAACATCCACTGTATGTACATTCACCCTGCTCACCTTTGTATAGTCAATTTGTCTTCCAATAGTTTTTGCCTGTTCACAGAGAAAGATGGTGGGAAAGAAAATTCAAGAAGTAAGTATACATCCTAACCTTGTGGCTATATAAACAATTAAAATGTCAAAAGTAATAGCACAGGATAAGTGGTTCAGTACCTGTTGCAGCTGATGACACCATCTCTCCTGCCCCACAATCTGCCGGTGGAAAACCACAGGGGCCGAGTTAAAACTGAAGGTTACTGGGTCTGCTGAGCTGCTCTTCACAAATAGCTGCAGGTCAGAGTTCAACTAAATAGGGGGGAATGACAGCATTTGTCAATAATCATGACAGCCTAGTCATGATCCTTACATGTTACGTTTCACCACCTATCTCAGTGTATTGCAAATACCCACTGTGTCTTTCACTCGCATTTTCACATTTTTAGGAAAGATTGAAAGCAGCATGATTCTATACTTTTCAGCAAAGCCAATCTTTCAGGTTTCCTGCAATACTTGCCTTGTGGCCCAGTGATAGATGCTTGGCATATTTGTAAGCCAGTCCTTGGGCATCTTTGTCATGTTTGGCGAGCTCCATCGCTGCCTGACAGCTTTTTGCCAGCAAGGCACCATGGGACAAGAACGTCTGCTCCTCCCACGTGACCATGTTGATTTCATCAGTCAGGCTATTGTCCTGAAAAGAGCAGTTTACATAAAGTGTTATGTATTCAGTTATGACTGTTTCCATTACATAGAAGTACATTTTTATCCGATTATCTACATTTCGAATAACAGCGCCAACTATAGAATATACGGTACAACTTTAATTCTTTGGAACTTAATTGTTCATAAGAGCATTTCACTGGAAAAATAAAAACTGGAGACTAAAACTTTATATTTTGTTTAAAAATTGCGATTTATAACCACAGTATAAAGTTCCAAGGAGAGAAGAGCCCAGGTTGAAACTGGAACCTCCTCTGAGGTAGAACATAACACTGAGTTCTGCTGGGAAAGCTCTTCTTCAGAGGGTGAGGTGTAAACCGTATCTCTCTACCCGTCACAAATAATCAGGTTGCATCCAGTACGTAATACTAGCAGACTGATAAATGAACAACACTGTTCTATCAGGTAAGCACACTAAAAAGTTTGTCCAAATTAATAATTTAGTAAAATGCATGTTTTCATTTTATGTTAAAAACAAAACTCACCTTTTTTTTAGTTATTATGACCATAACTGTAGTAGGGGATGCCTTGACATATTTTTTTAGTAATGTTCTCAGTTAGTTTGTATGGTGTCATGTAACTACAGGTAACTGCCAAAATAAAGGACACACTTGAGTAAATGAGGGATACAAAGTATACTGAAAGCAGGTGCTTCCACACAGGTGTGGTTTTCTGAGTTATTTAAGCAATTAACATCCCATCATGCTTAGGGTCATGTATACAAAAATGCCTAGTTGCCCATTATTTTGGCTACCATGGCTAGAAGAGATCTCAGTGACTTTGAAAGAGGGGTATCAAAGGAGCACAGGGGGTTTAAAGGGTGTATGTGTGTCTCAGTCACCAGAACTCAACCCAATTGAACACTTATGGGAGATTCTGGAGCGGCGCCCAAGACAGCGTTTTCCAGCACCAGCACCATCAACAAAACACCAAATCGACTGAATATTTTGTGGAAGAAGGGTGTCACATCCCTCCCATAGAGTTCCAGACATTTGTAGAATCTGTGCCAAGGCGCATTGAAGCGGTTCTGGCGGCTCGTGGTGGCCCAACGCCCTATTAAGACACTTTATGTTGGCGTTTCCTTTATTTTGGCTGTTACCGGTAGCTATAGCTGGCTAGGGTGTCCCTGGTAGTGGTATATAAATTGTCTTACCTCCAAACTGTTGGGCATCTCATGGTAGGTTCCCTGCACCAAGTCACCAATGGCACTCGAGATCAACTCCACAACCTGTCAAACGCAAAAGAAAAAAGCTTTGGTTAACCACCATGAAAGTACTTTATGTAGTATTGAAATTGCTCTAAAGTGAGATGGGGATGGGGTTTAGGCTAAGAGGGTGTCTGGGCTGTAAATTGACCAGCTCTAACTCCTCACATTTCCAGCTCATTATCGGAACAGTGTGGACTGACTGAGGACTGCCTGCTGTTTTTATTAAGCACACCCAGACTGAGCTTTGTCAATTTCAATCTTATTTATAGTGACCCCCAGTTTAAACTGTATTATGAGGCTTTATCAGGTATCCAGTCTGAGAAGATGAAAGGCTGGCAAGGCAGAAATCAGGAAATGTTATGAGGGCTGAGGGGTTGATGAGGCTCTGGAGCAGTGGTCTGACATCTGGTGCTGGGGCTCTTTGTCATCAACAACCCAACTCAGAATTGATTATCAATTTGATACCTTCTTGTTTTAGATATAACTTCACTCTGCTCAACAGGTTGTGGCCCGGCGGTATTGTATATTCATCATTTTTATAATGTTTTACACTAGCTCCCTCCCTTTGAGGAATTCTCAAGTCTACTAGGTCCAGGTGTGTGGGCATGTAGTGGAATGAATGTTAAAAAAAGGAAACAAATCTTAATTGTTTTCTTATTTAGGATTCAACTTGCCCCAGTTAAAATTGTGAACTTTGGGGCATCAAGTCAAAGATCTCGGGAGGCTGAACAGCTTTGTCACATAAAGCTCCATTAAAACTTGGAGGTCATAGTGTCATCTGTCTGCAGTTGCCCAGTCCCTCTTGCAGTGGGAATCCATGATCACTCACACACTATACTAAATTCAGTCAGGCACCTTATTTTATATGATTGTCCAAACCACTGACTGAGTTTAAATAATCACAAACACGATGTTCATCAGCTTTATCTTCTTTCACAATCAATTGCTCCTAAAGAACAGTGTATGGGCACAAAGATTTACAGGTAGATAAGAAAGACAATCTATTTGTTGTACTCCCTTAAATTCAAGAGGTTTTTTCATGATTTGAGAGTGTGTCTCTATCAGAGTCTTCATACTGCGCTCTGGGTAACCAGATCCTTTAGGAAATATTAAAGAAACTCAAGCCTCACGAAAGGCCCAAAAGGACAATACCCCTACAGTGTTACCAGATGTGCTGTCTTTGCTAGGCTGGGAATTAGGAAAATGAAGGGAGGGGGGAGTGGGGGTCTTTTTTTGGAAAGTATCAGATAAGCCCCCGCCTCCCCCTTACTCTACTCCCAAATCCAGGCAGATCGTGTTTTGCCGACAGGTCTGTGAGGGAGAGAAACCGGAGCTGGGCTCCGAGATCACTTTACCCTTTATACCGGCCTAGGATTCCTCTCAAGGCCGGAACACATAGTCCAGATCAATTGCTCCCCTGAAATATTCCCTGGTTTATGTGAAATGCTTATAAACCTCTAAGCGCTTATGCTACGACTGCTACTACTGTCATGTCTGTCTTAGGTGACACACACGTAAACACAATAAAATCCTTGAAAAATATATTTTCTCACATTACACCTCAAGCAATTGGTGAGTGTGAACATTTTATTCTCTATCAAGGTTTGAATAGGGGTCTCTATTTGTCATTGTCCATTTGTTTAGGAGGCAGTGTCGTGACCATAGTTTAGACACACGTGAGTACTAATTTCAACATTTTAACTAGGCTGTTTTACAACTCTTGTGGGGGGGGCACATGTATGCATGTCCAGCAGGGGGAGCTCTAGAATGTCATTACATTATTGAAAATAAGACAATCTGAATTATACTGCAAAACAAATGAGTGTCATGATGTTCATGTAAGGTGTTAAAAATGCCTATGTATACCACTTTGACAATGCCCAAATTTAAAGAAAAAAAAGTACTTCTGTTATCAGAATTGTCATGATCACCGTGTCTTTAGGTGGCATTTTAAATGCCTGTTTGTCTGTCTGAGCATGAACAATCTGAGCTGAGGGAGTGGGCAGGGGGGAGAATTTGGAAGATTGCAAAGCAGAGAGAAAAGTGGTTATTATGATCCTCTTGTGCAGCCACATTCTGTCAGTTGAGGTTGGTGACACATTCTGACAGTTGAGGTTGGTGACACATTCTGACAGTTGAGGTTGGTGACATATTCTGACAGTTGAGGTTGGTGACACATTCTGACAGATGAGGTTGGTGACAATCTGTCAGTTGAGGTTGGTGACATATTCTGTCAGCAAAGGATTGCCAGTGTATGCACTGGAAGTGACCTGTGACCCACCATGCCCGCACCCAGACACGCACACAGACACACAATCTGCAGAAGTGCTTAGTAAGAATGAGTAGAAGGCCGTAAGAGAATGTAACCTGTGTAAATGAGGGTGCATTATTCCCACCCAAGCATATGTTGTGTGTGAGTATCGGTCTGCCTGCCAGTGGCCTAAGTGAGATAATATATTTGTTGATTCGATCAATCCACAACGGCCAGGAAAACTTGACACAGCAAGCTGATGTAAATGGTGTTTAAACTCCGCTTAGACTGTTTGTATTCTCATCACTATCCTTAGTTGTACTGCAGCGATCTTAGCATTGTCAACTATCATCTTCATCTCACTGACGATCTATTGAGATCTCACAGGTAAAAAGTCTGAATTCAGATTGCATTTTGGAAGAAATTTAAAGGCAGAACGAAAAAGCTACAGGGCAAGAAATCTGTATCTCCAACATAATGTGTTATATGACGACTATTTCATACCTTAGTATTGTTTAGCTGGGCCAGTCCAGTGCAAGCATTGGCGAGCAAGAAGTCCCCACTGAGAACGGACATCTTGTTTCCAAACTGCATGTCCTTCAGAGGTCCGTCAGAGTTGGTCCACTCCTTGAGATTGACGATCCCACGATGCACCAGGAAGGCCGTGTGGATGAGCTCTGTGATTTCAGCCAGGTTCCTCTGGCTGTAGAGGAGGAAATATTTACATTATCGAATTGTCATCAGTAAAACATATACAGTGAGGGAAAAAGTATTTGATCCCCTGCTGATTTTGTACATTTGCCCACTGACAAAGAAATGATCAGTATATAATTTTAATGGTAGGTTTATTTGAACAATGAGAGACAGAATAACAAAAAAAAAAACGCATGTCAAAAATGTTGTTTTTTTTCAAATTGATTTGCATTTTAATGAGGGAAATAAGTATTTGACCCCCTCTCAATCAGAAAGATTTCTGACTCCCAGGTGTCTTTTATACAGGTAACGAGCTGAGATTAGGAGCACACTCTTAAAGGGAGTGCTCCTAATCTCAGCTTGTTACCTGTATAAAAAGACACCTGTCCACAGAAGCAATCAATCAATCAGATTCCAAACTCTCCACCATGGCCAAGACCAAAGAGCTCTCCAAGGATGTCAGGGACAAGATTGTAGACCTACACAAGGCTGGAATGGGCTACAAGACCATCGCCAAGCAGCTTGGTGAGAAGGTGACAACAGTTGGTGCGATTATTCACAAATGGAAGAAACACATAATAACTGTCAATCTCCCTCGGCCTGTGGCTCCATGCAAGATCTCACCTCGTGGAGTTGCAATGATCATGAGAACGGTGAGGAATCAGCCCAGAACTACACGGGAGGATCTTGTCAATGATCTCAAGGCAGCTGGGACCATAGTCACCAAGAAAACAATTGGTAACACACTACGCCGTGAAGGACTGAAATCCTGCAGCGCCCGCAAGGTCCCCCTGCTCAAGAAAGCACATATACAGGCCCGTCTAAAGTTTGCCAATGAACATCTGAATGATTCAGAAGAGAACTGGGTGAAAGTGTTGTGGTCAGATGAGACCAAAATCGAGCTCTTTGGCATCAACTCAACTCGCCATGTTTGGAGGAGGATGAATACTGCCTATGACCCCAAGAACACCATCCCCACCGTCAAACATGGAGGTGGAAACATTATGCTTTGGGGGTGTTTTTCTGCTAAGGGGACAGGACAACTTCACCGCATCAAAGAGATGATGGATGGCGCCATGTACCGTCAAATCTTGGGTGAGAACCTCCTTCCCTCAGCCAGGGCATTGAAAATGGGTTGTGGATGGGTATTCCAGCATGACAATGACCCAAAACACACGGCCAAGGCAACAAAGGAGTGGCTCAAGAAGAAGCACATTAAGGTCCTGGAGTGGCCTAGCCAGTCTCCAGACCTTAATCCCATAGAAAATCTGTGGAGGGAGCTGAAGGTTCAAGTTGCCAAACGTCAGGCTCGAAACCTTAAAGACTTGGAGAAGATCTGCAAAGAGGAGTGGGACAAAATCCCTCCTGAGATGTGTGCAAACCTGGTGGCCAACTACAAGAAACGTCTGACCTCTGTGATTGCCAACAAGGGTTTTGCCACCAAGTACTAAGTCATGTTTTGCAGAGGGGTCAAATACTTATTTCCCTCATTAATGTAAATCAATTTATAACATTTTTGACATGCGTTTTTCTGGATTTTTTTGTTGTTATTCTGTCTCTCACTGTTCAAATAAACCTACCATTAAAATTATAGACTGATCATGTCTTTGTCAGTGTGCAAACGTACAAAATCAGCAGGGGATCAAATACTTTTTTCCCCTCACTGTACAAATATAAAAACGCAACATGCATCAATTTCAGTCAATAAATAAATTAGGGCCTAATCTATGGATTTCACATGACTGGGAATACAGAAATGCATCTGTTTGTCACAGACACCTTAGAAAAAAATGCTAATAGCCATTTGATTAGCTGTTCAGGAGTCTTATGGCTTGGGGGTAGAAGCTGTTAAGAAGCCTTTTGGACCTAGACTTGGCGCTCCGGTACCGCTTGCCGTGCAGTAGCAGAGAGAACAGGCTATGACTAGGGTTGCTGGAGTCTTTGGCAATTTTTAGGGCCTTCCTCTGACACCGGCTGGTATAGAGGTCCTGGATGGCAGGAAGCTTGGCCCCAGTGATGAACTGGGCCGTACGCACTACCCTCTGTAGTGCCTTGCTGTCGGAGGCCGAGCAGCTGATGCAACCAGTCAGGATGCTCTTGATGGTGCAGCTGTATAACTTTTTGAGGATCTGAGGACCCATGCCAAATCTTATCAGTCTCCCGAGGGGGAATAAGCTTTGTCGTGCCCTCTTCACGACTGTCTTGGTGTGTTTAGACCATGATAGTTTATTGGTGATGTGGACACCAAGGAACTTGAAGCTCTCAACCTGCTCCACTACAACTCCGTCGATGAGAATGGGGTCGTGCTCGGTCCTCCTTTTCCTGTAGTCCACAATCATCTCCTTTGTCTTGATCACGTTGAGGGAGAGGTTGTTATCCTGGCAACACACGGCCAGGTCTCTGACCTCCTCCCTATAGGCTGTCTCATCGTTGTCAGTGATCAGGCCTACCACTGTTGTGTTGTCAGCAAACTTAATAAAGGTGTTGGAGTCGTGCTTGGCCATTCAGTCATGGGTGTACACGGAGTACAGGAGGGGACTGAGCACATCCCTGAGGGACCCCCATGTTGAGGATCAGCGTGGCAGATGTATTGTTACCTACCCTTACCACCTGGGGGCGGCCCGCCAGGAAGTCCAGGATCCAGTTGCAGAGGGAACTGTTTAGTCCCAGGGTCCTTAGGTTAGTGATGAGCTTGAGGGCACTTTGGTGTTGAACGCTGAGCTGTAGTCAATGAATAGCATTCTCACGTACAGTTGAAGTCGGAAGTTTACATACACTTAGGTTGGAGTCATTAAAACTAGTTTTTCAACCACTCCACACATTTCTCGTTAACAAACTATAGTTTTGGCAAGTCGGTTAGGACATCTACTTTGTGCATGACACAAGTAATTGTTTACAGAGATTATTTCACTTATAATTCACTGTATCACAATTGCAGTGGGTCAGAAGTTTACATACACTAAGTTGACTGTGCCATTAAACAGCTTGGAAAATTCCAGAAAATTATGTTATGGCTTTAGAAGTTTCTGATAGGCTAATTTACATCATTTGAGTCAATTGGAGGTGTACCTGTGGATGTATTTCAAGGCCTACCTTCAAACTCAGTGCCTCATTGCTTGACATCATGGGAAAATCAAAAGAAATCAGACAAGACCTCAGAAAAAAAATTGTAGACCTCCACAAGTCTGGTTCAACCTTGGGAGCAATTTCCAAATGCCTGAAGGTACCACGTTCATCTGTACAAACAATAGTACGCAAGTATAAACACCATGGGACCACGCAGCCGTCATACCGCTCAGGAAGGAGTCGCATTCTGTCTCCTAGAGATGAACGTACTTTGGTGCGTAAAGTGCAAATCAATCCCAGAACAACAGCAAAGGACTTTGTGAAGATTCTGGAGGAAACAGGTACAAAAGTATCTATATCCACAGTAAAATGAGTCCTATATCAACATAACCTGAAAGGCCGCTCAGCAAGGAAGAAGCTACTGCTCCAAAACCGCCATAAAAAAGCCAGACTACGGTTTGCAACTGCACATGGGGACAAAGATCGTACTTTTTGGAGAAATGTAATCTGGTCTGATGAAACAAAAATAGAACTGTTTGGCCATAATGACCATTGTTATGTTTGGAGTAAAAAGGGGGCTGCTTGCAAGCCGAAGAACACCATCCCAACCATGAAGCACGGGATGGCAGCATCATGCTGTGGGGGTGCTTTGCTGCAGGAGGGACTGGTGCACTTCACAAAATAGATGGCATCATGAGGAAGGAAAATTATGTGGATAGATTGAAGCAACATCTCAAGACATCAGTCAGGAAGTTAAAGCTTGGTCGCAAATGGGTCTTCCAAATGGACAATGACCCCAAGCATACTTCCAAAGTTGTGGTAAAATGGCTTAAGGACAAAAAGTCAAGGTATTGGAGTGGCCATCACAAAGCCCTGACCTCAATCCTATAGAAAATGTGTGGGCAGAACTGAAAAAGCGTGTGCGAGCAAGGAGGCCTACAAACCAGCTCTGTCAGGAGGAATTGGCCAAAATTCACCCAACTTATTGTGGGAAGCTTGTGGAAGGCTACCCTAAACGTTTGACCCAAGTTAAACAATTTAAAGGCAATGCTACCAAATACTAATTGAGTGTAAACTTTTGACCCACTGGGAATGTGATGAAAGAAATAAAAGCTGAAATAAATCATTCTCTCTACTATTATTCTGACATTTCACATTCTTAAAATAAAGTGGTGATCCTAACTGACCTAAGATAGGGAATTTTTACTAGGATTAAATGTCAGGAATTGTGAAAAACTGAGTTTAAATGTATTTGGCTAGGTGTATGTAAACTTCCGACTTCAACTGTAGGTGTTCCTTTTGTCCAGTTGGGAAAGGGCAGTGTGGAGTGCAATAGATATTGCATCATCTGTGGATCTGTTGGGGCGGTATGCAAATTGAAGTGGGTCTAGGGTTTCTGGGATAATGGTGTTGATGTCAGCCATGACCAGCCTTTCAAAGCACTTCATGGCTACATATGTAAATTTAAGATGGCGCCGACAGAGAGGGCTGCCTCGCTTCTAGTCCGTAGGAAACTTTGCAGTATTTTGTTTTTTTATGTATTATTTCTTAAATTGTTAGCCCAGAAAATCTTAAGTGTAATTACATACAGCCGGGAAGAACTATTGGATATCAGAGCAGCTTCAACTTACCAGCACTACAACCAGGAATACAACTTTCCCGAAGCGGATCCTTTGTTCGCACCACCCAGGGCATTTGAACTGATTCCAGAGGCCGACCCAAAACAACGTCGCCGGAGGAGAAGGAGCCGGAGCGGTCTCCTTGTCAGACTTAGGAGGCGCGCACACCACCCATCGCTTCCGAGTATATTACTCGCTAATGACCAGTCCCTAGACAACAATGTGGACGAGATCAGGGCAAGGGTTGCTTTCCAGAGAGACATCAGGGATTGTAACATACTCTGTTTCACGGAAACATGGCTCTTTCGGGATACATCACGCCAACAGGAATAAACATCTCTCTGGGAAGAAGAGGGGTTGGGGAGTATGTTTCATGACTAATGACTCATGGTGTAATTGTAACAACATAAAGGAACTCAAGTCATTTTGTTCACCTGACCTAGAATTCCTCACAATCAAATGCCGACCGTATTATCTCCCAAGAGAATTCTCTTCGGTTATTATTACAGCCGTGTATATCGGCCCTCAAGGAACTCCACTGGACTTTATGCAAACTGGAAACCATATATCCTGAGGTTGCATTTATTGTAGCTGGGGATTTTAACAAAACAAAATTTGAGAAAAAGGCTACCTAAATTCTATCAGCATATTGACTGTAGCACTCGCACTGGAAAAACACTGGACCATTGTTACACTCATTTCTGCTATGCATACAAGGCCCTCCCCCGCCCTCCTTTCGGCAAATCTGACCACGACTCCATTTTGCTCCTCCCTTCCTATAGGCAGAAACTCAAACAGGAAGCACCTGTTCAACGCTGGTCTGACCAATCGGAATCCACGCTTCAAGATTGTTTTGATCACACGGATTGGGATATGTTCCAGGTAGCCTCTGAGAATAACAGACGTATACGCTGATTCGGTGAGTGGATTTATAAGGAAGTGTATAGGAGATGTCGCCACAGTACCCACTGTGACTATTAAAACCTACCCTAACCAGAAACCGTGGATAGATGGTAGCATTCGCGAAAAACTGAAAGCACGAACCACCGCATTTAACCATGGCAAGGTGACGGGGAATATGGCAGAATACAAACAGAGTGGTCGTTTCCGCCGCAAGGCAATCAAACAGGCAAAACGTCAATATCGAGACAAAGTGGAGTCGCAATTGAACGGCTCAGACACGAGACATATGTGGCAGGGTTTACAGACAATCACAGACTACAATAGGAAAACCAGCCACGTCGCGGACACCGACGTCTTACTGCCAGACAAGCTAAACAAGTTCTTTGCCCGCTTTGAGGATAACACAGTGCCACCAACATGGCCAGCTACCAAGGACTGTGGGCTCTCTTTCTCCGTGGCCGAGTGAGTAAGACATTTAAATGTGTTAACCCTCGCAAGGCTGCCGGCCCAGACGGCATTCCTAGCCGCATCCTCAGAGCATACGCAGACCAGCTGGCTGGTGAGTCTACGGACATATTCATTCTCTCCCTATCCCAGTCTGCTGTCCCCACATGCTTCAAGATGGCCACCATTGTTCCTGTACCCAAGAATGCAAAGGTAACTGAACTAAATGACTATCGCCCCGTAGCACTCACTTATGTCATCATTAAGTGCTTTGAGAGACTAGTCAAAGATCATATCACCTCCACCTTACCTGTCACCCTAGACCCACTTCAATTTGCATACCGCCCCAACAGATCCACAGACAATGCAATCGCCATCACACAGCACACTGCCCTATCCCATCTGGACAAGAGGAATACCTATGTAAGAATGCTGTTCATTGACTATAGCTCAGCATTCAACACCATAGTACCCTCCAAGCTCATCATCAAGCTTGAGGCCCTGGGTCTCAACCCCGCCCTGTGCAATTCTGTCCTGGACTTCCTGACGGGCTGCCCCCAGGTGGTGAAGGTAGGAAATAACATCTCCACTTCACTGATCCTCAACACTGGGGCCCCACAAGGGTGTGTGCTCAGCCCCCTCCTGTACTCCCTGTTCACCCATGACTGCGTAGCCATGCACGCCTCCAACTCAATCATCAAGTTTGCAGACGACACAACAGTAGTAGGCTTGATTACCAGCAACAATGAGACAGCCTACAGGGAGGTGGTGAGGGCTCTCGGAGTGTGGTGTCAGGAAAATAACCTCACTCAACGTCAAAAAAACAAAGGAGATGATCGTGGACTTCAGGAAACAGCAGAGGGAGTACCTCCTATCCACATCGACGGGACAGCAGTGGAGAAGGTGGAAAGTTTTAAGTTCCTCGGCGTACATATCACTGACAAACTGAAATGGTCCACCCACACAGACAGTGTGGTGAAGAAGGCGCAACAGCGTCTCTTCAACCTCAGGAGGCTGAAGAAATTTGGCCTGTCACCTAAAACCCTCACAAACCTTTACAGATGCACAATTGAGAGCAACTGCACAGGTCACAACCGCAGGGCTCTCCAGAGGGTGGTGTGGTCTGCACAACGCATCACCGGGGGCAAACTACCTGCCCTCCAGGTCACCTACAGCACCCGATGTCACAGGAAGCCCAAAAAGATAATCAAGGACAACTACCACCTGAGCCACTGCCTGTTCACCCTGCTATCATCCAGAAGGTGAGGACAGTACAGGTGCATCAAAGCTGGGACCGAGAGACTGAAAAACAGCTTCTATCTCAAGGCCATCAGACTGTTAAATAGACATCACTAGCACAGAGAGGCTGCTGCCTACATACATACTTGAAAATCACTGGCGGCAGGTAGCTTAGTGGTTAAGAGCATTGTGCCAATAACCGAAAGGTCACTGGTTCTAATCCCTGAGCCGACTAGGTGAAAAATCTGTCAATGTGCCCTTGAGCAAGGCACTTAACCCTAATTGCTCCTGTAAGTCGCTCTGGATAAGAGCGTCTGCTAAATGACTAAAATGTAAATGTAAAAAATCTAAAATAAATGGAACACTAGTCACTTTAATAATGGCACTTTAATGTTTACATATCTTGCATTACCCATCTCATATGTACAGTGAGGGAAAAAAATATTTGATCCCCTGCTGATTTTGTACGTGTCAGCGTCTGGGTGAAGTGGTGAAACGGAATCAGCCGCAGGACACAGAACTGAGAAAAGTATGGCTTTACTAAACACAAAGTAAACCATAGCAAACCCTCCATGCAGGGAAGAGCAAAACAACAGCTCAACAGACGATGTAACAACGAACAATCACGCACAAACCCAGGAGGGAAAACAGAGGTAATATAGGGAAACCAATAAGCCTAATGAGTAACAGGTGTGAATGATAAAGACAGGACTAGTGTGACACAGAAACATCGATCGGTGGCAGCTAGTACTCCGGTGACGACGAACGCCGAAGCCTGCCCGAGCAAGGAGGAGGGGCAGCCTCGGCTGTATCCGTGACAGTACCCCCCCCCCCCCGGCCTCGGGGACGGCCAGGAGGACGCGGAGCAGGGCGAGTCAGATGACGACGATGGAACTCCCTTAACAAGGAGGGATCGATGATGTCCCTCCTGGGAACCCAGCGCCGTTCCTCCGGACCGTACCCCTCCCACTCCACGAGATACTGCAGGCCTCCAACCCGACGCCTCGAATCCAGGATGGAACGGACCGAGTACGCCGGTGCCGCCTCAATGTCCAATGGGGGCGGAGGAACCTCCCGCACCTCAGACTCCTGGAGCGGAACAGCTACCACCGGCCTGAGGAGAGACACATGGAACAAGGGATTAATACGGTAATCAGGTGGAGCTGTAACCTATAACAAACCTTGTTCAACCTCATCAGGACTTTAAAGGGCCCCACAAACCGCCGACCCAGCTTCCGGCAGGGCAGGCGAAGGGGCAGGTTTCGGGTCGAGAGCCAGACCCGGTCCCCCGGTGCATACACCGGAGCCTCACTGCGGTGGCGGTCGGCAATCGCCTTCTGTCTCCTAATAGCCCTTTGCAGGCGTACATGGGAAGCGTTCCATGTCTCCTCCAAGCGCTGAAACCATTCATCCACCGCAGGTGCCTCGATCTGGCTCTGATGCCACGGTGCCAGGACCGGCTGGTAACCTAGTACACACTGAAAGGGAGACAGGTCAGTGGAGGAGTGGCGGAGGGAATTTTGTGCCATCTCTGCCCAGGGGATGTAAACTGACCAATCCCCCTGCCGGTCCTGGCAATACGACCTCAGAAACCTAACCACATCCTGGTTTACTCTCTCTACCTGCCCATTAC
This sequence comes from Coregonus lavaretus, assembly GCF_964263955.1. Lineage (NCBI taxonomy): Eukaryota > Metazoa > Chordata > Actinopteri > Salmoniformes > Salmonidae > Coregonus > Coregonus lavaretus. Next base: position 26,868,593 of record NC_140014.1, on the reverse strand, counting down.
TCTCGGGGTGAAACCCTGAGGTCAGGCTGACCGAGACCCCCAGATGGTCCATAAACGCCCTCCAGACCCTCGATGTAAACTGGGGACCCCGATCAGACACTATATCCTCAGGTACCCTGTAGTGCCGGAAGACGTGTGTAAACAGGGCCTCTGTGGTCTGTAGGGCAGTAGGGAGACCGGGCAAAGAAAATGAGACAACAGGACTTAGAAAACCGATCCACAACGACCAGGATCGTGGTGTTACCTTGTGACAGAGGAAGATCCGTAACAAAGTCCACCGATAGGTGTGACCACGGCCGTTGTGGAACGGGGAGAGGTTGTAATTTACCTCTGGGCAGGTGTCTAGGTGCCTTGCACTTGGCCCTCATCGAACAAGAGGAAACATAAACCCTCACGTCCTGAGCTAAGGTAGGCCACCAGTACTACCCACTAAGACAGCGCACTGTCCGACCGATGCCAGGATGACCAGAAGAGGGTGACGTGTGAGCCCAATAGATCAAACGATCGCGAACCTCAGACGGAACGTACACACGACCCACTAGACAATGGGGGGGAGTGGGCTCTGTGCGTAACGCCCGCTCGATGTCCGCGTCAACCTCCCATACCACCGGGGCCACCAGACAAGAAGCCGGAAGTATGGGAGTGGACTCCCTGGTCCGCTCCTCTGATTCATACAGCCGGGACAGAGCGTCGGCCTTAGCATTCTGGGAACCTGGTCTATATGATAGGGTGAACACAAAACGCGTGAAAAACATGGCCCACCTTGCCTGACGAGGAATCAGTCTCCTCGCTGCCCGTATGTACTCCAGATTGCAGTGCTCATTCAAAATGAGAAAAGGGTGTTTAGCCCCCTCAAGCCAATGTCTCCACACCTTAAGAGCTTTCACAAAAGCTAACAACTCCCGATCCCCCACATCATAGTTTTGCTCCGCCGGGCTGAGCTTCTTCGAAAAGAAAGCACAGGGGCAGAGTTTGGGAGGCGTACCCGAGCGCTGAGACAGTACAGCTCCTATCCCAGCCTCGGACGCATCCACCTCGACTGTGAATTGCAAGGAAGGATCCGGATGAGCCAGCACAGGAGCCGAGGTGAACAGCGCCTTCAGCTGACCAAAAGCCCTGTTTGCCTCAGCTGACCACTGCAGGTGCACCGGTCCGCCCTTTAGCAAAGAGGTGATGGGAGCTGCTACCTGGCCAAAGCCCCAGATAAATCTCTGGTAGTAGTTGGCAAAACCCAAAAATCGCTGCACCTCTTTTACCGTGGTAGGAGTCGGCCAATTACGCACGGCTGAAATGCGGTCACACTCCATCTCAACCCCTGACTCTGACAAGCGGTATCCTAAGAAAGAGACTGACTGTTTGAAGAACAGACATTTCTCAGCCTTAACGTATAGGTCATGCTCCAACAGTCTACCAAGCACCTTGCGCACCAGGGACACATACTCGTCGCGTGTAGCGGAGTAGATGAGAATATCATCTATATACACCACTACACCCTGTCCATGCAGATCCCTGAAAATCTCATCGACAAAGGATTGAAAGACTGAGGGAGCATTCATCAAGTGGAGGGCCGAATGTATCCCTGTCCCAGAGATTCGGTGACACATGTCTCCATAGCCACCGTCTCCTCCTGTGACAGAGGATACACATGACTCCTGGGAAGTGCAGCGCCCTCACGGAGATCTATCGCACAATCCCCTCATCGATGGGGTGGTAATTGAGTCGCCTTCCTTTTACAGAAGGCGAGAGCCAAATCGGCATATTCTGAGGGAATGTGCATTGTGGAGACATGGTTTGGACTCTCCACCGTGGTTGCCCCTACGGAAACCCCTACACACCTTCCCGAGCACTGAGGTGACCGTCCCTTAAGAGCCCTCTGTTGCCACGAAATACTGGGGTCATGGGTGGTTAGCCAGGGAAGCCCCAGCACAACGGGAAACGCAGGAGAATCAATAAGGAAGAGACTCATTCTCTCCTCATGACCCCCCTGCGTCTCCATCCGGAGTGGAACTGTGACCTCCCTAACCATACCCGACTATCTAGGGCACGTATGGGCAAGGGCACATCTAAAGGCAATATAGGAATCCCTAATCTATGCGCAACCAGCCAATCCATGAAATTCCCAGCTGCGCCGGAATCTACGAGCGCTCTATGCTGGGAATGTGGGGAAAACTCAGGGAAAATAACATTTACCATCATGTGAGCAACAGGGAGCTCTGGGTGAGTTGGGTGCCTACTCACCTGGGATGGTCCACCAGCACCCTGCCTGCTGCCTCGGTTCCATGAGGGTCCTCTCCTCATCAGCACCTCCAAGCTCCATAGGTGTGGAGTCAGAAGGGCTGGGGGATGGCCTGGACGGACCCTGATCTGGACGTCCGCGGGTGGCCAACAGGTTATCCAGCCGGATCGATAAATCTACCAGCTGGTCCAGGTTCAGATTAGTGTCCCTGCAGGCCAGCTCCCTACGAACGTCCTCCCGTAGACTGCATCGGTAGTGGTCAATCAGGGCCCTCTCATTCCATCCCGCGCTGGATGCCAGTGTCCTGAAATCCAGGGCGAAGTCCTGTGCGCTCCTCCTCCCCTGTCGGAAGTGAAACAGACGCCCCCCCCCCTGCTCTCCCCTCTGGCGGATGATCGAATACTGCCCGGAAACGGCGGGTAAAATCCTCATAAGGAACAGACTCAGCGTCTATTCCACCCCACTCCGCGTTGGTCCATTCCAGCGCTCTGCCTGACAGACAGGAGATGAGGGCGGACACGCTCTCGTATCCCGAGGGAGCCGGGTGGATGATTGCCAGGTAGAGCTCCACCTGGAGCAGGAAACCCTTACACCCGGAAGCTGTCCCATCATATTCCCTCGGGAGCGAGAGCCGAATACCACTGGACCCAGGGTTTGATGGTCTAGATGGAGGAGAAATCGGAGGAGGAGGAGGTGTAGAAAACCCAACTCTCTCCCATCGATCCATGGTGTTGATCACTCGATCCATAGCCGAACCTAGTCTCTGCACCATGGTCGAGTACTGTTGGATGCGTTCCTCCACCGAGTCGCTGGGACCGAACGTGCCTGCTGACTCCATAATGGAGTGTGATTCTGTCAGCGTCTGGGTGAAGTGGTGAAACGGAATCAGGCGCAGGACACAGAACTGAGAAAAGTATGGCTTTACTAAACACAAAGTCAACCATAGCAAACCCTCCACGCAGGGAAGAGCAAAACAACAGCTCAACAGACGACGTAACAACAAACAATCACGCACAAACCCAGGAGGGAAAAACAGAGGTATTATAGGGAAACCAATAAGCCTAATGAGTAACAGGTGTGAATAATAAAGACAGGCCATCCCCCCCTGTCAATCAGAAATATTTCTGGCTCCCAGGTGTCTTTTATACAGGTAACGAGCTGAGATTAGGAGCACACTCTTAAAGGGAGTGCTCCTAATCTCAGCTTGTTACCTGTATAAAAAGACACCTGTCCACAGAAGCAATCAATCAATCAGATTCCAAACTCTCCACCATGGCCAAGACCAAAGAGCTCTCCAAGGATGTCAGGGACAAGATTGTAGACCTACACAAGGCTGGAATGGGCTACAAGACCATCGCCAAGAAGAAACACAATAACTGTCAATCTCCCTCGGCCTGGGGCTCCATGCAAGATCTCACCTCGTGGAGTTGCAATGATCATGAGAACGGTGAGGAATCAGCCCAGAACTACACGGGAGGATCTTGTCAATGATCTCAAGGCAGCTGGGACCATAGTCACCAAGAAAACAATTGGTAACACACTACGCCGTGAAGGACTGAAATCCTGCAGCGCCCGCAAGGTCCCCCTGCTCAAGAAAGCACATATACAGGCCCGTCTGAAGTTTGCCAATGAACATCTGAATGATTCAGAAGAGAACTGGGTGAAAGTGTTGTGGTCAGATGAGACCAAAATGGAGCTCTTTGGTATCAAGTCAACTCACCGTGTTTGGAGGAGGAATGCTGCCTATGACCCCAAGAACACCATCCCCACCGTCAAACATGGAGGTGGAAACATTATGCTTTGGGGGTGTTTTTCTGCTAAGGGGACAGGACAACTTCACCGCATCAAAGGGACGATGGACGGGGCCATGTACCGTCAAATCTTGGGTGAGAACCTCCTTCCCTCAGCCAGGGCATTGAAAATGGGTCGTGGATGGGTATTCCAGCATGACAATGACCCAAAACACACACGGCCAAGGCAACAAAGGAGTGGCTCAAGAAGAAGCACATTAAGGTCCTGGAGTGGCCTAGCCAGTCTCCAGACCTTAATCCCATAGAAAATCTGTGGAGGGAGCTGAAGGTTCAAGTTGCCAAACGTCAGGCTCGAAACCTTAATGACTTGGAGAAGATCTGCAAAGAGGAGTGGGACAAAATCCCTCCTGAGATCTGTGCAAACCTGGTGGCCAACTACAAGAAACGCCTGACCTCTGTGATTGCCAACAAGGGTTTTGCCACCAAGTACTAAGTCATGTTTTGCAGAGGGGTCAAATACTTATTTCCCTCATTAATGTAAATCAATTTATAACATTTTTGACATGCGTTTTTCTGGATTTTTTTGTTGTTATTCTGTCTCTCACTGTTCAAATAAACCTACCATTAAAATTATAGACTGATCATGTCTTTGTCAGTGGGCAAACGTACAAAATCAGCAGGGGATCAAATACTTTTTTCCCCTCACTGTATTCTATACGATATATTGCATCTTAGACTATGCCACTTTGATAACGGTAATGACATTGCTCATCAATATATTTATATTCCATTCCTTTACTTAGATTTGTGTGTATTAGGTTTTTGTTGTAGAACTGTTAGATATTACTTGCTAGATATTGCTGCACTGTCGGAACTAGAAGCACAAGCATTTCGCTACACTTGCAATAACATCTGCTAACCATGTGTATGTGACCAATACATTTGATTTGATTTTGATTTGAGTGCTAGGGGTCGGTAGTCATTTAGGCAGGTTACCTTAGCGTTCTTGGGCACAGGGACTACAGCACCAGCTGTTATTTACAAATATACACAGACCGCCACCCCTTGTCTTACCGGAGGCAGCTGTTCTATCGTGCCGATGCACCGAAAACCCCGCCAGCTGTATGTTATCCATGTCGTCGTTCAGCCACGACTCAGTGAAACATAAGACATTACAGTTTTTCATATCCCGTTGGTGGGATATTCTTGATCGGCGATCATCCATTTTATTATTATTATTATATTATTATTATTATCCAATGATTGTACGTTGGCTAATAGGACTGATGGTAGAGGCAGATTACCCACTCGCCGTCGGATCCTTACAAGGCACCCCGACCTACATCCCTGACATCTCCATCTCTTCTTCATGCGAATGACGGGGATTTGGGCCTTGTCGGGTGTCTGAAGTAAATCCTTTGCGTCCGACTCGTTAAAGAAAAAATCTTCATCCAGTACGAGGTGAGTAATCGCTGTCCTGATGTCTAGAAGCTCTTTTCGGTCATAAGAGACGGTGGCAGAAACATTATGTACAAAAGAAGTCACAAATAACTCGGGGGAAAAAAACACACAATAGCACAATTGGTTAGGAGCCCGTAAAACGGCAGCCATCTCCTCCAGCGCCATTGTTCTCAAGCCTTTGTAGCGTGCACAAAAACTCTGTGGTGTTCATGAGCTGTGCACGTGCTTGGCCTCACGCCACAACCTAATTGGACAATTTTGTGCCGATCTGATCCCGCCTCCCACTTTAACCTTGCAACCTCATTGGACATCATTCCACCTGCCAATCAACACTGTCCCTTCTGCATGGTTGTGGCTAATTCCCATTGATGTACAGACTAGTATGGCAAGCAATCTATTGTGATTATGTAATTTATACAATGGAAAAGTTATAACCTACTTACAGTATATGTTTGCATCAAATTACTTACTCCTTTAAAGTCATGTAGTGATAATATTTAGGCCTAGTATTTGTCTATCTGATTAATGATGATCGCTGGCAATCAACTGCAATGATTTGATTTCTCTCTAGAGAAACGGTGCATTGGGCTCACAAAAAAAACGAACTAAATGGAATTCAAAGCCGGTCAATTAGTTGTTTAATAACCAGACAATTCAGTTAATCGCTCAGCACTATTCCAGAGAAATGTAGTCTATTGAAAGAGAGAAATTAAACTATAACCGAGGTCTAACATATCTAACTTCTAATTTTCAAATGTTTTCTAACTTATGATGCATGGATTTGATCGATGTATTCTCGTTGTTATCAAAATAACTAATGGTAAAGTCACGTAGCCAGGCAATCCCACTCGCTTCAGAGCGTGCGCTCACTACATGACATGAACGAGCGCGTATCTCGTGCACTAAATGATGCCAGGTAATAAGAATGTAAGGATAGGACTGCAGATGGTTTATTATGCATGTATGAGCCATGCATTGATGCGTCGAGTCCAAAACGGGAGGTTTAAAAAATAACGACGTAGTTTTCAATCCTCCTGAACGCATCTTTAAAAGAAATTTACAAAATAAAGTTTGCCATTATTGAGGAAAAATAAATAAGCATTTCCTAAATGCCATTATAGTCATTAGAAATAACAGCTATTCTTGATTACCAGACAAAAGACTTGCAAATGTTTTTTTGAATGGAGCCTTTGAACGTGGCCTGAGGGAGGCTATAATCAAATGTTGATTCAGTCATTGCTGGGGATAATTAGGTGTCCTCTCCATATGGGGTGAGCCTGCCAGGGTGAGACAGACAGACAGGGGGGATCGGTCTGTGGAGGGAGCCAGGGATGGGTTCGATGATGGACACTTAGGGCCATCTTTCAGATGGTGTGAAACAGTCCTGATAAGACATTTCAATTCCAGTTATCTGTCAATTCTAGTTGTTCCTGCCGATAATACGCCGTATACATACGTGCCTTGTCTGGCAGCAGGTAATTGCATGTTCTACAGTTGCTCAGAGAGAGTTGTTATTAAAATGCTATAATGTCATTTATTTCTCTGCTCAATCATACCCATTGTCCCCCTTCTGTGAAGAGGAGTGGATTTGGCCTCTCTTTGGCAATGTCTTTCATTTCAATCCCTGCCACTGCATTGATGTTATTAACACACAGTATTCAAATGTGTCGGTGTAGACGTTTTAACAGTTAGGGATGAAAATGATAGCCTACTGGCCCCCCGTGTAGCTCAGTTGTAGCTTTACACAGATCAGTCGTCCTGGTCCCTTTGCAGAAAAACAGCCCCAAAGCATGATGTTTCCACCACCATGCTTCACAGTAGGTATGGTGTTCTTTGGATGCAACTCAGCATTCTTTGTCCTCCAAACACGACGAGTTAAGTTTTTACCAAAAAGTTCTATTTTGGTTTCATCTGACCATATGACATTCTCCCAATCCTCTTCTGGATCATCCAAATGCACTCTAGCAAACTTCAGACGGGCCTGGACATGTACTGGCTTAAGCAGGGGGACACGTCTGGCACTGCAGGATTTGAGTCCCTGGCGGCGTAGTGTGTTACTGATGGTAGGCTTTGTTACTTTGGTCCCAGCTCTCTGCAGGTCATTCACTAGGTACCCCCGTGTGGTTCTGGGATTTTTGCTCACCGTTCTTGTGATCATTTTGACCCCACGGGGTGAGATCTTGCGTGGAGCCCCAGATCGAGGGAGATTATCAGTGGTCTTGTATGTCTTCCATTTCCTAATAATTGCTCCCACAGTTGATTTCTTTAAACCAAGCTGCTTACCTATTGCATATTCAGTCTTCCCAGCCTGGTGCAGGTCTACAATTTTGTTTCTGGTGTCCTTTGACAGCTCTTTGGTCTTGGCCATAGTGGAGTTTGGAGTGTGACTGTTTGAGGTTGTGGACAGGTGTCTTTTATACTGATAACAAGTTCAAACAGGTGCCATTAATACAGGTAACGAGTGGAGGACAGAGGAGCCTCTTAAAGAAGAAGTTACAGGTCTGTGAGAGCCAGAAATCTTGCTTGTTTGTAGGTGACCAAATACTTATTTTCCACCATAATTTGCAAATAAATTCATTAAAAATCCTACAATGTGATTTTCTGGAAAATGTTTTCTCAATTTGTCTGTCATAGTTGACGTGTACCTATGATAAATTACAGGCCTCTCTCATCTTTTTAAGTGGGAGAACTTGCACAATTGGTGGCTGACTAAATACTTTTTTTCCCCACTGTACATCAAATCTTAACCTGGGTACAAATCTCACACAAATACTGAGCGCATTGTTACTTCAGCAAAAGTATAAAGCAGGGTATTGAGTACATCCTGTACAAATGCAGCTAAATAATAATAATAATAATGTTGGCACTGGTAGCTATTCCGACAGACACCCCACACTAGGACCCCTAAAGAAGCCTCGCCCAGTCTCTGCCTCAGATCTACAACTCATGATAAGCAGCGTCGGAGCCAGGGGAGGAAAAAGGGGAGGAAAAAGGAAAAAGGGCTGAAGGGGACTTGTGTATAAATAGCTTCGGCAGCCGGTTGCATAGCAACTGATGCCATCTTGCTGAGGCGTTCCCGCCCCTAACACGGCCCTTGTCCTGAGTGTTCTGTTCCATTTTCCTCCCTCTACAGGGTCCGCAATACCCTGCAATACAGCTGTGTTTCTGTCTGTTTTGTCTCTGGGTATCTGGCTGTTTTGTCTTCTGTGTCTGTCTCTCTGTCTGTTTCTGTCTCTCTGTTTCTGTCTGTCTCCCTTTCTCTCCATCTGTCCGTCTTTCTTTCTCTCTGATTCCGTACAGCTCTGGCCCTCTCTCTATGCTGAGTTCCCTGGTGAGCCATCAGTACTGGGCACTGGAGTGGGAGACATTTTACAAATGCTGGCTGTCAGGAGGGAGGGAGGAGAACATTCCCCTGGAGGTATAAATCAATCCCCCCATCAGTGCTCCGGCCCAGGTGCTAATGAGCCCACATTCCTTCAACAGAGGAGAGGGGGTGAGACAAAGTAAGAGCAAGAGAGGCAGGGGGCGGAGCGAGAGGGGCAGGGGGGCGGGGGGGAGAAAGGGGAAGGGTGAGAGAAAGTGTCAGAGACAGAGAGAGGGTGGGGGGTGTGCGGGGGGATGGCGGGGGCGGAGCGAGAGGGGCGGGGGGGCGAGTGGGGCGGGGGGGGGGAAGGGGAAGGGTGAGAGAAAGTGTCAGAGACAGAGAGAGGGTCAGAGAGAAGCAAATGTTTGTCTGTGTTTAATCAAATCAAATTTAATTGGTCACATACACATGTTCAGCAGATGTTATTGCGGGTGTAGCGAAATGATTGTGTTTCTAGCTCCGACAGTGCAGTAATATCTAACAATTTCACAACATATACCCAATACACACAAATCTAAGTAAAGCAATGGAATAAAACATATGTAAAGGACAGGTACCGGTACTCCTTGTATAGTCTCGTTATTTTATTGTGTTACCATTTCCTTTTTTGCTAATTGTTGGGAAAGGGCTCGTAAGTAAGCATTTCACAGTCTACACTTGTTGTATTCGGAGCATGTGACAACTAAAATGTGATTTGATTTGAGTAGAAGGCACAATCCTCATGAAACTGGATGCAACATCTTGCAGTATGGGGATCCTGATGTATTGCTTTAGTTTACTCTGAATTGTTGGTCATTTCAATAGCTGGAGCCCTAATCTTATGGATGGTCGATAACTTGATAAGTCAGACTGTAAGCATATTCATTACACCCACTCCACACTAGCCCCCCTCCTGTCCTGCTTGACAGACTTCTCCACTGAACCTAGAGTTGAGGCAGTGCTGCTCGCCAGCTAGGAGCAAGAAAAGGGCCATTCAGACACCCAGTGCACCACCTGCCAAACACAACAGCGACTTCTGGTAACCACTTGGCATGGTTGTAGAGTAATATCCACACAAAATTCCCTGTTCTGGGCAACATTCTCTATGTGTGCAGTGTGCTTGCGTGTGAGTGTGTGTGAGTGAGTAAGTGAATGTTGTCATCAGAAAAAATGACAAATTGGAGCTGGTGTTTGTGTGGTGTCAGATCAGGAGCAATGAAAAGTATTTTCCCGTCTTTTCACCAAGTCAGTGGTAATGAAGGAAAGGAGACAAGGAAAGAAAGCTATGGAGGAATGTGAAGACAAAGCCTCAGAGAGGCGTGTTTACCTGGGGTAGATGCCGCTAACCATGTCCTGGGTCAGGAGGTCTGAGGCTGTGTGCTGGCTGGGACCGGCTGCCTTGGACATCAACAGGACCACCAGGCCCCTCATCTGAAGGTTGTTTCTGCTGTCATAGATTAAGCCCCTGAGAAGAGGGACAGGCACCAATCAGGCATTTATTGTTGGGTAAGGGTTTATACATGTGGAGATATGCTCTGTTTCATACACAGAAAATACATCTGAATGAAGACAGAAAAATTAATTGTAGCTGAGATTGACACAAAACAGGCATGCCTTGGGCCACATCTTGAATTTGCAAAAATTGGCAATTTCATGTATGATATTTGATCTTTCCCACACATTTAAAGAAATGTCCTTCAGGAGTAAAAAAACGAACATATTTTCATCGTCCAAAAATCCATTCTGGCAAGCAGGGAATTGCCGCTGAATGGCGGGCTAAGTATGCAGCCTCTTAACAATGACAAAGAATATGTCCAGTAATAGTATGGAAATGAGAGGTGGTGCAACACTATGTTAATGAGGTTGTGTGTAGCATTCACCGCCTCTCTCCAGGGGCACCCCAAAAATCCCTTTATTCCCTCACATCAACGCTAAGCAAAGAAAATGGCTAATTGCTGCTTCATGGGGGTGACGCATAGAGAAAGGTCAACACAATCATGAAGACAACTGCCTTTCAAAATCAAAATTAATTGAGCTGCATTGTCAAATATCATTTGGGCCACATCATAGCAAGTGGTGGAGGGCTTTATATTCAATGAGCATACCTTCAAGACATCAACTCAAGAATGTATAATTTAATTTTTTCACCTTTTTTTTTTATTGCTAAGGGAAGTGTCAACCTGAGAGCACAGCTATGAAGGGAGGTGAGGGAAAAACTAGAGATGTGCTATTTGTGAAAATGTATGTCATGGAATGCACCTTGGAATATTGCTCCACTGCTCACATTTTTGTTGGTGCACCCCACTCTTTTATAGTATTAAAAAAAAAAAAATCTCAGTGTAGCTTTAAACAAGCAAGCTTAGACAGACTAATGATTAATAAAGACCGAACCATATTGATCAGTTGTGGCACAACACATTGTTTGCCAGCAAAACGGGGCCCCACACACAATTCCAGCAGAGCTGCAAGGCTCTAGCGGTGGGCTGGCCACTGTGGAGATAAAATAACTGTGGTCCCGAGGGAGCAGTTAGACAGAGCACATCTAATCCTGTCCCCAGGGAGCCCCCTGTGCCATGAATCACACTCTCGTTAGAGCCCAGAGTAGACACCGAGCACCACCCACTCCGCCTGCGCCCAGACACCAGCCTCCACAAGATAAGTCTCCCTCCCCTTGACCAAACCCTGCACCACAGGGAGGGGCGAGAGACGGGGGGAGAGAGAGAGGCAAAGGAGAGGACGAAAGAGACAGACAGAGAATGAAGGGAATGTGCGAGAGGCAGAGGAAGAAAGAGAGAGCAGGAGAAAGAGGCGGAAGAACAGAACAAGAGAGAAGGATGGGGAGAGGGAGAGAGATGGGCAGGGAGAGGGGAATAGAGAGATAAAAAGGGGAGATGATGGGAGATATGGTAAGTGCAATAGATAAGTAAGGAAACTGACAGGTCTAATTTGATCTGTTAAATCCTTATCTCAGTGGAACCTAAGGAAAACCATCACATGAAACAAGTTGTCATCTGATACTTTCCTGTGTTCATAATTGTAACAAAAAGAACAGCATGTAGCCTAGGTTAACCTCAACAAAATTCAGTACACTTTTGCCAGGTTTCTAAAAAATCTCCTACATCAAAAATATTTATTGAGAGGTAAAAACTGTCATTATGAGGGGTGATATTACACTGAAATTCCTATAGCTTTCAATTGAAAGAACAGCAACCACACCATAAATGTTATCTGCCTGTGGTGAGACTGGCCAAGTCTGCAGCCTGAAGATGGCAGGTGATTCATATGTATGCCAGTGGCCACACAATGGCACATCAATCAATTATAACCACCCTCCTGCAAAAGGGTGGGGCTGGGAAAGAGGGAGAGAGAAAGAGAGATGGGTCAATGTCATTTTAATGAGTAGGACTACTACAGTGCTCTCTGAATCGTATCTATCGGTCTAGTACATAGACTTAGACCGAGTACTGCACAATTATTAAAATGTATCACATGTAGTTAGCCAATTTAGGGGGCAAAGAATCAATAACAATTTTTTAAGTCAAAACACAATCACTTAAGGGTAATATTTGGATAAACTCCTCATTGTACAAAATAGGATTTGGCATCTATCTCTAAATATTTCCTGAACTCCTACATGTGACGAAAAAACTCAGTTGAAAACAATTGAAGCTACTTGAAGAGAAAAGTCAAACTGTGTCAAGGTTTTTCCCCGCTACAAAGTGAAAGTCCCTCTGTCCTGCATTGCCTGCCACACTCTGTAACTCCAGACTTTGGGCAAAGTTAGCTGAGCTGAATTTTTTAAGAAAAAAAATATATATACGAAACACAACTCCACGGGGGTCTGCCTGTCTGCTATTGTGGATATTTTTATCTGCGCAGCATCTTGGACAGAGACAGTAGGAAATACAAACCAGCCAACCCAAGCTGACAGTGAGGAGTCAGACTGTCAGAGGTCCACTTCGCCCCTGTGCTACAACACTGAAATTGATTGTCATATCAGATTTAGGTGTATAGGTTATTACACCCTTGGGTAATATGGTTTCCAACACACTTGTCTGCATGGCAGGATTGGATTCCAGCACTCTCTTTATCATTCCCTGTCCCTTTGCTTCTTTCTTATAGTGAGAAGCCATTCATCCCAACTGAAGAGAGATGGCACTGAAGGGTAACTAACTATCTGGCTGATAGTTTAGAGAGGTAAATAAGAAGAAGATATCTTCACCTGCAATACCTTTGTTGTGGTGGTGCAGGTAGATGCTTAAGGGGCTAATTAAGTACAATTCAGCTATGAGGCTTTGTAATCAATCCATTTGTACTAAGTGATAAGCTTATTCCAAAATCTAACAGAAGGAGTGCTGGGATAGCGGGAGAGAGAAAGAGAGATGGGTCAATGCCATTTTAATGGGTAGGACTACCTACTTACAGTGCTCTCTGAATCTTATCTATCGGTCTAGTACATAGACCTAGACCTAGTACTACATAATTATTCAAATGTATCGCATGTAGTTAGCCAATGTTTGGGGCAAAGCACCAAAAAACATTTCTTAATTGAGAACACAATCACTTAAGGGTAGCATTTGGATAAACTCCTCAGTGTACAAAATAGGATTTGGCATCTACCTCTAAATATTTCCTGAACTCCTACATGTGACGACAAAAACTCAGTTGAAAACAATGGAAGCCACTTGAAGAGAAAAGTCAAACTGTGTCAAGGTCTTTCCCTGCTCCAAAGTGAAAGTTCCTCTGTCCTGCATTGCCACACTCTGTAACTCCAGACTGAGCTGAGTTGAATTGTTTAAGAATGAAAGGAAAAGAGAACACAGAGGTCAAATGTTTAGATGAGTTCATGTCACGCTGCCTGTTCATGTTACACACTCATTTGGGGTTGAGCATTTAAATGCCCAATGCAGCTGTTTTTATCTCAATATCAAATCATTTCTGGGTAACAATGAAGTACCTTACTGTGATTGTTTTCAATTAAAAAGGACAAAAAGAAACAAAAATAGCTTTTTAGCAAGAGCAATTTCTCAAGCAAGAATTTTGCTAGGACTGGACTGAGTGTAGAGGGGAAAACTGAAAAGTAGCTGTTATTGGCAGAGAGGTTTGAAACTCTTTCTTATTGGTCTAATACCTAATTTACCACCTGTCTTTTCAAAAAGCTCTTACACTAAAAGGGCATTATCATAATTTTAATAATTCACAATTTCACAGTATTATTCCAACCTCATAGTTTGGAAATATATACACTGAGTGTACAAAACACCTTCCTAATATTGAGTTGCACCCCCTTTTTCCCTCAAGGCAGACATGGACTCTACAAGGTGTCGAAAATGTTCCACAGGGATGCTGGCCCATGTTGGCTCCAATGCTTCCCACAGTTGTGTCAAGTTGGCTGGATGTCCTTTGGGTGGTGGACCATTCTTGATACACACAGGAAACTGTTGAGTGTGAAAAACCCAGCAGCGTAGCAGTTCTTGAAACACTCAAACCAGTGCGCCTGGCACCTACTACCATACCCCATTCAAAGGCACTTAAATATTGTGTCTTGCCCGCACACAAAATTCTTGTCTCAAGGCTTAAAAATCCTTCTTCAACCTGTGTCCTCCCCTTCATCTACACTGATTGAAGTGGATTTAACAGGTAACATCAATAAGGGATCATAGCTTTCACCTGGATTCACCTGGTCAGTCTACGTCATGGAAAGAGCAGGTATTCCTAATGTTTTGTAGACTCAGTGTATCAAACAAAGGAAAATCACGTTTTTGAGGGCACTTGGCCTTTAACAGAATCTACACAGCACAGAATCCATGGGACTTATTGAAATTAGTCACATTTTGAGACTATCTAGAAAAAAAAAACGTTTCGGGTTTTTAGTTTTAGTTTCAACCTTTTAGTAGGCTAGAATTCAATGAAGGAAAATCACAATTTTTTTATTATTTGGGTTGCCATTGCATCATCTGAAACAATGTCTTATTTTCTTATGTCAATCCTCCATTTGATTTAGTGTAGGCTGTTTTTAGAAACAAGTTAGACAATCTGTTTTGTTATTTCAGGCTTTTCTTTTGTTTACATTTACTGGATGACCCTATTTGTCAGAGTAGGCCACCAGTCTACACATAACTTTGTAGACAATACCAGCAGGCACTGTACAAGGAGAGGAGACAGTTGAATTGCCAATACAAGCCACAAGAGGGTAGCCACTCTACCCAGCTCAGTCCTCTACAGCCAAAAAACTAAAAGAAACAAGAGAAGACACCAGCATCTTTCTCTGGGAGCTGTAAAAATCATGAAACAGCTTACAAAATAACAACAAATTAAAACTTGTCTGAGACATAAGGACGGTTAATTATGGAGCTTAGGTTGTGACAACCATCACACTTGCTCTCAATAACAACATCTTTGACACACCAGTGATTAAAGCAACAACAAAAAATCCCATGACAAACTTTAATAAGACATTACCCCTTTAAAGAGCTCTGTTGTGCAGCTGTTACTAAACCCTGCTTGAAATTCAGGTTGTAAAACTGCATTTGTAAAATGATTCCACACACAATTGAAGGAATAGAGAAATAAACGTGGTAACAATATAAAACTAGGATCCCACTCTTTTTTTAAACAAAGGTCAAAACTGCTTTCAAAATACATTTGCCAAAATTGCTTTCAAATGTATTTTCCTGCAATTGCATTAAAGAGCGACTAAACACTCCGATAGGCACGTGTGTTTTTCTGTTGTTCATTAGAAAAAATAGATTTCAGTCTCGGAGGTGTGTTTCCTGACCGATTCCGCGTTTGGTTAATGGTGTTTGTCCCCCATGAGACAAGCCTATTTCACTTCCTCAAAATCCCCAGAATGAATCTATGATAATAAATGTTTGTTTTTGCCAAGGACATTTTAGTTGCGAAATGTTATGTTTACCTAAGGTGTTTGGTGCAGTATTTCTCAAGTAAAAAAATGTGCGACATGTCTTCGTCAAATCAAAACCCAACCTTCATTTACCCGTTGTGACACACGGATGTTCCAATCTCCCTTTTAGACGAGACTGACTTTATGACCAACATGATCCTATTTACACTTTGTAGTAAATTTTGACACTAGAATAGCTGTTTCTGACTCATATCGATGCCGCATATGTCGTTTTCAAAGGGATTTGTTGCTTTTTAAAAAGAATTGTTGTGCATTGACTGCTTGTCAGAATACGTTTCCCTCCTATGGCACTCGCAACTTGTATGCGCCTCGAGAGGAATCTTTATCTCACATAGAACACACCACAACAAGCCGACTAGGTAAATAGGTAAACTACTCTCTATGGGGTTGTTTTAATAACAACATTACATGGCAAAAATAGTAGCACTGGAAAGTTCCATCCTGAATGATAAATTATAGGCTTTGAATTACTTTGCCAGCAGCTACAGTAGCCTACACACCGCTGTCTGAGTTGAGCGCTGTTGTGGTGCGCATTATAGACTATTTAATTCCCTTCATCTGAACACCGGAGTGTCATCAACAATCATGCATCTCAGTTCAGTGCAGACAGCGTAAAAGAGAGAATAAAATATTTGAGAACATTTATTTGTAACTGTATTAGGATGTCATCTTGAAACCAGCCCCCCTCTACACTGATCTAAAAAACAACCTCTCCAGAATCCATATGAAGGAGGACTTTAACCCCTAGTGTAGCCTGTACTGAGGGGCCAGAAACCCAGGGTTTTCCTCATTAAATCAATTAATAGGATTGTGCACTCTAAATACAACCTAATTTGACCTACAGTAGGTGCACCCAATGTGGATAGGTCTATTTTATTTTCACATTGCAAACTGAGACATAGACTGGTCCCAGATCTGTTTGTGCCATCATGTCAACTCCCATTACAAGGAGTGGCATGATGGCACAAACAGACTGGTACCCAGGTTAACTGCAGCATGGCTTGGGTCACTAAAAGGGAACTGAACTGGCCTGATGGCATATGGTGCCAGCTGCCATAAGCCTATGTGAAAAGAAAGCAGGCCCTTTACTGTTCCTAAATTTGGGGGCATTGTTGTGGGGGTGACCTGGTCAGTCGAGGAGGCAGAAGTTGGTTGGATCAGCTCAATCAGAAGTTATGGTAGGGAAGATGGTGATTGACTGTCATGACTGACATAATCAAGTCTTCTAAAACCACAGATAGCCAATACAGAGTTGCATTGTTTGTGTATGATGAAATTGTGTATAGAAATATTTGATATTTGCATTACAAACATGATGTAATATCATATGCAATACTATATGTTTGTGTGTAAACCATACCTTGCAGTGTTGAGTAACGGGTGTTTTGTTCCAACCAGTTTCCTCACGTGCATCGCTACATCACTGAGTTCATCACTCAACAAGCAGCGCAGGCTCATGAAGGAGGTCGGATAACCCACGATTTTCTCTGCATCCGAGACCACTTTATTCCAATTAGAAGGCGTTGTGTTGGAGAAAATACTTATGTTCCTCTGTCCACGGTTTAACACACCGATGCACGAGAGTCGAAACCAAATTACTGGCATCTTTACAGCTGTATGTATTTTACTAATTCAAGTGGAAACAAGGGTAAAACAAACCCTTGCGTTTTCGATCAAAGCTTAACACAAGCTAGTATAAGTCGATTAAACAAATAAACTAAACGATGGCAGGCAATTAAATTAACTTACTAAATTAGATATCTAGCTAGCTATATTTACAATATCTCATGCTAGCAACACCTGTAAGTGTAACGTTATGATGATGTCATCCTCGCTAGCGACAATGTTATATTAATTGAAAGTACTTCACTTTACGGCGCCACGTATGTCCTGAGTATAATGCTGGGTTATCACCCAACTTAATTTGATACTTACTCCCTTTGAGATATCCTATAAAGTCTTGTAAATATTCCGTAACACACGACCTAAAATGTTAAGCATTGACACAGGAGGCCGCCATCTTGACGTAACGCACTACGGTATGTCGCAAAACCTTTACAACAGTACCTTGTGCCCATAGAAATAGAATCCATGGATTCTATTTCTATGGTTGTGTCCGATTTATCAGCATTTGGAATCAGTTTTAAAATAGGCTACAAGTGAATGCTGTCTTGTGGCTAGTATCACCAAAAAGATTAGATGTGCATGTATCTTATAAAATGTGCTATAAAGTCCACTCTGTAAAGATTTGGGTTGCCTGTGGATTTAAAATGGACAAAACGTTGTTTAATTTTGACTGTGAAGGATCCAACATTCAGAGCGAAATAATGACATAAATTAAAAGAAAAACGTGCATTTTTGTATTTTCTGTCGATTTAGGATATCATTGTTATTCGGAAGATGCGTCATTGACATAATATGATTATTGAGAAGTCATTTAGGCCTATCAAAGTTGACATGATGGCACCATGTAGGCTAGAATTTGTGTCCTTTGGAGCAAAGTTGTTACATTTGTGTTTTGTGGCCAGTGTGGTGAAACTGATGGTTTCTCTGAACTGATGGCTTCTATGGTTGTGGCTAGATGGTCTACAGCATTTTAGCTAAGCGTAACCCTAACTCTTTTCCTAACCTTAACCTAATTCTCCTAACCAGCTATGTTAATTATCCTAACCTGCTACTTGAATTATCCTAACCCGCTACGTTAATTATCCTAACCTGCTATGTCAATTCTCCATCTAGCCACAACCATAGAAGCCATCAGTTCCGAGAAACAATCAGTGTCACCTATGGAGCGAATTCAGTGCCAACAGAAATTGAATTTTAATTACATAATTTAGAATTTGTATTAGGATATTGAATTTGAATGTAATACTTTTGAAATTGTAATGCACAAATTCAATAATTTAATTCATAAATTGAACTTGTATTTCATGATTTGAAACTAAATTCAATGAATATTGCATTCTGTTTTAAAATACAATTGAAATGTAATTGAATATTCAAATTCAATATTTATATATTCAGTTTCAATATGGTAGATATTGCATTCATTGTCTGTGAATCAAGTTTCCAAACTATCATTTCAAGTTTATCAAACTTTCAAATATTCAACTTCTCAGATGCATTCAGATTCAGTTTTCAAATTCAGTTCTCCAAATTGAGGTTCTTAACCAGAGTCAACATCCTGGTACTTTGCCAGCCAGGAAAGGTTGAGGAGAACAGATACAATCAAACGCTCTCTGTGGTAAATAAGCTTCTGGCGGTTTCTGAAGCCAATGTGGCATGTTGAATTTATTTTCTTCCTATGAATTTGGCTCTAGCATTTGAACCGTTTGGGCTATAAGCTATTATGACCCCATTCCTCAAAGCTAAGACTCTATTCCCCTCTATGATGATCACAGGCCACACAGGCCACGTTAGAAGGGAGTGTGATAAAAACTGAAATTTTCCCCCAATAAGAATATAGTTGAATAGCCCTGTCATAGCCCTTCTAAGGATAGCCTTTCCACCCCTTATGAATATTTTGAAACTTTAATAAGTTTAATATTTGAAACTTTTGTAAGCTTGAAATGATAGTTAGTTAACTTGATTCACAGACAATGAATGCAATATATACCGTATTGAAACTGAATATACAGTATAAATATTGAATTTGAGTATTCAATCAAATTTAAATTAAATTTAAAACTGAATATAATATTCATTCAATTTAGTTTCAAATCATGAAATAAAAACAAGTAAAATGTATGAATTCAACGATTCAATTTGGGCATTACAAATTCAAAAACATTAAATT
Organism: Coregonus lavaretus; assembly: GCF_964263955.1. Classification (NCBI taxonomy): domain Eukaryota; kingdom Metazoa; phylum Chordata; class Actinopteri; order Salmoniformes; family Salmonidae; genus Coregonus; species Coregonus lavaretus. Next base: position 26,849,081 of record NC_140014.1, on the reverse strand, counting down.
AACATTAAATACCCTAATACTAATTTCTAAATGATGGAAATCAAATACAATTTCTGTTGGCACTGAAATTGCTCCAGTCACCATACCAGTATGCTCGGGCTGTTGTTACATTTGTATCAGCAGCGCAAAGTCGATACATTGTATAATTTCACCTCACCTGTGAGAGTGAAGAGGGAATGCAGCAACTCTTGGAGGACAGTGGATGTTGATAAAAGTGCTTATTTATTGTTAAACTAGAACCAACGCAGTTCTGCCCTTAGCCTTTTTTGTGTGATAGAAAAAAAAACTTGTCCAGTCATGTTACAGTGGGGAGAACAAGTATTTGATACACTGCCGATTTTGCAGGTTTTCCTACTTACAAAGCATGTAGAGGTCTGTAATTTTTATCATATGTACACTTCAACTGTGAGAGACGGAATCTAAAACAAAAATCCTGAAAATCACATTGCATGATTTTTAAGTAATTAATTTGCATTTTATTGCATGACATAAGTATTTGATACATCAGAAAAGCAGAACTTAATATTTGGTACAGAAACCTTTGTTTGCAATTACAGAGATCATACGTTTCTTGTAGGTCTTGACCAGGTTTGCACACACTGCAGCAGGGATTTTGGCCCACTCCTCCATACAGACCTTCTCCAGATCCTTCAGGTTTCGGGGCTGTCGCGGGGCAATACGGACTTTCAGCTCCCTCCAAATATTTTCTATTGGGTTCAGGTCTGGAGACTGGCTAGGCCACTCCAGGACCTTGAGATGCTTCTTACGGAGCCACTCCTTAGTTGCCCTAGCTGTGTGTTTCGGGTCATTGTCATGCTGGAAGACCCAGCCACGACCCATTTTCAATGCTCTTACTGAGGGAAGGAGGTTGTTGGCCAAGATCTCGCGATACATGGCCCCAACCATCCTCCCCTCAATACGGTGCAGTCGTCCTGTCCCCTTTGCAGAAAAGCTTCCCCAAAGAATGATCTTTCCACCTCCATGCTTCACGGTTGGGATGGTGTTCTTGGGGTTGTCCTCATCCTTCTTCTTCCTCCAAACACGGCGAGTGGAGTTTAGACCAAAAAGCTCTATTTTTGTCTCATCAGACCACATGACCTTCTCCCATTCCTCCTCTGGATCATCCAGATGGTCATTGGCAAACTTCAGACGGGCCTGGACATGCGCTGGCTTGAGCAGGGGGACCTTGCGTGCGCTGCAGGATTTTAATCCCTCACCTTCCTCATGATCATTTGATGCCCCACGAGGTGAGATCTTGCATGGAGCCCCAGACCGAGGGTGATTGACCGTCATCTTGAACTTCTTCCATTTTCTAATAATTGCGCCAACAGTTGTTGCCTTCTCACCAAGCTGCTTGCCTATTGTCCTGTAGCCCATCCCAGCCTTGTGCAGGTCTACAATTTTATCCCTGATGTCCTTACACAGCTCTCTGGTCTTGGCCATTGTGGAGAGGTTGGAGTCTGTTTGATTGAGTGTGTGGACAGGTGTCATTTATACAGGTAACGAGTTCAAACAGGTGCAGTTAATACAGGTAATGAGTGGAGAACAGGAGGGCTTCTTAAAGAAAAACTAACAGGTCTGTGAGAAACGGAATTCTTACTGGTTGGTAGGTGATCAAATACTTATGTAATGCAATAAAATGCAAATTAATTACTTAAAAATCCTACAATGTGATTTTCTGGATTTTTGTTTTAGATTCCATCTCTCACAGTTGAAGTGTACATATGATAACAATTACAGACCTCTACATGCTTTGTAAGTAGGAAAACCTGCAAAATCAGCAGTGTATCAAATACTTGTTCTCCCCACTGTACCTAGCTGGCTAACAATCTGGTAATTGGCCCATATGGTTTTAGATGGCAAAGGAAAGGCGCTCCTGGATACCTCCAGGAGATGTACTTAAAGGGTAGGATTCATAAAGGCCTAATCTCTTTTTCTGGTGCTCCTAAATACTGTTAGGAGTACCAGTGCTAATGAAAAAGTTAATTCATAAGCACATAATATTTCCAGAGTGGGATCTTCATGATGGGGCACATTTGTAAATACACTGTTTTTCAAAGTACTTTGAGCATAATTGACCAGTGAATCTATGGATTTACAAACAATCTAGCCGTTGAATATGACGGATAGCCATAAATTCATAAAATATGTGTTCACGTTCATTAAACATTTTGGTAACACTTTATATAAAGTTACTCGTATAGCTGTGTAATAACACTAACATTGTGGTATACCAATTGCAGATGTCTGGAGGTTCTGGTGGAGTGGAAAGAGCTGTGCTACATAACATTCTGTTTTGACTATTCTACAGTAAAAGCAAGGTAAGAATGATTTTGTTTCAATTTATGGAACATGTTACAAAGGAACAATGTTGAACTGCCAGCTGTGTGTGTGTTTGTGTGTGAGAGATTATTTCAAAAACATTTATTTAGAACAAGGAGCTCCCCTTTTTGGGACTCCTCTGTGGATTAATGATGATACTTCTCCTTTTCTTCATCTGCATTGAGGATAGTAAAAGCAGCTATAGCCTACTGGGGGGGGGGGGGGGGTAAGCCACCTTACAGTAGATACACCCTGTGGAAAGTCATGGAGTCAATATGTGAAATAGGAGGGCATTGGCCTCTTCTTACCATAGAAAGATCATGGTGAGCATGCAAGTGTGTTAGGACTTTGCCGTTGCTGCAACTGAGTTCTACCCAAACTCCTTGGTTCTATCATACTGAAGAGGTCAATAACTTGACTGGGACCACCTCACCTGTCAGAGGCTTGCACAATTGATATTGTAAATCTGTAATGGCAACAGATAAGAAGCATCTGTCTAGCAGTGGCAGACAGGATATGGCCCATATACCTCCACAAAGTGGATTGTCGGATGTGCCAGGGCTTGCAAACTATCGCGAATTACAAAGGGAAACCCAGCTGCGAGCTGCCCAGTGACGCAAGCCTACAAGATGAGCTAAATGCCTTCTATGCTCGCTTCGAGGCAAGCAACACTGAACCATGCATGAGCGCACCAGCTGTTCCGGACGACTGTGATCTCGCTCTCCGTCACCGATGTGAGTAAGACCTTTAAACAGGTTAACGTTCACAAGAGCCCGGGCCAGACGGATTACCAGGAAGCGTACACAGAGCACGCATTGACCCGCTAGCGGGCAAGTGTCTTCATTGACATTTTTAACCTCTCCCTGACCCAGTCTGTAATACCTACCTGTTTCAAGCAGACCACCATAGTCCCTGTGCCCAAGAACTCCAAGGTAACCTGTGTAAATGACTATCACCCTGTAGCACTCACATCTGTAGCCATGAAATGCTTTTAAAGGCCGGTCATGGCTCACATCAACACCATCATCCCAGACACCCTGGACCCACTCCAATTTGAATACCGCCCCAACAGATCCACAGATTATGCAATCTCAATTGCACTCCACACTGCCCTCTCCAACCTGGACACCTATGTGAGAATACTGTTCATTGACTACAGCTCAGCGTTCAACACCAGAGTGCCCTCCAAGCTCATCACTAAGCTCAGGACCCTGGGACTGAACACTTCCCTCTGCAACTGGATCCTGGACTTCCTGACAGGCCCTTCCGCCACGCTGACCCTCAACACAGGGGCCCCTCATGGGTGTGTGCTTAGTGCCCTCCTGTACTCCCTGTTCACCCACGACTGCGTGACCACGCACAACTCCAACACCATCATTAAGTTTGCTGACGACATGACGGTGGTAGACCTGATCACCGGCGACGATGTGACAGCCTATAGGGAGAAGATCAGTGACCTGGCAGTTTGGTGCCAGGACAACCACGTCTCTCTCAACGTCAGCAAGACAAAGGAGCTGATCGTGGACTACAGAAAATGGAGGGCCGAGCACGCCCCCATCCACATTGACAAGGCTGTAGTGGAGCGGGTCGAGAGCTTGAAGTGCCTCTGTGTCCACATCACTAAGGAATGAATATGGTCCACACACACGAACACAGTCGTGAAGAAGGCACAACAACGCCTCTTCCCCCTCAGGAGTCTGAAAAGATTTGGCATGGGCCTTCAGATCCTCAAAAAGTTATGCAGTTGCACCATTGAGAGCATCTTGACTGGCTGCATCACCGCTTGGTATGGCAACTTCTTGGCGTACGTCCCCAAGGTGCTACAGAGGGTAGTGCATACCGCCCAGTACATCACTGGGTCCGAGCTCCCTTCCATCCAGGACATTTATACCAGGCGGTGTCAGAGGAAGCCCCAAAACATTTTCAAAGACTCCAGCCACCCAAGTCATAGACTGTTCTCTCTGCTACTGCATGGCAAGCAGTACTGATGCACCAAGTCTGGAACTAACAGGACCCTGAACAGCTTCTACCCCCAAGCCAAAAGACTGCTAATAGTTAACCATATAGCTACCCAGACTATCTGCATTGACTCCCTTTTGCACTAACTCTTTTGACTCATCACATACGCTGCTGCTACTGCTTATTATCTATCCTGTTGCTTAGTCACTTTACCCCTACCTATATGTTCACTACCAGTCAAAAGTTTGGACACACCTACTCATTCAAGGGTTCTTCTTTATTTTACAATTTTTTTACATTGTAGAATAATAGTGAAGACATCAAAACTATGAAATAACACATATGGAATCATGTAGTAACCAAAAAAGGTGTTAAACAAATACAAATATATTTAATATTTGAGATTCTTCAAATAGCCACCCTTTGCCTTGATGAGAGCTTTGCACACTCTTGGCATTCTCTCAACCAGCTTCATGAAGTAGTCACCTGAAATGCATTTAAATAAAAAGGTGTGGCTTTTTAAAAGTTAATTTGTAGAATGTATTAATGCTTTTGAGCCAATCAGTTGTGTTGTGACAAGGTAGGGGTGGTATACAGAAGATAGCCCTATTTGGTAAAAGACCAAGTCCATATTATGGCAAGAACAGCTCAAATAAGCAAAGAGAAACGACAGTCCATCATTACTTTAAGACATGAAAGTCAGTCAATAAGGAACATTTCAAGAACTTTGAAAGTTTCTTCAAGTGCAGTGGCAAAAAATAACATCTAGCGCTATGATAAAACTGGCTCTCATGAGGACCACCACAGGAATGGAAGACCCAGAGTTACCTCTGCTGCAGAGGATAAATTCATTAGAGTTACCAGCCTCAGAAATTGCAGCCCAAAGAAATGCTTCACAGAGTTCAAGTCACAGACACATCTCAACATCAACTGTTCAGAGGGGACTGTGTGAATCAGGCCTTCATGGTCGAATTGCTGCAAAGAAACCACTACTAAAGGACACCAATAAGAAGAAGAGACCTGCTTGAGCCAAGAAACACGAGCAATGGACATTAGACCGGTGGAAATGTGTCCTCTGGTCTGGAGTCCAAATTGGAGATTTTTGGTTCAAACCACCGTGTCTTTGTGAGATGCGGTGTGGGTGAACGGATGAGCTCCGCATGTGTAGTTCCCACCTTAAAGCATGGAGGAGGAGGAGGTGTTATGGTGTGGGGGTGATTTGCTGGTGACACTGTCTGTGATTTATTTAGAATTCAAGGCCCACTTAACCAGCATGGCTACCACAGCATTCTGCAGCGATACGCCATCCCATCTGGTTTGGGCTTAGTGGGACTATTTGTTTTTCAACAGGACAATGACCCAACAAACCTCCAGGCTGTGTAAGGGCTATTTGACCAAGAAGGAGAGCGATGGAGTGCTGCATCAGATGACCTGGCCTCCACAATCCCCTGACCTCAACCCAATTGAGATGGTTTGGGATGAGTCGGACAGCAGAGTGAAGGAAAAGCAGCCAACAAGTGCTAAGCATATGTGGGAACTCCTTCAAGACTGTTGGAAAAGCATTCCAGGTGAAGCTGGTTGAGTGAATGCTAAGAGTGTGCAAAGCTGTCATCAATGCAAAGGGTGGCTATTTGAAGAATCTCAAATATAAAATATATTTGGATTTGTTTAACACTTGGGTGGGGTGTATGTTCAAATCTCATCACGGACAACTTTAGCATTTTATCTAATACTTACTACTTTTCAGCTACTTTGCAACTACTTAGCATGTTAGCTAACCCTTCCCCTAACCCTAACCTTTCCCCTTCCCCTAACATTAACCCATTAACCTAACTCCTAACCTTAACCCTAACCCAAACCCCTAGACTAGCTAACGCTAGCCAGCTAACTAAGGTTAGCCTTAGCAACCTAGCTAACGTTAGCCACAACAAATTAGAATTCGTAACATATCATATGTTTTGCAAATTCAGAACATACTGTACATTTATCAAATTCATGACATATCAAGCAAATTGTAATTAGTAACATATCATACGAAATGGATGATGGACATCCACAAATGAATACATACCATACGAAATAAAACATATTATACTAAATGGATTGTTTCGAATTTACATACAGAATAATACGAAATGCTCTGAGAGCAGGTTGAACTACAACCTATTAACAGGTCGGACATTTCCGAGTCTCCTAATTCCGACTAGCACGTGAACATGGCAATAGCCCACCTCTGATCAGCAGCGTCATATTATGTACAGTGGACGCTCCTCCCCTTGCCTAGATGTTTTTTCACTCAACCTCTCATTTCACTCAGAGGCAGTCACACACCAACTTGCGCACAGACCGTGGAAAAATAGCGGCAGAAAATGGCTGACTTAACCGGGCATCGCGAGCCCTCAACAGCATCAGCAACATCTCCGGGGCTGTTCCCAAGCTTGACATTCGCCGTTGGGCAACTTTAAAGCAGCCCCGCCTTATCCAGCCATCCACCGCAAATATTGACAAAGCTATTATAAAAAATGGCAGAGATGGAAAAAGAGGGCAGACCCCCCGAAAATAAAAGAAGCAGAAAACCGGCTCACCCCGTGAAAAGGGAAATCAACGAAGAAATGAAGGTAAGTGATCGATATTGGACCACTTGCCTAGGATTACGCATGGAAACAGAGCGCTCATTAAAGCGAGTGATTTTCTGTGGATGCGTAAAAAGCGCATCCTCTTTCACATTTTAGAGAAGATTGGATTAATTAAACTGCAATTTATTGTTTGAATAGCCATCAAGTTCAATTATCATTCATTTTGGCAATTAATTAAACCCACTCATAACCTAGTCCAGTGTCCACTGCATTTTTAATACAAATGGATAGGGTAGATGTACTTTTTGTCAATGAATGGGGAAACATATTATCGAGAATTAGGACCCCATTTATTGTCATTTGTGGGGTTTTCCTTACATGATTCCATTAGAGTAGGCTAAATAGAAAATCCACTGCATCCGTCAAGGCGTCAACAGTGCCACTACTACTATTACTACCGCTGCTCCCGCTGAAACAACACTGAGCGTAGCCTACGAAATTAAAATAAAACTGCAGGGGGAGACTATTTAGATATATGAAAGGAAATACACTTAATTCACATTATTAACGCTAGACGTCGTCTCTACACTGTCGTGAACGCAAGCCAAACGATGTCTGTCTTGTCCTGCAGTGGACGATCCGAAGCGTGTACTCCAGATGTGTCTACAGGCGCCGGATAAGAGGCCATTGTTTATCGTGCGTTATGCTGTTCTGTATAAACCTACCAGATGGTACAACTATGCATGTCATATACTAATATAAATATTTTACAGAGAGAAATAGATTTTCCAGCTGTGCTGGAATACACTGTGGAGAAAAGAGGACATGGCATGCAGGGAACCTATCGCTGCTTTGTCTCGGGGTTTCATCATGTGTTCATTGTTTGTACACATTCTATACCTGGGTTGAGAAAAATAATTGCCAATACAGAATAATTACCAGAGCAAAGTCAGATATGGTCCTGTTATTAGAGCTTGGTTTTTATTTTGATATATTTATTCAGATGAATTATGAACAAAGATAGTCAGGAAAGCCTAAAAACGTTTTGGTGTGGATCATATCTCCTCTCCTCCAAGAGGTGTGTGTACTGGCCTTGGGTTTCAGAGAAGAAGAAAATTATCTTGAGGAATGCTAAATATTTGGATTTGAACGTTTTATTAATCGTTGCATTGGGATCCATAAAGGGGGCAGATATTGCCCCTTAGGGACATTGGTCTCTTGTGTGCTACATTCAGCCCTAATGCATGCCATTTATTCAAAGGTTTATCTGCAACAAAAAAAAAATGAGTGGCATATCTGTAGGTAGTTGCATGTGCAAAATAAAGATAACAGCAGTTATTTAAAATTGAAAGATAACTCAAAGGCTATACTATTATTTTGACTAGCACATAATGGTATTATGTGTATGTAATTTTGTTTCTTTGTCTCCATCAGTCAAATTATGAAAATTGTGCCCAAGTGTCTAATGAATTTCATAGTGTGTCAGACAGACAGACAAAAGTTTTCTGCACTGTTGGGAAAATGACTCAATCGTAATTTTCATTCTCTGAAGTGACTGACTGAAGGCAGTTGTAAAATATTACTCAAACCAAAGCTGCCATATCCTCTGCTCAATCTCCTTGTTAATGAGCTTAGCTTAAAATGTGGAAGGTGACACATCTATAATTATCACCATATGTAGAGCATCCTGGATGTCTCCCATGCAACCAAATATGATTCATTGATTCTCCTTCAACATGGAAGAACACAGCTCCAATTCAGATCTGTTGGCAGCCAGACAACAGCAAAAGTCACAGGTGCTGCTATACACCCAGACATACAGGTGCTTTCTTCTACATTAAACACAATGTATATCTTTCAATTATTTATGTGAGTTCAAGTTCTATGTCAGCCTATCCAGATAAGTGATTATGAAGGAGGCGGTAATAGTATTCGAGACTAGTAGCATTCCTAGACAGTTTGTGGCCATAGGATGTGCTGTAGTGTCAACAAGCTGTTCTAAAACAACAAGACTCATATGGGGACACAATTACAATTGAATTTATTTTGTCTGAGATGCAGTAATGTCCCCCTGGAAAAACATGGTTCAAACTTTGCATCTGGCCCTGAATGTGTTCATGGAGTTGATGAACACTGATTTATTATGTAGATATGCCATTTATGTCACAGTGTGACAAAATTGTTACTGCTTGAACAAAGACCAATAAGAATAGCGGATACAGATGACAAAGTAGCCCTAGTTCAATGTTCAGATTAAGATACAGTATTTATCTCAAAAGCCACTATCTTCAACATTCTCTGCCAAACATGCTACAGTATAACGCTCTCCCTAAACCAGAGACTGAAGGCCTGTTTGCTACTTTAAACCGTTTGCTACTTTAATTTATTTATTTTCTCCCTCCTCTCTCGTCTGTTCGAAAAAGCAGGCAAAAAAGACACCAAACAATGTGCCCTTGTGAGAGATCATACATCAGAAAAACAAAACAGTCTGACAGTGTTTCCTTCATCTTGTGCTGCTTTAATGTGCACCATGGTAAAATAAGCCACAGTAAGTAATCGAGGAGAGGGGGGCTGTACTTGGTGGGATAGGGGATAGTGGAGGTTAAGAGCAGGGGAGAAAGGAATGTATACAGCAATAGGCTGCCTAAGCTGTAAAAACTGAAACCTGAGCGTCTGCACAGGATCAGATGTCAAGGAAGGTAGAGGAAATGGAAGCAGAGCAGTGGGAGAGAGAGGAGAGCGTGAACAAGGGAATGGAAAAGTGTGGGCCAGGAGAGTCTGAAGGAGGGCCGTCTCAAGGAAACTTGGCATGCGGATTAGGGAATTTTATCATGGTGTACTGTAACCTACTCTGGTTTCTGCCCACAAGGTATCGGATTCCCCCTGCTCTCCCTTACCAGCAGCACCTCTTGCTAACTGAAGGAAATAAGGGAACTACTGCTTTTGATTTAATGTATCAAAATAATATAATTATTCTAAACTGCTGAAGTTTAGTCTGTTCCAGAGTTGAACAGTGGCAGCAAGTTGGTGTTTTGCAGAGCTGTGATTAGGTTTGAATGGTGGTATTTTGTGACGATTTTGTATAAATAGAGTTTGATCACTTTTGATCTCTGTTGATGATTCGTTGAATCGGGTGTGTTAGTCCTGGGCTGAAACAAAAGTCTGTGGGTCTGTAGGGCCTGATACATTATAAATTGGATAGCCAGAGGAGATTTAGTCCAGTCCAGAGAGTTTGCACATCTGCAGTGGACAGTTGACACTCTGCTCCCAGACTGCACCATAGCACTGCCTCCCACCACATCATGAGTCAAGTCTGTGTGCTGCTTTCATGACCTGCCATACAGATTGGGTTCCACTCTCTTTACCACTCCCTCTTTCTGGAAGTGGCAGGGTGACAGAGGGAACAGGGAGCAAAGACGAGGGCAAACGTTCTTGACGATAGAGAGAGACAGATGACTGTTGCTGGCTTTACACCATTTCATTTTGTTTGAGTAATGTGATGCAGTCACATCTGAGTCAAGCAAGCACTTACTGACTGAGTCAATGTTCTTCTGCTGTAACATGTCAAAACCCCAGCAGTTGTTGAAAGAACTAGTGCGGCAGAATCCACCCTAGACAATAGTAGTGACTACAAACTTTGTATACATAATGTTTACAGTACATGATCGGCATTTGTAGCAGATAGCCTAGTATTGTGTCAGTCTGTTCTTGGTTTAAGATATAAGTATATCAGTGTTTGCATTTCTAGAAGATTGCCTTTTTCCTGTTTCTGAATTTTACTTGTATCTCATGCCTTGTGATTCCACGTCTGCAGTTTCTGATTCAGAGCTGATGTTATAACTAACGCTGATTATGCTTTCATGTAATGAAATGACTTCGCCTATCCAATGGTATTGACAGGGCAACCCATAATTGACAATTAAATGCTTGATTGAGTACTATTTGATTGACAGTTCAATGCCAGAATGTAATGAAATGACTCGTGTCTCATCAGGTTCGGGCTGAGCGGGCCCGCCCATGGGCAGGCAAGGCGGGTGATCTCCATGGCAACCCACCCTACTCCATGGTGAGCCCCTTTGTCCGTGCGAGACAATAGTGCTACTCTGAGCCATATATAGAGAGATTTCAGCCAAAAATATGTATTTATGCCATTTACCTAACTTCACATAATTCTATGGCAGCCATGTTAATGTTTCCTGTATAGCGTAACACTCACTAATAGCGTATCATTTTCTGAATTTTATACACAGATAGATAATTGAACTGTTAGAATTACAACATGAACATACAGTAGCACCTCTAAAGATGACCAAACTCTCTCTACATACGATTCTGGTGCTACTGAGATTTTCAGGTTTAATGAATGATGGGCTGATAGTTCTGTCTCAATAGAATAACATTATAGTGCTCCTTACATGTAAGGAGGTGAGGTGGGTTTGGTTGGATATTACTGCTTGTGTAGATTTGCCGTGGAATAATAAATCTGTGGTAGTGCTCGTGGTTTGATGGGTTGGGAATTCTGTATAATGTATGATACGTAGACAATGTGGGTTTTTTGTGATGTGATCAGTATAGACTATTTGTGGAAAGTTACATGAAACTCATGTGAATTGCTTTTGGAAATCAACTGTAAGAAGCTATGAAAGAAAACTTAGATTATGTGCTGGTACAAACATAATTAATTGAGGCCTTGATCAAACCAGTCTGGGATAAGTCAACTGTCAAGTTGTCCTGATACGTGTGCACATATCTCTAGTAAGGGTTCTGCCACTAGTGAATATTTGCTACTGTGAATATATTACACATTATTACATTATGGTTCAGGAAATTGGGCCGACCCATAAAAAAAACAACCATGCAGCTTGGTTTCATGTAGCAAACACATAATACTGCATTTCCTTTATTGTGTGTTTTGGGCGGGGGGGGGGAAGCCTTGTTCATATAATCATATGCTACCAAACCCTTATATCCCTATTGCCCCCCTCATAACACTGTGACGTAATAGTGAAACAGGGTTCATGTTTGTTAATCCTAATGGCCAATATGGTGTCTCTTGTCTTGCAGAGTTTTGCAGAGAACACTATGAACGAACTGCTGGGCTGGTACGGCTATGACAAGGTAGACCTGAGAGACCAGGACAACATCGACATACGGAACTACCCAGATGGAGAGGTACAACACATCTCTGTCCTGAAAGGTGAGCATAACCATGGAGACAAATATTTTATTATCTGGACATTGCAGTTGTTGATTCTTTGAAAAGGCTAAAAAAAATTAGTTTCACAAGTGGTAATACAAGTGATGTTGTGATGAAGAGGCTGAGGATCATACTGCTGCAACTTCCCACTGCGCACAGACATCATTTCAAGGTCTAGTTTTCATTTACTTTTGGTTGAGTTGTCAACTAACGTGAATTCAATGTGAAATGTCATTGGATTTAGGTTAAAAGTTTGGTGAAAAAAAGACGAAATTCCCTTACGTTGATTACTTTTTGCAAATCCAATCAGCTTTCCACATTGATTCAACGTCATCACATGAATTTTTTTTGTTGAAATGACATGGAAACAACATTGATTCAACCAGTTTGTTCCAGTGGGTTGGCAGTAGTTCGCCATGATTGATGAGGCAATTCAGTCAGGCTATCCAGATTAAAACCTTCTCTAGTTGTATCATCCAGTCATTATGGTGTAGTTGTGTTTTAGTAGGAAACTGCACTTTGCTTTTCAATTGGTGATTAGACGGGTGTCTCTGGAATCTCTACATGGTGACCCCTGATTATAATGCTTGATAAAATTTGAGAGATTCACGTCAGTCATTGAACAAACATATGGCCTTATCCAATCAAAGCTGCTAACCGGGATTCCAGGGTAACAAAAACGATACCCATCTTGCGTTAAAAGCGTATTCATATACACACCAAAACAATATTTACAGTTTGGAACAAACTATTCTGCAGATCTTCCAGAGCTGCACTGCTGAAGTGTAGCTCAGATGGTAGAGCATGGCGTTTGCAACGCCAGGGTTGTGGGTTCGATTCCCACGGGGGACCAGTATGAAAAAATAGAAAATAATGTATGCACTCACTAACTGTAAGTTGCTCTGGATAAGAGCGTCTGCTAAATGACTAAAATATAAAAAAATGTAACAATGATGTCCATTTCCATTGCTTTACATACAGTAAGTCAAGAAAGACCAATGCACTGACTTTTGTCTCCCTCAGAAAACTATTTGCCAAAAATCCCAGGAGGATCGGGGGAGAACAGCGATGTCTCCCCAAACCAAGCCAATAGCTCCCACTCTACACCGACATCGAGGAACGGAGTGACAGAGTCCTCCACCACTCCGTCCACCTCCACACCCAGCACCAGGGAGCATGGGAACATGCCGATCATAGTCCCACTGATCCCACCCCCCATGATCAAGCCACCAGCAGGTAAAACACCTCACACACACACCTACAAATTAAAAATGTGTTTAAGCTTGCACTTTAAGGACCAATGGAATGTATCCTATAATCCGGTACAAAATATACAAAACAGTGGTATACAAATGTAACAAATCACATCCATTTCAGTGCTCAAATCCATGGTCAGTTTTACAATCACTTGATGAGGGCCCATAGTCCATAAAGACTTGCACACACTACCCTGCTTCCCCTCCTCCAGCTGTTTAAGTGTCAGTATCACCCAGTCAACTCTCAGTGGAAATGTACATGGCCTGCTGGCCAGACAGAGGGCTTCATTGAACCACAAGTGTGCCATGAGACTCCAGAGGCTCATCTGCCTGCATGGGGAGAGGAGAGTGCCTTGGCATCACTCTAGAGGAGTACCCACTGCTTCGCACAACCTCGCAATGCACAGCGGGAAAAACAGATGGTATGGTCCCTTTCGACTTGCACCCCTTTTGAATTATTCATATGCCCTGCTAGAGCAACAGAGGGGCCTTTGAGGTGCAGGTACACTGGATGATGGAGGTATTTAATATGGGCGCTGCATAATTACAGTACCAGGCTCTCTCCCAGCAGACGTGAGCTGTTTGAGAGAACGCATAACGAGAGATGAGAAAAAGGCCAAAGAAATCTGAACGCAAACAAACCACCTCAAGTGACCTTTTTGTATGAAATAATGAGATACTTTCAAATGAACACTTCAACTTGTGTGTTGTTGCCGTACATTTTATTTCAAGACTGCAAGGTTGCCATGGGACTTTTTAACATAGATGTTCTAAAACGATACAATAATGGAGGGATCTTCCCCAGGAATATTTGCTTGAAAGGAGAAATACATATTTTTCACTGGAAAACCTCTACCCCCATTCACACCTACCTCTACAGAGAGCTCTCAAGATTGGTCATGCAGCAGGAGAATAAAGGAGCATATAATATGCATGCTGTAGCCACGGTGCTATCTTTGGGCCTCCCGGGAGTTATTCCCCTTAATTGATAATTAGTATTTACTTTGAAAAGGATTTGCGCTATAGATCCATTAAGTTTAACAAAAGGGAAAAAGCCTTTCCAGTACCCACCACGGTGTGATAATGGGGTGAGCGGAGGTGAAAGACTAATGGCCACATTGTTTTTCACCTTTGCACACACTTAGTCATAATGTGATAATTGTAAGTTATTGGAAGTCTCACAGGAAGAAGTCTCTCAACATAGTACTACACTAAGGGGCTAAAAACCAATGGCAATTACACAGCAGCCATTGTTTAATATGACAGACCCATTTGATGTCATGGAGGGCTGAATAGTGTTTAGTTTCCATTTTCTTATGAATTTCCAATGAAGCCCTCTGCAATTTAATTAGATAAACTTCAGCTGAAACATTTCTGTAAAATCACCAACCAATTTTTGTCCACAGACATTCCTTCGGGCATCTCTGTCTGGTTGGAATGTCTCGTACTGCCTTGATGACTGCAGCAAAAACCCCTTGGGGTAGGAAGAACTGTACTATTTTGCCTGGAAGGGGAATACGGTCAGGATGCATTGTTGGTGGGATCATTCACATGATGAGATTTGACAGGTGGCTGTCAGATTGTTGGGGAGGAGGCGGAGTTGATGGGGTGGGGGCCAGCGGTTGGACTATCATTATGCTTTGTCCCAGTTCCAGCAGATTTGTCTGGGATGTTCCCTCAGACGAGGATGTGTCTAACGTCCAGATCATGTGTTTGTGGTCCCCCAGACGAGGATGTGTCTAATGTCCAGATCATGTGTTTGTGGTCCCTCAGACGAGGATGTGTCTAATGTCCAGATCATGTGTTTGTGGTCCCTCAGACGAGGATGTGTCTAACGTCCAGATCATGTGTTTGTGGTCCCCCAGACGAGGATGTGTCTAATGTCCAGATCATGTGTTTGTGGTCCCCCAGACGAGGATGTGTCTAATGTCCAGATCATGTGTTTGTGGTCCCCCAGACGAGGATGTGTCTAATGTCCAGATCATGTGTTTGTGGTCCCCCAGACGAGGATGTGTCTAACGTCCAGATCATGTGCGCGTGGTGTCAGAAGGTTGGCGTCAAACGCTACTCCCTCAACATGGGCACTGAGCTGAAGAGCTTCTGCAGTGAGAAGTGCTTTGCCGCCTGCCGCAGAGCCTACTTCAAGAGAAACAAGGTAAACTCCTTCTCAACACTCCTGCCTTATTACTTAACCAATTATGAAAGTGCCATGTGATAAATACACATAAATCACTTCCTCCCTACATCCACTCTTTCTGATATCTCAGAATAAGACGCTGCAAGACACTTGTCAATCCTTAGGAAATGTAGTGACCAACTTTCAGCTTTGTACAGTATCTCCACTAGTTGGCTGGGTAAGGTGCCCACAAGTTTAGGTACTTTGGATATTTCGCTCCTGAGTTTTGACCTTTCGCTTCTGAGTACCCATTGTAGTAGATTAACATGAAACCAATATCAATCCTTGGCTTGTGGTTTCATCATTGAATATCCAGAAACACAGTTTCAGTAATTTAAACCCTCATGCCCTATGCAGATCAGTTGACTTTCAAACATGCATTGGTTCTAATGATCAGTATATATTGTCTTTCCAAAGACCGACCGTCATTAAGTTAAATAGTATTTGTCCTGATTCCTGAAGTTAAACATTCTGCTTTCTTTCTTATACCTAAGCTTGGATATTTAAGGAATTACAGTGTAAGTATGATATGTCTTTATTCCTTTCCCTTGTTTGTCTAAAGTACATTTTTCATCCAAACATAATCACTTAGCATTGCTCTGTATGCTACTAGCTGTTGAAATGGAAGTACACATATGTCTGATCATTTTGAAGATACATGAACCCAGTTTTTTCTGTTCAAAATATCTATTTTCACAGCATGAGTTGCCTTGTGCCTGCTGTGGTTCCTCCCACGTTTGTTAAGCATTGCTAGTCTTAAAGTGATAGTTCACTCTAAAATCTAAGTTTATTTTACACTTCTATGATTGCTGTATGTATGTTCTGTATATATAAACAAAAGCACAACAGAAGAGATATTGTATTTCAGTGAGTAAGGAACAAAGTGAAGCGTTAACCAGGGACAGAATTCCCACATTAGGAAAACAGACATGGCTACAGCACAGAAAGGCCTTGTCTGCTGAGGTGGTGCAGATTATATATTATGTCTCACACTCTCACATTCATGCAGGCCATTTGTGTAAGTGATATCCACATGTTTCTTTTTCATGCACCCACAAGGTTGGCCACAACAAACCCTCCAGTTTTTCCACAAAAAGAAATTGCATGGCTGAAAACGTGTCTTGTGTCTGTGTGTGTCTGAAAGGGGAGCTAGGACATAGTGAGTAGGGTGGCGTAGGGGTGGGCAGTGGAGACGCATCATGTTTCGCTAAATATCTACAGCTGCCTCGTCCGCGTAACCCAATCTCCTCCTATGGCGAGCGGGTGGGGAGGATTCAGTTTCTACCATTGCCACTGCACAACACCATCCATCCAGTGCACCAGGAATAATACCAACATTCAGACATATGATAGGGTGGCTGAGGGTAGAATAGTTTTGATCCAGTTTTGAGCTCAGCTAGTGACTAGTCTGTTTTATTTCACATAGATGTTCAAGAAATACAGAATAATAAAAACTGATGTTGTGGAGAAAAAAAACCACACACACTCTCTCACCCCTCCCCTCACATCATGTAAAAGCACTAGAGAGGGAGGGTAAAGTCCAAGTGAAGAGACACTAGCTTGTATTTTACAGCTAATTTCCGCTGCAATACGCCTATTTTTTCATGGCTCAGGAATCTCTCCATACACCTCAAGAGACCTGTAAAATTCCATCTCTGTCTTTGTCTCTGAGGTCCCTCCAGGCAAGAGGGGGCAGAGTGCTTCTTTACGTCACCCCAGTATTGTCACATCACCTCAAACAGACACAAATCTTTACACACTGGCTGACGGTTGCCTGCACTGCTCTGACACACTCTGCAATTTACTTTAGCATCTGGATCCAGTGTCAAGGAAGATGCACTGAATAATAGAGGTGTGTGTGTGTAACCTGTCAGCATTGTGACTCAGTCCTGGCTAGGGAACCTCTAGGCCCCCATGTCGCAGCAGGAGAGCCTAGTGAGGGAGGTGATTATTTCATAGCTGACAGCGATTTAATACCAAAAAGGGAAAGGGTAACACTTTGAGAGTTTGAGGGAAGAAACTGGAGCTTGAACTTGCATTACACTGATATGGTCATATAATGCTCTTTCTCCCACTGAAAGTCTAACTAGCCCAGCTAGATAGCTTCGACTTAAAAAAAAATATGTTAGAGTAAAGGTGTATGATCATTAGAAATCGTGGCTTGGATGGACCAATCAGCAATTTTCATTATTTTGCTGTTAGCCAACTTAGTAAACACTGACTTCCTAGAACGTTGTAATATGACATGAAGACCACTTTTAGAACTGCAGTACAGTACATAAGTTACTTGACTATCGTAAACAAGCTTGTTATCCCACAACCAAATGGGAACAAGAAGAGAATGTTCGAGGAACATTTCCTGTTAGCTGGGTAATCTAATGAGAGGACAGAAGGAGGGGGCTGGCCCAAAGATGTGTGTTGTCCCAGGTGGGTGGAAAATTGTGCATTTGTGTTAGATGTGTGTGAGGATTTATGCAATGGGACGTCTCCATTAATGTCTGTTTCTTGTTGTTGTGGGTATGTGTGTGTACATTTGTGAGGGTATACCCGTCAGTATCTTTTGGAAAACACACCTCTTGGCAGGTGAAACGCACACACACCTGGGCAGGCCCAGATGCCCAGATGGAGGCTTTCACAGTGACAGTTGTTGTACCACTCCCTCTGGGCATTGGAGTCACCAGTGGGCACACATACCAGTGGCGTGAAACTGTGATGCCATGTTTACACCGGACACTTTAGCCTGACTGCAACTGTATTTAGTTGGCATGGTGTGGCCATCAATAAGACATCACGTCTCTTCTGCAATTACAAGTGTTACTGAATTTTCCAGGGTACTCAGCTGTGGTAATATTTGCGTAAAGTAAATATCTAATAGCCAAGAAGTAATTTGAGGAAGAGTAACTTTTGAAAGAGCTTTCCTTCCAAAAAGTGGAGAGTGGGACATCTCCCATAATCACTGCAACAGCAACTGATGGTTAGAAATGATGACCAATTATTATTTTGGAAGGGAAGTTGTTTCAAAAGGTGGCGTGACTTCTCTGGAGGACTCATTTTTAACCTATGGCGGGTAGACACTTTCTTAGCCCATGTTTGGGTTTGTCTCCAGGTAGTCTGTTTTCCTTTATGCTCTCAGTCTCGTCCTACACAACTGTTGAGCCTGATTCCCAGTAAAGGACATGGTGTCCCCATTGTATGACTGTACTTTCACACTGGGTAATCTCTCTCGCTCTCTCTCTTTCTCCCTCTCTCTATTTGTGCGTGTGTGTGTGTGTGTGCCCCTCATGCCTCATCCACTGTGCCAGCACCTCATTAGCACTATATGTAAATGAATTGGCACAGGGCCAGAGGGTCACAGCACAAAATGGAGACTGGGTAATGACACAATGGCGTGTGTGTGTGTGTGTGTGTGTTGGGGGGGGGGGTTACATTTAAATGATTATCGATGTGTGTCCGCACAGTGTCTAGTGCCAAAGTGGTGCTGTTGGATTTTAAATCCTTTATCCTGTTTCCTTTAACCTTGATTTTTGGGACATTGTTAAACAATTGTTTCTCCATGGAAGTCTTTAAATCTGATTAATGTAGCCTTTTAACCAGCCTCCCTGGTTAACAAATTAGATGAATGTACAATCTCATAGAATTCCCCTCTTTCACAGTTCATAATGATAAGGCCAATATAACATCTAGGCTCTTCAGCTGTCAATGTGAACATTTAACCATAGTTAACACACACACACACACACACACACACACACACTTTTCCACATGGCTTTCTTTTATGATAATGAGAACTTGCATATGATTCCGCAGCCCAAAGCATGCTCACCCTTTTACCTTTGTCGGTGTCTTTCCATTCATACGTTTGATGTTGTTTTCCTTTATTTTCTGTCCACCTGTTTATTTTGTCAGTTCGTAAAAAGAGGCCGTTATTTCTCCCCTCAGGCGAGAGACGAAGACGGCCATGGTGAGAAATTACCCCAGCACAGCTATTCTAAGGATACGCCCAGGCTTGTCTTCAAAACAAACAGCGATGTGCTTGTAAGGACTAAAACATTTAACAACAAGATAGTTTAAGTATTTGATGGCTAACTGTAGAAATGTAATGGCATATTTTGATATCATGACTGTTTGATGTGTTGAATAATGTAGATATGTTTGTTTTTAGAGAATGTGCTGTTAGTCTAGTTTTCTTTTGTAAAAACATTGATTTAATGTGAATAACATACTTTTTTTCATTCAAATCGTTTTATTTTCTCATTTTCATTCTGCACTGTGTTAGATTCAGATGTTGTGTTCTCTCTTCATAGATCCATAATGGGGAATTTTCAGCCAATTTTATCTTTACCTTTTTGGGCTTGGTGACATCAATACATTTCAATCCAGTAACTGAATTGGACATATGATTCACATGTAAATATTAGCTCTAAAATATTGGCAATTTTCTATTTGAATCGTGTCTGGTTCAATTAATTAATTTAAATGATTTGTGATGCAATAGACCCATACTTTGTTTTGCAGGCTTCATAAGATCGTCATGATCAAAATTGTTCCCCCATCAGATACTGGTCCACATAATATACTGTCCAGAAGATACTGGTCCCCCCACCAGATATTGTTCCTCCAATGCATACTATCACAGACAGTATCACAGTCTGTTCCCTTGCTGATCAGTTTGTTTCGTGTTTAACCAGATGGTTAGCGAGATGGACGGGTTTTCTAAACTAAATTCAAATGAGAAATCAGTATAACAAGTACTTAAAACAATGCTATGTCAAAGTGGTTACAAAATAATAATGATCAATTAATTACTCTTTAATTAATCACACCATATTATTATGAACCGTAAATTCCAGATCAAGAGCACTAGAAACAAGACTGTGAAATTGTGTAACAGGTCCTTGAAATATAATCGAAAGATACAGTGATAGAACAAAATAAATGGCCCCATGATGTCTGTGTGCACTTGGTAGGTAGCTAGGTAATTACCTACAGAAACGCAAATGGTTAAACGGAGCCGGAGTGAATGCTAGTACGATGGCCACGGTTGAAATAAATGACCATAATTACATTCAACTGCAAACATCTGTGTTCAGGAGAGGGAGAGACTAGAGAGAGAGAGAAAAATAACTCCATTAGGGTAATGCACAGTGAAATTTCACTCACGGTGCAGAAACTCGTTAAGTGCTCTCCATCTGTCTTCTTTTTTAGCCCAGGAAAATTTCAAGACATTTATAATTTAAAATATCCAGGCTTACCATCATTGAACCCAACTTACAGAGCACTTTTCAGACTTTTTCTGCTATGGCTCATTGCGTTCCACAGGATCGAATAGACAGTTTAAAAAGAAGACTACTGATATCGACGCTCGCTGAAGGGTGACTATGGATCACTCACCTGTAAGAGTACCAACACAGTATATGAAACACTAGTCTTTAACCCTGTAATGCTGGCCACTATAACAGTACTACAGAGCATTACAGAGATGGTCTGATCTCATGTCTACATCATGACAGCCTCTCCCACAGTGGCCATTTGACTGACATCTAGTGATGGAGGAGATCTCTGTTTAACATTAACATTCCATTATGGACAAGATTGTAATTGACTGATTTGTCCATCGCTTTGACATGCGTGACCTGTCAATTGACAGACAGGGAAGAGATGGAAAAGAGAGATAAAAGGAGAGAGTGAATGAATCATGATGCTCTATCAACTGAGATCTGAGTAGGTACTTCAGTAGGTCTTAAACTACTGAGTGACAAATGAAACAGGCCAGGGATTCAGAGGCACATGAGTGCCACATTACGGTTAAAGCCAAATGATGGGGGTTCCCAAAGCTGTTGTTGATTTTGGGAAGAATCCATGACCATTCCAAATCTGAAATTGTCATGTCGTGCGTGTGTGTCTGCGTGCTTGTGTGCGTGTTCTAATCAACATGTGACTCAAGTGCGGCAGGCATATACGTGAATCTCTGAAAGATTGAATGCGTAGGATCATAGTCGTCTTCCAGTAGCATCCCACAACCTATTAGCATTCAGCAAAGGGGATTATGGTGTGTGTGATGGATGGACGTCGTTGAGGGGTCTGACAGCTGATTAATGCCTTAATTATCTCCAGTGAGTCGCTGCCACGTCCCTCTGAGCTGGCAGAGTGAGTTGTGTGCCGAGCTGTGCCCCATCTCCTTGGCCAACCTATTGCCTTCCACTCACCAGGGTCACATTCATTATCTCAGATACTCTAATGAGAACGGCCACGTGATGATTGGACGTTCAGTGTTATTGAGCATTTTGGAAACTTTTGTAGCCAATGAAAAAGATCCTGGCATCACAAGACCCTGGCATCCCACAGAGTATGTGGTCCTCTGTTGCTCAATTGGTAGAGCATGGCGCTTGTAACGCCAGGGTAGTGGGTTCGATCCCCGGGACCACCCATACGTAAAAATGTATGCACACATGACTGTAAGTCGCTTTGGATAAAAGCGTCTGCTAAATGGCATATTATTATATTATTAAGTTGTGCTAGGCTGCTCCCCTGCCCTGCCCAATGTGTGTAATGCCGCTGCGGTAGGGTTGGATGATCCCATTCCATTTTAATGCAGTCAATTCCACTTTAATGCTGTCAATTAATGAATCAAATAAGCTTTTTTTATGTAATGAAAATATCCCAAACACTCATATTAAAGTTTCACATCCGTAGTGAATAGCTACGCATTATAGCACCCACCTAGGTGGTGCTCAGCAGCCATTTCTCACCAGAACATGTAGAACTCCGCCCAGCTGTCACTCTCACTTCTGTGCCCCCTACTGGCAGCTTGTTCACTGTCTCCATCTGTCCATCTCACCCACCCACCAGAATCACGTACCCCCACTCATCATCATACCTTCGGGAAAACCTTTTACTTGAGGCTGTTATGTGCTGTGCCTGTGGCCACTGTCACACGTGGCTCAGTGGCTAAATTTGTAT
This sequence comes from Coregonus lavaretus, assembly GCF_964263955.1. Lineage (NCBI taxonomy): Eukaryota > Metazoa > Chordata > Actinopteri > Salmoniformes > Salmonidae > Coregonus > Coregonus lavaretus. Next base: position 26,826,635 of record NC_140014.1, on the reverse strand, counting down.
CTGAATGGTTCCTCCTTATGAAGGAGGTTTAAGAGGTGACAACCCCATGGCAGGTGTAAATGGGAATTACATTTCTGGACAAAGTTTTGTTCATTTAAAAGCTTTAAGTACACCCATCTAGATTTGCACTCACTTAAGACAGTTTAAAGCTGGATTTTCCTCAGGTTGTAAGCATTTATCAAGGTGTTACCATGTGTAGTACAGTCTCTGCACCTCAAGGGTCATAGCAGTATGAAGTTGGTATGAAAATCTCTGTCTCACTCACACACATTCAATCATATTTTGGGGGTTTTCGGTAGAGTATGCAGCATTATGCAGTGGAAGAAAAATACAGATGGGTTTGCACAAAAATTGTCAGGGCGACGTGTATACGGTAGGCGAAGTCAAGAGCAGGACACCAAGCTACTGGCAGAACTTTTACTAGATTCAGTGCAACAAAACAAAGTACACTGGCAACCTCGAACAGCGAGGGAAAATAACAAGACCCGCACACAAGGGCAACTGCCGCAAAGACCAAAAACAATAACGCACAATACACAATGAGAAACAGAGGGTATTAAAGGGAACACAATCAAACATAATGGGAAACAGGTGTAAACAATAAAGACTAAACAAGACAAACACCGAAACATCGATCGGCAGCAGCTAGTACTCCGGGGACGACGAACGCCGAAGCCTGCCCGAGCAAGGAGGAGGAGCAGCCTCGGCTGAATCCGTGACAGTACCCCCCCCCCCCCTTGACGCGCGGTACCAGCCGTGCGCCGACCCCGGCCTCTGGGACGGCCAGGAGGACGCGGAGCAGGGCGAGTCGGATGACTCCGGTGGAAATCCCTCAACATGGAGGGATCTAGGATGTCCCTCCTAGGGACCCAGCACCGTTCCTCCGGACCGTACCCCTCCCACTCCACGAGATACTGCAGGCCCCCCATCCGACGCCTCGAATCCAAGATGGAACGGACTGAGTACGCCGGAGCCCCCTCGATGTCCAGCGGGGGCGGAGGAGCCTCTCGTACCTCACTCTCCTGGAGTGGACCAGCTACTACCGGCCTGAGGAGAGACACATGGAACGAGGGGTTAATGCGGTAATTAATGGGCAGTTGTAACCTATAACATACCTCGTTCAATCTCCTCAGGACTTTAAATGGCCCCACAAACCGCCGACCCAGCTTCCGGCAGGGCAGGCGAAGGGGCAGGTTTCGGGTCGAGAGCCAGACCCGATCTCCCGGTGCATACACCGGAGCCTCACTGAGGTGGCGATCGGCGCTCACTTTTTGCCGCCTGATCGCTCGCTGTAGATGGACATGCGCAGCGTTCCAGGTTTCCTACGAGCTCCGAAACCACTCGTCCACCGCAGTGGCCTCGATCTGGCTCTGATGCCAAGGTGCCAGGACCGGCTGATAACCTAGCACACACTGAAAAGGCGTAAGGTTAGTTGAGGAGTGGCGAAGTGAGTTTTGGGCTATTTCTGCCTAGGGGACATATTCCGACCACTCCCCCTGCCGTCCTGGTTCACTCTCTCCACCTGCCCGTTACTCTCGGGGTGAAACCCTGAGGTAAGGCTAATCAAGACCCCCAGACGTTCCATAAACGCCCTCCAGACTCTAGAGGTGAACTGGGGACCCCGATCAGACACTATATCCTCAGGTACCCCGTAGTGCCGGAAGACGTGAGTAAACAGGGTGTCAGCAGTTTGTAGGGCTGTAGGGAGACCTGGCATAGGAATGAGACGGCAGGCCTTTGAAAACCGATCCACAACGACCAAGATCGTCGTATTCCCCTGGGAGGGGGGAAGGTCCGTGACGAAATCCACCGAGAGGTGAGACCACGGTCGTTGTGGAATGGGTAGGGGTTGTAATTTCCCTCTGGGTAGGTGTCTAGGCACCTTACACTGAGCGCACACTGAGCAGGAGGAAACATAAACCCTCACGTCCTTAGCCAAAGTGGGCCACCAGTACTTTCCACTAAGGCAGTGCACTGTCCGTCCAATACCAGGATGGCCAGAGGAAGGTGACGTGAGCCCAGTATATTAATCGTTCACGAACCTCGAGCGGCACGTACTTCCGACCCTCTGGACACTGTGGGGGAGTAGGATCGGTACGTAACGCCCGCTCGATGTCCGCATCAACCTCCCATACCACCGGTGCCACCAGACAAGACTCCGGAAGTATGGGAGTAGGCTCAATGGACCTCTCCTCTGTGTCATATAGTCGGGACAGGGCGTCTGCCTTAACGTTCTGTGACCCTGGTCTATAGGTGAGCGTAAACACAAATCGGGTGAAAAACATAGCCCACCTAGCCTGGCGAGGGTTCAGCCTCCTCGCCGCCCGGATGTACTCCAGGTTACGATGGTCAGTCAAAATGAGAAAAGGGTGTTTAGCCCCCTCAAGCCAATGCCTCCACACCTTCAGGGCTTGCACCACAGCCAACAGCTCCCTGTTCCCCACATCATAATTGCGCTCCGCCGGACTGAGCTTCTTAGAAAAGAAAGCACAGGGGCGGAGTTTAGGTGGCATACCCGAGCGCTGAGACAGTACAGCACCGATCCCAGCCTTGGACGCATCCACCTCAACTTGGAACGCCAAAGAGGGATCCGGATGCGCCAACACCGGAGCCGAGGTAAACAGGTCCTTCAGATGCCCAAAAGCCCTGTCTGCCTCAGCCGACCACTGAAGACGCACCGTACCCCCCTTTAGCAGAGAGTGAATGGGAGCTGCTACCTGCCCAAAGCCCCGGATAAACCTCCGGTAGTAATTGGCAAAACCCAAAAACCGCTGCACCTCCTTCACCGTGGAGGGAGTCGGCCAATTGCGCACGGCTGAAACATGGTCAATCTCCATCTCCACCCCTGATGCGGACAACCGGTGTCCCAGGAAGGAGATGGACTCCTGGAAGAACAGACATTTCTCCACCTTTGCATACAGGTCATGCTCCAACAGTCTACCAAGCACCGACGAACCAGGGACACATGCTCTGCGTGGGTAGCGGAGTATATTAGAATGTCATCAATATACACCACTACACCCTGTCCATGTCAGTCCCGGAAAATCTCATCCACAAACAATTGGAAGACTGAAGGAGCATTCATTAACCTGTATGGCATGACGAGGTACTCATAGTGACCCGAGGTGGGACTGAATGCTGTCTTCCACTCATCTCCCTCCCTAATGCGCACTAGGTTGTACGCGCTCCTGAGATCCAATTTTGTGAAGAATCGCGCCCCGTGTAATGACTCCGTCATACTAGCAATCAGAGGGAGAGGATAGCTATATTTGATGGTGATCTGATTGAGACCACGGTAGTCAATACACGGGCGTAAACCCCCATCTTTCTTCTTCACAAAAAAGAAACTTGAGGACGCAGCGGAAGTGGACGGCCGTATGTATCCCTGTCTCAGCGATTCGGCGATATATGTTTCCATAGCCACCGTCTCCTCCTGAGACAGAGGATACACATGGCTACGTGGAAGCGCAGCGCCTACTTGGAGGTTTATCGCACAATCCCCCTGTCGATGGGGTGGTAATTGAGTCACCTTCTTTTTACAGAAGGCAAGAGCCAAATCGGCATATTCAGGTGGAATGTGCATGGTGGGAACTTGGTTAGGACTTTCCACTGTCGTGGCCCCTACGGAAACACCCACACACCTCCCGACACACTGATCAGACCATCCCTTGAGAGCCCTCTGTTGCCATGAAATGTTGGGGTCATGAGACGTCAACCAGGGAAGCCCCAACACCACGGGAAACGCAGGAGAGTCAATCAAATACAACCGAATGATCTCCTCATGGCCCTCCTGCGTTTTCATCCTGAGCGGCGCCGTGACCTCCCTAATCAACCCAGACCACAAAGGGTGACTATCTAGGGCATGGATAGGGAAGGGCACCTCCACTGGAACTATAGGAATCCTTAACTTATGGGTGAAATGGCGGTCGATAAAATTCCCAGCTGCGCCTGAATCGACTAGCGCCTTATGCTGGGAATGAGGAGAAACCTCGGGAAACACAACTTTAATACACATATCCGCAACAGGGAGCTCTGGGTGACTTGGGCGCCTACTCACCTGGAATGACTCATCAGTGCGCTGCCTACTGCCTCGATTCCGAGGAGACCCTCCCCAGCACCGACCAGCAGTGTGTCCTCTGCGGCCACAGTTGGTGCAGGGGACGGCCTCTCTCCTGGTCTCTCTCCTAGTACCAGCACCTCCGAGCTCCATCGGGGTCGGCTCGGAAGTGCTGGGGGATGGAATGGACGGCCCCGAGTCCGGACGTCCGCGGGTAGCCAACAGGGTGTCCAGGCGAATCGACATGTCCACCAGTTGATCGAAGGTTAGGTTGGTGTCCCTGCAGGCCAATTCCCGACGCACGTCCTCCTTCAGGCTACATCTGTAGTGGTCGATGAGGGCCCTCTCATTCCATCCCGCGTTGGCAGCCAGTGTCCGGAAGTCCAGTGCGAACTCCTGCGCGCTCCTCCTCCCCTGTCGAAGGTGGAATAGACGTTCACCCGCCGCCTTACCCTCTGGTGGATGATCGAATACTGCCCTGAAGCGGCGGGTGAACTCCGTATAGTTGACTGTGTCGGCGTCTATTCCCCCCCACTCGGCGTTGGCCCACTCCAGCGCCTTGCCGGACAGACAGGAAATGAGGGCGGACACGCTCTCGTATCCCGAGGGCGCCGGATGGATGGTTGCCAGGTAGAGTTCCACCTGGAGCAGGAAACCCTGACACCCGGCAGCTGTGCCATCATAAGCCCTCGGGAGCGAGAGCCGAATCCCACTGGACCCCGGAGATGAAGCGATGGGCATAGCTGATGGTGGTGGTATCGTCGGAGGAGGTGTAGACCAACTTCTTCTTTCCCATCGCTCCACGGTTTTCACCACCTGTTCCATGGCGGTGCAGAGAGCCTGGATCATAGCCGCTTGTTGTTCTACGCGCTCTTCTATTGATCCAGCTGGCACCGCCGCTCCTGCTGACTCCATGTCTAATAGGTGCGTTATTCTGTCAGGGCGACGTGTATGCGGTAGGCGAAGTCAAGAGCAGGACACCGAGCTACTGGCCGAACTTTTACTAGATTCAGTGCAACAAAACAAAGTACACTGGCAACCTCGAACAGCGAGGGAAAATAACAAGACCCGCACACAAGGGCAACTGCCGCAAAGGCCAAAAACAATAACGTACAATACACAATGAGAAACAGAGGGTATTAAAGGGAACACAATCAAACATAATGGGAAACAGGTGTAAACAATAAAGACTAAACAAGACAAACACCGAAACATCGATCGGCAGCAGCTAGTACTCCGGGGACGACGAACGCCGAAGCCTGCCCGAGCAAGGAGGAGGAGCAGCCTCGGCTGAATCCGTGACAAAAATACAGATGGGTTTGCACAAAAATACAGATGGGTTTGCACAAAAATACAGATGGGTTTGCACAAAAATACAGATGGGTTTTCACAAAAATACAGATGGGTTTTCACAGAAATACAGATGGGTTTTCACAAAAATACAGATGGGTTTTCCTAACGAGGATACAAACATGCACAGGTGCCGTGCAGATGGACTTTTATTTACTTGGTGTAACGAAACAGAATTTGACCAGATAATTTCATTACAATCCAGTGTTTCATGTACCTTATCTGCAGATTCTGTGAGGCAGAGAGATTACATTCTGGTTACCAAAGTTGTTATAGAGCAGGGATGGCAACTTTGATGGGGGTGGGGGCCACAAAAAAACTGAACTCATCATGAGGGGCCGCAGTGGCTCATGGGTCTGCATACTCACATCCATACCCCCCCCCCCCCCCCCATTTAATTAGCCCCCCTCTTGACAGGGAATATTTTGTTTGTTTGTTTTAAAGCTATTCTACACATTTTGTCATAGGGTGGAGGCAAATGTTTGCTGTTTTTAATACAGTACCAGTCAAAGGTTTGGACACACCTACTCATTCAAGGGTTTTCTTTATTTTTAGTATTTTCTACATTGTAGAATAATAGTGAAGACATCAAAACTATGAAATAACACATATGGAATCATGTAGTAACCAAAAAAGTGATAAACAAATCAAAATATGTTTTATATTTTAGATTCTTCAAATAGCCACCCTGGGTTGAGGTCGGGGGATTGTGGAAGCCAGGTCATCTGATGCAGCACTCCATCACTCTCCTTCTTGGTAAAATAGCCCTTACACAGCCTGGAGGTGTGTTGGGTCATTGTCCTATTGAAAAACAAATGATAAACCCACTAAGCCCAAACCAGATGGGATGGCGTATCGCTGTAGAATGCTGTTGTAGCCATGCTGGTTAAGTGTGCCTTGAATTCTAAATAAATCACAGACAGTGTCACCAGCAAAGCACCCCCACACCATAACACCTCCTCCTCCATGCTTTACGGTGGAAACTACACATGCGGAGATCATCAGTTCACCCACACCGCGTCTTACAAAGACACGGCGGTTGGAACCAAAAATCTCCAATTTGGACTCCAGACCAAAGGACAAATTTCCACCGGTCTAATGTCCATTGCTCGTGTTTCTTGGCCTAAGCAGGTCTCTTCTTCTTATTGGTGTCCTTTAGTAGTGGTTTCTTTGCAGCAATTCGACCATGAAGGCCTGATTCACACAGTCCCTTCTGAACAGTTGATGTTGAGATGTGTCTGTGACTTGAACTCTGTGAAGCATTTATTTGGGCTGCAATTTCTGAGGCTGGTAACTCTAAGGTTACCAGCCTCAGAAATTAAGATAGGGCTATATTCTGTATACCCCCTCCCCCTACCTTGTCACAACACAACTGATTGGCTCCAACGCATTAAGAAGGAAATAAATTCCACAAATTAACTTTTAAGAAGGCACACCTGTTAATTGAAATGCATTCCAGGTGACTACCTCATGAAGCTGGTTGAGAGAATGCCAAGAGTGTGCCAAGCTGTCATCAAGGTAAAGGATGGCTATTTGAAGAATATATTTGATTTGTTTAACACTTTTTTGGTTACTACATGATTCCAAATGTGTTATTTCATAATTTTGATGTCTTCAATATTATTCTACAATGTAAAACATAGTAAAAATAAAGAAAAACCCTTGAATGAGTAGGTGTCTAAACTTTTGACTGGTAGTGTATGATAACTGATGATCAATGCGGTGCCGAAAGATGCTGGCCTATGTTGACTCCAATGCGTCCCACAGTTGTGTCAAGTTGGCTGGATGTCAATTGGGTGGTGGACCATTCTTGATACACACAGGAAACTGTTGAGCGTGAAAAACCCAGCAGTGTTGCAGCTCTTGACACACTCAAACCTGTGTGCCTGGAACCTACTACCATACCCCGTTCAAAGGCACTTAAATCTTTTGTCTTGCCCATTCACCCTCTGAATGGCAAACATACACAATCCATGTCTCAATTGTCTCAAGGCTTAAAAATCATTCTTTAACCTATTTCCTCCCCTTCATCTACACTGATTGAAGTGTATTTAACAAGTGACATCAATAGGGGATCATAGCTTTCATCCGGATTCACCTGGTCAGTCTATGTCATGGAAAGAGCAGGTGTTCCTAATGTTTTGTACACTCAGTGTACAATGTTGCTGTAGTGCATTGTACCTGATGAGGTCTTTTGTCTTGTGTTTTGTTTTTTGTGTTACAGGTGTGTGACTGGTGCAAACACATCCGCCACACCAAGGAGTACCTGGACTTTGGTGCCGGAGAACGGAGGCTGCAGTTCTGCAGTGCCAAATGCCTGAACCAGTACAAGATGGACATCTTCTACAAAGAGACTCAGGCGGCGCTGCCGGGGGGCCTGTGTAACTCAGGACATGGCCCTGTGGAGGGCAAGTCAGAGAGCAGCACCGGGTTGCAGCTCTTAACCCCCGATTCCTGGGGCACACCTTTGGGTGACTTACGCCGCAAAGCCCCTTCCCCTGGGGGAAACTCCTCTGTGCTAGTCCCCTCCAGCTCCACCGCTGCCTCTCCCTCTGAGACAGGCACTGTCTGCTCTCCTTCTTCCTCGTCTGCCAAAAACCCCACGCCCAGACCCCACGAGAGTCAAACCTTACCCCCTCCCCCACACCCCTCTCTGCACCCTCCCATGGGAGTCCCCTCGGGCAGCCCCCCCATGGTGATGACGCCCCGGGGGCCCGTGCCCCTGCCCTTCTTCATGGAGCATCAGATGATGCAGCAGATGCGCCCGTCGTTCTTCCGCCCACCTCCCCACGGCCCAGGCCCCAACAGCCCTCTGTCCAACCCCATGATCCCTGGCATCGGACCACCACCCCCACCACCCAGAACCCTGGCTCCGCCGTCCAGCCCTATGCACAGGCCCCAGTTCTCACCCCACCACCACCCCGCCAACAACCCCAACCTGGGAGGGAACCTTCCAGGGATGATGCCACCCTATCCAGGCCTACACATACCCGGTTTTCCTTTCCCCTCCAACATGATGCCAAATGGGCCCATGCATATGCCGCACATGATGAACTTCGGTATACCTTCCCTCGTACCCCTGGTGCCTCCGCCAACCCTGCTGGTCCCTTACCCTGTCATCGTGCCCCTGCCGGTGCCCATCCCTATCCCCATACCCTTCCCCTTCAACCCCAAGACCTCCAACGACAACCCCAGCAACAACAACAACCCCATTCCCAGTGCGTCGGGGGAGACCACTGATCCGACAGAGCCCAAGCCTTTCTCCCCTAGTTCCTCCAGAGAAGAACTGAAGTTGGGGCCCTCCAGTTCTGGGGTGCACTCCTTGGACTTCTCTGGCTACACTCTGGGCCGCTTTGGCTCTGAGAGGAGTAGGACTGACATGGTGGACCTGACCGTGAAGACTGAGAGTCCGGGGAGTGCCACAACCTTGGGCCTCTCGCTCTCTGGTGGCCCCGCGGCCTCCCTCCCCGAGGGAGTGATCGACCTGACTCTGGGCCGGCGGTCGCGGCTGCAGCAGGTCATCCAGCGGGTGGTGCCCAGTGTCCAGGTGAAGGTGGAACCGGACAGGGACTCATCCAGCCCCCCACCCTCTGGACCATCCCCTCTGGATGCCTCTGTGAAGGGGGACAGCAGCCTAGAGGACATGAGCCAGGAGGTCAGGGAGGCCATTAGTGTCTCTCTGGAGCCAAACTCCCTATCTTGTTGCCAGGCCACATCACCATCCCCCCAGCCAAACCAAAACTCCTACCCCACCCAGCTCACAAACCACCCTGGCACCCCACAGAGACAGTCCTGCAACCCCGCTGCCCCCTTTAATGTCATAGTAAACGGCAGCAGTCAATCCACAGACAGTCCCGGCAGGAGCACGTTACCCACACCTCCGTCTGACCCTGGCCGGAGAGGAGGAGGTGGCGAACCGGCCAACTGTGAGCTGGAGCGGGAGGCGCTGAAGGAGAACAGCTGCTCAGTGGCAGAGTGGGAACCAGGTAAGAGGGGCCCGAGTGAGGAGGCAGCACACGGGGGCACTGATGAAGGCAAGCTGGAAGCTTACGGCGACCTTATGGATCTGGACGATGATGACGACCACGCCTATGCACTGCCCCTGCTGCTGCCCAAGGCTGGCTGTGTCATCCAGCCTGTGCCAAAGCCCAACGACAAGACGGCCATCGTGTCCTGTAGCATCAGCGCTCCCCTGGCGGCAGGGGCAGGGAGCCCCGAGCTGGAGCTGCCACTAAAGAGGAGGTGCCTGCGAATACGCAATCAGAACAAATGAGGCAGAAAAGGTTGGTCTCATGGTGCCCCCTACTGAGGACCCAAAGAGGTCCCCCTCTCATAATCTCTGCCCTGTACCTGTCCCTACTACAGGTGGTGTGGAAATAACAGCTTTTTTGTGTAAATGTCACACAAATATCAAACTGTCTGGCAGCTTTTCAAAAAGGCCTTCATAACATGAAGATGTCTGATTTAACTCTGTGGAGGGTGTTGTGTGTTTGTGCTGCTTTTCAGCATATGTTGATGTATATAATTGCACTGATGTTTGATCATATTGTTTAAATATATAGAAAAGTTTCCTCATCAAGCATAAACTGACCTTTTTTGTCTGCATAGATCTATTGCAATGTTTCCCTCACTACTGCCCTTGCTGTAGCTTTCGACCTGGTCTGAGAGGGGTACTGCCAGAAATGTACCACCATGAGGGAAGATATACTTGATATACTCTGAAGTCAGGGTTGATAAAAAGCTAATGCTATTTTAGTCAAGCATGCAGCAGTAAATCAACTGGATCTGAGCGAGAGATGTGTCTAGATGAAAAATAGACCTGTAGAATGGGGATTCCCTTTGTCTGATCTAACATGTCTAATTCTGGATCCTCTTTCTCGTTTCACATTTCAGCTCAGACAGGTGGCAGTATTTCCCCAACAGAATGAGGGACGCTTTTAAGCTGTTGACAACACTAGCCTTCAACCATCCGCTCCTCCACTCCACGAACCTCTCTCCAAGCCAACCAGCCATGTAACCCTAATCTTGACCACTCAGACCACCCACACTGCCCATCTCCCTTCCTTCCAAAGCAAATGCTCTGTCAGATCTCTGCTATCCAACTGAGAAGCCACAATGCTAACCCAATAGGTTTACCAGCAGTTTTATGTTAGCTGGAAGAGGCCTAAGGTAGCATTTTTAGCCAGTCTGTTCCACAGTGAAAGGTGGAGTTTTTATTTGGCAAGAAATTCAGGCTAAAGTCATCCCCACCCGCCCGCCCCTCCTTTGCATGATCACAACCAGTACAAAATGCTAACCTCCAACCCCCATCCCACCATTGACAGTGACAGGACTTTTGTTTTGAACTGGTAACCAAAAAGAGACATCTCATGATGGAAGGTAACAATCAGAAGGATACATTTTTTGAGCCTCATGTGTTCAGGAATAAGAAGAAGGAAAAAGGGGAGCGGTGAAATCCTTGTGTTCTGACTGTAGCACTCTCCATCCCTGGAGATACCTGGGGCCCCCTGCCATCACAAAGCCTTTCTCTATTGGAGCAATGGGGATATCTCCACAATAAAAGGAGACCTTGGCACTATTGATCTGCTCCTCTTCAGTGGGTTTCATGTTCATAAAAGACAAGGATTTTCAAGTATATCCTCACACACTGATTTGTGGACAACAGGGTAGAGATCTCACCAGCAAAAGACGGTGGGCAACTGTGGACTGTGCAATCTCTGCCATCGTGGAGGCCATTTTGCTTCTCTGCAAGCCGCTGGTCAGACGAATCAGATGTGTAATTCTAATTCTTATCATTTATATATTTACATTTTTTACATCCTAATGCTATTGATGATAATGATATACTGTATCTTCAGTCACATCTCTGATGTGTACAGTAAGGTTATGGTAATGGAGTGACTTCCATCATGGAAACAAAAACAAGACTGCTGCTCATCACACCGCAGAGGGATTGCGTCAATTGAGAGTTCAGACCACACCCATTAGCATTGTTTCATCACTAGTGCTCAGGGTTGTAATGTTGCACTAGGATTTACCATTGACAAGGGATGCTGACTCTCTCTTAAAATGAAATTTGCTTGTCATTCTTAGATAATTCTCTGGAAACACTGGTCCAAATGTACTGTATAACTATTTGTAAAGCCAAACTACTGAAAGAAATTAATCAATTCTTTAATCAGTCACACATGTTGTCATAAATAGTCATATTTACATTATGATATGGGGAATCATCTCACTTCCCTGTCCATCATCCTGTTCTGCATTTGGTCATTTGCCAGTGTTAATCTGTCTGCATTATAACATTTTGGCGGTGTTTATTTTGCTTCATCAGAGTTTATACTGCCGGTAGACACTAAAATTTTTGCCATCTATTTATTTACTACGTTTTGGTGTCATTACGTTTGCTATGGCTTCATGGAGGAATTGTTTGCTCAATTATCTTGTATATCTAGTATGTCTTCAAATCTTTTGGTGCAAAGATTAAAAGATTTTTCCGCATAGACTTCTTTCAACATCAAATTTCCTTTTTCGATTTTCATGCTCAATCTTGCCTGCCAAAATCTCCACCTTCTTGCCAACTTATTTTTCCATCTCTCCATTTCCCTTTGGGTCTGAACCTTCTTTCTCTTCCACTGAACACCAATGGGAAATGTAATGCCAAACACCAGTCAGAGCTATGGGCTGCATGTTTTATTACAAAAATGGGAGAGTTACACACAAACACACACACATGCGTGCATTTGCACACACACACACACACACACATACAGAGGTGTCAAAAGCAACAACTCACCACGCTCCATGATGTACTTTCTCTCACACACGCACGCATGCACACACACTAACTAAAATGAAGTTTAGATATTAATTCTCTCCATCCATGTATTGTTCCAACTCCTCTCTCTTGACTCCCTCCCTGATGACAGTAGTGTTTGCCAATGTTCAGATTAGAGACTGTTGACTCTGAGTATGCACTGCAACACAATCTGCCACGTATTGATAGTCAGGCATTTAGGCTTTGCCTGTCCCGTGCCAAGACTGAGATTCTGTGTCACAGAAATCATTGCCTTGAATTTCAGTCTCTTTTTTTATTTTATTTTTTATTTTTTTAATGTGTCTGATATTTCCAGACTTTGCCACCTAGCCTTTTGCAGTCAACATAGTGCACACTCCAAGAGAAGCAATTCATGTTCAAACAATTAACTTTTGCACTGACTAATTCTCAATGATTCCAACCAAAATCAGAGATCACATAAGAAACAGAAATTCTGAGGAATCAGTTCCATTTCTTCATTCACTTTTACTTGACCTCACCACCATATGTAATGTGAACCAGAGATACTTGGACAAATATAGCCTTGAAACTGGAAACGTGTAGTGTCTGCGGTTCTTGACAGATGTGGGAGACAGTTGAAACTGAGACAATAAAACAGCTCTGGTTTCTGTCTGATTGCAGAAATGTGTGTGCCTGTCTGTGTGCATGCGCGTGTTGAATTGATCTCAGCCGACCATTGCTGTTCTTGTCTGGGTGCATCTCAGTGAAAAATAAACAAATATATAATGCTTAGAATTGCCACTAGGTGTCAGGGTAGATCTTCTTTGCTGCCAACACGGTGGGACTTAAAATACTCACAACTATGAAGCAGAGCCCCCTTCTAACACTTCCACATACCTTTGAGTGGCCCTGACGCATAGACCTCACCCTAACACACCGGCAACAACACACACACCTTAATATCGTCTTCATCGTTGTGACCGAAAAGCCAATTCACCCCTCCAATGCCAGCATCATCAGTCTTGCTAATGCTTACAGGAATTAAGTTGAAAACAAATTGTATTTGGATAAAGTCATCTGTCTATTTTATGGCGGAGAGATGAAGAATAAAAGAGAAAATCCAGCACCCTTGTAATGATATTAAATAGGCTAGGTCAACAGCCTAAGATATGCAATGACAACTTCCTATTCAAAATCTTTATAGACAGAGAGTAGAAATACAAAACAAAAACATGACATTTCTCATGTCACTTTTCAAACGTGAACAGAAAAGCTGCCTTAACTCTCGCTTGTGTACTACTCTACAGTGCAGTTGATGATGCTCGCCAGTAAGACTCCCCACTTTGTACAAAAGAAAATAGACAAAAAATAACTTTATGTTGCTAGTGTTGATGTATAGATTATCAGCTTTTTTTGTGACTTGTATAAACCCAACCCTCACATTTTGCTAAAAGACCCTTCTTCCTACAGCACCAACAACTCATACTTGTCCCAAACATCCCCCTATCCCTTATAAATTTCATCTTATGGTGAATTCTCAACCTTTTTGTGTACATTTTATAGTATTATTTATTATTGACAAATCTTTGCATTTGCAAATAGAAAATAAAGTTTTTTGGACTGGGCATTTTGTTTAAATGTCAATGCTTGGTGAAGAGTGAATTGTTTCTTTTATAATTAAAGTGAAGAAAACAGCAAGAAATGGAAATAACCCTTGTCTTTTTATTATGAAGTTGTTACTATAACTTGTTGCCAAGATTGCTTTGAAAATAATAATTTTGTGCTGTAACAGTATTTGCTTTATTCAGTGAATTGCTTATGGAGACTAATAAATAGAGGCACACACCAACCTGTTTCATCTTTGTCAATATCCGTTTATGTCAACTGCAGACACGCACACATACACACGTTATTTATCCTTCTCTCACCGTGGCGCAAAACACCCAAATATTATTTGGACACATTGTGTGCATATTCTCCACTGCGCATCACAGAACAATTAGCAAAAAGTCTGCACCAGCCGATACAGCATAATGAACAAAGGTGTGACTGGTGCAGGTACGGTATGTAGGTCTACCGTAGGTGCCATCTGCTGGTCTATAGCGCCACCCTATGGCTCTTTTCCCACAATGAACTACTACCCACCCTAATAGCCCACCAGCAGGGGTCCCCCTTCCCAGTGCTGCCCCTTATGTAGCAAACCATGGGGGTTTCACATCGGCCTGCACAGAAATAATAATAATAATAATATGCCATTTAGCAGACGCTTTTATCCAAAGCGACTTACAGTCATGTGTGCATACATTTTTACGCATGGGTGGTCCCGGGGATCGAACCCACTACCCTGGCGTTACAAGCGCCATGCTCTACCAATTGAGCTACAGAGGACCACAGCTAAATGCATTGGCATAAACACAATGCACCAAAACAACACCACAAATAGCTTATAATTACTGGGAGCAATGTCATCATCGACATCGATGGACAGCCATAGAGTATGTCTACTGCTAGCCTGGGCAGCCGCTAATGGACTTTATGGGAGGATGGGTTTGTGGTAATGGCTGGAGCAGAATTAATGGAATGGTATCAAATACATCAAACACATGGTTTTCAGGTGTTTGATGCCATTCCAGTAACTCCATTCCACTACCATGCTAGAGTGGCTAAAGCCTAGGAATGCTACTTCCTGATGTTGCACCCTGCGTTCAACCAATCAGATTGCAGCGGTCTGTTTTTTACCCCTGGCTGAACACCGGGCGAAACATCAGGAAGTATAGCATTCCTAGGCATTACCCATTCTAGCATGGTGGTGGAAAATTATGTGGCAACCCATCAAGAGGTTCAAACGTCTTGTTGTAAGTCGGGCTAGTGCCCCAAATCGCTACACTGGTGTCAGAAGTGTGATGGCGCTGCTAGGAGGCCAGATGATAAATCCAAGAACAAATATTTTATTAGGCTTAACATGCAGCTATATGATATACTCTGCAAGTAGCCGACTTGTTGCACACTTCAGGATCATTGCACACAGCCATAAAAAACTCTTAACTGTTACAACAATATCAAGAGATATAGGCCTATGTGCTGTTAAATAGTGGAAATAATGTATCAATCAGATTAATCATTACTGAGTGTGAAGAATGTATTTGTAAAAACTTTAGGAGAGTAGTCATCAAATAGGCCTACCTATGGTTCATCATGGTGCAGCTTCCCACATTGAACAGCAGGCTATATAGACAAGAGGCGACAGAGAAGGCTTATGGGTAAATGAGGCGGCTGTGTTTGCATGTTGATATCAGAGGAGGGAGGAGAGAGATCTAGCTCTGGAAGTGGAGTATGTAGTGTACGAGGAATCCACGGTGGCTAACTGTAGTTAGCCATTTCGACAAACCTTTGTTTTTTGGGCATGCAGGGATAAATACCAAAATAGTTATGTAGTGCATGGGAGGAGAAGAACTGATCGTAGAAGGTTTTTAAACTATTCATCACGCAAGCTATTTTGGAGAACGCCATTCTTACCCTGTCAATTTGCCTACGACAGTGAGGCAGTCACGAAATCCATGTAATTTGAGAGTTTCTAAAGTTGGATTTTAAATACTGCGGACTGTTTTAGAAACACATTTTTGAAATTGAAGCAAAGCACTTCGGAGCGCCCAAAAAGAGAAGGGGAGGGGGTCAAAGAAAACGCCCTGTTGCTGAATCTTCTAAAAATGCTAACTTAATCGCCGTGTGGATCATAGAGAACATTCATATTGAATATGGTACCATACGTTTTTATCTTGATTTGCGTTTAACGAAATCTCCTAACTAATTGGCAAGTTTGAGGAGCGGCGCTTCTCCCTTCACGGTGGATTATTTTTTTCCCCTTCATTGTGGACACTAATTCCGAAGCGATTTCAGAGTGCAGCGAGTCGGAGGCTGCTAGTCCCACGGCGATTGCCCAAGAACAAAAATATTTTTTCTCATGTAAACCCAAAGAGTTCTCATAAGGCTCGTCTTATATGTAAACGAAACGGGCATTAATCAATCGCAAAGATGTCGCTTGGTGCAGAGAGACGGATGGAAAACCGGTTGAAAAAGCTGGAGGCCATGATCAAAGATCCAAGGTCTGCGATAAACTTAGAAAGTTTACTGGTAAGTCTGCTTAAATATTTTATTAATTATTAATAGGGCCCATGTTTCCCTCTTGCGCATTTTGAAGCAACCGACAAGATAGCAGTAAGTAGACTTCTTGCGCCATTTAACCTAGATATGTATACATTTTGATGTTGCAGATTTCGACATTGTAGCCGAATTTCCTTCGCTGCGCGGTGTTATCATTGGGCAAGGTTTAGGTCTAACTTCCTCACCACCAAGCCTTTGATGATGCAGGTCAACAACATCCACTTGAGAAATTATAGGCCTATTGCACTATATCTTTTAGATTAACAAACAGTATTTGCACATTATCGTTAGGCTACATTTTAGCACCGATTACAGCATCATGTGGATCATTCTGTGACAATGTGTAGCCGAGGCCTATATGCTAATAGTAATTGCCCGGATATTCAGATGACAGGCAGACGAGGCCTATAATGAATTGCTCCCCTTAAAGTTAAGATAATAGTGGCTGTATAAGCCTATGTAAGGGTACAAGGACAGTCATCGAAAATAGTTGGGCCCTATGTTTTCTAGTGGTATATGAGAGCATTTGATGCAGCAGACAACCTACTGTGACTATAGCTGTAGCCTTTAACTGTCTGTTTGAAGATGATGGGGATTAGTGGACAATGTGCATATCCCAGTAGGTTACTTCTGTGGAAACGTTTCTTCCGGTCAAATCCTTGAGCGATCTTCCACTTGGCAAGGGATTGGCCCACTGTATGAGATATGCGCCACACTGTCTTGCTTGGCACCAGACGGGTACCACTATCAACGGCATGCCACATGCGCGCTTGTCTCTTATACAGACAGATGCGTTGTAGTAGCTGCCAAAGAGAGGACTGGGTTGTAGACCTCAGCCAACTGTTTAAGAGGATAATAACAAGTAAACGATTGAGGAGCATTTACCCAGACAGGCCTACTCACTGCTGTGGAATGTCGGGAGGACTGTCATCTGTTAATAGGCCTGAAAACATCCCGCATAAACCTATTGTGATAATAGTTGTTCCAGACTGAATAAGCCACACCAACATCACGAACAAATTTAAGTATTTCCTTCTGAAGCTCCCTCAGACACTATTCAAAACTGAATTGAAGGCCTAGCATTGGATTTTCCGGCAGTTACCATAGATACTATGTCAAGCAGTTTCTGAACCTGAATTCAACTTCTTCAGTGCTAGTTAAAATCTGTTAAAAGTGCAGAATGGATATAGTTTATATGCAGTGACTGAATCCTCAGCTGTTTATTTCCTGGGAACGAGTAGGAGATAGATATCAAAGCTAGATGACTGTTCTAGACTGAAGTTGAGTGGGAAGAGTGTGTGGGATTGAACAGGCTGTATCCTCTAGCCATTTTGAGCCTCTCGCTCTCTGTTATCTCTTGCTATGAAGAAGGCAGAGAGGACAAGCATCAGGCATTGCATTGATGCAATAAGACTTTTTCTACATACTCTGACCAGCAGAACATATTCAGACTTGTTTCTACATGCTCTGTCCAGCAGCACCCATGTTCTGACCAGCAGCACACATTCAGACCTCTCCCGGTATACCCTCCATTTTTCACTTTAAAAACATTGCCTAATGGTAAATTATGAACACACACACACAAAGTCATCGACATTTTTGCTAATGTATTAAAAATAAAAAAACGGAAATATCACATTTACATAAGTGTTTAGACCCTTTACTCAGTACTTTGTTGAAGCACCTTCGGCAGCGATTACAGCCTCGAGTCTTCTTGGGTATGACGCTACAAGCTTGGCACACCTGTATTTGGGGAGTTTCTCCCATTCTTCTCTGCAGATCCTCTCAAGCTCTTTCAGGTTGGATGGGGAGTGTCATTTGGTGTTCAAATAATGTTTTTATTTGTCTCATGCTTCCTAGACTAACAGTGAAATGCTTACGGATCATTTTCCAACAATGCAGAGTTAAAGAGAAGATCAAATAAAAAATTGAAATAGTGACACAAGGAATAAATACACAGTGAGTAACGAATAAAAAATAAAGAGTAAGCACTACATGGCTATATACACTGAGTGTACAAAACATTAGGAACACCTGCTCTTTCCATGACACAGCTTTCAACTGGATTCACCTGGTCAGTCTATGATCCCTTAATGATGTTATATCCACTTCAATCAGTGTAGATGAAAGGGAGGAGACCGGTTAAAGAAGGATTTTTAAGCCTTGAGACAATTGAAACATCAGCATATTTGTCACATGCGCCAAATACAACAGGTGTAGACCTTAAAATGAAATGTTTACTTACAAGCCCTTAACCAACAATGCAGTTAAGGAAAATACATGTTAAGAAAGTATTTACTCAAATAAACTGAAGGAAAAAAGAAGAAAAATAACTAATAATTAAAGAGCAACAATAAAATAACAGTAGCGAGGCTATATACAGGGGGTACCGGTACAGAGTCAATGTGCGGGGGCACAGGTTAGTCGAGGTAATATGTAGGTAGAGGTAAAGTGATTATACATAGATAATTAACAGAGTAGCAGCAGCGTTAAAGAGGGGGTTGGGGGGACAATGCAAATAGTCCGGGTAGCTATTTAATTAGCTGTTCAGGAGTCTTATGGCTTGGGGGTAGAAGCAGAGAGAACAGTCTATGACTAGGGTGGCTGAAATCTTTGGCAATTTTTAGGGCCTTCCTCTGACACCGCCTGGTATAGAGGTCCTGGATATCAGGAAGCTTGGCCTCAGTGATGTACTGGGCCGTACGCACTACCCTCTGTAGTGCCTTGCGGTCGGAGGCCGAGCAGTTGCCATACCAGGCAGTGATGCAACCAGTCAGGATGCTCTCTGGTGCAGCTGTAGAACCTTTTGATGATCTGAGGACCCATGCCAAATCTTTTCAGTCTCCTGAGGGGGAATAGGCTTTGTCGTGCCCTCTTCACGACTGTCTTGGTGTGTTTGGACCATGATAATTTGTTGATGTGGACACCAAGGAACTTGAAGCTCTCAACCTGCTCCACTACAGCCCTGTCGATGAGAATGGGTGCGTGCTCGGTCCTCCTTTTCCTGTAGTCCACAATCATCTCCTTTGTCTTGATCACATTGAGGGAGAGGTTGTTATCCTGGCACCACACGGCCAGGTCTCTGACCGCCTCCCTATAGGCTGTCTCATCGTTGTCGGTGATCAGGCCTACCACTGTTGTGTCATCGGCAAAATTAATGATGGTGTTGGAGTTGTGCCTGGCCATGCAATCATGGGTGAACAGGGAGTACAGGAGGGGACTGAGCACGCACCCCTGAGGGGCCCCAGTGTTGATGATCAGCGTGGCAGATGTGTTGTTACCTACCCTTACCACCTTGGGGTGGCCCGTCAGGAAGTCCAGGATCCAGTTGCAGAGGGAGGTGTTTAGTCCCAGGGTCCTTAGCTTAGTGATGAGCTTTGAGGACATTATGGTGTTGAACGCTGAGCTGTAGTCAATGAATAGCATTCTCACGTAGGTGTTCCTTTTGTCCAGATGGGAAAGGGCAGTGTGGAGTGCAATAGAGATTGCATCATCTGTGGATCTGCTGGGGCGGTATGCAAATTGGAGTGGGTCTAGGGTTTTTTATTTTTATTTTTATTTCACCTTTATTTAACCAGGTAAGCCAGTTGAGAACAGGTTCTCATTTACAACTGCGACCTGGCCAAGATAAAGCAAAGTAGTGCAATAAAAACAACACAGAGTTACATATGGGGTAAAAAACATAAAGTCAAAAATACAACAGAAAATATATATACAGTGTGTGCAAATGTAGGTTTCTGGGATGATGGTGTTGATGTGAGCCATGACCGGCCTTTCAAAGCACTTCATGGCTACATATGTGAGTGCTACGGGTCGGTAGTCATTTAGGGAGGTTCTTAGTATTCTTGGGCACAGGGACTATGGTGGTCTGCTTGAAACATGTTGGTATTACAAACTCAGCCAGGGACAGGTAGAAAATGTCAGTGAAGACACTTGCCAGTTGGTCAGCGCATGCTCAGAGTACACGTCCTGGTAATTCGTCAGGCCCTGCAGCCTTGTGAATGTTGACCTGTTTACTCACATCGTCCGGAACAGCTGATGCTCTCATGCATGCTTCAGTGTTGCTTGTCTCGAAGCGAGCATAGAAGTCATTGAGCTCG
The DNA here is from genome assembly GCF_964263955.1 of Coregonus lavaretus. Taxonomy (NCBI): domain Eukaryota; kingdom Metazoa; phylum Chordata; class Actinopteri; order Salmoniformes; family Salmonidae; genus Coregonus; species Coregonus lavaretus. The sequence continues at coordinate 26,806,189 of NC_140014.1, read as the reverse complement.
TCCGGTAGGCTCGTGTCACTGGGCAGCTCGCGGCTGTGCTTCCCTTCTGTGGTCCGTAATAGTTTGCAAGCCCTGCCACATCTGACGAGCGTCAGAGCCGGTGTAGTACGATTCAATCATAGTCCTGTATTGACACTTTGCCTGTTTGATGGTTTGTCTGAGGGCATAGCGGGATTTCTTAAAAGCTTCCGGGTTAGAGTCCCGCGCCTTGAAAGCGTCCGCTCTACCCTTTAGCTCAGTGCGGATGTTGCCTGTAATCCATGGCTTCTGGTTGGGGTATGTACGTATGGTCACTGTGGGGACGACGTCATCGATGCACTTATTGATGAAGCCAGTGACTGAAGTGGTGTACTCCTCAATGCCATTGGAAGAATCCCGGAACATATTCCAGTCTGTGCTAGTAAAACAGTCCTGTAGCTTAGCATCTGCCCACTTCTGTATTGAGCAACACACTGGTACTTCCTGCTTTAGTTTTTGCTTGTAAGCAGTAATGTGGAGGATAGAATTATGGTCAGATTTGCCAAATGGAGGGTGAGGGAGAGCTTTGTACCCGTCTCTGTGTGTGGAGTAAAGGTGGTCTAGAGTTTTCCTCTGGTTGCATATTTAACATGCTGGTAGAAATGAGGTATAACGGATTTAAGTTTCCCTGCATTAAAGTCCCCGGCCACTAGGAGTGCCGCCTCTGGATGAGCATTGTCTTGTTTGCTTATGGCCTTACAGCTCGTTGAGTGCGGTCTTAGTGCCAGCATTGGTTTGTGGTGGTAAATAGACAGCTACGAAAAATATAGATAAACTCTCTTGGTAAATAGTGTGGTCTACAGTTTATCATTAGATACTCAGGCGAGCAAAACCTAGAGACTTCCTTAATATTATTTGTATTTATTATGGATCCCCATTAGCTGCTTCAAAGGCAGCAACTACTCTTCCTGGGGTCCAGCAAAGTTAAGGCAGTTCATACCATTTTTAAAAACATTACAATACATTCACAGATTTTACTACACACTGTGTGCCCTCAGGCCCCTACTCCACCACTACCACATATCTACAGTACAAATCCATGTGTACGTGTGTGTATAGTGCGTATGTTATCGTGTGTGCGTATGCATGTGCCTGTGCCTATGTTTGTGTTGCTTCACAGTCCTCGCTGTTCCATAAGGTGTATTCTATCTGTTTTTTAAAATCTAATTTTACTACTTGCATCAGTTACTTGATGTGGAATAGAGTTCCATGTAGTCATGGCTCTATGTAGTACTGTGCGCCTCCCATAGTCTGTTCTGGACTTTGGGACTGTGAAGAGACCTGTTGGCATGTCTTGTGGGGTATGCATGGGTGTCCGAGCTGTGCGCCAGTAGTTCAAACAGACAGCTCGGTTCATTCAACATGTCAATACCTCTCATAAATACAAGTAGTGATGAAGTCAATCTCTCCTCCACTTTAAGCCAGGAGAGATTTACATGCATATTATTAATATTAGCTCTCTGTGTACATCCTAGGGCCAGCCGTGCTGCCCTGTTCTGAGCCAATTGCAGTCCTTTTTTGTGGCACCTGACCACACGACTGAACAGTAGTCCAGGTGTGACAAAACTAGGGCCTGTAGGACCTGCCTTGTTGATAGTGCTGTTAAGAAGGTAGAGCAGTGCTTTATTATGGACATACTTCTCCCCATTTTAGCTACTCTTGTATCAATATGTTTTGACCATTACAGTTTACAATCCAGGGTTAGTTACCTCAACTTGCTCAATTTCCACATTATTTATTACAAGATTTAGTTGAGGTTTAGTGAATGATTTGTCCCAAATACAATGCTTTTAGTTTTAGAAATATTTAGGACTAACTTATTCCTTGCCACCCACTCTGAAACCAACTGCAACTCTTTGTTAAGTGTTGCAGTCATTTCAGTCGCTGTAGTAGCTGACATGTATAGTGTTGAGTCATCCGCATACATAGACACTCTGGCTTTACTCAAAGCCAGTGGCATGTCATTAGTAAAGATTGAAAAATGTAATGGGCCTAGACAGCTGCCCTGGGGGATTCCTGATTTGACCTGGATTATGTTGGAGAGGCTTCCATTAAAGATCACCCTCTGTGTTCTGTTAGACAGGTAACTCTTTATCCACAATATAGCAGGGGGAGTAAAGCCATAACACAAGTTTTTCTAGCAGCAGACTATGATCAATAATGTCAAAAGCTGCACTGAAGTCTAACAAAACAGCCCCCACAATCTTTTTATCATAAATTTCTCTCAGCCAATCATCAGTCATTTGTGTAAGTGCTGTGCTTGTTGAATGTCCTTCTCTATATGCATGCTGAAGGTTTGTTGTCAATTTGTTTACTGTAAAATAGCATTGTATCTGGTCACACAATTATTTTCCAAAAGTTTACTAAGGGTTGGTAACAGGCTAATTGGTCGGCTATTTGAGCCAGTAAAGGGGGCTTAACTATTCTTAGGTAGCGGAATGACTTTTGCTTCCCTCCAAGCCTGGGGACACACACATTCTAGTAGGCTTCAATTGAAAATATGGCAGGTAGGAGTGGCAATGTCGTCCACTATTATCCTCAGTAATATTCCATCCAAGTTGTCAGACCCCGGGTGGCTTGTCATTGTTAATAGACAACAACACTTTTGTCACCCCTTCCACACTCACTTTACAGAATTCAAAATTACAATGCTTGTCTTCCATAATTTGGTCAGATATACTTGGATGTGTAGTGTCAGCAATTGTTTGCTAATCTTGCCAATGAAAAAATAATTAAAGTAGTTGGCAATATCAGTTGGTTTTGTGATGAATGAGCCATCTGATTCAATGAGTGATGGAGTTGAGTTTGCCTTTTTTCCTAAAATTTAATTTAAGGTCCTCCAAATCTTTTTACTGTCATTCTTTGTCATTTATCTTTGTTTCATAGTGTAGTTTCTAATTCTTTTTATTCAGTTTAGTCACATGATCTCTCAATTTGCAATACGTTTGCCAATCGGTTGTGCAGCCAGACTTATTTGCCATTCCTTTTGCCTCATCACTCTCAACCATACAATTTTTCAATTGCTCATCAATCCACGGGGATTTAACAGTTTTTACAGTCATTCTCTTAATGGGTGCATGCTTATTAGTAACTGGAATAAGCAATTTCATAAATGTGTCAAGTGCATTGTCTGTTTGCTCCTCATTACACACCACGGACCAACATATATTCTTTACATCAACAACATAGGAATCACTACAAAACTAATACACAATATTAAGCCCAGCCTTTGGAACTTTGGTTTTCCTAGATATGGCTACTATATTGTGATCACTACATCCAATGGATTTGGATACTGCTTTCAAACAAATCTCTGCAGAATTAGTAAAGATATGATCAATACGTGTTGATGATTTCATTCCTGTACTGTTTGTAACTACCCTGGTAGGTTGACTAATAATCTGAACCAGGTTGCAGGTACTGGTTACAGTTTGAAGCTTTATCTTGAGTGGGCAGCCTGATGAAAGCCAGTCAATATTTAAATCACCCAGAAAGTATCTCTCTATTGATATCACATACATTATCAAGCATTTCACACATGTTATCCAGATACTGACTGTTAGCACTTGGTGGTCTATAGTAGCTTCCCACCAGAATGGGCTTTAGGTGAGGCAGATTAACCTGTAGCCATATTACTTCAACAGTATTTAACATGCAATCCTCTCTAATCTTCACAGGAATGTGGTTCTGAATATGGACAGCAACACCTCCACCATTGGCATTTCTATATTTTCTGTAAATGTTATAACCTTGTATTGCAACCACTGTATCATCAAAGGTGTTATCTAAGTGCGTTTTAGAGATAGTCAGAATGTGAATGTCATCTGTTACTAGCAAATTATTGATTTCATGAACCTTGTTTCTTAAGCTACATATGTTAACGTGGGCTATTTTGAGCACTTCTTCTGGGATGCTTACTTGTTTTTATTGCTTTACTGGGAAGCTTAGCAGCAGTAGATGTGCTCATGTTCTTTATGTTAGTGCAGGGTGAGCTGCACACAGTGGACCTCCTCCTAGGGCACACCAGCTCAGTGCAAACAGTATAAATCTGGTTCTTAGGCACATTATTACTGCATAAAATAGCTGTAGGATCAGCAGAGGCATTCAGGGCAGTTAGAGGGACATAAATTAGGTTACTTATATTGTGTCTACCGACGCCCCTGGTGTAATGTACATTTGCTGAAGCATTATGACATCTCTGCGTCACAATGGCTGGGCTTGGGTCATTGATAAGTAATTGTCTCAACGCAGCCTTATAATGCTGTGAAAGGATCCAGGAACCCAAATGATTTGGGTGGATCCCATCCTCCTTATAAAACGTGTTGTTTCCAAAAGGTATCGAAATTGTCAACAAAAGTTACACCCATTGAGCTGCAATAATCACGTAGCCAGTTGTGAAGAGCAAGAATCCTAGTAAAGCATTCAATGCCATGATTCAGAGAGGGCCCAGGGCCAGATATGATGGGGTTTTTGTTAGTGTCTAGCAGAGACTCAATCAGCTCTTTTAAAATCCAGTTTCAACTGTTCAGAGTTGCCCTTCATAATGTCATTAAAACCCACATGGACTACGATAGAATCGATTTCCATGTCCTGACGTAGTACATTCGGGAGCACCTTAGTAATGTCATTTACTCAAGCTCCGGGATAGGACATTGTTTTTGCACCAGGAATGGTCACATTTCTTACCATGGAGCTGCCCAAAATCACTTATGGACGGGCGAGAGGCAAGATAACTTGAGTCCGTTACGCCTGGTGCAGGCCTCCGACAGATGGAGAAGCCCCGCTCGATCCAGAGCAGGGACGGAAGGTTCTCGACTTCGAAATTGTAGTAGTAGGCACTGCGGCCGAACCATGAAAAACTGCCCCAGACCATTATTCCTCCCCACCAAACTTTACATTTGGCACTATGCTTTGGGGCAGGTAGCGTTCTCCTGGCATCTGCCAAACCCAGATTCGTCTGTCGGATTGCCAGATGGTGAAGCGTGATTCATCACTCCAGAGAACGCATTTCCACTGCTCCAGAGGCCAATGGTGGCAAGCTTTACACCACTCCAGCCGACACTTGGCATTGCACATGGTGATCTTAAGCTTGTGTGCGGCTTGGCCATGGAAACCCGTTTCATGAAGCTCCTGACGAACAGTTACTGTGCTGAAGTTGCTTCCAGAGGCAGTTTTGAACTCTGTAGTGAGTGTTGCAACCGAGGACAGACAATTTTTACGCACTTCAGCACTCGTTGGTCCTGTTCTGTGAGTTTATGTGGCCTACCGCTTTGCGGCTGAGCCGTTGTTGCTCCTAGATGTTTCCGCTTCACCATAACAGAGCTTATAGTTGACCAGGGCCGCTCTAGCAGGGCAGAAATTTGACGAACTGACTTGTTGGAAAAGTGGCATCCCACGTTGGAAGTCAGAGCTCTTCAGTAAGGCCATTTTACTGCCAATGTTTGTCTGTGGAGATCGCATGGCTGTGTGCTTGATTCTATAGACCTGTCAACAACAGGTGTGGCTGAAATAGCTGAATCCAGTAATCTGAAGGGGTGTCCACATACTTTTGTGTATCTAGTGTATGTAGGCCTACCGTAGGTGCCAACTGCTGGTCTATAGCGCCACCCTATGGCTCTTTTCCCACCGTGAACTACTACCCACCCTAATAGCCCACCAGCAGGGGACCCCTTCCCAGTGCTGCCCCTTATGTAGCAAACCATGGGGGTTTCACATCGGCCTGCACAGCTACATGCATTGGCATAAACACAATGCACCAAAACAACACCACAAATAGCTTGTAATTACTGGGAGCAATGTCGTCATCGACATCGATGGACAGCCATAGAGTATGTCTACTGCTAGCCTGGGCAGCCGCTAATGGACTTTATGGGAGGATGGGTTTGTGGTAATGGCTGGAGCAGAATTCGTGTAATGGTATCAAATACATCAAACACATGGTTTACAGGTGTTTGCCATTCCATTAGCTCCATTCCAGACATTATTATGAGCCGTCCTCCTCTTCTGTGATCTCCACTATCATCTGGGCTTGATGTGCAGAGCTTGTAATACACTGGTGTCCCCCGGCGACTGGTTTGTACATAAAACATTCTCCATTCAGGCTGTGACGTAAATGTAAATGTAAAGGCTTCAATTTCCTCCTTAACTATATTTAATGACGAGAGGGCTGGGGGAAAAAACGGGGAAAATATGCATACTTTCTTTATGAAACACCATTTTCCACCACCATGCTAGAGTGGCTAAAGCTTAGGAATGCTACTTCCTGATGTTGCACCCTGTGTTCAGCCAATCAGGTTGCGGCAGTCTGTTTTTTACACCTGGCTGAGCACGGGGCAAAACATCAGGAAGTATAGCGTTCCTAGGCATTAGCCTTTCTAGCATGGTGGTAGAAAATGATGTGGCAACCCATCAAGAGGTTCAAACGTCTTGTTGTAACAAGGTGTTGGATTGATAGTCACAGGGACAGTTGTAGGGTCACATGTTCAAGTCCCAGTCGACTACACTGGTGTCAGAAGTGTGATGGCGCTGCTGGGAGGCCAGATGTTAAATCCAATAACAAATATTTTATTAGGCCTAACTTGCAGCAATATGATATCCTCTGCAAGTAGCCGACTTGTTGCACACGTCATGATCATTGCGCACAGCCATAAAAAACTCTTCATTGTTACAACAATATCAAGAGATAGAGGCCTATGTGCTGTTAAATAGTAAGGCCATTCGCTGCCAATATTTGTCTATGGAGATTGCATGGCTATGTGCTTGATTTTATAGACCTGTCAACAACGGGTGTGGCTGAAATAGCCGAATCCACTAATTTGAAGGGGTGTTCACATACTTTGTGTGTGTGGGTAGAGTCCAGTGTGTGTGCTTAGTCAGTGCAGGAGATGGTGAAAAAAAACGGTCAATGGAGGTTGTCCGGGTAGCCATTTGATTAGCTATTTAGCATTATTGTTTAGAAGTATTATGGCTTGGGTGTAGAAGCTGTTCTTGTTCCTGTTGGTTCCAGACTTGGTGCATTGGTACCTCTTGCCATGTGGTAGCAGAGAGAACAGTCTCTGGCTGTAGTCTTCAACAATATTTTGGGCCTTCCTCTGACACCGCCTGGTATAGAGGTCCTGTATGGCAAGGAGCTTGGCCCCAATGATTTACTGGGCTGTACACACTACCCTCTGTAGCGCCTTGCGGTCAGATGCCAAACAGTTGCCATACCAAGCGGTGATGCAGCCAGTCAGTGCTCTCGATGGTGCAGCTATAGAACATTTTGAGGACCCATGCCAAATCTTGAATGGGGGAGTGCTCGGCCCTCTGTTTCCTGTAGTCCACGATCAGCTCCTTTTGTCTTACTTTCATTGAGGGAGAGGTTGTTGACCTGGCACCACACTGACAGGTCTCTGACCTCCTCCCTAGAGGCTGTCTCATCGTTGTCGGAGATCAGACCTACCGCTGTAGTGTCATCAGCAAACTTAATGATGGTGTTGGAGTCGTGCGTGGTCACAGGAGGGAAACTAACCACGCACCCCTGAGGGGCCCCCGTCTTGAGGGTCAGTGTGGCAGATGTGTTGTGGCCTACCCTCACCACCTGGGGCGGCCCGTCAAGAAGTCCAGGATTCTGTTGCAGAGGTAGATGTTCAGTCCCAGGGACCTTATTTTAGTGATGAGCTTCGAGGACATTATTGTGTTGAACGCTGAGCTGTAGTCAATGAACAGCATTCTCACAAGGTGTTCCTTTTGTCCAGGTGGGAAAGGGCAGTGTGGAGTGCAATTGAGATTGCGTCATCTGTGGATCTGTTGGGGCTGTATGTAAATTGGAGTGGGTCTAGGGTTTCCGGGATGATGGCGTTGATGTGAGCCATGATCAGCCTTTCAAAGCACTTCATGGCTACCGACGTGAGTGCTATGTGGCAGTAGTCCTTTAGGCAGGTTACGTTCGCTTTCTTGGGCAAAGGGACTATGGTGGTCTGCTTGAAACATGTAGGTATTACGGACTCGGTCAGGGAGAGGTTGAAAATGTCAGTGAAGACACTTGCCATTTGGTCTGTGCATGCTCTAAGTACACGTCCTGGTAATCCGTATGGCCTCGCGGCCTTGTGAATGTTGACCTGTTTAAAGGTCTTGCTCACATCAGCTACGGAGAGCGTGATCCCACAGTCATCCGGAACAGCTGGTGCTCTCATGCATGCTTCAGTGTTGCTTGCCTCGAAGCGAGCATAAAAGGCATTTAGCTCGTCTGGTAGGCTCGCGTCACTGGGCAGCTCACGGCTGGGTTTCCCTTTGTAGTCCGTAATAGTTTGCAAGCCCTGCCACATCCGACGAGCGTCAGAGCCGGTGTAGTACGATTCATTCTTAGTCCTGTATTGACGCTTTGCCTGTTTGTTGGATTTCTTATAAGCGTCCAGATTAGTGTCCCGCTCCTTGAAAGTGGCATCTCTAGCCTTTAGCTCAGTGTGGATGTTGCCTGTACTCCATGGCTTCTGGTTGGGATGTGTACGTTTTTTTTAATTTTATTTCACCTTTATTTAACCAGGTAAACCAGTTGAGAACAGGTTCTCATTTACAACTGCGACCTGGCCAAGATAAAGCAAAGCAGTGCAATAAAAACAACACAGTTACATATGGGGTAAAAAAAACAAAGTCAAAAATACAACAGAAAATATATATACAGTGTGTGCAAATGTAGCAAGTTATGGAGGTAAGGCAATAAATAGGCTATAGTGCAGAATAATTACAATAGTATTAACACTGGAATGCTAGATGTGCAAGAGATTATGTGCAAATAGAGATACTGGGGTGCAAAAGAGCAAAATAAATAACAATATAGGGATGAGGTAGTTGGGTGGGCTAATTTCAGATGGGCTGTGTACAGGTGCAGTGATCGGTAAGGTGCTCTGACAACTGATGCTTAAAGTTATTGAGGGAGATAAGAGTCTCCAGCTTCAGAGATTTTTGCAATTCGTTCCAGTCATTGGCAGCAGAGAACTGGAAGGAATGGCGGCCAAAGGAGGTGTTGGCTTTGGGAATGACCAGTGAGATATACCTGCTGGAGCGCAGACTACGGGTGGGTGCTGCTATGGTGACCAATGAGCTAAGATAAGGCGGGGATTTGCCTAGCAGTGATTTATAGATGGCCTGGAGCCAGTGGGTTTGACGACGAACATGTAGTGAGGACCAGCCAACAAGAGCGTACAGGTCACAGTGGTGGGTAGTGTATGGGGCTTTGGAGACAAAACGGATGGCACTGTGATAGACTACATCCAATTTGCTGAGTAGAGTGTTGGAGGCTATTTTGTAAATGACATCGCCGAAGTCAAGGATCGGTAGGATAGTCAGTTTTACGGGATGACGTCGTCAATGCACTTATTGATGAAGCCGGTGACTGAGGTGGTATACTCCTCAATGCCATTGGATGAGTCCCGGAACATATTCCAGTCTGTTCTAGCAAAATAGTCCTGTAACGTAGCATCCGCGTCATCTGACCACTTCCGTATTGAGCGAGTCACTGGTACTTCCTGCTTTAGTATTTGCTTGTAAGCAGGAATCCGGAGGATAGAATTATGGTCAAATATGCCAAATGGAGGGAGAGCTTTGTATGCATCTCTGTGTGTGGAATAAAGGTGGTCTAGAGTTGTTCTACCTCCGGTTGCACATGTGACATGCTAGTAGAAATGAGGTATAACGGATTTAAGTTTGCCTGCATTAAAGTCCCCGGCCACTAGGAGCGCCACTTCTGGATGAACATTTTCTTGTTTGCTAATGGCCTTATACAGCTCATTGAGTGCGGTCTTAGTGCCAGCATCAGTTTGTGGTGGTAAATAGACAGGCATAGCTGTTCTGTCCTGCCGATACACGGAAAACCCAGCCAACTGTATATTGTCCGTGTTGTCGTTCAGCCACAACTCGGTGAAACATAAGATATAAAAATGTTTTATGTCCCGTTGGTAGGATAGTTTATTCTCCAGTAATTGCACGTTGGCCAATAGAACGGATGGTAGAGGCGGGTTACCCACTCGCCGACGAATTCTCACAAGGCACCCCCGCTCTCCGCCCCCTGTACCTCTGTCTTTTCTTCACGCGAATGAAGGGGATTTGGGCCTGGTCTCAGAGAAACAGTATATTCTTTGCGTCGGACTCATTAAAGAAAAAATCTTTGTCCAGTTCGAGGTGAGTAATCGCTGTTCTGAAATCCAGAAGCTATTTTCGGTCATAAGAGACTAGCAGCAACATTATGTACGAAATAAGTTACAAACAATGCGAAAAAACACACAAAATAGCACAGTTGGTTAGGAGCACGTAAAACGGCAGCCATCCCCTCCGGCACCATTATCTGTGGATCTGTTGGGGCGGCATGCAAATTGGAGTGGGTCCAGGGTGTCTGGGATGATGGTGTTGATGTGAGCCATGACCAGCCTTTAAAAGCATTTCGTGTCTACAGATGTGAGTGCTACGGGCCGATAGTCATTTAGACAGGTTGCCTTAGCGTTCTTGGGCACAGGGACTCTGGTCTGCTTAAAAGATATAGGTATTACAAACTGGGTCAGGGATAGGGCTGTGATGGTCATTTAATAACCGTATAACTGACGGTTATGGATGAAGACCGTCATGCAAATAAAATAACCGTCAAAACGGTTTAAATAAGCCTACTTTAATTTTAGGATTTTTTAAATTAACTTTATTTTCATGTAAATTAACTCTACCTAATAGCGTGAGTGTTTGCTAATGATTATAGGCAATTGTTTTGCTAACTTAGTCTGTATATGAAACTTTATACATCTCCTCTTTCCAACTTTCCTTTGATGCTCAAGCAGCTAATCGCTAGAGGCGGTGGGGTGTAGAGCGCTATAATTTATGGCACTTCTGTAAAGAAAAAATGTTTGGACTTTTTTATACAATGCAAGTTTTCATTTGCTTGCTAGTAAATTAAAAAATGTCTTTAAAAAAAGGTTGGATGTGTCTGACTATTCATTAATAAAAGGTTGTTCTGGCTCTGAGGCCTATAGCCTAATGCCCTAATGTTGTGTCAAATGGACAATGTGCCAATCCTCTCCAACCTGGCATGGTATAATTTGATATGGAATCTTTTCTTAATTTATAGACTAATCAACGCTGATCAGGCCCGGTCCTGGCCAATATGCTGCCCTAGGTGAGAATTGTTTTGTTTGCAGAGTTCAAAACCTGCTACACTTGTGAGAAACAAGTTTTGGTTTATTTCATACAATCATTTACGCGCTTCATGTAAGTAATTGAGTGTGGTTTCTCTGTCCTGTTAATGTTGACAGAGCACGCACGCAAAGAAGTACCTGGCCTGCTTCTCGCAAATGTCAAATGTAGGAAAGTGCCCAGCTGTAGGAAAGTGCCCAGCTGAGCTTCTCAGTGCTTTTTTCTCTTCACCTCACACTGTCAACGAAGTGCCTTTTATTATTTTACATTTGTTTTTACGTCCATTCAAATTAAAAATATTTCCAAAACTCTACCCCTCGATAATCAGCGTCACTGATAAATAGGCTATGGACATGTTGTGATTTTTGTTTCTATTTTAATGATTGTCAATTTCATCTTCATACTATGGCATTGCTGTCCCCTTCATACTTTCTTTGTCAGTTCCTTATCTTATAGCCTGCTTTCAGGAAAGCCTAAGGTAGGCCTAGGTTTTTTATACATTTTAAGGAAAGGAGAGATATTTGCGCTTGTGTCTGACATACGCTGGTGGCTTAGATTGACGGGTACTTTTACGGGGGTGTGCTTGTGAGTTTGCTGATTCTCTCTATAGGCCTATACAGTGCATTCGGAAAAGTATTACATTTACATTACATTTTAGTCATTTAGCAGATGATCTTATCCAGAGCGACTTTACAGTTAGTGCATACATTTATTTTATTTTTTTCTTCATACTGGCCCCCCGTGGGAATCGAACCCACAACCCTGGCGTTGCAAGCGCCATGCTCTACCAACTGAGCTACACATTTTGTTACAGCCTTATTCTAAAATTGATTTTTTTTTAAATTCCCTCATCAATCTACACACAATACCCCATAACAATAAAGGGAAAACAGGTTTTTATACATTTTTGCAAATGTATTAAAAGTAAAAAACAGATACCTTATTTACATAAGTTTTCAGATCCGTTTTCTATGAGACTCGAAGTTGAGCTCAGGTGCCTCCTGTTTCCATTGATCATCCTTGAGATATTTCTACAACTTGATTGGAGGCCACCTGTGGTAAATTCAATTAATTGGACATGATTTGGAAAGGCGCACACACCTGTCTGTATAAGGTCCCACAGTTGACAGTGCATGTCAGAGCAAAAACAAAGCCATGAGGTCGAAGGAATTGTCCGTAGAGCTCCGAGACAGGATTGTGTCGAGGCACAGATCTGGGGAAGGGTACCAACATTTTTTTGCAGCATTGAAGGTCCCCAAGAACACAGTAGCCTCCATCATTCTTAAATGGAAGAAGTTTGGAACCACCTTCCTAGAGCTGACTGCCCGGCCAAACTGAGCATTTGGGGGAGAAGGGCCTTGGTCAGGGATGTGACCAAGAACCCGATGGTCACTCTGACAGAGCTCCAGAGTTCCTCTGTGGTGATGGGAGAACCTTCCAGAAGGACAACCATCTCTGCAGCACTCCACCAATCAGGCCTTTATGGTAGTGGCCAGACGGAAGCCACTCCTCAGTAAAAGGCACATGACAGCCTGCTTGGAGTTTGCCAAAAGGCACCTAAAGGACTCTCAGACCATGAGAAACAAGATTCTCTGGCCTGATGAAACCAAGATTGAACTCTTTGGCCTGAATGCCAAGCGTCACGTCTGGAGGAAATCTGGCACCATTCCTACGGTGAAGCATGGTGGTGGCAGCATCATGCTGTGGGGAAGTTTTTCAGCGGCAGGGACTGGGAGACTAGTCAGGATCGAGGGATAGATGAATGGATTAAAGTACAGAGAGATCCTTGATGAAAACCTGCTCCAGAGCACTCAGGACCTTAGACTGGGGAGAAGGTTCACCTTCCAACAGGACAACGACCCTAGGCACACAGCCAAGACAACGCTGGAGTGGCTTCGGGACAAGTCTCTGAATGTCCTTGAGTGGTCCAGTCAGTGGCCGGACTTGAACCTGATCGAACATCTCTGGAGAGACCTGAAAATAGCTGTGCAGCGACGCTCCCCATCCAACCTGACAGAGCTTGAGAGGATCTGCAGAGAAGAATGGGAGAAACTCTCCAAATACAGGTGTGCCAAGCTTGTAGCGTCATACCCAAGAAGACTCGAGGCTGTAATCGCTGCCAAGGTACTTCAACAAAGCACTGAGTAAAGGGTCTGAATACTTTTGCAAAAATGTTAAACCAGTTTTTTGCTTTGTCATTATGGGGTATTTGGTGTTGATTGATGAAAAAACACAATTTAATCCATTTTAGAATAAGGCTGTAATGTAACAAAATGTGGAAAAAGTGAAGGGGTCTGAATACTTTCCGAATACTCTGCTAATATTATCCCAGGGTACACCCTTTTAATTTCAGTAGTGCTCAGCTTAGGCACATTAGACATACTGTATCATAGAAGCTTGAAGCAAAACATCAATGATGGCAGTATTTTCCCCCAGGCCCCAGCCCCACTGATCCCCTTTAGTTGGCAGAGCACCATTGCTGACTGGGTAACTTTTTTCAGTCTCCAGTGTCAGGCAGGAGTTTTACTGACTCCAAAACGGCCCCTCTGGGAGAGCAGCATTAAAGAGAGGGCATTTCTCTAGATAGGCCTAACTACTTGATGCAGTTGCATGAGCCGCCTTTTCGCTGTCCTCAAGGAAATTACCTCATTGAGTAAATAGTTGGAGCTATATATGGGGTTCAAAGTGCCTCTGATTTGCTGCACTTTTCTCTTAATCTAACTGCTCCCCTTCTCTCTCTCTCTCACCGGTTCAAAAGGAATATATGATTTGATTTTCAAAGTCCGATCCACACCAGTAACTTAGATCTGACTGCAGTTTCATTATTCTCAATGTTTGTTTCATTTGTGTGTTGCTGGAGATATGGGCAATTCCAACTTTCAAATTATGGAATTATATAAATTATTAGTCTTCTGTCTCTGTGGAGTGTGCGGAGTCTGGCGAGAGAATAAAAAAAGTATTGACATCAAGTTGAACCCTCATAACATCTCAATGAAAGTGTATTGCACATGTCAAACTCAATCCACGGAGGACCGAGTGTCTGCGGGTGTTTGCTCCACCCTTGTACTTGATTGATGAATTAAGGTCTCAAATTAGTACGGAACCCCCCTCACCTGGTTGTCTAGCTCTTAAAAGCAAAAACTTGCAGACTCTCTGTCCTCCTTGGAATGAGTTTGACACCGCTGGTGTATTGGTTACTCTAGTCCAGGGCTCTCCAACCCTGTTCCTGGAGAGCTATAGTCCTGTAGGCTTTCACTCCAACCCTAATCTAGGGCACCTGAATCTAATAATTAGCTGATTGCTAAACAGGCTTGGTGAGCCCTGCTCTGGTCTATCAAGCTTCTCTCAGGTGCTGTGAGTTTGATTGGCACTTTAAATGTCCATTGGTGGTTTCATCTAGTTCCTGTCAAATCATATACTGTTTGTATGTATTCACTATCACTGCTAGTGCCACTACCTCTGTGTTAGTATTAGTTGCCTGCTTGTTTTGATTATTTATCTCTGTGGGTTAATTTGAATGGAACCACACACACGTGAGAATGGTGGTGTTGATTTCTGGGTCTGTACTTTGTATGGTCTGATTTTGGCATAGGCTGGCATGGGCTGGGATAGGCGGAGTGATTCCATACGAAATCAGGACAGAAAAATACCATGATTTGGGGGATTTTCATAATACATAGATTGGTGCTTAGGATGAAGGATTGTTGACATACACTGCTCAAAAAAATAAAGGGAACACTAAAATAACACATCCTATCTGAATGAATGAAATAATCTTATTAAATACTTTTTTCTTTACATAGTTGAATGTGCTGACAACAAAATCACACAAATTATCAATGGAAATCAAATGTATCAACCCATGGAGGTCTGGATTTGGAGTCACACTCAAAATTAAAGTGGAAAACCACACTACAGGCTGATCCAACGTTGATGTAATGTCCTTAAAACAAGTCAAAATGAGGCTCAGTAGTGTGTGTGGCCTCCACGTGCCTGTATGACCTCCCTACAACGCCTGGGCATGCTCCTGATGAGATGGCGGATGGTCTCCTGAGGGATCTCCTCCCAGACCTGGACTAAAGCATCCGCCAACTCCTGGACAGTCTGTGGTGCAACGTGGCGTTGGTGGATGGAGCGAGACATGATGTCCCAGATGTGCTCAATTGGATTCAGGTCTGGGGAACGGGCGGGCCAGTCCATAGCATCAATGCCTTCCTCTTGCAGGAACTGCTGACACACTCCAGCCACATGAGGTCTAGCATTGTCTTGCATTAGGAGGAACCCAGGGCCAACCGCACCAGCATATGGTCTCACAAGGGGTCTGAGGATCTCATCTCGGTACCTAATGGCAGTCAGGCTACCTCTGGCGAGCACATGGAGGGCTGTGCGGCCCCCCAAAGAAATGCCACCCCACACCATGACTGACCCACCGCCAAACCGGTCATGCTGGAGGATGTTGCAGGCAGCAGAACGTTCTCCACGGCATCTCCAGACTCTGTCACGTCTGTCACGTGCTCAGTGTGAACCTGCTTTCATCTGTGAAGAGCACAGGGCGCCAGTGGCGAATTTGCCAATCTTGGTGTTCTCTGGCAAATGCCAAACGTCCTGCACGGTGTTGGGCTGTAAGCACAACCCCCACCTGTGGACGTCGGGCCCTCATACCACCCTCATGGAGTCTGTTTCTGACCGTTTGAGCAGACACATGCACATTTGTGGCCTGCTGGAGGTCATTTTGCAGGGCTCTGGCAGTGCTCCTCCTTGCACAAAGGCGGAGGTAGCGGTCCTGCTGCTGGGTTGTTGCCTTCCTACGGCCTCCTCCACGTCTCCTGATGTACTGGCCTGTCTCCTGGTAGCGCCTCCATGCTCTGGACACTACGCTGACAGACACAGCAAACCTTCTTGCCACAGCTCGCATTGATGTGCCATCCTGGATGAGCTGCACTACCTGAGCCACTTGTGTGGGTTGTAGACTCCGTCTCATGCTACCACTAGAGTGAAAGCACCGCCAGCATTCAAAAGTGACCAAAACATCAGCCAGGAAGCATAGGAACTGAGAAGTGGTCTGTGGTCACCACCTGCAGAACCACTTCTTTATTGGGGGTGTCTTGCTAATTGCCTATAATTTCCACCTGTTGTCTAGTCCATTTGCACAACAGCATGTGAAATGTATTGTCAATCAGTGTTGCTTCCTAAGTGGACAGTTTGATTTCACAGAAGTGTGATTGACTTGGAGTTACATTGTGGTGTTTAAGTGTTCCCTTAATTTTTTTGAGCAGTGTATATTTGACATTTGTATCTGAAAGCATAATTGAGAAATAATTTACCAAAGTTGCCATATTTATTATATTTTGGCTTTACCCAGGCCTCCTTTAAGAATCCATAATGTTTCATCTGTAGGTGCTACAAAGTAACAATTGATGTCATGCTTTACTGCTTTCGCTGTAATATGAGTAGTATTTAGATTTTAAAGTTTTTTTCCCGTTAATGTATTAATATTGAAAAATATAAACCTGAATGTAGAACAACCAAAATGTTTGATTTAGCAAATCTGTCAATATATTGTTTAACATAATATACTCTATGGGCATATCGAAGTTCCAGAGTCGAATCTCTGCTAGTTTTAAAGTTATGGCCCATTTTATACAAAGACATTGGCATATTAGTAGGCAAGACAAACATATTTTCACAATTTCAATAAATCATAGCATGTTTTTTGGCTTATTCAGTAGTTTTTACGTGATTAAGTAAAAATAATGTTCAAAGTATCATTTATATTCCTAAAACATAAGTTGGAAATTATACTGTTGCTGCTTCCTGTTGTCATGGATTTTTGATTTATAGCCCAGTGTCAAAACACTGGTTTTAAATGTTGAAATTCATAATCAATATGCTGAAATAGGTTGTAATAGACCAAAATATACTCCCTACACATCAGAGGAGGCTGGTGGGAGGAGCTGTAGGAGGATAGGTCATTGTAATTGCTTAAATGGAATGGTATCACGCATTATGGAAACCACATGTTTGACTCCATTCCAGCCATTACAATGAGCCTGTCCTCCTATAGCTCCTACCACCAGCCTCCTCTGCGACACATACATGTGTCACACTTGTGTTTAGATTACTTATATTTTGCTAAATTAGTAGCTACCTTATAAACTGCACACACACCCACATTTACCAAGCGGCCACTCTAAACTGGAATTGATTAGCTTGTTCTACTGTAATCAATAGCGCGCACATTAATCACTCATCTAATTGAATAGAAATCAAGGGAACTGGGACAATAACCGCGGAGACGTACCGTTTGCTCTTGTAAAAGACGAACCACAACGAACTTGCGTATACTACATACACTGTACCTATCGATAGATAAGAACCTGTAGTGCCACAATGTTTATGGTAGATGGCCAATACGAAAAAGGAAACGCAACACTTTTTTGACTGGATAATTTCAATGAATCATCACCTCACAGATAGTTCTACATAGTGACGGGTTGTCTTTCATTTGAGTGATAGCTTGACTGTCAAATCTGTGTATTTGTTTGTGGCCAGTGACTTTTCTAAAGAGACCGCCCCGATTTGTCCTTTGAAAATGATCAACTGCTATGGACAGGCACGTATGATAAAATCAACGGTGCCAAACCAAAGATATTTATCTGTTTTAAAGAATTCGATTTAGTATCATCTTGATGACTACAGACTTTTATTTTAAGGTGAAAAGGATGTGTAATTCCACTCAATTTATGTGGTGAAAATACAAGCTTGTGTAAGGTAGTAACACAAACTGTCCACATTAGGGAAATTAGCGCAATATTAAATAATAATTTACGGAGTAGCTGCGGTTCTGGATTTTCTGGAACCCAACCTACCATGGCTATTGATACGGAGACTTCTGCGCATGTGTGTGTGATTCTTTTTTTACGTAGCTTCTGCCCACTGCTGCCTGCGTAGCTTCTTCTCAGTGCTCCCACTGCTCCATTGACATGGAGGGGGAAACCTTCATGTTGTACACGAAAGATATGGTCGACATGAACAAACTATGCATTCATGAAATCTTTTCAGGAGGGGTGTTAGGCTACCTGCAGCTTTCATGTTGTACACAAAATACAAATAGTAGGCAGTCTAAAGCAGTAGTTGACAAACGACGTAAGGAATAATAGTGCGCCGGACGACGCAAAACGAAATAATAGTTAATAGGCCTTGTGTGTGTGGTTAAAACGCAGATAGTTTTTTGCCCCAATACAAAACTCAAGTGGGGAGTTATATTATTTTTACAGGAACTCTGGCTAGTGGCTACGCTATGGCAGCAACTATAAAGATTAGCCTACGTCGGCACACAAAACGCTGATTGTATTTGCTCCAATGCAATGTGTAGGGACTGCATCCTGCTTGTGCAACTGCAATATCCATTACATCAGACAAAGAAGGTTGTATATCCTTCAATAAATATTTTTGGGAATGTTTGTTCAAATCGCCAGTGTTTTTTATTTCAGCTGTTAAGAAATATGAGGCAGAGAGGCTAAATCATCATGGTGCAGAAGAGGGTGAGTAAAGAGAACAGGAGTGTGAGAAGCAGATATGTAGTGTGTAAAAAATAACTCGTGCAGAACGTGATCCGGATCCTTAGCTTTGAGAAAGAGGTTTCCGGAGTGGAGGGAGGGTGCTGGGCAGGAGCAAAAACTCAGTATTTGCAGCCACGGCCAATAATTTAATATGACAAAATAAGGTATGTCAATTTAGGATAATAGTATATGTTGCCCACTCACAAGCTAATGCAACAATTACACCTATTTCTCACTCATTTAACCATTTAGAGTTTTAAAATGTTCTCAAACACAATTTAACTGAACGCTGTAGACTAGAGCCTCCATTGTGTCTGTGCAGCAGCCTGAACGTTTGATGTCCCTAATAGTAGGCAATGTAACCAATCACAGCCCGCCTTTTACTTGTATCATTGCACATTCTGTAAATTTACCAGCAGAGGGCGACCATTTTGAATCCATTTTCACATTCACTCTGTTGGTAATGCTTACAAATTGGATCATATGTCCTAAAGTAGCAGAGATCCCACTCTATACCTTTGAAATGCCTGTAGTGTGTATTATGTTAAACAATATATTGAAACTAAATGTTTCCCCCCCCCAATATTCATGTTTATTTTTCAATATTCATAAATGAATGTACTTTTAAAAATGTACTTTGGAAATCAAAATACTACTCATATTACAGAGCAAGCCGTAAAGCTTCATATGAAACCAATTGTTACTTTGTAGCACCTACAGATGAAACATGATGGATTCTTAAAGGAGGCCTGGGTAAGGCCAAAATGTCAGAAATAGGCCAACTTGTATCAATTATTTCACAATTATGCTTTTAAATACAAATGTCAAATATACACTGTGTACAAAACATTAAGGACACGTTGCTAATATTGCGTTGCCTTTTTTTACCCTCAGAACAGCCTCAATTCGCCGGGGCATGGACTCAAGGTGTCGAAAGCGTTCCACAGGGATGCTGGCCCATGTGGAATCCAATGCTTCCCACAGTTGTGTCAAGTTGGCTGGATGTCCTTTGGGTGGTGGACCATTCTTGAAAAACACAGTTTTGCAGTTCTTGACAAACTGGTGCGCCTGGCACCTACTACCGTACCCCGTTCAAAGGCACTTAAATATTTTGTTTTGCCCTTTCACCCTCTGAATGGCACACATGCACAATCTGTCTCAATTGTCTCAAGGCTTAAAAACCCTTCTATAACCTGTCACCTCCACTTCAAATCAGTGTAGATGAAGGGGATTTAACAAGCGACATCAATAGGAGATCATAGCCTTCACCTGGTCAGTCTATGTCATGGAAAGAGCTGGTGTTCATAATGTTTTGTACAGTATGTCAACAATCCTTTCTCCAAAGGACCATTCTATCTATGGATTCAATTTTGTGAAAATCCCCAAAATCGTGGTATTTTTTTGTCCTGGTTTCGTATGGACACACTCTAGTGCTAACAAGGGGAGGACTTGACTGATTGATAATTATAATGTTTCTGTGGATAGGACACACATTGTTTGAATTGATGTGTTAAATTTGTGTACTTTGTCCAATATTAATGGTAGAGTGTTATCCAGGGGAAGACAAACACAGTGAAGCCGTTGCAAAGCACAGAATTAGAGGCTTTTAACCCAGCAGATTGCTAAAATGAAGTTAAACTTGTTTTTTTTTATACATTTGTTTCCACATTCATATTATCTTTTGACTCTCCTTTCTCTCGTTCTCTCTGTCCTGTCCCCCTCTCTCTTCCTCTTGCTCCTCCTGTCTCCAGTCGTGGGGGAAATCCAGTGTTCGATGGAACTGCTGCTCTGTTCCAGCTGTGCTCTGACTCCTCATGGCTGAATTTCTGTCCAATTTGTCTCTAAATGTGACCGCTCTGCTCGCTAGCTGCACCGGGCGCTATGTGCCAGTGGGGAGAAACACTGCCATATATGGTGGTATGATGGTGGCCAGGGCCAAGTTTAGCAAAACAACCATGCACACCTCCTCTCTTGAGACAGCCTCTCCTCCCCTATTCCTCCTCCTCCATTCTCTCCGTTAGCCACGGAAGTCCCAGCTCCCGTGCAGAATGTAGTCCTAACATTGTGAGAACGTTAGCTAGTTTGCACTGCTGGTCATGCAAATGTAGTGCAAGTGTATGCTGTAATTGTAGGTCAAGGGGCTAAGCTTTACGACTGAAAGTAGTTAGTCTTGGATATTTTTTTTGCCTTGTTTTGGTGTAGCCCTTATAGGGGGCATGAGCAAGGCTTGTGGTATCTGAGGGAGAAGAAGAGAAGGAAAACATTGCGACTAAAAGCACTGAATCCTGTGGGGAGGGGGTGTGTGTGTGTTTGGTGCAGTCAGACTTTATTTTTAGGCATGAAGACATGTCAGGGGGATGGTAGGAGAAGGGACTTTGGGGAAGCGTTCCGCCTACTTGTGTACCATTCTATTCATCTACCTTCAGCATCACCACTTCATGACCACCTCCTGGGCAAAGACAGCCTCCCATCAAACGCTGTGCACGCACACGCTCACATACACACTTTTCTAAAGTAGTGAGCCATCATCACACCATTTTGTTTATTATTACCTTTAGCCAAATCACCTATGGAAAAATATACTGAACAAAAACGTAAACGCAATATGTAAAGTGTTGGTCCCATGTTTCATAAGCTGAAATAAGAGATCCCATAAGTGTTCCATACGCACAAAAAGCTTATTTCTCTCGAATTGTGTGCACAAATTTGTTTACATCCCTGTTGGTGAGCATTTCTCCTTTGCCAAGATAATCCATCCACCTGACAGGTGTAGCATATCAAGAAGCTAATTAAACAGCATGATCATTACACAGGTGCACCTTGTGCTGGGGACAATAAAAGGCCACTTTTGTCACACAACACAATGTCACAGATGTCTCAAGTTTTGAGGGACCGTGCAATTGGCCTGCCAACTGCAGGAATGTCCACCAGAGCTGTTGCCAGAGAATTGAATGTTCATTTCTCGACCAAAAGCCGCCTCAATGTCGTTTTGCCTCATTTGGCAGTAAGTCTAACCGGCCTCACAACCGCAGACCCGTGTAACCACACCTGCCCAGGACCTCCACATCCGGCTTCTTCACCTGCGGGATCGTCTATGACCAACCACCCAGACAGCTGATGAAACTGTGGGTTTGCACAACTGAAGAATTTCTGCACAAACTGTCAGAAACAGTCTCAGGGAAGCTCATCTGCATGCTCATCGTCCTCACCAGGGTCTTGACCTGAATGCAGTTTGTTGTTGTAACCAACTTCAGTGGGCAAATGCTCACCTTCGATGGCCACTGGCACACTGAAGAAGTGTGGTATTCACGGATGAATCCCGGTTTCAACTGTACCGGGCAGATGGCAGAGAGTGTGTATGGTGTCGTGGGCGAGCGGTTTGCTGATGTCAACGTTGTGAACAGAGTGCCCCATGATAGCGGTGGGGTTATGGTATGGGCAGGCATAAGCTACGGACAAAGAACACACTTGCATTTTATCAATGGCAATTTGAATGCAGAGAGATACCGTGACGAGATCCTGAGGCCCATTGTTGTGCCATTCATCCGCCGCCATCACATGATAATGTGCGTCCTCATGTCGCAAGGATCTGTACACAATTCCTGGAAGTTGAAAATGTCCCAGTTCTTCCATGGCATGCATACTCACCAGACATGTCACCCATTGAGCATGTTTAGAATGCTCTGGATCGACGTGTACGACAGCGTGTTCCAGTTCCCGCCAATATCCAGCAACTTCTTACAGCCATTTAAGAGGAGTGGGACAACATTCCACAGGCCACAATCAACAGCCTGATGAATTCTATGCGAAGGAGATGTGCTGCATGAGGCAAGTGGTGGTCACATCAGATACTGACTGGCTTTGTAATCCACACCCCTACCTTTTTGTGAGGTATCTGTGACCAACAGAAGCATATCTGTATTCCCAGTCATGTGAAATCCATAGATTAGGGCCTAATAAATGTATTTCAATTGGCTGATTTCCTTATATGAACTGTAACTCAGTAAAGTCTTTGACATTGTTGCATGTTGTTTCTATTTTTGTTCGGTGTACATAATATACTTGATGAGTAATAAGTCGACAACGTATCTGCTGTTTCATTTCTCTGACGTCAAACACATCTGTTCAAAAACAGAACATATCAGGCAAGCCATCTATCAGCAGTTAGACAAAATACAGACATGGTGCTTGTCTGTTTCCCTCCATGGGTCACGGTATGACATGGGGCCTTGCTATTTATGAGACTATGGCTCTGGCTATTTCAGAGTTATGGGCTCTGCCTTGCATACTCCTCACTCCGCCTAGGCTCCGGCTTCGCTTCTCCCAACAACTATATTTAAACATCTGGAATTTGATCAAACATTTGCTTTCTACTCAAGCCTTTTAAAGTCCAGAGGCTGTTGTTTTCTGTTCCACATGCCTGGAGATGGGATCAGAGAGAGGGAGGAGGGTTTGGGAGATGGAGATGGGGAGGGTCCCTGTCAGATCTGTTGCTATTGCTTTAACTAACGAGAATTGGTTCTCAATTAACATCCTCGACTAAGAAAAGGTTTCATATGAAATAGATCATAATAATAAACTGCATTACTCCATGTCCTAGGTGTGTTCATGTAGTTGAATCAAAATGTATCAGAAAATGAAACTTTTTATTTTTTTTCCCCTCCAATGTTTTATATTTGTGTTGCCAAACTACAACAGGAAAGGCCCAAGGAAATTAATAATAAAATGAACACTTGTGTCTGTGTGTGCGCGTGAGTCCAGTGGTTATTGGGGGCTGGGAGGACTGAAACCTTAGATGGGCATGAGAAGAAAAAAAAAAGCCATGATCCAAACATTAAAAACCACACAGAGAATGGGTTAGAAAGAAAAATAGGACCCTAACGTAAACACCTAGCACTTACCTAAATCTTTGTATACGCAAGTAACATACTGAATTTCTTAATTTCCACATATCTTTACAACTCCTAGAGATAGTGACTTGAAAACTACAGAGACACAAATAGATAGACCTATTCCTGAGAGTCAATGATTTTATGAATAGGTATGAACTCTTCAGACAGTGATGCTAAGCCAGGGACACTCTGACCGACTCACTGCTGCTATCTTATCAGTCCTCCCTGATCTGTCTGAACTATATCTGAACTACAGTGAACAAACACTGCTGCTTGGAAGCACACTGCAAATCTGCCATGTATTGGTTGCATGGCAACGTCTTAGAAACATGATTCAGTGGGTGACGCAGTAAGAACAAAGTTGGTGACAGGCCACACAAGTCAATCTCTACTAAAATATAACAATCATTATCAATCCTATAATCTAACAAAATGTATGCACACCAGCTTGTAGAAGAATACAATACGCATGTCAAGCTTGAACACTGTGGTAGGAGGAGCTGAGAGAAAAAAATGATGAAAACTAAGATTCGCACACACTGTATATATATTTTCTGTTGTATTTTTGACTTTGTTTTTTTTACCCCATATGTAACTCTGTGTTGATGTTTTTAAATCGTAGGCTATTGCTTGCTGGTGTGCAGCTGCTACCAACAAACTATTGTGTTATTTTTATTATTTTATTTATTTCACCTTTATTTAACCAGGTAAGCCAGTTGAGAACAAGTTCTCATTTACTACTGCGACCTGGCCAAGATAAAGCAAAGCAGTGCGATTTAAAAACATCAACACAGAGTTACATATGGGGTAAAAAAAAAAAGTCAAAAATACAACAGAAAATATATATACAGTGTGTGCGAATCTTAGTTTTCATCATTTTTTTCTCTCAGCTCCTCCTACCACAGTGTTCAAGCTTGACATGCGTATTGTATTCTTCTACAAGCTGGTGTGCATACATTTTGTTAGATTATAGGATTGATAATGATTGTTATATTTTAGTAGAGATTGACTTGTGTGGCCTGTCACCAACTTTGTTCTTACTGCGTCACCCACTGAATCATGTTTCTAAGACGTTGCCATGCAACCAATACATGGCAGATTTGCAGTGTGCTTCCAAGCAGCAGTGTTTGTTCACTGTAGTTCAGATATAGTTCAGACAGATCAGGGAGGACTGATAAGATAGCAGCAGTGAGTCGGTCAGAGTGTCCCTGGCTTAGCATCACTGTCTGAAGAGTTCATACCTATTCATAAAATCATTGACTCTCAGGAATAGGTCTATCTATTTGTGTCTCTGTAGTTTTCAAGTCACTATCTCTAGGAGTTGTAAAGATATGTGGAAATTAAGAAATTCAGTATGTTACTTGCGTATACAAAGATTTAGGTAAGTGCTAGGTGTTTACGTTAGGGTCCTATTTTTCTTTCTAACCCATTCTCTGTGTGGTTTTTAATGTTTGGATCATGGCTTTTTTTTTCTTCTCATGCCCATCTAAGGTTTCAGTCCTCCCAGCCCCCAATAACCACTGGACTCGCGCACACACAGACACACACACTGGCCCACTGAACACACACGGTCTAGTCTGAAAGAAGGGTTCTGAATCTCCCCGGGTGTAGCCCAAAAACACGCATGGAATGGACATAGACTCAAAGTATTTCCTGTTGCTTTTGCAATAGGGGAGGGGCATGG
Organism: Coregonus lavaretus; assembly: GCF_964263955.1. Taxonomy (NCBI): domain Eukaryota; kingdom Metazoa; phylum Chordata; class Actinopteri; order Salmoniformes; family Salmonidae; genus Coregonus; species Coregonus lavaretus. Next base: position 26,780,879 of record NC_140014.1, on the reverse strand, counting down.
AAATTATGTGGTAATAATGGAATCTTATGTTTACATTTTAGTCATTTAGCAGACGCTCTTATCCAGAGCGACTTACAGTTAGTGAGTGCATACATTTTCATACTGGCCCCCCGTGGGAATCGAACCCACAACCCTGGCGTTGCAAACGCCATGCTCTACCAACTGAGCTACACAGGACTACAACTATGTTGATGTCAATGAAGTAAATGCAGCTCTTCTTTGTACCTGTAGACTACTTCATAGGCATGCAGCTGCTTTGTGTAATTGCACCTTTTCTTTTTTTCAATGAACCCTAAATGAAGTGATTGTGGTAATGACCAATCGCTATTTTACCGTGATGTTTCAAAATAAATGCCAGCTAATACAACTTCTATAGTCCACTATTTTAAAAGTGTAGCCTCACTTTTTTTCTTCTCACAGCCCATTGAGTAGGGATAGCCGGGCTACGTAGAGTTGTCTCTAAAGAGGAAATTACTTGCACACTGAGGGACTGGCTTCATGACACTGACATTATCTTCAGAGTGCTGGGTGGGGTGGACCATGTCCTGTATTGCTGTGCTCTAAGGAAGATGTCAGTGTGGTCGTGAGCGTGTCTGTGCATGTGCTATTTCTCCTTAAATAGGAGTTCTGTGTAAGGTACGTCCTTTATTGGGAAGTGTAGAGATTAAACATATGGCAGCAAGCTGTACAGTGTACACTGACTTCTGCAAAGTACGGAGAGGGGGGAAACAAACAAACAGACACACATAGGATCAGAGAGGTTATAGTAAGGTTTGTTGTAATGTTATTCTTGGAATGAACTACAAACCGCAACAGATTATCTGTTGGTGTCAGAATGACTGTTGACAAATCCACTGCCATACATTGTGTTTTAGGCCTGTTATGTCAATTTCACTTCACTCAATTGAAGTTCTGGAATTTTTTATTAGATCATATTTTATGCCCAATTCCTGAATTACATTTATTGTTTTATGTTGGTTTCTCTTTTCCGATGAACGAGTTTCCTTTCTCTTTTTCAGGATTCTATCAATGCCTTCGTACTAGATCTGGACTACCCTGCCCTACGGAAAAACAAAAACGTAGAAACCTTTTTAAACAGATGTAAGTATATGTTTGATAATAGTCAATGTGAATGTATGTGTAATGGATGACTGACTCCTCTCTTCTCCATGCAGATGAGAAGGTGATGGGGCACATACGGGAGTTTCAGATGAAGTCTGAGGACTTTGACAGGGTGAAGGTGATCGGCAGAGGGGCGTTTGGCGAGGTTCAGCTGGTGAGATTTCATAGAGATGTTAAGGACCTGCGTATTCACTACACCACTTAGTTTTGACTCTCCCCCTATGTCTTTGTCTTTCCGCCTCTCTTTCTGTCACTTTAATTCCTTTGTTTTCCCCAGGTTCGACACAAAGCCTCTCAGAAGGTGTATGCCATGAAGTTGCTGAGCAAGTTTGAGATGATCAAACGATCTGACTCTGCCTTCTTCTGGGAGGAGAGGGATATTATGGCCTTCGCCAACAGTCCCTGGGTCGTACAAGTAAGACATGACTAGGGCTGTTACGGTGACCGTATTACTGCCACACCGGCGGTCACGAGTCATGAAAGCAGTCAAATTCCACGTGACCGTCTAGTCACAGTAATTGGCCTTCTCCAAGCTCTGATGCTGCTGATGGTCTTTAGTAGCCTACCAAACTTGCTAACTGCCTGGGACTCAGCACTCACATCAATGCAAATGTAATCGAAAATCTAATCAAACACTTCATGAGAGCCCATGTTGCGCAACATTTCTATAGGCTATGCAGTTGTGTGAGAAAACGGAGTGATGGCCTCTATTAAAAAGAGGAGGATCCCATCAGCTTTCTATAGGCTAGGCCTACTATATTTATTTCTCAACTTTCCTAATATTAAGCACATTGCTTCTCCTTACAACAGGAGTATGGCTTACCTGGCTGGCATGAAAATGAACCACAGGTAAAGCGTCCTCCATTCGCTATTTAAGTGCATCGATTACATGTATTTTTTCCCCCTGCCCCTGTTTCAAGACGGGTGCATGATAATGTTCCATTCTAAACCAAACCAAATTTCACACATATCAAGAATAGTCTGATGGGTGACTATTAGCCTATATATTATCACTTGTGAATGATGCCCAGCGTAAGGCAAGAAACAATGCATACCTTTTTTTCTCTCTGCTTTTTCAAATCATAGTCGCACCCCTCATGTAGCCTAGCCTATAAGCCTATATGTTTTGATGAGGTTTGTATCACAACTAAAGTGGCCAAATAACTTCTTAAAATTAAGTACATGAATCCGCTTTACAACGGGTGTAGAGCCTAACTGGCATACATATGCAGCGCGTGAGTTTGATGTTTGGGAAAGATAATTTTCACCATAAAAATGCACCTTTATAATAAAAGCATTACATGCCCAATCGCATTTGCGGTTACTTTTGATAATGGTGTTTTCCTGCTAATGGAACATTCGCACTTATAACCTACTGCCGTGTGCGCATTGCTGCGCTTATAATGTGAACAAATAGCCTAATACTTTATCAACATTTTAAGATAAACGTTCTGATATGTTGCGTCAGCCTTATTGCGTAAAAATGTTTTTTTTTATGCTAGTTGTTGTATTAATTTGGGATCTATCGCATCCCACAACTACCCCAGACTATGTTTGGAATATTTATTTCTCGTACAGAATAGGTCGGCTTTTGTACTATGGGCGATAGTAGATTGACATAGGCTAATGCTTTTGCAGTTCATTAGGCCTACTCATCTTTTTGGCTGACGAAAATACATGTGGACAGTTCTTCCAATATCTTCAATATGCGCCTCGGAATTGGATAAGGACGCACGCAGTTGCGTCCTCGATGTGTCTGTTTTCACTTGTAGCCTGTGAGAAAGACCTGATCACGTGACGGAGAGCCATGTGAGTGAGAGGTGCTTCGGAGCAAGCAGCATGCAGGGAGAAGGGAATTATAATTATTATATTCAGCCACTGGCTGCAAAAGGCATGGAATTTTTTAGGGAGCATTACGACCACACAAAGGAGATGCCGCTGGGAAATTCAAGGCATTGTCAAGTGCTTGACAAATTGTGAATGAGAGACTGAAGTGTGTAAGCCTGCACAAAAAACTAAGCAGAGCTCATGCCTTTCATGCTACTTTTTTCAAATCATCATTAGTCGCATCATGCAGCCTTAGAATGTATTAAAAATCAAAACATTTAGCCCAACATTTGTATCACAACTAAAGTTACATAAATAACTCTAAATTAACCACTCAACACAGAATAGCCGCATGTGCGCACTCCCTCAAATCGTTTGGAAAAAATATAATTTTTATTTTATTCAATTGTATTCTTCATACTATAAAATAACGCCATTGAATTCTAAGCAAACCTTGTCTGCTAAATGAACTAGTGTAGCCCACAGCCATATGGCATAGCCAGATCAGTACCTAATATAATAGACTACATTTTCTTCATATCATGTTTCTTTAGACCTGTCTAAAATAAATTATGGATTTATTGTGATGGTGTAGGCTATATTACATGGATGTATTATACTTTTTTAAATGTAGATGTTCCAAAGGTCTGCATCAGTGGCTTGTAGGCTATGTGTGGAAGCCAGAAGATGCAAATGTGTTTATGGTAATTAACGGTCAATTACCGTGAGACCGGCAGTTTATTTGCTTGACAATCACCAGCTGATGAAATGTTGTGACCGCCACAGCCCTAGATATGACACACACTATATAATGTCTTAAAACGATCTGCACAAACCATATCAAACCAGAATAGTGTGATGTAAGAGAACCCTGTAACTTGTATTGTCTTTGCTTTCTGGTCTGTGTCTAGTTGTGCTGTGCCTTCCAAGACGACCGCTACCTGTACATGGTGATGGAGTACATGCCTGGAGGGGACCTGGTGAACCTCACCAGTACCTACGATGTGCCTGAGAAATGGGCCCGGTTCTACACGGCCGAGGTGGTCATGGCGCTGGATGCCATCCACTCCCTGGGCTTCATCCACCGTGATGTCAAGCCTGACAACATGCTCCTGGACTGCCACGGACACCTCAAACTGGCCGACTTCGGAACCTGCATGAAAATGGACTCGGTAAGGACAATATTTTCATCTTGTTCCAATTGTGCAGTGTGCTAAAGAGAGCATTACTCCCAATACTTCCAGCGGAATATCTCTAGTGTCTCGCTGTGCTTTAAGTTAACACTCTGATAAGCGCTTATTATATCTTAACTGTATATACAGTTGAAGTCGGAAGTTTACATACACTTAGGTTGGAGTCATTAAAACTCGTTTTTTCAACCACTCCACAAATTTCTTGTTAACAAACTGTAGTTTTGGCAAGTCGGTTAGGACATCTACTTTGTGCATGACACAAGTAATTTTTCCAATAATTGTTTACAGACAGATTATTTCACTTATAATTCACTGTATCACAATTCCAGTGGGTCAGAAGTTTACATACACTAAATTGACTGTGCCTTTAAACAGCTTGGAAAATTCCAGAAAATGATGTCATGGCTTTGACATAATTTGAGTCAATTGGAGGTGTACCTGTGGATGTATTTCAAGGCCTACCTTCAAACTCAGTGCCTCTTTGCTTGACATCATGGGAAAATCAAATGAAATCAGCCAAGACCTCAGGAAAAAAATTGTAGACCTTCACAAGTCTGGTTCATCCTTGGGAGCAATTTCCAATTGCCTGAAGGTACCACATTCATCTGTACAAACAATAGTACGCAAGTATAAACACCATGGGACCACGCAGCCGTCACACCGCTCAGGAAGGAGACGCGTTCTGTCTCCTAGAGATTAACGTACTTTGGTGCGAAAAGTGCAAATCAATCCCAGAACAACAGCAAAGGACCTTGTGAAGATGCTGGAGGAAACAGGTACAAAAGTATCTATATCCACAGTAAAACGAGTCCTATATCAACATAACCTGAAAGGCCGCTCAAAACCGCCATAAAAAAGCCAGACTATGGTTTGCAACTGCACATGGGGACAAAGATCATACTTGTTGGAGAAATGTCCTCTGTTCTGAAGAAACAAAAATAGAACTGTTTGGCTATAATGACCATCGTTATGTTTGGAGGAAAAAGGTGGACGCTTGCAAGCCAAAGAACACCATCCCAACCGTGAAGAACGGGGGTGGCAGCATCATGCTGTGGGGGTGCTTTACTGCAGGAGGGACTGATGCACTTCAATATATCCACATAATCTTCCTTCCTCATGATGCCATCTATTTTGTGAAGCAACATCTCAAGACATCAGTCAGGAAGTTAAAGCTTGGTCGCAAATTGGTCTTCCAAATGGACAATGACCCCAAGCATACTTCCAAAGTTGTGGCAAAATTGCTTAAGGACAACAAAGTCAAGGTATTGGAGTGGCCATCACAAAGCCCTGACCTCCATCCTATAGAATTTGTGGGCAGAACTGAAAAGGCATGTGCGAGCAAGGAGGCCAACAAACCTTACTCAGTTACACCAGCTCTGTCAGGAGGAATGGGCTTCACCCAACTTATTGAACTCAACTGTACTTGATGATTCATACCTGGTTTGCTTGAGATAGTGTATCTAACTGAAGGATTGACTTGTTGCAGACTGGCATGGTGCACTGTGACACAGCGGTTGGCACTCCAGACTACATCTCTCCTGAGGTTCTGAAGTCGCAGGGTGGAGATGGTTACTACGGACGGGAGTGTGACTGGTGGTCTGTAGGTGTCTTCATCTTCGAGATGCTAGTCGGTGAGTTGGTGTTGTTTAACTTCTTGGTGTTCATGTTCCCGCTCTTTGTTTGTCTCAGAAATAATGACTCATTCTTAGTTTCCACTAACTGAAGGAAAGTATTTTACTGGAACTAAGATATTTAAAGTCTGCCTATAAAAATATATTAGAGAACTTGTAAGCAAATTGCTTAACATTTAACATTTAAGTAATTTAGCAGACGCTCTTAACCAGAGCGACTTACAAATTGGTGCATTCAACTTCTGATAACTAGTGATAAAAAATGGTTATGGGGGAGGGGAGGGGGGGTGGGTAGAATGATTACTTTTATACTATTTATACTATCAAACCAGCTGCGAATAAGATTTCATGGAGTAGGATATAATTTCCAGATCAAAAAAAAGTTTATGTGAACTGTATTAATAGGTCTAATAACCAGGGTAAATACATTTACATTTACGTCATTTAGCAGACGCTCTTATCCAGAGCGACTTACAAATTGGTGCATTCACCCTATAGCCAGCGGGATAACCACTTTACAATTTGTGTTTATAATTTTTTTTGGGGGGGGGGGGGGGTAGAAGGATTACTTTATCCTATCCCAGGTATTCCTTAAAGAGGTGGGGTTTCAAATGTCTCCGGAAGGTGGTGAGTGACTCCTGGCGTTGTGAGGGAGCTTGTTCCACCATTGGGGTGCCAGAGCAGCGAACAGTTTTGACTGCTTAGAACATGTTGTCATTATTTTGCACCTCATTTCTTTGCTATGTTCCCATTAGGTGACACACCGTTCTATGCCGACTCCCTTGTTGGAACCTACAGCAAGATAATGGACCACAAGAATTCCCTCAACTTTCCAGATGACGTAGAGATCTCCAAAGACGCCAAAAACCTAATCTGTGCCTTCTTGACAGACCGGTAACAATGATAAAAAATAAATCAAGTAACCAGATTTACAAAAACATCAAGTTAGTTTGCAAAGTAATTTTGGTAGTAGTCCTAATAAACCGACCGATATTCAGACTGAACTATCTCAGCTCTCATAACAGAAGTCCATGGCCCTTTATTTGGTGTTTAGGGATGTACGACTGGGCCGCAACGGAGTGGAGGAGATCAAACGACATCCCTTTTTCAAGAATGACCAATGGAACTTTGACAGCATTAGAAACAGTAGGTGTCTCTGTTGTACGGTCTGCTATTTGTTCATACACATTTTATCATCCTGGTACAATACACAACATATTACATATGGATACCTAGAAATTACATGAATAACACAAACAATATATATATATTTTCTCTCCCATCTCGCCTCTCTTGCAACTGTTCAGCGGCCGCTCCTGTGGTTCCAGAATTGAGCAGTGACATTGACACCAGTAACTTTGATGAGATAGAAGATGACAAGGGTGACGTGGAGACCTTCCCTACTCCTAAGGCCTTTGTGGGCAACCAGCTTCCCTTCGTCGGTTTCACATACTTCAAGGAGGACCAGTAAGACTTGAAAATGAATGTCTCCTTATCACACCCCCTCCTCATCATGGGCAATATTTTGACCTCAGCCATCCACTTCACATGAGTTACTAAGTTTTACCAAGCTTTGATTATGTTAAGGAGTATGAAAATGTGTATGCGCTGTTAGTTTCTCAAACACCAATGTGTTTCCTCCAGGTTACTAAGCGGTGTGAATAACTCAACAGTTGTGACTGTGAACTCAGCAGCCTTGAAAGGAGAGGTGGGTATTTCTAATTCTATTTCTATGTAATTCTATTTTGTGCGTATTAATCTAATGCAAATATATAATAACCATGTCATAACTGGTTATAATAGAATAATTCCTGTAGTTGAGCTGAGGAGTTGTACACAATCTGTCAAGTTCTTTGCGATGCTGAAACACTTATGAGGCTTTCCTCCAGTAGCTAAACAACAAGCTAATCCTGGAAAGGCTCAGCTTATTGACTTCTATGCTGACTGAAATTGTTTTGCCGAACTAACTTAATTAATTTATCATCTGTTGCAGGATATTGTGATGGTAAGTATTCTCTTTCTTGACTCAAATTTCCACTGTTTTGATATCAATTGGCTTTGAACAAATTGTGGTCTAATGGTAAGTTATAGTGTCAGAGCAGAGTCCAGGTGAAGTGTATCGTAACAGTTGTGCTTCCTCATTCTCCTCTTCCTCCTCGCTCAGTCAGCCAAGCTGCAGAAGAAACTCCACCAGCTGGAAGAGCAGCTCAATAATGAGATGCAGACCAAAGATGAGCTGGAGCACAAGTGCAGGTAGGCATCATCATGCTTTGGCCTAACTAAAAACCATTAGCGTTACATGTATGATCGTGGGAGATGAGAAAGTTGACATGCACTCTCTTCCTGCAGAACTGCCACCAGTCGTCTAGAGAAAATCTCCAAAGAACTTGATGAAGAGGTGAGAACTTTTGGAGCTACAGTAGCAATATAGCATACAACTATAGCACACAACTGAGAAAAATGGCAACCAAGAAATAATGAGTTGTTCCATTACAACACTTTCCTTTGTGGTGGTACGTTGACAGATGAGTAGTAGGAAGGCTCTGGAGTCGAGTCTGAGGCAGCTGGAGAGAGAGAAGGCTCTACTGCAGCACAAGACTGTGGAGAGCCATCGCAAGGCAGAGAGCGAGGCAGACAGGAAACGCAGCCTGGAGAACGAGGGTGAGGACCGCTGGCTGAACAAACACACATATATACATACACACACACACACTGTATACTTTCATATCTAACTTGTGATGTGGTCTGCAGTCAACAGCCTACGAGACCAGCTGGACGAAATGAAGAAAAGAAATCAGAACTCGCACATATCCAATGAGAAGAACATTCACTTACAAAGACAGGTGTGTGTTTCTGCTTTTGGATAAAATGGCTTTGTGTGTTTATGTGCTTGCTTGTTTGTATATGTTAATGTGCATATGTCCACGTATGTATACTGAGTGTTTATGTGCATGTGTTTATGTGTGTGATTGGAATGTCCATTACAAAGTGACTGACGTGTTCTCCATAATACTTCAGCTGGACGAGGCCAACGCTCTGTTGCGTGCGGAGCAAGAGGCGGCCACAAGGCTGAGGAAGGCCCAGACGGAGACCGGCAAGCAGCTGCAAGCTCTGGAGGCTGGGGGCAGAGAGCTGCAGGACAAGTGCTGCCTGCTGGAGCGCTCCAAGCTCACCCTGGAGAAGGAGTTCATCGGGCTGCAGGCAGCACTGGAGGCTGAGAGGAGAGAACACAGCCAGGGCTCTGAGACCATCGCAGACATGCAGGGTGAGTGGGGATTTTGTTTGTGTGGGAGAGACTGTGTGCGTGTATTCACACGTACGTCTCTCGCAGCATGATTTGGCCTTCGCTGACATTTTTCTCTCTGTAGGGCGAATCTCAGGGCTGGAGGATGAGGTTTGGCAGGTGAGACAGATCCTGTCCAAAGCAGAGACAGAGAAGAGACAACTACAGGAGAAACTCACCGATCTGGAGAAGGTAATCCACACTGATTCATATCACTACATCTATAATTTCCTTACTTTCTCTCGCGCACTTTCTTGAGCCTTTTCTAACCCACTATCTTTCCTATTCTCTCCTGTAGGAGAAGAACAACAAGGAGATAGACATGACGTACAAGCTGAAGGTGTTGCAACAGGGACTGGAGCAGGAGGAGGCATCACACAAAGCCACCAAGGCACGGCTTGCGGACAAGAGCAAGATTGAGTCGATCGAAGGCGCCAAGTCTGAGGCCATGAAGGGTAAGATCGTTCCTGAGTTCTCAGGTATGACAAAGGACAGGAATCAGTCTTCTGTAAATAAACTAGACTCTGGTTAGCAGGGTCAAATCCAATTAAATAAATCACTCCTCTCGCTCTCTCCCCCAGATATGGAGCAGAAGCTGCAGGAGGAGAGGGCGTCCAAGCTGCGTGTGGAGAACAGGATGTTGGAGCTGGAGAAACATAGCAGCATGTTGGACTGTGACTACAAGCAGTCCCTGCAGAAACTAGACGAGCTCCGCAGGCACAAGGAGAGGCTCACCGAGGAGGTGAAGAACCTGACCCTGAAGATTGAGCAGGAGACCCAGAAGCGCAGTCTTACCCAGAACGACCTGAAGGCCCAGAACCAGCAGCTAAATGCCCTGAAGACCTCTGAGAAGCAGCTGAAACAGGAGGCCAACCACCTGCTGGAAATCAAACGCAGCCTGGAGAAACAGAACCAGGAGCTACGCAAGTCAGTCAACATTCTGACTTTCTTTTCTCTCCCTTTTTAATGTTTTACTTTGGATTTGTTTTGCAATTAATAATGCAGACAGAAAATGGCATCACAATAAAACAAACTTTAATTTGTGTTTGTGTCCACAGAGAAAGGCAGGACTCGGATGGCCAAATGAAGGAACTTCAGGACCAGCTAGAGGCTGAGCAGTATTTTTCGGTAAGTCTGCTGCAACTATAACACTTAATGGTTTGTCTTTGAGAGCGGAATCCTAACTTGAGATAACTTGCACCCTTTGTATGCATTCTTGAAGTGTGAATTTGTGTTTTGAAGATGCTCATCTCTGTGTTGCCCAGACGCTGTATAAGACCCAGGTGCGGGAGTTGAAGGAGGAATGCGAAGAGAAGAGCAAGCTCTACAAGGACATGCAGCAATCACTTCAGGAGTTACAAGAGGAGAGGTGAGTACAAGGAAGTGGTGTGGCGTGGCCCTACACTGTTTACTGAGACTAGTCTACAACTCAAGTCCTGCTGAACTTATAAACATCTGACCAGATACCCAGAAGAGGATGGGCTTCTCTAGGGTCTGGTTTAAGCCTGCTTCCTCTTTACAGAGTTCTTGTAATGAATATCGTTATTGATTTATTTACACGAACGACACAAAAAACAACACAACCAACACCCATGTTGAATGCTCCATGATGTGACATGTTTGACCTGTGACACCCCCAACCCCCCAGGGACTCCCTGGCGGCGCAGCTGGAGATCACACTGACCAAGGCAGACTCGGAGCAGCTGGCTCGCTCCATCGCTGAGGAGCAGTACTCAGACCTGGAGAAGGAGAAGATCATGAAGGAGCTGGAGCTCAAGGAGATGATGGCCCGACACAAGCAGGAGCTGGGCGAGAAGGACATCACCATCGGCTCGGTGAGTCAGCCCTGGTCCATGTTCCCCTGGTCAGTGTTTGCACAAGGTGCTTAAAGTAATTGAATTTGGCACTCTGAAATTCAAGTACTGGAATACCTTGAAAGTCAGACATTTTCTCAAGTTGGTACTTGAAAAGTACTTGAATTAAAATGAGAGGAGAACAGAAAATGATCAAATATGTTAATATGAAAAATATTACAAAAATGTATTGGCAGACTACAGAGTTTTATTTCCTCACGTGTTTCGCGCTCTGGTTAGCAGGTGAGATCGCTCATTCCACCCACACTGCCACTCAGCCAGGCAGGTACAGAACTGACTGATTAGGCGCCGCCAAACGTCACATCCATAGATAAAATGCCAGGCAAATGTAGATTCAAGCCTGCCTGGCAGGATATTGATGTTTATGAATGGGTTTTGCCAGACCCAACCATGGATGTTTTATTTATGAAATAGCGTTTACTCACCATTTTTATTTGGTTAATTATCGTTTACCCACTTATTATTGCGTTCCCAGCGTTGATAAACGCTCAGAAGGCATCTTGATCAGAGTTCTAATTGCGTCTACCTCTGCGAACGAATGGAATCATGAATGATTCATGTATGCTCGTCATGTTCACCTGATCCCCCGGATTTGCCTTGTTAGCAGCGCATTCATTCACCACTGTCCAACGGGAAACTCCGCCCATGACCGACAGGTGAAACAAGCTACCTCAGCCCAGACCTACAGTGGCAAGTAGCAGAGATGACGCTGACAGTGGGAATTCTTTTAACATCCCTCGACTCCTGCGTGTCAACAGACATCGCCCAAACAAACCCCCCCTGACTCTCGAGAGAATGAGTGTACAACTGGTCGCTGATATGTCAGTCAGATGTCTAGCTAGCTAGATAACTCTAGAGCTCTGGCTATTACATTTACATTTTAGTCATTTAGCAGACGCTCTTATCCAGAGCGACTTACAGTTAGTGAGTGAATACATTTTCATACTGGCCCCCCGTGGGAAACGAACCCACAACCCTGGTGTTGCAAGCGCCATGCTCTACCAACTGAGCTACAGGGGACTATAACTAGCTGGCTAGAAGGATGAAGGATGAAGTTAGAGGCTAATGTTGAACGGAGCCTGACTCAGCAGGAGCAGTTGACTGAAATTAAGCTAGCTATAATCAAAAGATGGGCTACTATAAGTTCTCATAACAAAATACCTTTCCTTTATAGAGAGTAGTGAGAGAGACAGTGGTGAGTCAGGCTGCAAAGGAGATACACAGAGAGAGGAAGCATTGAAGCAAGCAGGGAGAGAGGTTAGTAGTACAGTGGTTCCCAAACCTGGGGTCTGGGACCCATGTGGGGTCCCAAAAAATGTTAATAGGGTCCCCTGAGAGTCTTTAATCAAACATTAAAAACTTGTTTCTCTTCAAATGGGTATAGAATACAACATTTTTGAGTCATCTAAGGACCTTATACACTATCAGAATTCACTTTCATGTCATTATGTGTTGGGACAACCTGTGGGACTTAAAATGTAGTGAAATACAGTATAAAGACCATTTAAATATAAAGACAATTTAATATTATGTACACTGAACAAAAAAATAAACGCAACATGCAACAATTCCAAACATGTTACTGAGTTACAGTTCATATAAGGAAATCGGTCAACATCCTCAGTCCTGACTTACCACTCCTGTATGTAGTAAATAAGTAGTAAAACATGTATTATTGAGTAGAACTTGTCAGGTAGTGATGAGTAATAAGTTAGTTGGGTTTTTTCATGAGGTTGTGGTGATATACTATTGGCGACTAAAGACAATTGCATAATAGGAACTATTACAAATTGATGGTCCTTGAAAATAAATATTAGTGCTTGAAAAAGTACTTGAACGTCCTTGAATTTGACTTGCCACTGTCTGTACGAACCCTGCCTGGTGTCCTGTTCCTGGAAGGCCGCAGTGGGCTGCATTGGGATTGGGCTTTTGTCCCTGCTTAGTGCTTTAGAAAACACAGAATTCAACTGATTGAATAATCATCAAGAACTTGATAAGCTTAGTCAGGTTTGCTTGTGTGCTAGTACTGGGCTGGGACTATAGCCAGGACCAGGAGTAAACAACAACGGAATTGAGCGTTGTAACCAATAGATCTGTGAGTCTGACTGAGGTGACACCTGTTGGGCCGTGAGAATGCTTTCTGTAGCTAAATACTATTGGATTGGTCTCACTTTTTGTCTGCTCTTTCCTGCCCAGCTGGAGGAGGCCAACCGAACCCTCACCAGCGATGTGGCTAACCTAGCCAATGAGAAGGAGGAGCTCAACAACAAACTCAAGGAGACGCTTGAAGGTGATTTTCTGCTTCCAGCCTGTGGGTGTCTGTGTGGTTGCTATATTTCCGTTCAACATCAGATAATGTTCTATTCTTCTATTTGCAATGTGTTCAGAGCTGCAGACGTCCAAGGATGACGAGCAGCAGATGAGCCAAATGAAGCTCGCGTTTGAGAAGCAGCTCCAGTCAGAGAGAACACTAAAGACCCAGGTAGATGTATTTTAATGTCATTTCTTCAAAGCTTTACAATGTTGCGTAGCAAGGAAATCGTGTTGAAGACACTTGTCTTTATTGTTTTAATGTTCATCATGACTATTGATTTATCTTGTGTGTGCATCAGGCTGTGAACAAGCTGGCGGAGATCATGAACAGGAAGGAGGTACGTGCGGCAGGCAGTCGGCGCGGCAACGACACTGACGTGCGCAGGAAGGAGAAGGAGAACAGGAAGCTGCAGCTGGAGCTGAAATCGGAGAAGGAGAAACTCAACTCCACCATCATCAAGTACCAGAGAGAGATCAACGACATGCAGGCGGTCAGTCCAAGTGCAACACAACCACAACCTTATACTAACCATCACACAACCACCTGTATAGCACCATCATTAATTACCAGAGGGAGATCAATGACATGCAGGTGGTCAGTCACACCAAGAGAGATCAACGAAGTTAACAGGGGCCTCAAAATATACAATATACAGACATTTCAAATGTATGTTTCCTTTGCCCCTGTTTGTGTCAAATAGCAAATAGCAGATGAGAGTCAGGTACGCATCGAGCTGCAGATGGCCCTGGACAGTAAGGATAGTGACATAGAGCAGCTACGTAACCTCCTGAGCTCCGCCAACGTTTCCTCCCTGGAATCAGCCAGCATCAGCAGTGGGCCAGACTTTGATGCGGACGATGCCTACACAGGTAAGGAGGACCCATTTTATACTGTATGTGCGTTCAAAACCCAATGTACAAGCAGTCCTGTTCACATAGCCTTGTCCCTCACATGTATGTTTAAATTGACTTTTGGTTATTTTCTTAACTGGATGCTGATTGGCTGAAAGCTGTGGTATCAGACAATGTACCACGGGTATGACACACAACTACTTGTTTACTGTTATAATTACGTTGGTAACCTGTTTTATAATAGGAATAAGGCACCTCGGATTTGTGGTATATGGCCAATATACCACGGCTAAGGCTGTATCCAGGCAGTCCGCGTTGCGTGGTGCCTAAGAACAGTTGCCTGGCTACCCAGACTCCTTGCTCCGGCCAAACGCTACGCCACGGACGTTTCTTCTCCACAATGAGTCTGGATCTGAGTACCTCCCCAACGATTTCTAGAACGCAAACACATTCTAACCGTTCTGATTGTTCCCAAAAACCAATGGGTTGGGCCAATGCCAGAACACACGTGGGTATGCAGCGTTTAGAAGATTTGCCATTGGCTATGATTCTCTGATTGGTAAGAGATGATCCAATCACTGATTACTTTTTGTACTACACCCCTCATTTTGACATCACCACAAACAACTTAAATGATGACAGTCTGACTGAAGTATGTAGCAAACAGGCTGCGTTTAAATGATCTTTTTTCCACTAATTGGTCTTTTGACCAATCACATCAGATATTCTTCAGAGCTGATCTGATTGGTCAAAAGACCAATTAATGAAAACAATTATTGGGCTGCCTTAGAGCACCGGAAGAATTCAGTTTAAGAACAGTCCATAGCTGTGGTATATTGGCCATATACCACACCCCCTCAGGCCTTATTGCTAAATAAAGAACTAAGACCACTTGAGCTTTTGTCTTTACAGTTTATATACTCTATGATCTTTACACTTACCTTTTACTGTAATGTTGATATACCTCTTACTTTGTCTTCCTCTATCCTTTCCAATTTGCTTTCCTCTCGTTTATCCTTTCTTTCCTTTTTTTCCATCTCTGGACAGTTTTAGTACTTGGAGTCTGGTTTGGCCTTCCTATCTGCTGTCTTCAGAGTCCTTCTGTAACCACACTTTTTTAAATACAAGAAAGATTTCACCTTTATTCTATTTTACGTGGCCAAAAACAAATGGGGGGGAAATGAGGTGACTTACTCTCTTGTCCTGGAGTGCCATCTATCTTTCCTATTGTCTTTGGCATGTGATTGTTTTTGACTTGTCCAGTTGCCAGTATGTGTACAGGCTCACTATAATAGGCTACTTATAATAGGCTACTAATGACTCAGATGATTTGTGTGATTGATACATTGATTTATTTGATTGGTTGATTGATTGATCTTTTGTCCATCATGAAGGAACACTTCTCTGCAGCTGAAACATAAACCATTAAACCTGCATGTTTTGCAGTTGAGTCCATCCATAATGTGTGCGGAGTTGCTGTGGACATTTTATGTATCTGCTGTTTACATAATTTTTGTGGACTGAAATGGAAAACGCTATGTTTCCTGGGAATATGTACAAACTGTGAAGCATGTAGATCTATCACAACATTGCCCTTCTGTTTTAATGTTTCCCCCTCTTTCTCTCGCAGAAATGAGATTAGAGGGATGGCTCTCACTGCCTGTGAGGAACAACACCAAGAAGTTTGGATGGGAGAGAAAGGTGAAAAGATTTTCAACCTGG
The DNA here is from genome assembly GCF_964263955.1 of Coregonus lavaretus. Lineage (NCBI taxonomy): Eukaryota > Metazoa > Chordata > Actinopteri > Salmoniformes > Salmonidae > Coregonus > Coregonus lavaretus. Next base: position 26,765,062 of record NC_140014.1, on the reverse strand, counting down.
CTTGACTGATCAAACATTAGTTTGATATTATTGATGTTCTACAGTTAAAAATGTTTTCTTGTCTCTCTAGTATGTGGTTGTGAGCAGCAAGAAGATTCTGTTCTATAACAGCGAACAGGACAAAGAGCTATCCAACCCCTACATGGTGCTGGATATCGAGTGAGTAACGACTATCTATCTGCTCCTCTTATTTAAATTTAAATCATGCTAATGCTATAACTGTATTTAATATATTTCTTAAACTTTTAAACGTTTTGTTCTCTTCCCTTTTCAGTAAACTCTTCCACGTGCGGCCTGTCACTCAAACGGATGTTTACCGTGCTGATGCCAAAGAGATCCCCAGGATATTCCAGGTCCCTTGCTTCTTATGGCTCTTTGTTCATGCATTTATTTAACGATTCATGTGATGTGACTAGTTCATACTGTTGATGGTAATGATTGACATCGACCATGATGATCTCTTCCTTCTCTCCTCAGATTCTGTATGCCAACGAGGGAGAGTGTAAGAAGGAGCCTGAGTTCCCAGTGGAGCTGGCCAGCGGAGAGAAGTCCAGCTACATCTGCCACAAGGGCCACGAGTTCATCCCCACGCTCTACCACTTCCCCACCAACTGTGAGGCGTGCACCAAGCCCCTGTGGAACATGTTTAAGCCTCCTCCCGCCCTGGAGTGCAGGCGCTGCCACATCAAGTGCCACAAGGACCACATGGACAAAAAGGAGGAGATCATCGCGCCCTGCAAAGGTAGGGGTGGGGCGTGAGGATGTTGTCGTTGCTTATAGCAGAGCAGGGTTACATACAGTGCTTTCAGAAAGTATTCATACCCCTTGACTTATTCCACATTTTGTTGTGAACATTAATTCAGAATGGATTAAATAGATTTCTCACCCATCTACACACAATACCCCATAATGACAGTGAAAACATGTTTTTATGATTCTTTGCTAATTTATTGAAAATTAAATGCAGAAATATCTCATTTACATAAGTATTCACACCCCTGAGTCAATACTTTGTAGAAGCACCTTTGGCGGCGATTACCACTTTGAGTTGTCTTGGGTATGTCTGTATCAGCTTTGCACATCGGGAGTTGGGGATTTTCTCCCATTCTTCCTTGCAAGCTCTGTTAAGTTAGCTGAGGAGTGGCCGTGAACCGCAATCTTCAAGTTTTTCCACATTTTCAATGGGCTTTGGCTGGGTCACTCAAGGACTTTCACATTCTTGTTCTGAAGCCATTCCAGTGTTGCTTTGGCTGTATGCTTGGGGTCATTGTCCTGTTGGAACGTAAATCTTCATTTCAGTCTAAGGTCGTTTGCACTCATCAAGGATTTGCCTGAATTTGGCTCCATTCATTGTTCCCCATTTAATCCTTACCAGTCTCCCAGTCCCTGCCGCTGAAAAGCATCCCCATAGCATGATGCTGCCACCACCATGCTTCAAGGTAGGGATGGTGTTAGATGGGTGATGAGCTGTGCCTGGTTTTCTCCAGACATAGCGCTTTGCATTCAGGCCAAAGAGTTACATTTTTGTCTCTTCAGACCACAGAATCTCTTATGATCTCAGTCTTTCACATGCCTTTTTCTCTGGAGTGGCTTCCGTCTGGCCACTGTCCCATAAAGCCCAGATTGGTGAAGTGCAGTAGAGACTGTTGTCCTTCTGGCAGGTTCTCCCCTCTCAGCCAAGGAACTCTGTAGTTCTGTCAGAGTGGTCATTAGGTTCTTGGTCACCTCCCTGACCAAGGTCCTTCTTGCCCGGTTGCTCAGTTTGGTCGGACGGCCAGCTCTAGGCAGAGTCTGGGTAGTTCCATTTTTCAATGATGGAGACCACTGTGCTCTTGGAAACTTTCAACACTCTAGAAATTGTTTTATACCCTTCCCCAGATATAGGCTTTATCACAATTCTATCTCGGAAATCTACAGACAGTTCCTTGAACTTCATGATATAGTTTCTGCTCTGACATGCACTGTCAACTGTAGGACCTTATATAGACAGGTGTTTCTTTCCAAACAATTTAATTGGCCACAGGTGGACCCCAATCAAGTTGTAGTGACATCTCATGGATGATCAAAGGAAATTGGATGCACCTGAGCTCAATTTGGAGCGTCATAGCAAAGGGTTGTGAATACTTATGTAAATGAGATATTTCTGTATTTTATTTTCAATAAATTTGTCATTATAGGGTAATGTGTGTGTGTGTAGATGGGTGAGGAAAAAAAGTATTTAATTCAGGCTGTAACACAACAAAATGTGGAATAAGTCAAGGGGTATGAACTTTCTGAAGGCACTGTGTAATCATATAAAAATACATTGTCAGGGACATATCAAGGGATGGTTAGGGGGTTGAGGTGTGCAGCGCTGTTTCGTAAGTTTGTTTGCACAGTTCTTTGTCTTAAAAACACAATATAAACCCTTCCTTTTGTCCCCCTGCAGTGAACTATGACGTATCCATGGCCAAGAACCTGCTGCTGCTGGCTGTGTCGCAGGAGGAGCAGCAGGAGTGGGTGGGACGACTGATCAAGAAGATCCCAAAGAAGCCGCCTGCCCCTGAGCACTTTGCCCGCTCCTCACCCCGTGCTACCATGAAGGTCCAGCCCAGCCAGTCCATGAGGCGGCCCAGCAGACAGCTGCCCCCCAGCAAGAGCAGGTAAAACCAAAGGCCAGACGTAGACCGTAAAGCAAGGGCTCTGGTGGATGGAAAAAGGGGTAACCTTACACCTATCAAATACTTACATGTGAAAAGGATGTGACCAGTGCTCTGTGGTTTGGGGCCATGCTCAACACCACTTTCCTCTTTCAGATTGCTCGGCTTTGACCTACAGGACTGGCATTGGGAGTTAGATGATATCGATGATGATGCTTTTGATTTCTGATGAGCAGATAGGGTAAAAGCCTTGGTAAATCCTCAGTAAGGCATGGTGTGCAGTGAGTTTGGTTGTATTGGAATAGAACTGATATTCTCAGCTGAATATTGTTTATCTTAAATTTCTCTAATCTATTTCCTGGCATTCTTGGACCATGCCCAGGAAATGGTTTGTGTACCTGAATTTAAGAAATTAAATGTGCATGTGTTCGTCTTCATAGTTGAATATGTCAGGAAATATTCCATACACTTTTAGGTTTCCAGGAACCCTACTGGATCTGATTCCTATGATCGGACCCTTAACCCTTTCCTTTCTGGATATCCCATTTCTTATATCAGACGCCTCCTGAACCCTGTGTGACCTTTTCCCTCTGACCTCAGTCCCCCTAGATCCGACACCCCCAGGATGCAACGAGAAGACTCCAAAAGTGGCCATTGACACATCATGACTTACCTCTTCTCTGTGTTTGTGTGTGTGTTTGTCTAGTCATTTTAATGTAGAAGATAAAGTGTTATAATATGATGGTTTGTATGTTTATTTCCGATGACTTGACGATTTGCAATAAAACATACAATCAAAAGATCCATTCTGCAAGGTTGACTATAGGTGTTTGTATGTGTGACAGCTGCATGCTATGTGGGGTGATGCATGCTGTGGTGCAGGCAATGTCGCTGAGCTGTGGGTTGGTTTTGGAGAAACTAATACTTTTCCCCTCTTTTCTTTTTCCAGTTAACCTTACTTGGGAATGTGGTGCTGGTTCGAGGTGGTGGGTGTTTCCTCCTAACACGCAATCAAAAGACTGATAACAAACAGTGTTCCACTTGGCATTTCCTCCATGCACAAATTTGATTCCACTTCACTCTTCCAGAAGACTTCTATCTATCCCATTTCCGCCTTGAGAGTTCTATAGTATTTTTTGTCAGTCACTTCAACTGCTAGTCTCCCGAGAACGATGGGCCAACACACCTACTTGTCGTCTGTGTGCATATGAAGAGCAACTTCTCTCCAGGTTCCTTAAGGAGGGGACGGTTGGATGTCGAGGCCATGGGAAGGGGTTTGGCTTTGGGTATCCCGATTTTCACTCAACACAGAACAGCAGCCTCAATAACGCCAAATGGCATGTGAGAGCAGAGGGCTGAAGCACTTACCTTGACAACACTTAAGAAATCCACATTGGAAAAAGCAGAGATCAAGAGATGAGGTTTGAGGTGATCTGCCAACCTGAATGCTCGTGGCAAAGACATCTTTCAATAATACAGTTCACAAGTATCTAGTGCAGAACACTACGCCCACAAGGAGAACTATACTGTAAACTGGTAGGTGGATAGAGCTCAAGTTCAGATGCTAACACTGACCTTATAGCACTTCACCCTGGCATTGCCTTAATGTACTTAGACCACGCAGCATGACAATTATAAGAGGGAAATGCTGAATGCAAGGGGTGCAGCATTAATATCATAGCATGACTCCTTCATTGTTTGGATGTACATCTGAGCAAACCAGAGATGATGCACGAGTATTGTATGACTTAGAAAACATGCTATTTTCTATTCAAAAGCTACTTGATGAGGGCCCCTCCACCATCTTCAAAATCATCTGTGTGATGTTGCATTTTGCCCCTAAGGCCTCAAAGTGCTATTGCCAATATGCCTTTCCTTTGGTAAGTCCACCTACAGTAAGATTATTTTATTTTTTCTCCATGGAAGAGGGGAACATCAAAAGTTTACTTGTCTTTGTTTAAATAAAGATGGAAAAAAAAGTCTCAACAAATGTATTGAACAGTAACATGTAATGGAAGCTTGTTGAATGTTTTTCTGATATTTTTGTAAAGAATTCCTCTTTTGGCACGTGGTGTGTATCTGGCTCATATTTCAGGTGGAGAGATGGTGTGCTTTGAGTGCTCTGCTTTATCCAAGAAGCTTCTGAAAAGCACATTTTATACATATATAAATATTAATATACACAATATATATTTTACATGACATACAGTGCACATTGTATTATTTATACTGCCTTGTCCACTTTGTATTTAAAGGCGCTTCATCCAGAATGCATGTTTGATATTGCTACAATAAAGAAATGTATGTGCCTTCTGGTTTAGGTCATTGAGGTGTATGCTGTCTTTTCTATACCAAAGTAATTTGTCAAAAATAAGTTGATTTTGCACCACTGTCCTGTGTGATATCAGCATATACCAGTCAAATTGTTAATTTAGCATATTTTTTTATAGCTATCTCGCTTTCCAATATTACCTAATAACAGGAGGCCACTATTTCAAAGGGGGTATGGGGTTTATTGATTCAAATCTTTAGAAAATGTATTGAAAGTTAGCTGTGTTTAATGTTTTATCCTGAGAAACACATCTGCATCTCAACAGAAAGGATTAATTAACACACCCAATATGTTTGGTCAACACTCATTTTTAAATCGTTTGCACTAACTTGACCTGATGTCAAACTGAGAATACAGCCAAATAAATGTCTGGCTTAAAACCAGCATTAAATGTAAAAAGAAAAAGGTACCAAACTGTTTTTAGAAAATAAAATCCTCCTTTCAATATGAAAATGGTTGGTTTGCCAACTGTCCAGTTCTCAGCCTCATGTCTGGGTGAAATTAAACATTGAAAGAAGAGTGTGCAGGCAAATTGTCCAGTTTTTGACATTGGCGGTAGTAACAACTATTTGTCAGGTATGTTTGTGACAGGAGACTTAATCCTGCTTCTTCTGTACTTCCCCAGCCCTTTTCCTGTAGTAGAAGACTGTAGCTAGCACCCATGAATTCAGCAGTGTCATGACAATAAATCGCACCAGAACTGTGGACAACAGAAGACAAAACAGAGATGTTAGAGAAACATGCTGCTGCGCACTAATGTAATGATGAGTAATAACAGACATTTTCCAGCCAACACCTGATAACTGCAGTGGCAGGACTGACTTACCCTGCATGTCTCCACTTGTCACAGCGGTGGTGTAAATCCTTGCTGAAACAGACAGTTAACAAATCACATTATTACATTCCATGACTATCTTCATCGCTGTGGTTGCCATATCACCTAGGCAGGCACTTGGTCATAGCTCCAATTTGCCCTCTAGGCTAAGTGAAATTTGTTGCTGTATCACTCATACTTATATCCTAACAGTCTGTAGGGGTGATGGCCTATATGGGGCTGGGCAAGTGTGTGTGTGTGCAGTTTAGAATGGTTCACTCACCAAAACATGTGTAGGTTGCCATACCCCATGAGAGGGCGCTAACCTGGCCTGAGTCCTTGGACTGCCACAGGCATTGGAGCTGGGCAAACTTACTGCCAGCACTGATGAATGTACACAGGCTCTGAGAGAGATGGAAAGGTTAAGAAAGGTAAACAATTGATTTAGATAACTTGCTCAAAAGACCTTTCAATGTTATTTCATCATTGACTGGTGCTATGCCTATATTTGGCTGTGGAAACAATTTCACCAATGTGACTAATAAGAGTCCTTTGCAAGCTGTTCTTCATTATTCAATAAGCTTTCTGGCATTGTGGACATTGACAGTCTGAATAACCTACTGCTCTTTTTCACATCTCTCCTCAGTCTTCTACTTACCATGGCCAAATCAATTATCCACTTCTGCACAGTGAGTAGTTGCCAGCCTCCCACAAACCTGATCAAGCCATGTCAAGGGTCTGCTACCAATTTCCAAAATGTTAGCATTACATAAATCAGGAGTGTGTGTGTGTGAAATCAGGAGTAGTGTGTGTGTTTGTTTGTTGCATGAACAGGGAAGGATACACGACTGCATAAATCAGACTTTGCTTCAGGCTGCCATTGTAATGTAGAATCAAGAGCAGGAGGATGACATCTGGGACAAATAATGGCACACAACAGGATTAAAAGAACATGCTGTAACTCACTGTGTAACAAACTTATACAGAGATCAGGTATGCAAGGCTAGTCCATTTTGCCACCCATTGTAGGACTGGGGAACAAATACCCGGAGTTACAACCACAATAGGTTATCTTAATTTTTTACCATTTGTGGTTAGCAACGACCCTGAGGGGATGCAAGATAAGTCAGCAGCTAACAATGTGGTTGGATTCTTGTCTGGAGAGTATTGTTAACAGGGAAACAGGACTATTTCAAGGGTAGAAAGATGGCCCACCTTGAGCAATGAGGATGGGGTACTCCAAGTAGGTTGGGGGTGGGTAGTCATTAGACATCTGGTAGGTGACAAACACAATGAACCTAAAACACAGAAATGTGATATTAAGTTTATGGAAGATAAAATAATGTTGTGTAGGAACAACAGGGAACACAAAGTGAACAAGCAAGTCATGGATCAGCATGGGAGCAAACTGCTGACCCGACCATGCGCTGTATTTAAGGGCATTTTCATACGATAATGCTTCAGGATCCAAATTGGAGAATGGTCCAGAACAATAACAAAGTTAGGTGTGTATCGTGATATATGGTGCAACGTGCTTCAAGCCAACAGGATATGAGAGAAGTGAGAGGATGATGTGTTGCTGTCTCCTGAGTGCCGCAGTGGTCTAAGGCACTGCATCGCAGTGCTAACTGTGCCACTAGAGATCCTGGTTCGAATCCAGGCTCTGTCGCAGCCGGCCGCGACCGGGAGACTCATGGGCGGCGCACAATTGGCCCAGCGTCGTCCAGGGTAGGGGAGGGAATGGCCGGCAGGGATGTAGCTCAGTTGATAGAGCATGGCGTTTGCAACGCCAGGGTTGTGGGTTCGATTCCCACGGGGGGCCAGTATAAAAAAATATGTATTCACTAACTGTAAGTCGCTCTGGATAAGAGCGTCTGCTAAATGACTAAAATGTAAATGTTGCTAAAAGGAGAAATTAAGGACTGCAACGTCAACAAACCATGATGAGTCATGTGAAGTAGCAGGCAGACAGTAAACTACCCATGCTGTAGGCCTACCACTCCTTCCTTGCCTGAGAGCCAGTGTAATTCTGGCTCAGTGTCAGGATCCAGTGAGCTGTGGAGGATGATAACTGATATTCTTCACATTTATATATTTACTGTCTCACAAATATAGAACTTCTCCATGTTCCATTAGAACAAGCAAACGCACAGATTGTTTTTGTCACAAAATAGGCAGACTGCCATCTGGGTGGATGAGGTCAAATTCCCTGGGCCATTCTTAATCTGATGCTGAACCAAATCTGATAAATACTTGCCCTGCAACAAGGATATTTCAATTCAGAGCAACACTGCAACATGGTCTATACAGTCATCATGATTGACTGTATGGTTTGGCATCATTCTTCTGAATGTCTATTACTTTCATTTTACATGAGTCAACCACAGACAGCAGGAAGTGTATTGCATGTCATGGGTTCACTAGATACAATGTAACTAATTTATGCATGATGTTTACGGCTACATTGTATTCGCAGGCGTTGCAATTATGTATCATCACATATAATTCGATTTCTACTTTACAATTAAAACACCATGCAATACATCAATCAACAACCAATTACACATTCATAGAACCTAAAAAGGCAAATATTAGGATGGAGTATAATATACCCATGCACTGCTTTGTAAAACATACCCTGTTAGCTCCAGCAGAAGACTGTTGAGGCTCACTCCCGTTGTCGATTTCGCGCGCATCAAAACAAATATTTGCGGAAACTTTAGCACCATGCACACAAACAGCGTGCTAAAGTTAGCTACATGTAGTAGCTTGTCTGATTCCATGATTTCACAATTAGATGGAGATCTATCGACCTTTCGCTCCTGGATCACTTGGCAGATCACTAACGACTACTAACTATCACAGGATCGAGGTGGTTTGCCATGGAGTTTTGATTTCACTTCCGCACACATCACCCCACCCCCATGGTTTCTGACCCCAAGTCCCATCCGTAGTAAAACAAATTGGAGTACAAATTGAAAGATATTATAATTACGTGTACCTATCATTTTCATTTGTAGAAAATTGTAGACGGTGAACCAATATTTTGGATTTTTTTTTTATAAACAAATACAAATAGCAAAAAAATCTACATTTTTTATAATCAGAATAGCCTAATTGTTTTCTAGTGTGAGGCAGAGAGGCTTGAAATTCCATTCACTCAGCATCCTTCAAACAGACAATTATAATTTAATTACACTAATGTAGGGGATTTATTCAATACATTTTAATTAGTCATTTTATTGTGTTACAGTGGATTTAAAAGTCTGCACTCAGTGTTTTATTGTGTTACAGTGGATTTAAAAGTCTGCACTCAGTGTTTTATTGTGTTACAGTGGATTTAAAAGTCTGCACTCAGTGTTTTATTGTGTTACAGTGGATTTAAAAGTCTGCACTCAGTGTTTTATTGTGTTACAGTGGATTTAAAAGTCTGCACTCAGTGTTTTATTGTGTTACAGTGGATTTAAAAGTCTGCACTCAGTGTTTTATTGTGTTACAGTGGATTTAAAAGTCTGCACTCAGTGTTTTATTGTGTTACAGTGGATTTAAAAGTCTGCACTCAGTGTTTTATTGTGTTACAGTGGATTTAAAAGTCTGCACTCAGTGTTTTATTGTGTTACAGTGGATTTAAAAGTCTGCACTCAGTGTTTTATTGTGTTACAGTGGATTTAAAAGTCTGCACTCAGTGTTTTATTGTGTTACAGTGGATTTAAAAGTCTGCACTCAGTGTTTTATTGTGTTTTCCTTAGCCATGATTGTGGCATTGGAAATATGATCCTCATAGGATATTGTAGGCTACATACAGTAGTTTTAGTGGTGCATGTAATCTCAATTCAATTTGATGTGGAACGTGATGGCCTTTAAGCCTTTTTATGGATGTCAGAGTAGGGAGTTGAACACAACCACACATCAACCAAACCTCTAGGCTGAATTAAAAAAGAGTGGGACATCATATAAACAGGGACAGCTTAATCCTGACCCATTTATTTATTGGTCTGACAAATCAAAACTATTGTTACTAAGCCTTTTCAGAGAAACCACATGTTCAAACCCACATCACATAATTGGTGTGACATCATAGAGGGGGGCAGAGCAAGCTTCAAACAGGAAGCTCACAGTAAGGTAAGTGACATAGCTTTTTTCTGTTTTGAATAATGCACTGTGCCAACTTGGGATGTAAATGTACATACTATGTACTGGTGTATCAAAATACATAAGCAAGTTGCCAATATTATGTTTACATTTTGTAATTCAGTCAGTTTTTGTTGTTGTCCCACTTTACCAACCATAGCTAGCTAAAGTAGGACAGCATGGAGTAGCTAAAGTAGGACAGCATGGAGTAGCTAAAGTAGGACAGCATGGAGTAGCTAAAGTGGGAAAGTTTTATAGGCTTTTCCAATGGAGGAAAGATATCCAGTTTACATAAGGGACCCCCTGTACTTAGGTTAGTCAGGGCTCTGGTTCTTGTAGTACTATATCCTGTACATGTTTTCTTGTAGTACTGTTATTAGTACTGTTATTTGAGTGAATTCAGAAGAAGTGGGACACTTTTAGCATTTCTGTCTTCTGTAACCTCTTCAAACAACTGCATGTTAGCTAACCCTTCACCTAACCCTAACCTTAACCCTTTAACCTAACTCCTAACCTTAACCCTAACCTTAACCAACCCTAACCCCTAGCCTACCTAACGTTAGCCACCTAGCTAACGTTAGTGTTAGCCACCTAACCACCTAGCTAATGTTAGCCACAACAAATTGAAATTCGTAACATATCATGTGAATTGTAATTCGTAACATATCATACAAAATGGATGATGGACATCCACAAATTAAAGGTGCAATATGCAGACATCGCTCTGGCATTTCCTGGTTGCTAAAATTCCAGTAGTTCGCCTAATTTCAGTTTATGCGACAAAAAAACATGCATCATTGAACCATCTAAACTGCTGTGAAATATATTTTCAATAACCAAAAATATTGTATTTTCAGCTGTTTGAAGCTGTTGTACAAAACCGAAAGTAAAAGACACAAAAACGATTTTTAAGAACGGGAAGCATAGAAATAGCGAACATAGAACAGATCTACCGCTTCTTAGACTTGCTTTCAATGCGAATGACATATCTATAACTCATATTTCTATGTGAATTTGGTCGGGTCGCCCAACATGTTACATTTTTATTTATTTATTTTACCCTTATTTTACCAGGTAAGTTGACTGAGAACACATGATCATTTACAGCAACAACCTGGGGAATAGTTACAGGAGAGAGGAGGGGGGATAAATGAGCCAATTGGAATCTGGGGATGATTAGTGGCCATGATGGTATGAGGGCCAGATTGGGAATATTGCAGCTTTAATACATACCATACGAAATGTAGCATATCATACTAAATGGAGTGTCCAGGATTTACATTTACTATGTTACATCTACCCCTGAGTCCAGGTTGCAGCCTTGGTGTCTGCAATGGCAGGAAGTCAATGTGGTTTTATGGTTTGTTCTAGGCTAAACATCAACATAAATGTCAACCCTCATCAGCAATACTGTTTTCAACACATATGATGCCTTCAGAAAGTATTCATACCTCTTGACTTAGTCCACATTTTGTTGTGTTACTTTGATCCATTTTGAATTCAGGCAGATTTTTCTCTATCACCCATCTACACACAATATCCTAAAATGAAAAAGTGAAAACATACTTTTAGAAATTTTAGCAAATTTATAAAAAAAATCAAATACAGAAATATCTCATTTGCATAAGTATTCACACCCTGTTGTCAATACATGTTAGAATCACCTTTGGCAGCGATTACAGCTGTCAGTCTTTCTGAGTGTCTCTAAAGCCTTAATGCTCAAATCTGTTATATTTTTCAAATCTGTTTTGGAATACTGACTGTCCAAACATCAAGTTACAAGTGACCAAGTCGGATTTGTGTGGATTCAGACAGCAGTCATTTGCTGACATGGCTACGCTAGTTGTCAAAGTAACGACAGGTGTGTGCACAGTGGTGTAGGCTGATTGGTGGTGGTGCTTGCGCATCCAATCACTCAGAAGTTATGTAGCAAGCTAAGGTGTCTTCAATGCCTGCCATGGACGTTTCCCAGTTGCTGTGAATGTTCAAAATCATAGTGTAAAAACACTTTTAAAGCCTCAAAGGATAAGATGATCCAACTTTCAAAATGAGTCCTTTTTAGCTAGCCACAGCAGTCAACTAGCTGTCTAGGTAGATGTTTAGCTTTCTAGCACATTCACTAATTTGTTTGTAAACAATTAACAAGCTAGATAGCTACCACGTCATATTCTTGTCAAACTGTCAAGAGAGTAGCTAGCAAGCAACAAGATATGGCAAATAACAGTCTAAAAACCACTTGAGGGCAAATAAATCAGATTTGACCGTTCAGGCACAAGTCACATGGCCAGGAATCAGATTTGTATCTGACTTCAAACCACCTATGTAAGAAGGTGTTTTGAAATGTGGCTTGAAATATTCGATTCCATGTGTATTTTGGCTGTTCAGACTGCAGGAAAAATAACAGATTCAAATCGAATATGCAAAAATATTTGATTTGAGTCATTTCAAACTGCCAATGTGAACAAGGCTTAAGATATTTGCACACCTGGATTGTATAATATTTGCCTGGATTGTACAACATTTTTTAAATTTTTTTTATTCTTCAAGCTCTGTCAAGTTCGTTTTTGATCATTGCTACATAGCCATTTTCAAGTCTTGCCATAGATTTTCAAGACAATTTAAGTCAAAACTGTAAATAGGCCATTCAGGAACATTCAATGTCGCCTTGGTAAGCAACTCCAGTGTATATTTGGCCTTGTGTTGTAGGTTATTGTCCTGCTGAAAAGTGTATTTGTCTCCAAGTGTCTGTTGGAAAGCAGACTGAACCAGGTTTTCCTCTAGGATTTTGCCTGTGCTTAGCTCTATTCCATTTATCCTTGCCGATGACAAGCATACCCATAACATGATGCAGCCACCACCCTGATTGAACATTTGAAGAGTGGTACTCAGTGATGTGTTGTGCTGGATTTGCCCCACACATAACACTTTGTATTCAGGATAAAGTTCATTTCTTTGCCACATTTTTTGCAGTTTTAATTTAGTGCCTTATTACAAACAGGATGCATGTTTTGGAATATTTTTATTCGGTACAGGCTTCCTTTTTTTCACTCTGTCATTTAGGTTAGTATTGTGGAGTAATTACAATGTTGCTGATCCATCCTCAGTTTTCTCCTATCACAGCCAATAAACTCTGTAACTGTTTTAAAGTCACCATTGGCCTCGTGGTCAAATCCCTGAGCAGTTTCCTTCCTCTCCGGCAACTGAGTTAGGAAGGACACCTGTATCTTTGTAGTGACTAGGTGTATTGATACACCATCCAAATTGTAATTAATAACTTCACCATGCTTAAAGGGTTAAAGGGATATTCAATGTCTGCTTTTTTAAAAACCCATCTACCAATAGGTGCCCTTCTTTGTGAGGCATTGGAAAACCTCCCTGGTCTTTGTGGTTGAGTCTGTGTTTGAAATTCACTGCTCGACTGAGGTACCTTACAGATAACTGTATGTGTGGGGTACAGAGATTAGGTAATCATTCAAAAATCAGGCTAAGCAGAGTGAGTCCATGCAACTTATTATGGGACTTGTTAAGCACATTTTTACTCCTGAACCTATTTAGGCTTGCCATAAAAAAAGGACATGTGGCCTCCATTGTCACGTGTTGCTAACGAAACTCCTAGGGTGACTTCCAGAGAGTTGCGACTGGATCAATAAACCCGTCAACTTCGGGACACTCTCCTGACTTGAATTATGCAATTCATGTTCCACTTTTAAATAATAAAAAGAGCATAAAATTCAAATGAACAAATCCACCCTGTCGTTTTACAATATATAAACCTCAGTGAAAGTTAAACATTTATTTTGAGAGGTAGTTTATCTGTTACATGTGTCAAGTCTCGAAATCAGACATAAAAAAATACATGTGGCATTTAATTAGGCACGCCTCTCCATTCTTTTATATGAAATTGCGCAAACTCCAAACATATCGCAGTGCGTGTCAGGATAGCACTTTGCTCTGAAGCCTTGCTGGCTTGGTCAAAGTGGCTATCTGAAGGTCTAATTACCCCCTACACCACCTTGATAATTTTCACCCCCTCAGCTTTAGGACATTGGTGGAAATGGCGGAGGCACGCGTAGACACACAAATGGAGGGCCGAGGGGAAGGGGAAGGGGTGATTTGGGATTCAGCCAGAGGCACCACATTCTTTACTTATCTCAGGAGGACCCCTGGGATTGCAATATATGGAAGCACTGTCTCATGTAGAATTGTTAATGTTCTTTCTCTGAAATGTCTAACAAAATATTGACTTGACTGTTTCATTTAGGACTGTGTGGACAAAATTGGGACAATGTTTCCCAAAATAACAGGGGCCAATATTATCATATAGAGGTCAGCAATTACACTTCTGATGGGTCTAATGATTGTATCTGAAAGTGAGAGAGTAAACCCTAGCTCTTGTTATTCTTTTCCCAGGGATGGACCATCCTCCATGTGCCATAAAAAATTACAGGAATTACTATATGGCCAATGGAAATGAATGTGTCCCTGTGAACGACCAACAATGGAGAAAGGTTGACTTCAGTTTTGCTGTTCAATAGCCATGGTGTGCTGAATTATTCATTGCTGAACAACCATAGATCTTTGTCCTCTAATCTGGTGCGCGTTCCTCCAACAGTGAGCAAGACATGCAAGCAGAGCTCACTGGAGCAAGGAGACATCTCTTCATCCCTTTGGTTTTCTAAATAACAAATCAAATCAAATCAAATTTTATTGGTCACATGCGCCGAATACAACAGGTGCAGACATTACAGTGAAATGCTTACTTACAGCCCTTAACCAACAGTGCATTTATTTTAAACAAAAAAAGTAAGAATAAAACAACAACAAAAAAAAAGTGTTGAGAAAAAAAAGAGCAGAAGTAAAATAAAGTGACAGTAGGGAGGCTATATATACAGTGGGGTACCGTTGCAGAGTCAATGTGCGGGGGCACCGGCTAGTTGAGGTAGTTGAGGTAATATGTACATGTGGGTAGAGTTAAAGTGACTATGCATAAATACTTAACAGAGTAGCAGCAGCATAAAAAGGATGGGGTGGGGGGGCAGTGCAAATAGTCCGGGTAGCCATGATTAGCTGTTCAGGAGTCTTATGGCTTGGGGGTAGAAGCTGTTGAGAAGTATTTTGGACCTAGACTTGGCACTCCGGTACCGCTTGCCGTGCGGTAGCAGAGAGAACAGTCTATGACTAGGGTGGCTGGAGTCTTTGACAATTTTGAGGGCCTTCCTCTGACACCGCCTGGTATAGAGGTCCTGGATGGCAGGAAGCTTTGCCCCAGTGATGTACTGGGCCGTACGCACTACCCTCTGTAGTGCCTTGCGGTCGGAGGCCAAGCAGTTGCCATACCAGGCGGTGATGCAACCAGTCAGGATGCTCTCGATGGTGCAGCTGTATCATTTTTTGAGGATCTGAGGACCCATGCCAAATCTTTTTAGTCTCCTGAGGGGGAATAGGCTTTGTCGTGCCCTCTTCACGACTGTCTTGGTGTGTTTGGACCATGATAGTTCGTTGGTGATGTGGACACCAAGGAACTTGAAGCTCTCAACCTGTTCCACTACAGCCCCGTCGATGAGAATGGGGGCGTGCTCAGTCCTATTTTTTTTCCTGTAGTCCACAATCATCTCCTTTGTCTTGGTCACGTTGAGGGAGAGGTTGTTGTCCTGGCACCACACGGCCAGATCTCTGACCTCCTCCCTATAGGCTGTCTCATCGTTGTCGGTGATCAGGCCTACCACTGTTGTGTCGTCGGCAAACTTAATGATGGTGTTGGAGTCGTGCCTGGCCATGCAGTCATGGGTGAACAGAGAGTACAGGAGGGGACTGAGCACGCACCCCTGAGGGGCCCCCGTGTTGAGGATCAGTGTGGCAGATGTGTTGTTACCTACCCTTACCACCTGGGGGCGGCCCGTCAGGAAGTCCAGGATCCAGTTGCAGAGGGAGGTGTTTAGTCCCAGGATCCTTAGCTTAGTGATGAGCTTAGAGGGCACTATGGTGTTGAATGCTGAGCTGTAGTCAATGAATAGCATTCTCACATAGGTGTTCCTCTTGTCCAGGTGGGAAAGGGCAGTGTGGAGTGCGATAGAGATTGCATCATCTGTGGATCTGTTGGGGCGGTATGCAAATTGGAGTGGGTCTAGGGTTTCTGGGATAATGCTGTTGATGTGAGCCATGACCAGCCTTTCAAAGCACTTCATGGCTACAGACGTCAGTGCTACGGGTCGGTAGTCATTTAGGCAGGTTATCTTAGAGTCCTTGGGCACGGGGACTATGGTGGTCTGCTTGAAACATGTTGGTATTACAGACTCAGTCAGGGACATGTTGAAAATGTCAGTGAAGACACTTGCCAGTTGGTCAGCACATGCTCGGAGTACACGTTCTGGTAATCCGTCTGGCCCTGCGGCCTTGTGAATGTTGACCTGCTTAAAAGTCTTACTCACATCGGCTACGGAGAGCGTGATCACATAGTCTTCCGGAACAGCTGGTGCTCTCATGCATGCTTCAGTGTTGCTTGCCTCGAAGCGAGCATAGAAGTGGTTTAGCTCGTCTGGTAGGCTTGTGTCACTGGGCAGCTCGCGGCTGTGCTTCCCTTTGTAGTCTGTAATAGTTTTCAAGCCCTGCCACATCCGACGAGCGTCAGAGCCAGTGTAGTATGATTCAATCTTAGACCTGTATTGACTCTTTGCCTGTTTGATGGTTCGTCGGAGGTCATAGCGGGATTTCTTATAAGCGTCCGGGTTAGAGTCCCGTTCCTTGAAAGCGGCAGCTCTACCCTTTTAGCTCAGTGCGGATGTTTCCTGTAATCCATGGCTTCTGGTTGGGGTATGTACGTACGGTCACTGTGGGGACGACATCATCGATGCACTTATTGATGAAGCCAGTGACTGATGTGGTGTACTCCTCAATGCTGTCTGAAGAATCCCGGAACATGTTCCAGTCTGTGCTAGCAAAACAGTCCTGTAGCTTAGCATCTGCGTCATCTGACCACTTTTTTATTAACCGAGTCACTGGTGCTTCCTGCTTTAGTTTTTGCTTATAAGCAGGAATCAGGAGGATAGAGTTATGGTCAGATTTGCCAAATGGAGGGCGAGGGAGAGCTTTGTATGCGTCTCTGTGTGTGGAGTAAAGGTGGTCTGGAGTTTTTTTCCCTCTGGTTGCACATTTAACATGCTGGTAGAAATTAGTAGTAACACTAGTAACACCTGCACAAAGGTGCATTCCTAATACGATTGGTGTTAAGTGAGAAAGAATCCTAAAGATGGTCAAATGGGCTTTAAGCCTCTGTCTTCATCTAAATCTGTTGAGCCACCTGATTTCCTCTAGGGCGGAGATTCAGGTCCTGCTGAACAATGTAAAGCAGTCAATGACCCACATGCAGGGGCAGCTGAACAACATGCAGGGGCAGTTTATTGAGTTGCAGACTGCTATCTCCAGACATTAAAATAAGTATGTTCTACTGTATCTGAAGATGGCTGCTCAAGATGGCTCATCATGGGGCGGCAGGTAGCTTAGTGGTTAAAAGGTCGCTGGTTCTAATCCCCGAGCCGACTAGGTAAAAAATCTGTTGATGTGCCCTTGAGCAAGGCACTTAACCCTAATTGCTCCTGTAAGTCGCTCTGGATAAGAGCGTCTGCTAAATGACAAAAAAAATAAAAAAGCCCATTGATAATTCAATTCATCATCTGTTGTGTAGCTCCAGGTATGCCTCAATCCCAAATGAATGTGGAAAATAGCACCATCTAATTTCATTACTAATATTGCCTATACATTATTTTGAGGTTGAGGCATATAGCTGGTTGATCTACACAACATATGGCAAATGACAATGACTCACTATGATAACTTCTGTGGTCAACTTCTGAGGCGACTGGGCGAGCTCCCATGAGCTTGAAAGTATTCACTATGAAAATACTGCTTTTTATGTATCATTGAATGGGCTATGCTTCATTTAGTTCACACAATAATATCCATAGTACAATACACAATACTTATTTATGGAGAAATATAACAGAAATGTAACAAAAATGCATACTTTTCTGAGCTACGTATAGTCTATACTACATCTCTTGGCAATTTGTAAACTATTCACTGGTCAAACACATTAGCAGTTATCAGTTAGAATTGATTTATTGAAGAAATTAATAAAAATGGTGTTCCTACTGTCAAGCAAGGATCCAAAGAATATGAGTAAAACCTCAATTCAAGGAACATAGCCATCTGATATGCACTCTTTTGGAAGGCAAGATTGATACATTCTTGGGTAATTCTTATGCCCTGCTGATGCTAGCAAGGCTGCATATCTGTACCCTGCTTGCACTTACTATAGCTTCTAGTTAGGAGCTTATCCATTCTCATCAGCTCCCTGCCCAGTGGTGGCAAAAAAGACTCCCAAACATCTGGTTGGTGGTGTTGGGGAGATGGTCAGAGAACACTGGCACATAGGTTGGGAAAGGGCTCTCTGCCCTGAGGTTACCCTTTGTGGACAAGTGGGCACAAAGTGCTAGGGTCACATCATTAAATAATGCAGCATTGATATCAATAAGAGATTGTGTTAAAAGAAAACAGTTGACTATTTAACAGATAACTAATTGGCAAATAATTTACCAGCTGATCATAAATTAGTTCTTGAGAAAACTCAAATTCTTCTGCCTGTGGATCAAAACACAATGATGATTGTAGGCTTATAGGCCTATGGTTGTCTAGGCCTACTCTTAAAATGCAGTTGTAGCATGGGCCTACCTCCCTAATGATACATTTAATTGGGTAGCAAATAGCTTTGTCTGCGACTTTGCATTTATACGTTTCATGCATGAAGAATAAATGTAAAAGATAGGCTGTATCATGAATAGAAATTAAATGCCCATTAAACAACAGTGAAGTGGTATGGTTACATAAGAGAGAAGGTTACTTAAGGCAAAAATGGAAGGAGTGTGTATAACACAAATGGGTAGCAACCCAAAGATTGTGTGTTGGAATCTCATCACGGACAACTTTAGCATTTTAGCTAATTAGCAACTTTGCAGATACTTACAACTTTTTAGCTACTTTACAACTACTTAGCATGCTAGCTAACCCTTCCCCTAACCTTAACCCTAACTTGAACCCTAACCCTAACCTTAACCCCTAGCCTAGCTAATGTTAGCCACATAGCTAACGTTAGCGTTAGCCACCTAGTTAACATTAGCCACAACAAATTGGAATCTGTAAAATATCCAACATATTAGAAATGTATAACATATTGTACGAATTGCAATTCGTAACAAATCATACGGATTGTAATTTGGAACATACACTACATGACCAAAAGTATGTGAACACCTGCTCGTCGAACATCTCATTCCACAATTATGGGCATTAATATGGAGTTGGTCCCCTCTTTGATGCTATAACAGCCTCCACTCTTCTGTGAAGTCATTCCACTAGATGTTGGAACATACAGTCGTGGTCAAAAGTTTTGAGAATGACACAAATACTAATTTTCACAAAGTCTGCTGCCTCAGTTTTGATGATGGCAATTTGCATATACTCCAGAATGTCATGAAGAGTGATCAGATGAATTGCAATGAATTGCAAAGTCCCTCTTTGCCATGAAAATAAACGTAATCCCCCCAAAACATGTCCACTGCATTCCAGCCCTGCCACAAAAGGACCAGCTGCCATCATGTCAGTGATTCTCTCGTTAACACAGGTGAGAGTGTGGACGAGGACAAGGCTGGAGATCCCTCTGTCATGCTGATTGAGTTAGAATAACAGACTGGAAGCTTTAAAAGGAGGGTGGTGCTTGAAATCATTGTTCTTCCTCTGTTAACCATGGTTACCTGCAAGGAAACATGTGCCACCATCATTGCTTTGCACAAAAAGGGCTTCACAGGCAAGGATATTGCTGCTAGTAAGATTGCACCTAAATCAACCATTTATCGGATCATCAAGAACTTCAAGGAGAGAGGTTTAATTGTTGTGAAGAAGTCATCAGGGCGCCCAAGAAAGTCCAGCAAGCGCCAGGACCGTCTCCTAAAGTTGATTCAGCTGCGGGATCGGGGCACCACCAGTGCAGAGCTTGCTCAGGAATGGCAGCAGGCAGGTGTGAGTGCATCTGCACGCACAGTGAGGCGAATACTTTTGGAGGGTGGCCTGGTGTCAAGAAGTGCAGCAAAGAAGCCACTTCTCTCCAGGAAAAACATCAGGGACAGACTGATATTCTGCAAAAGGTACAGGGATTGGACTGCTGAGGACTGGGGTAAAGTCATTTTCTCTGATGAATCCCCTTTCCAATTGTTTGGGGTATCCGGAAAACACCTTGTCCGTAGAAGACAAGGTGAGCGCTACCATCAGTCCTGTGTCATGCCAACAGTAAAGCATCCTGAGACCATTCATGTGTGGGGTTGCTTCTCAGCCAAGGGAGTGGGCTCACTCACAATTTTGCCTAAGAACACAGCCATGAATAAAGAATGGTACCAACACATCCTCCAAGAGCAACTTCTCCCATCTATACAAGAACAGTTTGGTGACGACTAATGCCTTTTCCAGCATGATGGAGCACCTTGCCATTAGGCAAAAGTGATATCTAAGTGGCTTGGGGAACAAAACATCGAAATCTTGGGTCTATGGCCAGGAAACTCCCCAGACCTTAATCCCATTGAGAACTTGTGGTCGATCCTCAAGAGGCAGGTGGACAAACAAAAACCCACAAATTGTGACAAACTCCAAGCATTGATTATGCAAGAATGGGCTGCCATCAGTCAGGATGTGGCCCAGAAGTTAATTGACAGCATGCCAGGGCGGATTGCAGAGGTCTTGAAAAAGAAGGGTCAACACTGCAAATATTGACTCTTTGCATAAACTTAATGTAATTGTCAATAAAAGCCTTTGACACTTATGGAATGCTTGTAATTATACTTCAGTATACCATAGTAACATCTGACAAAAATATCTCATAACACTGAAGCAGCAAACTTTGTGAAGACCAATACTTGTGTCATTCTGCTAAATGACTAAAATGTAAAATTCTCAAAACTTTTGACCACGACTTTATGCTGCGCGGACTTGGTACCATTCAGCAAAAAGAGCATTAGTGAGGTCGGGCACTGATGTCAGGCGATTAGGCCTGTTTCGCAGTCGGGGTTCCAATTCATCCCAAAGGTGTTCGATGGGGTTGAGGTCAGGGCTCTGTGCAGGCCAGTCAAGTTCTTCCACACCGATCTCGACAAACCATTTCTGTATGGACCTCGCTTTGTGCACAGGGGCATTGCCTTGCTGAAACAGGAAAGGGCCTTCCCCAAACTGTTGTTACAAAGTTGGAAGCACAGAATCGTCTAGAATGTCATTGTATGCTGTAGCGTTAAGATTTTCCTTCACTGGAACTAAGGGGCCTAGCCCGAACCATGGAAAAACAGCACCAGACCATTATTCCTCCTCCACCAAACTTTACAGTTGTCCCTATGCATTCGGGCAGGTAGCGTTCTTCTGGCATCCGCAAAATCCAGATTCGTCTGTCGGATTGCCAGATGGTGAAAGGTGATTCATCACTCCAGAGAACGTGCTTCCACTGCTCCACGGTGCAATGGCGGCGAGCTTTACACCACTTCAGCCGTTGGTTGGCATTGCGCATGGTGATCTTAGGCTTGTGTGCAACTGCTCGGCCATGGAAAGCCGTTTCTTGAAGCTCCCAACGAACAGTTCTTGTGCTGACGTTGTTTCCAGAGGAAGTTTGGAAATCGGTAGGGAGTGTTGCAACCGAGGACAGACGATTTTTACGCGCTACACTCTTCAGCACTCGGCGGTCCCGTTCTGTGAGCTTGTGTGGCCTATCACTTCGCGGTTGAGCCGTTCTTGCGCCTAGACTTTCCACTTCACAATAACAGCACTTACAGTTGACCGGGGCAGCTCTAGCAGGGCAGAAATTTGACAAACTGACTTGTTGGAAAGGTGGCATCCTATGACGGTGCAACATTGAAAGTCACTGAGCTCTTCAGTAAGGCCATTCTACTGCCAATGTTTTACTATGGAGATTGCATGGCTGGAGCAACGGGTATGGCCAAATCCACTAATTTGAAGGGGTGTCCACATACACTACCGGTCAAAAGAACACCTACTCATTCAAGGGTTTTCCTTTATTTTTACTATTTTCTACATTGTAGAATAATAGTGAAGACATCAAAACTATGAAATAACACATATGGAATCATGTAGTAACCCAAAAAAGTGTTAAACAAATCAAAATATATTTTATATTTGAGATTCTTCAAATAGCCACCCTTTGCCTTGATGACAGCTTTGCACACTCTTGGCATTCTCTCAACCAGCTTCACCTGGAATGCTTTTCCAACAGCCTTGAAGGAGTTCCCACATATGCTGAGCACTTGTTGGCTGCCTTTCCTTCACTCTGCGGTCCAACTCATCCCAAACTATCTCAATTTGGTTGAGGTCGGTGGATTGTGGAGGTCATCTGATGCAGCACTCCACTCTCCTTCTTTGTAAAATAGCCCTTACACAGCCTGGAGGTGTGTTAGGTCATTGTCCTGTTGAAAAACAAATGATAGTCCCACTAAGCCCAAACCAGATGAGATGGTGTATCGCTGCAGAATTCTGTGGTAGCCATGCTGGTTAAGTGTGCCTTGAATTCTAAATAAATCACAGACAGTGTCACCAGCAAAGCCCCCCCACACCATAACACCTCCTCCTCCATGCTTTACGGTGGGAACCATGCTTTACGGTGGGAAATACACATGCGGAGATCATCCGTTCACCCACACCGCGTCTCACAAAGACACAGCGGTTGGAACCAGAAATCTCAAATTTGGACTCCAGAGGTAACTCTGGGTCTTCAATTCCTGTGGCGGTCCTCATGAGAGCCAGTTTCATCATAGCGCTTGATGGTTTTTGCGAGTGCACTTGAAGAAACTTTAAAAGTTCTTGAAATGTTCCGTATTGACTGACCATGTCTTAAAGTAATGATGGACTGTCGTTTCTCTTTGATTATTTCAGCTGTTCTTGCCATAATATGGACTTGGTATTTTACCAAATAGGGCTATCTTCTGTATACCCCCCTACCTTGTCACAAACCAACTGATTGGCTCAAAGAAGGAAAGAAATTCCACAAATTAACTTTTAACAAGGCACACCTGTTAATTAAAATGCGTTCCAGGTGACTACCTCATGAAGCTGGTTGAGAGAATGCCAAGAGTGTGCAAGGCTGTCATCAAGCAAAGGGTGGCTATTTGAAGAATCTCAAATCTCAAATATATTTTGATTTGTTTAACACTTTTTTTTGTTACTACATGATTCCATACAGTGAGGGAAAAAAGTATTTGATCCCCTGCTGATTTTGTACGTTTGCCCACTGACAAAGAAATGATCAGTCTATAATTTTAATGGTAGGTTTATTTGAACAGTGAGAGACAGAATAACAACAAAAAAATCCAGAAAACGCATTTCTAAAATGTTATAAATTGATTTGCATTTTAATGAGGGAAATAAGTATTTGACCCCCTCTCAATCAGAAAGATTTTTGGCTCCCAGGTGTCTTTTATACAGGTAACGAGCTGAAATTAGGAGCACACTCTTAAAGGGAGTTCTCCTAATCTCAGTTTACCTGTATAAAAGACACCTGTTCACAGAAGCAATCAATCAATCAGATTCCAAACTCTCCACCATGGCCAAGACCAAAGAGCTCTCCAAGGATGTCAGGGACAAGATTGTAGACCTACACAAGGCTGGAATGGGCAACAAGACCATCGCCAAGCAGCTTGGTGAGAAGGTGACAACAGTTGGTGTGATTATTCGCAAATGGAAGAAACACAAAATAACTGTCAATCTCCCTCGGCCTGGGGCTCCATGCAAGATCTCACCTCGTGGAGTTGCAATGATCATGAGAACGGTGAGGAATCAGCCCAGAACTACACGGGAGGATCTTATCAATGATCTCAAGGCAGCTGGGACCATAGTCACCAAGAAAACAATTGGTAACACTACGCCGTGAAGGACTGAAATCTTGCAGCGCCCGCAAGGTCCCCCTGCTCAAGAAAGCACATATACAGGGCCGTCTGAAGTTTGCCAATGAACATCTGAATGATTCAGAGGAGAACTGGGTGAAAGTGTTGTGGTCAGATGAGACCAAAATCGAGCTTTTTGGCATCAACTCAACTCGCCGTGTTTGGAGGAGGAGGAATGCTGCCTATGACCCCAAGAACACCATCCCCACCGTCAAACATGGAGGTGGAAACATTATGCTTTGGGGGTGTTTTTCTGCTATGGGGACAGCACAACTTCACTGCATCAAAGGGACGATGGACGGGGCCATGTACCGTCAAATCTTGGGTGAGAACCTCCTTCCCTCAACCAGGGCATTGAAAATGGGTCGTGGATGGGTATTCCAGCATGACAATGACCCAAAACACACGGCCATGGCAACAAAGGAGTGGCTCAAGAAGAAGCACATTAAGGTCCTGGAGTGGCCTAGCCAGTCTCCAGACCTTAATCCCATAGAAAATCTGTGGAGGGAGCTGAAGGTTCGAGTTGCCAAACGTCAGTGGAACAAAATCCCTCCTGAGATGTGTGCAAACCTGGTGGCCAACTACAAGAAACGTCTGACCTCTGTGATTGCCAATAAGGGTTTTGCCACCAAGTACTAAGTCATGTTTTGCAGAGGGGTCAAATACTTATTTCCCTAATTAAAATGCAAATAAATTTATAACATTTTTGACATGCGTTTTTCTGGATTTTTTTGTTGTTATTCTGTCTCTCACTGTTCAAATAAACCTACCATTAAAATTATAGACTGATCATGTCTTTGTCAGTGGGCAAACATACAAAATCAGCAGGGGATCAAATACTTTTTTCCCTAAATAATAATAAATAATTATCAAATTCTTTTTTCCCTCACTGTATGTGTTATTTCATAGTTTTGATGTCTTCACTATTATTCTACAATGTAGAATGTAGTACAAATAAAGAAAAACCCTTGAATGAGTAGGTGTTCTAAAACGTTTGACCGGTAGTGTACGTTTGTATATATAGTGTACTATATATATCACATGGATGATGGACATACCTAAATTAATACATGCCATACCAAACGAAAACATATCATACTAATTTGTGTCTCCCGAGTGGCGCAGTGGTCTAAGGCACTGCATTGCAGTGCTAGCTGTGTCACTAGAGATCCTGGTTCGAACCAGGCTCTGTCGTAGCCGGCCGCGACCGGGAGACCCATGGGGTGGCGCACAATTTGCCCAGCGTTGTCCAGGGTAGGGGAGGGAATGGCCGGCAGGGATTTAGCTCAGTTGGTAGAGCATGGTGTTTGCAACGCCAGGGCTGTGGGTTCGATTCCCACGGGGGGTATAAAAAAATAATGTATGCACTAACTGTAAGTCGCTCTGGATAAGAGCGTCTGCTAAATGACTAAAATGTAAATGTAAATGAGTGTACTGGATTTTTGTTTACTATGTTACGTCTACCCATGAGTCCAGGTTGCATGCTTTCCACAACTGTACCAGAGCAGTCTCTACTGGACAGAAGACAAGGCGTAGTACCTACAGATGCCTATTCAAACCCATATTTCCCGAGATAAAATAATATATCATTTTTCTTTAGACAGCAATAGTCAATCAATGCTGTCAATGCAATAATGTAGGCCTGTGTTGTGTACTGGGAAGATACAGTAAATCTGCAATACAAAATTGTTTCACAAAAGTTTTGATTTATTATCATGGCATTATATCAGTAGAATAGTAGGCCTGTAGATTTTGAGAATGTTAACACAGGATAAAAATTCCTAAAAAAAATATCCATTGGACTCAAAAGGATATCAGCCAGGATTGCAGGATAAGGAAATTGCTGACACGTGTACAGACATTAGGCCGAGGCTCTGTTATATAGGAGACTATCACTGACATTGATTCAGCTTTGATCTAACTTTATTAAATGAGCAACATTTGTCAGAGTAGCCTGTTCTCTTGGCAGCCAAACAGTAGGCTAGAGAACAGACATACTCATCTCTCTCCTCGCCTCCTTCTCAAAACCCATTGGATGAGAAAGCCACTGGTCCCTCCACTCTGGCCTTCTCCTCCAATTGGTTTTGGGAAGGATGCGAGGAGAGAGGACGCGAGGAGTATGCAATTGAGATTTTCCCTGTGCGAACAGTAGAGAATCCCGCACATGTGCAGAAGCTTCGGACTTTTGTTGTCAGGAAGAGGGTTCCAGAGAAGTTGGATCCGCAGCCACTCCGTACAGGGCCAAAAAGGCCTTTATAACAGTCCACATGAGAATTGAGCATTAGAAAATACATCCACCAGATGGCACCATAGTGTAACTTTAAGTCACTTGCATGGGCATTTGAACTGGCTGTGGACCATCCCTATATTGTCATCTCTGGTTCTAAAATAAAGCATTTTTGATGGACAGGTTGTTGAGGTCTGGAGACAGAAGTTAACAACATACTTCTCTGTGTGTGTGTGTGTGTGTGTGTGTGTGAGAGAGAGAGAGAGAGAGAGAGAGAGAGATGTTGTTGTTGTTTAGAGATGGATTTTCTCACTGCACTGAGCTTAGTATGGCTAAGGTGCCCTTAGGGCCTATCTCACACTCCTAGGTCAGGTTGATGAATCACAGTGTGATATAATATCTGACAGCTGTGTCACCCCATGGCACAGCATGCGTCCTATTGGCTAACATAACGTTAGACATGGAGCAATCAAAATAGACTACTCAGTGAAAATGGAAATATTACATCTGAATGCTGGAGAATTGTAACAATTGTGCACTGCTGAATATGATACTCAGAAATACTATCACACAAAGACGCATTTAAAGAGTATATATTTTACATATTGAGGGAAGGGGATACCTAGTCAGTTGCACAACTGAATTTACTCAACCAAAATGTGTCTTCTGCAGAGAGCTGCCACCCGGAGAGCAGTTGTTGTTGGGGTTTAACTGCCTTGCTCAAGTGCAGAACGGCAGAGTTTTCCACCTTGCCAGCTCAGGGATTCGAACCAGTGACCTTTCGGTTACTGGCCCAAAGCTCGTAACCTCTAGGCTACCTGCCACCCCATTGACAATTTTATGTGCCAAGGGACTAGGCCCAGTGCAGTCAAAAACATGATTTTTGTGTGTTTTATATATATTTCCACACCATAAGGTTGGAATAATACTGTGAAATTGTGAGAATTATGATAATGCCCTTTTAGTGTAAGAGCTGTTTGAAAAGACCGCCTGAAATTTCAGCCTGTTTTGGTGAGATGGAGTTTTGGCCTGCCTGGTGAAATCACCATGCTGTAAATTAGTTAATAGACCCAATAAGAAAGAGAGTTCCTAACCTCTCTGCCAATAACAGCTAGTTTTCAGTGTTCCCCTCCCCACTCAGACCACACCCATACAGTCCTAGAAAACTGATCGCTTGCTCTGCTATCTTTGTTAATTTTTTTTACCATTTTAATTGAAAACAATCACAGTACTTAATTATTACCCAGAAATTATATGATATTGAGATAAAACGGCTGCATTGGACCTTTTAATTATATTCATTTAGGGAAATCTCCTTTTGACTGACAGACTGATGTAGATGTCTGTGATGGCTCATGGCTCCTCATCTCTGTCCTAAATAGGACAATTAATTGTGCTAGCCAAGCTGGAGAAGATGACAGTTCCACATTACGGAGACTCATTTCTAGGAACATTTACAATACCGGTCAAAAGTTTTAGAACACCTACTCATTCAAGGATTTGTCTTTTTTTTACTATTTTCTACATTGTAGAATAATAGTGAAGACATCAGAACTATGAAATAACACATATGGATTCATGTAGTAACCAAAAAAGTGTTAAACAAATCAAAATATATTTTATATTTGAGATTCTTCAAATAGCCACCCTTTGCCATGTTGACAGCTTTGCACACTCTTGGCATTCTCTCAACCAGCTTCAGCTGGAATGCTTTTCCAACAGTCATGAAGGAGTTCCCACATATGCTGAGCACTTGTTGGCTGCTTTTCCTTCACTCTGCGGTCCAACTCATCCCAAACCATCTCAATTTGGTTGAGGTCGGGGGATTGTGGAGGCCATGTCATCTGAAGCAGCACTCTCCTTCTTGGTAAAATAGCCCTTACAAAGCCTGGAGGTGTGTTGGGTCATTGTCCTGTTGAAAAACAAATAATAGTCCCACTAAACCCAAACCAGATGGGATGGTGTATTGCTGCAGAATGCTGTGGTAGCCATGCTGGTTAAGTGTGCCCTGAATTCCAAATAAATCACAGACAGTGTCACCAGCAAAGCCCCCCCACACTATAACACCACCTCCTCCATGCTTTACGGTGGGAAATACACATGCGGAGATCATCCGTTCATCCACACCGCGTCTCAAAAAGACACGGCGGTTTGATCCAAAAATCTCAAATTTGGACTACAGACCAAAGGACAAATTTCCACCGGTCTAATGTCCATTGTTCGTGTTTCTTGGCCCAAGCAAGTCTCTTCTTCTTATTGGTGTCCTTTAGTAGTGGTTTCTTTGCAGCAATTCGACCATGAAGGCCTGATTCACACAGTCTCCTCTGAACAGTTGATGTTGAGATGTGTCTGTTACTTGAACTCTGTGAAGCATTTATTTGGGCTGCAATTTCTGAGGCTGGTAACTCTAATGAACGTATCCTCTGCAGCAGAGGTAACTCTGGGTCTTCCATTCCTGTGGCGGTCCTCATGAGAGCCAGTTTCATCATAGCGCTTGATGGTTTTTGCGACTGCACTTGAAGAAACTTTTAAAGTTCTTAAAACGTTCCGTATTGACTGACCTTCATGTCTTAAAGTAATGATGGACTGTCGTTTCGCTTTGCTTATTTCAGCTGTTCTTGCCATAATATGGACTTAGTCTTTTACCAAATAGGGCTATCTTCTGTATACCCCCCCCCCCCCCCCCCTACCATGTCACAACACAACTGATTGTCTCAAACACATTAAGAAGGAAAGAAATTCCACA
Organism: Coregonus lavaretus; assembly: GCF_964263955.1. Taxonomy (NCBI): domain Eukaryota; kingdom Metazoa; phylum Chordata; class Actinopteri; order Salmoniformes; family Salmonidae; genus Coregonus; species Coregonus lavaretus. The sequence goes on along the minus strand of NC_140014.1, from coordinate 26,736,194 downwards.
AATTAACTTTTAAAAAGGCACACCTGTTAATTGAAATGCATTCCAGGTGACTACCTCATGAAGCTGGTTGAGAGAATGCCAAGAGTGTGCAAAGCTGTCATCAAGGCAAAGGGTGGCTATTTGAAGAATCTCAAATAATAAAATATATTTTGATTTGTTTAACACTTTTTTCGTTACTACATGATTCCATATGTGTTATTTCATAGTTTTGATATCTTCACTATTATTCTACAATGTAGAAAATAGTAAAAAATAAAGAAAAACCCTTGAATGAGTAGGTGTTCTAAAACTTTTGATCGGTAGTGTATGTCACAAATGTCTGCCTACTAACAAGCAGCATACCTTTCACTGCATGCTATATCAATATGGCCGCAGTTAACAGCAGACTTATGTAATCAGTATTTTCCCTTGTCTGTTCTTCTCCTCTTTAATGGTGGGGATGATGGTGGTAATTATCCTTCCATGACACAGCAATTGAAGCGAGGTATTTAAAGCCCAGAGTGTCTTGACAGTGCTACCTCATATGGCAGGCTATTCAGGATCACTTTCCCCCTTTGGTCCTCAGAACCCAGTTTTCTCTAAATCTCTATGGGCGTGTTTAGTCTGTTGGCGAGAGACAAGACATTTGCATATGTGTAATGCCAAGTGGTATCTCATAGTTATACAATAGATCCCCTCTGTTTGTTTTGTGCTTTTAGGCTTTGTTAATGTAGTTACAAGTGTTAAAGGGCCCGTGTAGCTCAGTTGGTAGAGCATGGCGCTTGCAACGCCAGGGTTGTGGGTTCGATTCCCACGGGGGGCCAGTATGAGCAAAAATAAAAATGTATGCACTCACTAACTGTAAGTCGCTCTGAATAAGAGCATCTGCTAAATTACTAAGAATTTAATTAAACACCCTATTTGAAGAGACAGAATGTAAGGAGAATATACCATTACAAAGTATGTTGTAAATGTAAGTCGCTCTGGATAAGAGCGTCTGCTAAAAAAATGACTAAAATATAAATGTAATAAAGAGAGGATTATGTCATTTGTTGAGGTCCCTTTTTGTTGTATATGTATGACATTTTTATTGTCCCATGCTTTAGCTATCTCCAGGCAACACGGACACCAGACAGCAAGCATCACATTATCCAAGTGCTGAAATTAGGAGACATCAATTGGACCAAAACAAAATCTAATAACTACTGCCGGAAATCATATTCACAGAACCAGACTTTCTCTGATGTTTCCTTTTTATTGGTACAGTACTTCATTTCCAGCACCTCGGACAGCACCCCTCTGGGAATGGGACGTTAGATAGCATATGAACATGTCATATTTTTTTTTTGGGGGGGGGGGGGATTACAGGAAATTTGCTTTAAAACTGCAACATTTTCTCTCAGCCTAATAGAAAAATGTATAGAATAGCAGGAAATTAGCTCAGGGATTCTTGAAAGTTGGGACAATCCTTGTCCGACAGGAAAACGTTTAATTTATAATTTTGTTGCATTATTTGAGGTTAAAATTTACATTTATGGGAATTTTATTAGGGACAAGATTTGTTTTTGGAATTTTCTAAATTCTTTCAATATTATTAACTTTCAAAATACAGCCGGTATGATGAATTTTGCATCCTGATTCATTTATGACGCATTTATGGTGTCTGACAAAGTTGACATACAGTGCCGCAAAAAAGTATTTGCCCCCTTTCTAATTTTCTCTACTTTTGCATATTTTTGATACTGAATGTTATCAGATCTTCAACCAAAACCTAATATTAGATAAATGGAACCAGAGTGAACATATAATACAACAATTACATAGTTCATTTATTTCATAAACAAAGTTATGCATCACCCAATGCCCCTGTGTGAAAAAGTAATTGCCCCCTTACACTCAATAACTGGTTGTGCCACCTTCAGCTGCAATGACTGCAGCCAAAAGCTTCCTGCAGTTGTTGATCAGTCTCTCACATCGCTGTGGAGGAATTTTGGCCCACTCTTCCATGTGAACTTCTGTAACTCAGCGACATTTGTGGGTTTTCAAGCATGAACTTCTCGTTTCAAGGCCTGCCACAACATCTCTATTGGGATTAGGTCTGGACTTCGACTAGGCCATTCCAAAACTTCAAATGTGTTGCTTTTTAGCCATTTTCATGTAGACTTGATTGTAGGAGACCAGATGCTGCAGGAAGTGGTGTTGGAGGGCCAGTAGGAGGCACTCTTTCCTCTGGTCTAAATATATATATATATATACAGCGCATTCGGAAAGTATTCAGACCCTTTGACTTTTTCCACATTTTGTTACGTTACATACTTATTCTAAAATTGATTCAATTGTTTTTTTTCTTCATCAATCTACACACAATACCCCATAATGACAAAGCAAAAACAGGTTTTTAGAAATTTTTGCAAATTTATTAAAAACAAAAAATGGAAATATGACATTTACATAAGTATTCAGACCCTTTACTCAGTACTTTGTTGAAGCACCTTTGGCAGCGATTACAGCCTCAAGTCTTCTTGGGTATGACGCTACAAGCTTTTGGCACACCTGTATTTGGGGAGTTTCTCCCATTCTTCTCTGCAGATCCTCTCAAGCTCTGTCAGGTTGGATGGGGAGCGTTGCTGCACAGCTATTTTCAGGTCTCTCCAGAGATGTTAGATTGGGTTCAAGTCCGGGCTATGGCTGGGCCCCTCGAGGACATACAGAGACTTGTCCCGAAGCCACTCCTGCGTTGTCTTTGCTGTGTGCTTAGGGTTGTGGGTTCGTTTCCCACGGGGGGCTAGTATGAAAATGTATGCACTCACTAACTGTAAGTCGCTCTGGATAAGAGCGTCTGCTAATTGACTAAAATGTTTAAAAAAATGTAAATGTTGTTCTGTTGGAAGGTGAACCTTCGCCCCAGTCTGAGGTCCTGAGCGCTCTGGAGCAGGTTTTCATCAAGGATCTCTCTGTACTTTACTCCGTTCATCTTTGCCTCGATCCTGACTAGTCTCCCAGTGCCTGCCGCTGAAAAACATCCCCACAGCATGATGCTACCACCATTCTTCACCTTAGGGATGGTGCCAGGTTTCCTCCAGACGTGACGCTTGGCATTCATCTTGGTTTCATCACACCAGAGAATCTTGTATCTTCTGGTTTGAGAGTCTTTAGGTGCCTTTTGGCAAACTCCAAGTGGGCTGTCATGTGCCTTTTACTGAGGAGTGGCAGTACCCTTCTAAGAACCTTCTCCTTTAAGAACCTTCTCCACTGACAGTAGCCTGCTCCTTTACAGTTAGGCATCCAAATGGGATCGCCTTGGAGTTTATTTTTCACACAGGCAATAATCAGTAGAGTGGAACACTCACTACAGGCCTAGTAATATAGAGTGTGTGTAGGAAGGATAGCCTTGTGTCCTTCATATACACCACTGAGGCATTTGGGGGCCAGATATCCAGTCTCTCGATTCTTCTCTCATGTTTCTCTGAAGTTAATCCTTATGGTGTTATCACTCCTTCGCCAGGGACAGTGTCAACCCAGAGAAGAGCTCCCGAAACCAAGAGGGAGCTCTGGCCAGCTCAGAAAACGAAAGAACAAAGAAATGCGTGGTTATGAAAGAAGCAGAGCAGCAAAGTAGCCTAATCCTCAAATGATATATCTTAGAAGGGAGGGGGGCCTCTGGCATTTTTAAATTATGTGTTGACAGAATATTAATTATAACTGACTTGAAGAAACTTCAAAGGTAACATGCAAAAAAAGCGCTGCTGTTGTCAAACATGTCTCTCCTTCCACTCCACCATCAATCACCTCATCACCAGCGCCAAATATAGAGCTCTAAGCACCTGGGTCCCTGGCAGTACCATGATTCCTCCATTGTTGAGCTGTAAACATTCTATATCACATCAGTAAGGGACTGTGTTTAAGGGACTGTATCTAGTCTACCCACAGTTCACAAGCATCATTTGCCATGCCTGTTTGCCCAGTTCACTGAAGTCTAATTTGCATAAGTAATCACTAAACTGCACATAGTGTGATGCATTAATTTGTGTTTTTTATATTTTGGTTCTTCATTGTCATTCTGGGGTTACTAACAAAGGACCAATTATGCAAATAAGGGACATGTTAAAAACATTTAATGCTTCAATCCCAAATATTTGCTTATTTTTATGAAGCACATTTTGTGCCTAATTACAATAAGTCCATTTGCCTTTTGTAAAGCAACTGAATCAATTTAAAATATTTGAAATACAGTTGAAGTCTGAAGTTTGCATACACCTTAGCCAAATACATTTAAACTCAATTTTTCACAATTCCTGACATTTAAACCTAGTAAAAATTCCCTGTCTTGGGATCACCACTTTATTTTAAGAATGTGAAATGTCAGAATAATAGTAGAGACAATTATTTATTTCAGCTTTTATTTATTTCAACACATTCCCAGTGGGTCAGAAGTTTACATACACTCAATTAGTATTTGATAGCATTGCCTTTAAATTGTTTAACTTGGGTCAAACGTTTCGGGTAGCCCATTCCTCCTGACAGAGCTGGTGTAACTGAGTCAGGTTTGTAGGCGTCCTTGCTCGCACACGCTTTTTCAGTTCTGCCCACAAATGTTCTATAGGATTGAGATCAAGGCTTTGTGATGGCCACTCCAATACCTTGACTTTGTTGTCCTTAAGGCATTTTGCCACAACTTTGGAAGTATGCTTGGGGTCATTGTCCATTTGGAAGACCCATTTGCGACCAAGCTTTAACTTCCTGACTGATGTCTTGAGATGTTGCTTCAATATATCCACATAATTTTCCTTCCTTATGATGCCATCTATTTTGTGAAGTGCACCAGTCCCTCCTGCAGCAAAGCACCCCCACAGCATGATGCTGCCACCCCCGTGCTTCACGGTTGGGATGGTGTTCTTCGGCTTGCAAACCTACCCCCTTTTTCCTCCAAACATAACGATGGTCATTATGGCCAAACAGTTCTATTTTTTTTCATCAGAACAGAGGACATTTCTCCAAAAAGTATGATCTTTGTCCCCATGTGCAGTTGCAAACCGTAGTCTGGCTTTTTTGTGGTGGTTTTGGAGCAGTGGCTTCTTCCTTGCTGAGCGGCCTTTCAGGTTATGTCGAAATAGGACTCGTTTTACTGTGGATATAGATACTTTTGTACCTGTTCCCTCCAGCATCTTCACAAGGTCCTTTGCTGTTGTTCTGGGATTGATTTGCACTTTTCGCACCAAAGTACTTTCATCTCTAGGAGACAGAACGCGTCTCCTTCCTGAGCGGTATGACGGCTGCGTGGTCCCATGGTGTTTATACTTGCGTACTATTGTTTGTACAGATGAACGTGGTACCTTCAGGCATTTGGAAATTGCTCACAAGGATGAACCAGACTTGTGGAGGTCTACAAATTTGTTTCTGAGGTCTTGGCTGATTTCTTTTGATTTTCCCATGATGTCAAGCAAAGAGGCACTGCGTTTGAAGGTAGGCCTTGAAATACATCCACAGGTACACCTCCAATTGACTCAAATGATGTCAATTAGCCTATCAGAAGCTTCTAAAGCCATGACATCATTTTCTGGAATTTTCCAAGCTGTTTAAAGGCACAGTCAACTTAGTGTATGTAAACTTCTGACCCACTGGAATTGTGATACAGTGAATTATAAGTTAAATAATCTTTCTGCAAACAATTGTTGGAAAAATTATTTGTGTCATGCACAAAGTAGATGTCCTAACCGACTTGCCAAAACTATAGTTTGTTAACAAGAAATTTGTGGAGTGGTTGAATGACTCCAACCTAAGTGTATGTAAACTTCCGACTTCAACTGTATAACTGCTTTGTCGTAATAAGTGCGCCAGCTTTCCTCCTAAAGGCTGAATGCCCTTGGAACATCTGTCCACTAAGAACAGACAAACAGACAGTTACTATACCTTGCTGGGGAGCAGATTGCTTTGTGCAAAGGTATGCTTTCAGTTAAACCTTTGATAGTGAGGAAGCACTTCCAAAATTCAGGAGTAAGTGTAACGATACTGAAGAATGGGTCACATCTGGACTGCCTATGTCAAGTGTCAACTCCATCCCTCTGGGGCATGCTGTTGTCCAAATCAAATGGACTCTCAACAAAAGTATCTTATGTAGGTTGAACAGTCTCCACAGACTCAGTGAAACCTCACCTGTAAAATACATTCTCTCCATGACCTTTGTAACGCCACCCCCTGTTTCTTGTAAGGAGCTATTAATAGCTAGGACGAAGGTGAAACGCTTGAAGAGTCCTCATAGATTAATGAAAAGGTACTGTAGTGGGGATGTGAATAATTTATATCTGTCCTCGTCATTCATTATTAGACTGCTGAACATTCGATAAAGAAGTGGCTGCAAATGTCAAGCCTTGCGGATGGCCATATTAACAATTAAGTTCAACGTCTATTTTGGATTTACATTTTGAGTTCAATGTGAAATCAACAAAAACATGTATCATGTAATTGGATTTAGGTGAATGGTTGGGTGAAAAAAACACTACATTCCCTTACTACTTTTAGCAAATCCAATCAGTTTTCCACATTGATTCAAAGTCATCACGTTCAAAAAATTGAAATTACGTGGAAACAACGCTGACTCAACCAGTTTTTGCCCAATAGAATGGTACGAAGTTGGGAAGTGCTGTTGTGAAAGCAAGAAGCACAAGAATGTAAGGCTTTGTTTAACAGGCCATTGCCATTGATAAGGCCACAGTAGCCTACTAATTTGTTACAGCCGGGTATTTGCTGAGCAATCGAAAGGTCATGTCCACATAAGAGTGATCATCTCCTGGTTTGTGGTAATTACCCCCTAGACATGATGAAAATGAGATAGAAATTATTCTGCAACTTGTTATAGAGCCTTTTTTTTTGTTAGTACCCATGGAGACTAGGAGGCAGATTCAGTCACGTCTGCCTTAGCAATGTTTATGCATTATTTTTACTTTACACAACCCGCCTGTACTAGCGTCAGGGCGCAAGACACTATGTCTGTACGTACAAGTGTTTTATTATTTATTCTAAGAATAGAAGCATCCATGAGGAGACTGCTCTTGGTATTTTTGCACCTGTCTATGATTTTAGTTGACCACAGAAAACAGCATAAATGCTGCAATGCAGGTTTGAATGGAGCCCTGTGATTGCAGAAACTTCAGAAAAGGACTAGGTAAATATTTGTGGGCAATTCATATAGAATATGCAGATTGTTCTAACACCCATGAATGTTTAATTGTTAAAACACGGCAAGAGTTGTTTTATTTTGTAAAAGATAATATTCAGGACCGATTTTCATGTGAATATTCTCAAATCTGCATTTAAAATTTTTTGCATTATAGGCTATAGCGAATGTGCTCACTCTGGTCTTGGCTTGCAGATACAGTGCGGGTATAGCATACATGATGAGATTAATATGGACAAAAGAGAGAGATTATTTTTATTTGTCAAATGGCAGCCAAGCATCGATCATCATGTCACCAGAATAAGACATTCGCTATTTATTGAAAAGGAGCATCAAGCTCATCACCGTGCACCTTTACCACTATGATGGATGGTCCACATCTGTAGCCTAATAAACGGCATACTTTCCTGAGTCATAGGAGGACCACACAACATATCATCCGTGACTCCAAGTTTCATCTCAGTGCTTGAGGCGTCACCACAGACCCCCTGGTTCGATTCCAGGCTGTATCTATCCTACGGTTCTGACTTGGTGTACTGAGAGAATACTGTAAGAACGGCCCATGTTCTGAATTCTGTCGCTGTACATTTCAGTGCTGAACAAATAGTTATATTGACTACGTCCATCCTAGCTCGCTTATTAATGTCTCAATCAAAATTACGGTTTGCCTCATCCCCTCGTCGTCCCCTTTTGCCATAGTTTGTACATCTCAATTGTCAATAGAAACCACATTTGTTTAAGCAAGTCAGCCATATCAGCTATGTTTTTTTTAAGGCAGTAAATGAGGCTGTAAATAAGGCTGAATGAACTGTTACGCTACAAGAGGCTCCGCTGATAGCCAGGTGTAGCAGCGGTAAGGTGTTGGGACTGCTGTTGGGACTCTGCTCTTGGGACAGCTTTATGTAGGCCCTAACAGTTTGTGGGCACCGTTTGTTACCGTTATAGTGCAATTAAATCAAATCAAATCAAGTTGTATTTGTCACATGCGCCGAATACAACAACCTTACACTGAAATGCTTACTTACAAGACCTAAACCAACAATGCAGTTTTAAGAAAATGCAAATAGTCCGGGTTGCCATTTGATTAGCTGTTCAGGAGTCTTATGGCTTGGGTGTAGAAGCTGTTAAGAAGCCTTTTGGACCTACATTTACATTTTACATTTTAGTCATTTAGCAGACGCTCTTATCCAGAGCGACTTACAGGAGCAATTAGGGTTAAGTGCCTTGCTCAAGGGCACATTTACGTCATTTAGCAGACGCTCTTATCCAGAGCGACTACAAATTGGTGCATTCACCCTATAGCCAGTGGGATAACCACTTTATAATTATACTTTTTTTGATTTTTTTGATTTTTTTTGGGGGGGGGGGGGGGGGGGGGGGGGGTAGAAGGATTACTTTATCCTATCCCAGGTGTTCCTTAAAGAGGTGGGGTTTCAAATGTATCCGGAAGGTGGTGAGTGACTCCGCTGTCCTGGCGTCGTGAGGGAGCTTGTTCCACCATTGGGGTGCCAGAGCAGCGAACAGTTTTGACTGGGCTGAGCGGGAACTATGCTTCCGCAGAGGAAGGGGAGCCAGCAGGCCAGAGGTGGATGAACACAATGCCCTCGTTTGGGTGTAGGGACTGATCAGAGCCTGAAGGTACGGAGGTGCCGTTCCCTTCACTGCTCCATAGGCAAGCACCATGGTCTTGTAACGGATGCGAGCTTCAACTGGAAGCCAGTGGAGTGTGCGGAGGAGGGGGGTGACGTGAGAGAACTTGGGAAGGTTGAACACCAGACGGGCTGCGGCATTCTGGATGAGTTGTAGGGGTTTAATGGCACAGGCAGGGAGCCCAGCCAACAGCGAGTTGCAGTAATCCAGACGGGAGATGACAAGTGCCTGGATTAGGACCTGTGCCGCTTCCTGTGTAAGGCAGGGTCGTACTCTCCGAATGTTGTAGAGCATGAACCTGCAGGATCGGGTCACCGCCTTGATGTTAGCGGAGAACGACAGGGTGTTGTCCAGGGTCACGCCAAGGCTCTTCGCACTCTGGGAGGAGGACACAACGGAGTTGTCAACCGTGATGGCGAGATCATGGAACGGGCAGTCCTTCCCCGGGAGGAAGAGCAGCTCCGTCTTGCCAGGGTTCAGCTTGAGGTGGTGATCCGTCATCCATACTGATATGTCGGCCAGACATGCAGAGATGCGATTCGCCACCTGGTTATCAGAAGGGGGAAAGGAGAAGATTAGTTGTGTATCGTCAGCGTAGCAATGATAGGAGAGGCCATGTGAGGATATGACAGAGCCAAGTGACTTGGTGTATAGGGAGAAAAGGAGAGGGCCTAGAACTGAGCCCTGGGGGACACCAGTGGTGAGAGCACGTGGTGCGGAGACAGCTTCTCGCCACGCCACTTGGTAGGAGCGACCGGTCAGGTAGGACGCAATCCAGGAGTGAGCCGCGCCGGAGATGCCCAGCTCGGAGAGGGTGGAGAGGAGGATCTGATGGTTCACTGTATCAAAGGCAGCAGACAGGTCTAGAAGGACAAGAGCAGAGGAGAGAGAGTTAGCTTTAGCAGTGCGGAGAGCCTCCGTGACACAGAGAAGAGCAGTCTCAGTTGAATGACCAGTCCTGAAACCTGACTGGTTTGGATCAAGAAGGTCATTCTGAGAGAGATAGCAAGAGAGTTGGCTAAAGATGGCACGCTCAATAGTTTTGGAAAGAAAAGAAAGAAGGGATACTGGCAGTGGCGGCTCCTGAAAAAATTCTCAGGAGGGGCAATTTTTCTGATGATTTAGGTGACCTACACACATTTTAAAAAAGATATGTCCAGCAACAACATGAAGACAGGGGCAGCATATAAGTCAATACCAGAAGCATTTATTGACTGATCTCAAAAGTGTTGGCTTACCAGGGTTGGTGGAGCCCTCAGTTTAATCTTTGCCTCGCAAAGCTAACTCAAACACTCCGCAAAACTTCACACACTGGATTAGCCGGCTGAGGATGTGGCGGTTCTTGCTAATGTCGTAGTAAATATATTTGTTATAGTGAATATGGAATATGATATGTTGAGTAAAATGTTGTGCTAAGATCTATTTAGGTCAGGAGCTGGTTATAAGTTCTGTTCCTATCCAATAACAATGGACAAAAGGGTCCTATCTTGTCAGCCTTGTCAGCAGGTGGCCAAGGACAACACCCACGCCATAGGCCTCTCAGTTCTTCCAACTCACGAGTTCTTGCTCTGAGGACACACACACACACAAACACACACACACACACACATCATCACTGTTAAACACACACACACACACACACACACACACATCATCACTGTTAAACACACACACACACACACACACACACACACACACACACACAAAAATCCCCTCTCTTAGGCTGAACATTTGAAGACAGAGAACCCGACTCAGAGCCAATGCAACAGTGACAGTAGCCTGGAGGGGACCTCGCCCAACTCATCAGGACCAATCAGAAGATCAGAACTACTAGATTCAACCTACTTCATTTATTGCATAAAATGTCTGCACACAATGTTTCGGGGCTCTCTTCAGATAATAATAATAATAATAATAATATGCCATTTAGCAGACGCTTTTATCCAAAGCGACTTACAGTCATGCGTGCATACATTTTTGTGTATGGGTGGTCCCGGGGATCGAACCCACTACCTTGGCGTTACAAGCACCATGCTCTACCAGCTGAGCTACAGAAAGTGGATACTCATGGATGCGCATCGCAATTGTAAAATGTCAACACAATTGGAGACACCACGTCATTTTTGGAGACATGTTATTGACAGTAAACTATTGTAGATGCGACTGCTAACTAAATAAAACAGAGGAAGGGGAGCCAGCAGGCCAGAGGTGGATGAACACAATGCCCTCGTTTGGGTGTAGGGACTGATCAGAGCCTGAAGGTACGGAGGTGCCGTTCCCTTCACTGCTCCATAGGCAAGCACCATGGTCTTGTAACGGATGCGAGCTTCAACTGGAAGCCAGTGGAGTGTGCGGAGGAGGGGGGTGACGTGAGAGAACTTGGGAAGGTTGAACACCAGACGGGCTGCGGCATTCTGGATGAGTTGTAGGGGTTTAATGGCACAGGCAGGGAGCCCAGCCAACAGCGAGTTGCAGTAATCCAGACGGGAGATGACAAGTGCCTGGATTAGGACCTGTGCCGCTTCCTGTGTAAGGCAGGGTCGTACTCTCCGAATGTTGTAGAGCATGAACCTGCAGGATCGGGTCACCGCCTTGATGTTAGCGGAGAACGACAGGGTGTTGTCCAGGGTCACGCCAAGGCTCTTCGCACTCTGGGAGGAGGACACAACGGAGTTGTCAACCGTGATGGCGAGATCATGGAACGGGCAGTCCTTCCCCGGGAGGAAGAGCAGCTCCGTCTTGCCAGGGTTCAGCTTGAGGTGGTGATCCGTCATCCATACTGATATGTCGGCCAGACATGCAGAGATGCGATTCGCCACCTGGTTATCAGAAGGGGGAAAGGAGAAGATTAGTTGTGTATCGTCAGCGTAGCAATGATAGGAGAGGCCATGTGAGGATATGACAGAGCCAAGTGACTTGGTGTATAGGGAGAAAAGGAGAGGGCCTAGAACTGAGCCCTGGGGGACACCAGTGGTGAGAGCACGTGGTGCGGAGACAGCTTCTCGCCACGCCACTTGGTAGGAGCGACCGGTCAGGTAGGACGCAATCCAGGAGTGAGCCGCGCCGGAGATGCCCAGCTCGGAGAGGGTGGAGAGGAGGATCTGATGGTTCACTGTATCAAAGGCAGCAGACAGGTCTAGAAGGACAAGAGCAGAGGAGAGAGAGTTAGCTTTAGCAGTGCGGAGAGCCTCCGTGACACAGAGAAGAGCAGTCTCAGTTGAATGACCAGTCCTGAAACCTGACTGGTTTGGATCAAGAAGGTCATTCTGAGAGAGATAGCAAGAGAGTTGGCTAAAGATGGCACGCTCAATAGTTTTGGAAAGAAAAGAAAGAAGGGATACTGGCAGTGGCGGCTCCTGAAAAAATTCTCAGGAGGGGCAATTTTTCTGATGATTTAGGTGACCTACACACATTTTAAAAAAGATATGTCCAGCAACAACATGAAGACAGGGGCAGCATATAAGTCAATACCAGAAGCATTTATTGACTGATCTCAAAAGTGTTGGCTTACCAGGGTTGGTGGAGCCCTCAGTTTAATCTTTGCCTCGCAAAGCTAACTCAAACACTCCGCAAAACTTCACACACTGGATTAGCCGGCTGAGGATGTGGCGGTTCTTGCTAATGTCGTAGTAAATATATTTGTTATAGTGAATATGGAATATGATATGTTGAGTAAAATGTTGTGCTAAGATCTATTTAGGTCAGGAGCTGGTTATAAGTTCTGTTCCTATCCAATAACAATGGACAAAAGGGTCCTATCTTGTCAGCCTTGTCAGCAGGTGGCCAAGGACAACACCCACGCCATAGGCCTCTCAGTTCTTCCAACTCACGAGTTCTTGCTCTGAGGACACACACACACACAAACACACACACACACACACATCATCACTGTTAAACACACACACACACACACACACACACACATCATCACTGTTAAACACACACACACACACACACACACACACACACACACACACAAAAATCCCCTCTCTTAGGCTGAACATTTGAAGACAGAGAACCCGACTCAGAGCCAATGCAACAGTGACAGTAGCCTGGAGGGGACCTCGCCCAACTCATCAGGACCAATCAGAAGATCAGAACTACTAGATTCAACCTACTTCATTTATTGCATAAAATGTCTGCACACAATGTTTCGGGGCTCTCTTCAGATAATAATAATAATAATAATAATATGCCATTTAGCAGACGCTTTTATCCAAAGCGACTTACAGTCATGCGTGCATACATTTTTGTGTATGGGTGGTCCCGGGGATCGAACCCACTACCTTGGCGTTACAAGCACCATGCTCTACCAGCTGAGCTACAGAAAGTGGATACTCATGGATGCGCATCGCAATTGTAAAATGTCAACACAATTGGAGACACCACGTCATTTTTGGAGACATGTTATTGACAGTAAACTATTGTAGATGCGACTGCTAACTAAATAAAACATTTTAGCTGGCTAGCTAATCATCTTAGCTAAATGTGGGGCAAACAATTCAGTTATTTACCGTTAATTTGAGGGATTGGGGTGAAAGAAATCGAGTTACATAGTGATACTTTACGATATACTGTATTGACAATATCGCAATATTTTAGCGCTAGTTGGCTGTACCTGCACCAAAACACCATTATTGTTCCTTCATAGCTTGTTCTCAATCTTTTCACATTGGGAGCCAATTTGTTTTCAGCACTTTTATTTCCATGACTGATCAAAACTCGTTCTCATGGCTTTCTGATCCCTCTGCAACAGACATATGGTGCGCAATAAAATCACAGTATCGAATCGCAATACGTATAGAATCATGAGACTCGCAATGCTGATGCATATATCTTATCGTGAGGTTCCTGGCAATTCCCAGCCCAAGTTCATTTGCCACAACAAATCTCTTCGCTAGCAAACGCGATGTCTTCTCCAAAACGGCAATGTGTCTCCAGCAATGTTTACTTTTTTGACGTTCTATGGCATCTCCACTTTCCAAGCATATATGACCACATGTAATATTTTGGTAAGTGATGCAAATAGTGAACTATGTAGGGCCAGGATGTAAAATATATGTAGCTGCAGCAATTTCTCTTATCTGATATGGTAAGTAATGGGGCTTAATGTATAGCTCCCTAAGAGTTTGACGAACGGGTCCGTGCACGCGATTCCAGATATCTTTACCTCTGAATAAACTGCCTTTATTATACCATATCCACCCTGTCCAAAGTCTCTACTTGGTCTCAGTTCTCCAGTAAACTTGTGATTATCAACACTAACCTCATCGTTGTGGCGGCGGACAGCTAGCCTGTATCCCTCATCAAGTTGAGTGAGTGGCAATGTTATTTTTCCGTTCGTACCAATTTTTGGAAAATCCTCGGGTGTAGGACTTTCCGCCTTTAGTAGAAACCTGTTGAATTATTAAATTTGGTCTGGGAGGTCCTAATTGTTTCGTTGCCAATTTATCTTCATTTGTTCGCCGACAAAAAGGAACTTCTTTCAAAGACACAATCCGCTCTTTTCTCAGTTACGTTCATGGTTACGTAACGTATGACGAAAGCGCGTAAGTGCAAGCCCACAGACACCCATTGAGATTGTATTGAAGGCTCTGAAATTTGAAAAAAATAGATTTTACATGGGAGTCTATGACAGACTTCTGGGCGATTTTCAACCTGACTGAAATCGCCCCAAAAGGGGGGGGAGCCATTTGAAGCACGACTTTAGCCTGATTCGACATTTAGTGGCAGTGTGGCACTGTGGCAGATCAGACGTATAGATTACAACACTGATAACTACTGTTGCCGTGATATAATTGATTAGAAAAAAAATCCCTTCCTTTTCCCGTTTGGCAGTGCGTCGCCCATATCGCCCTATTGAACAGGCCCCCCTGGATACTGGTCTGTAGTTGTTGACATCAGTGGGATCGAGTGTTGGTTTTTTGAGAAGGGGTGCAACTCTCGCTCTCTTGAAGACGGAAGGGACATGGCCAGCGGTCAAGGATGAGTTGATCAGCGAGGTGAGGTAGGGGAGAAGGTCACCGGAGATGGTCTGGAGAAGAGAGGAGGGGATGGGGTCAAGCGGGCAGGTTGTTGGGCGGCCTGCAGTCACTAGTCGCAAGATTTTATCTGGAGAGAGAGGGGAGAAAGAAGTCAAAGCATAGGGTAGGGCAGTGTGAGCAGGACCAGCAGTGTCATTAGACTTAACAAACGAGGATCGGATGTCGTCAACCTTCTTTTCAAAGTGGTTGACGAAGTCATCCACAGAGAGGGAGGAGGGGGGGGGGGGGGATTCAGCAGTGAGGAGAATGTGGCAAAGAGCTTCCTAGGGTTAGAGGCAGATGCTTGGAATTTAGAGTGGTAGAAAGTGGCCTTAGCAGCAGAAACAGATGAAGAAAATGTAGAGAGGAGGGAGTGAAAAGATGCCAGGTCGGCAGGGAGTTTAGTTTTCTTCCATTTCCGCTCAGCTGCCCGGAGCTCTGTTCTGTGAGCTCGCAATGAGTCATCAAGCCACGGAGCTGGAGGGGAGGACCGAGCCGGCCGGGAGGATAGGGGACACAGGGAGTCAAAGGATGCAGAAAGGGAGGAGAGGAGGGTTGAGGAGGCAGAATCAGGAGATTGGAGGGAGAAGGATTGAGCAGAGGGAAGAGATGATAGGATGGAAGAGGAGAGAGTAGTGGGAGAGAGAGAGCGAAGGTTGCGGCGGCGCGTTACCATCTGTGTAGGGGCAGAGTGAGTAGTGTTGGAGGAGAGCGAGAGAGAAAAGGATACAAAGTAGTGGTCGGAGACATGGAGGGGAGTTGCAGTGAGATTAGTAGAAGAGCAACATCTAGTAAAGATGAAGTCAAGCGTATTGCCTGCCTTGTGAGTGGGGGGGGATGGTGAGAGGGTGAGGTCAAAAGAGGAGAGGAGTGGAAAGAAGGAGGCAGAGAGAAATGAGTCAAATGTAGACGTAGGGAGGTTGAAATCCCCCAAAACTGTGAAGGGTGAGCCATCCTCAGGAAAGGAACTTATCAAGGCGTCAAGCTCATTGATGAACTCTCCAAGGGAACCTGGAGGGCGATAGATGACAAGGATATTAAGCTTAAATGGGCTAGTGACTGTGACAGCGTGGAATTCAAATGAGGAGATAGACAGATGGGTTAGGGGAAAAATTGAGAATGACCACTTGGGAGAGATGAGGATTCCTGTGCCACCACCCCTCTGACCAGATGCTCTCGGGGTATGCGAGAACACATGGTCAGACGAGGAGAGAGCAGTAGGAGTAGCAGTGTTTTCAGTGGTAATCCATGTTTCCGTCAGCGCCAGGAAGTCGAGGGACTGGAGGGTAGCATAGGCTGGGATGAAGTCAGCCTTGTTGGCGGCAGAACGGCAGTTCCAGAGGCTGCCTGAGACCTGGAACTCCAGGTGTGTGGTGCGTGCAGGGACCACCAGGTTAGAGAGGCAGCAGCCACGCGGTGTGAGGCGTTTGTGTAGCCTGTGCGGAGAGGAGAGAACAGGGATAGGCAGAGGCATAGTTGACAGGCTGCAGCAGATGGCTACAATAATGCAGAGGAGATCGGAATGAAATGAACTAAACATCTGGGAAAGGAGAGAGCAGGCCTCCCTCACCAAAAAAATAATAATATAACTCTCCCAACTTCCACCTCAGAAACTATAATTGTTTCACTGAACCACCCGAATAAAACTCTCCCAACTTCCACTTTAGAAATTAGAATTGTTGTAAACTACAGCAGACTGTTATCAGTAGCTGTAATTAAGTACAGCAGCTACCAACCACCTAACGTTAATGCCTCGGATGAGGTTAGAAAAACAGCTGAATGGTAGCAGCTAGCTGGCTCAATCACAGGTACTCTTAAGCATGAAATAACATTGGAAACAACTAACCACAGTTGCTAAAAGTTACCAGTAGCTACCCGCTAGCTAGCTAGCTAGCTTTGTTGGTCCAAGTAGTGGGTAAGCTAGCCTCGTGCTTCGCCGGGGTCTGCCGAATACAATACTTACCTACAATAATTACCTACAATAACCTTCAATAACTACCTGAGTAAGCTACCTATAATACCAAACTACAATACCTACCTACAATCTAAATACATGGTTTAAGCTCAACTCAACACCATATAAGAAGCCAAGCTTACCTTTCATAACGCAGCAATGATTAAACGTTGGGTAGCTAGCACAAAGATATTGTATTTAGCTACTACAGTACAGCCAGCTGGTAGTGTTGGCTAGCTAGCAATGGCTGCTGTGTTGACTTTGTTTGAAAAACGGCGTCGCTGCGAACGAATGTAGCTGGCTAAAAGGATATTGTTTTTAGTTGCTACCGTTGCTAATAGCTACTCGCCAGCTAATCCAGGAGGTGAGTTAGCTAGCTAGCTTCGTGCTACACCCGGCACCGCCGAATACAAAAGTAACCTACAATAACTACACAACAGCTACCCACAACAGCCCACGATGCCTACCTATACTACTTAATAATATACAGCCCACGATGCCTACCTATAATACCTAACTACAATCTAAATACATAGTTTAAGCCTTACTCGACAAAGCCCAAGCTATGTATAAAGCCAAACTGGCAGACTGCAATCAGTAGCCGTAATTAAGTACAGCAGCTACCAACCACCTAACGTTGGTGCTAGCAGAGAGAACAGTCTATGACTAGGGTGGCTTGAGTCTTTGACAATTTTTAGGGCCTTCCTCTGACACCGCCTGGTATAGAGGTCCTGGATGGCAGGAAGCTTGGCCCCAGTGATGTACTGGGCTGTACGCACTACCCTCTGTAGTGCCTTGCGGTCGGAGGCTGAGCAGTTGCCATACCAGGCAGTGATGCAACCTGTCAGGATGCTCTCGATTAATGTATTGTTTAGTGTTATGTTGTGTAGTGGCGTTGCTGGCATTCATTTTTTCTTTGTGTTTGCCCCACCAAGATTGACATGCTAAAATCGCCATTGCTTCATGATGTAGTGCACACAAAATGTACGTTTTCACGCAGGTTTTCATGTACCAATTAAAAATCAAAAGTTCAATGTGTTTCCATCACATTTTCAACTCTACCGATAGTTTTGTCAGAAACTCTTTTGAGTTGAATAGAAAATGTGCCTACTCTGGTCTTGGCACGTGCGCTCTAGCCAACAAGCTCACAGATACAGTGCGGGTAGGCTGTGCAGGTAGGCTAGCTAATATACTGAACAAAAATATAAATGCAACATGCAACAATTTCTAAGAGTTACAGTTCATATAAGGAAATCAGTCGATTGAAATACATTTATTAGGCCCTAATCTATGGATTTCACATGACTGGGAATAAAGATATGCATCTGCTGGTCACAGATACCTTCAAAAAAAGGTAGGGGTGTGGATCAGAAAACCAGTCAGTATCTGGTGTGACCACCATTTGCCTCATGCAGCGTGACACATATCCATCGCATAGAGTTGATCAGGCTGTTGATTGTGGCCTGTGGAATGTTGTCCCACTCCTCTTCAATGGCTGTGCGAAGTTGCTGGATATTGGCGGGAACTGGAACACGCTGTCGTACACGTCGATCCAGAGCATCCCAAACATGCTCAATGGGTGACATGTCTGGTGAGTATGCATGCCATGGAAGAACTGGGACATTTTCATCTTCCAGGAATTTTGTACAGATCCTTGCGACATGGGGCCGTGTATTATCATGCTGAAACTTGAGGTGCTGGCTGCGGATAAATGGCACGACAATGGGCCTCAGGATCTCATCACGGTATCACTGTGCATTCAAATTGCCATCAATAAAATGCAATTGTGTTCGTTGTCCGTAGCTTATGCCTGCCCATACCATAACCCCTCCACCACCATGGGGCACTCTGGTCACAACGTTGACATCAGCAAACCGCTCTCCTACACGACGCCATACACACTGTCTGCCATCTGCCCAGTACAGTTGAAACTGGGATTCATCTGTGAAGACCACACTTCTCCAGTGTCCCAGTGGCCATCGAAGGTGAGCATTTGCCCAATGAAGTCAGTTACAACGCCGAACTGCAGTCAGGTCAAGACCCTGGTTAGAACGACGAGCACGCAGATGAGCTTGGTCTCAGACGATCCTGCAGGTGAAGAAGCCGGATGTGGAGGTCCTGGGGTGGCGTGGTACACGTGGTCTGCGCTTGTGAGGCCGGTTGGACGTGCTGCCAAATTCTCTAAAACGACGTTAGAGGCCACTTATGGTAGAGAAATGAACATTCAATTCTCTGGCAACAGCTTTGGTGGACATTCCTGCGGTCAGCATGCCATTTGCACACCCCCTCAAAACGTGTGACATCTGTGGCATTGTGTTGTGTGACAAAACTGCAAATTTTAGAGTGGCCTTTTATTGTTCCCAGCATAAGGTGCACCTGTGTAATGATCATGCTGTTTAATCAGCTTCTTAATATGCCACACCTGTCAGGTGAATGGATTATCTGGGCAAAGGAGAAATGCTCACTAACAGGGATCTAAACAAATTTGTGCACATAATTTGAGAGAAATAAGTTCTGTGATCTTTTATTTCAGCTCATGAAACATGAGACCAACACTTTACATGTTGGGTTTATATTTTTGTTCAGTATTATACATGATCAGATTATTATGAATAATATATATTGTATTTGTCAAATGGAAGTCAAGCATAGATCATCATGTCACCAGAATAAGACCCTCGATATTTAATGGATAGAAGCATCAAGATCAGCGTACAATTTCACCACCCTGTGAAGTTCATAAGTTATTTCATTTGTAGCCTAATAAACTGCATGGTTTCCCGAATCATAATGGGAGGACCACACACCATATCATATCAAGTTTACTTAGATATGGTTATTACAGTGGGGAGAACAAATATTTTATACACTGCCGATTTTGCAGGTTTTCCTACTTACAAAGCATGTAGGGGTCTGTAATTTTTATCATAGGTACACAAAAATTCAATTGTATGATTTTTAAGTAATTAATTTGCATTTTATTGCATGACATAAGTATTTCATACATCAGAAAAGCAGAACTTAATATTTGGTACAGAAACCTTTGTTTGCAATTATAGAGATCATACGTTTCCTGTAGGTCTTGACCAGGTTTGCACACACTGCAGCAGGGATTTTGGCCCACTCCTCCATACAGACCTTCTCCAGATCCTTCAGGTTTCGGGGCTGTCGCTGGGCAAAACGGACATTCAGCTCCCTCCAAATATGTTCTATTGGGTTCAGGTCTGGAGACTGGCTAGGCCACTCCAGGACCTTGAGATGCTTCTTACGGAGCCACTCCTTAGTTGCCCTGGCTGTGTGTTTCGGGTCGTTGTCATGCTGAAAGACCCAGCCACGACCCATCTTCAATGCTCTTACTGAGGGAAGGAGGTTGTTGGCCAAGATCTCACGATACATGGCCCCATCCATCCTCCCCTCAATACGGTGCAGTCGTCCTGTCCCCTTTGCAGAAAAGCATCCCCAAAGAATGATGTTTCCACCTCCATGCTTCACGGTTGGGATGGTGTTCTTGGGGTTGTACTCATCCTTCTTCTTCCTCCAAACACGGCGAGTGGAGTTTAGACCAAAAAGCTCTATTTTTGTCTCATCAGACCACATTACATTCTCCCATTCCTCCTCTGGATCATCCAGATGGTCATTGGCAAACTTCAGACGGGCCTGGACATGCGCTGGCTTGAGCAGGGGGACCTTGCGTGCACTCCAGGATTTTAATCCATGACGGCGTAGTGTGTTACTAATGGTTTTCTTTGAGACTGTGGTCCCAGCTCTCTTCAGGTCATTGACCAGGTCCTGCTGTGTAGTTCTGGGCTGATCCCTCACCTTCCTCATGTTCATTGATGCCCCACGAGGTGAGATCTTGCATGGAGCCCCAGACCGAGGGTGATTGACCGTCATCTTGAACTTCTTCCATTTTCTAATAATTGCGCCAACAGTTGTTGCCTTCTCACCAAGCTGCTTGCCTATTGTCCTGTAGCCCATCCCAGCCTTGTGCAGGTCTACAATTTTATCCCTGATGTCCTTACACAGCTCTCTGGTCTTGGCCATTGTGGAGAGGTTGGAGTCTGTTTGATTGAGTGTGTGGACAGGTGTCTTTTATACAGGTAACGAGTTCAAACAGGTGCAGTTAATACAGGTAATGAGTGGAGAACAGGAGGGCTTCTTAAAGAAAAACTAACAGGTCTGTGAGAGCCGGAATTCTTACTGGTTGGTAGGTGATCAAACACTTATGTCATGCAATAAAATGCAAATTAATTACTTAAAAATCATACAATGTGATTTTCTGGATTTTTGTTTTAGATTCCGTCTCTCACAGTTGAAGTGTACCTATGATAAAAATGACAGACCTCTACATGCTTTGTAAATAGGAAAACCTGCAAAATCGGCAGTGTATCAAATACTTGTTCTCCCCACTGTATATCAATATTTGCGCATAAAGGCTTTTTCACTGCCATTTCTTGCATAATTAATGTTACCAACACAAAAAGATCCCACCATGTTGGCATTTATCAAAATGTACGGAAACTTCCTGTTTCCATCACAGCTGTCTTGATTTTTTTTTATATGTTATGAATTTTCTCACATAGAAACTGTGGATGGAAACGTGGTGTTTCAGTCCGTATTCACACCATTTAGGCGCCTCAAGTCAGCAACCTGTAACATCTCCAACTGGCAGGCGCCCTTTTCACAACACATGTATTATTGATTATAAAGCTCTTTCTACTCCCCAAAATGTGAAACAAAATGAAACTTAAATCTCCCCATCAGAAAATACATTTTGCGAAGTGCTTCCAACCTGAAAAGCCCAGCAGGGCCATCTGAAATGCCAATAGACGAGGTGCTCAACTGTGAGGGAGTGGGCGCAATAGAGAAAGAGGGAAAGAAAATCCATGCATGCATCTGCAAGGTTGAGTGCTTGCTGAAAGTCCCCAGACCCAAGAAAGGATTCTCAAAAGGTCATTTTACAATAGGAGTCTGGCCTGATAGACTGCAACTATTGGCTATTTGCAGTGGTGTGTATTCATGGATGCCAAGGGAAGCCAGGCTTCCCACATTTTTTTACCAATAAAATAAAAAATTAAGAAATATTTTTTTTATCTTTCGTCTCTCTGTGTTTCATAATTTTCCTTCAATTCGCAAGAGGCTGAATATTCAGAAACCTTTACTTTTTCCGCATTTTCTTACATTACAGCCTTATTCTAAAATTAATGTTTTTCCTCATCAATCTACACACAATACCCTATAATGACAAAGTGAAAACAGGTTTTTATAAATTTTTGCAAATGTATAAAAAAAAAACATAACTTTTTTACATAAGTATTCAGACCCTTTGCTATGAGACTCGAAATTCAGCTCAGGTGCATCCTGTTTCCATTGATCATCCTTGAGATATTTCTACAACTTGATGGGAGTCCACCTGTGGTAAATTCAATTGATTGGACATGATTTGGAAAGGCACACACCTGTCTATATAACGTCCCACAGTTGACAGTTCATGTCAGAGCAAAAACCAAGCCATGAGGTCGAAGGACTTGTCCATAGAGCTCCGAGACAGGATTGTGTCGAGGCACAGATCTGGGGAAAGGTACCAAAACATTTCTGCAGCATTGAAGGTCCCCAAGAACACAGTGGCGCCCATGATTCTTAAATGGAAGAAGACTCTTCCTAGAGCTGGCCGCCCGGCCAAACTGAGCAATCGGGGGAGAAGGGCCTTGGTCAGGGAGGTGACCAAGAACCTGATGGTCTCTATGACAGAGCTCCAGAGTTCCTCTGTGTAAATGGGAGAACCTTCCAGAAGGACAATGATCTCTGCAGCACTCCACCAATGAGGCCTTTATGGTAGAGTGGCCAGACGGAAGCCACTCCTCAGTAAAAGGCACATGACAGCCAACTTGGAGTTTGCCAAAAGGCACCTAAAGGACTCTCAGACCATGAGAAACAAGATTCTCTGGTCTGATGAAACCAAGATTGAACTCTTTGGCCTGAATGCCAAGCGTCACATCTGGAGGAAACCTGGCACCATCCCTAAGGTGAAGAATGGGGGTGGCAGCATCATGCTATGGGGATGATTTTCAGCAGCAGGGACTGGGATACTAGTCAGGATTGAGGGAAAGATGAACGGAGCAAAGTACAGAGAGATCCTTGATGAAAACCTGCTCCAGAGCGCTCAGGACCTCAGACTGGGACGAAGGTGCACCTTACAACAGGACAACAACCCTAAGCACACAGACAAGACAATGCAGGAGTAGCTTCGGGACAAGTCTCTGAATGTCCTTGAGTGGCCCAGCCAGAGCCCGGACTTGAACTCGATCGAACATCTCTGGAGAGACCTGAAAATAGCTGTGCAGCGACGATCCCCATCCATCCTGACAGAACTTGAGAGCATCTGCAGAGAAGAATGGGAGAAAATCCCTAAATACAGGTGTGACAAGCTTGTAGTGTCATACCCAAGAAGACTCAAGGCTGTAATTGCTGCCAACGGTGCTTCAAAAAAGTACTGAGTAAAGGGTCTGAATACTTAAGTAAATGTGATATTTTAGTTTTTGCTTTGTCATTATGGGGTATTGTGTTTAGATTGATGAGGGGAAAAAACTATTGAATCAATTTTAGAATAAGTCTGTAACGTAACAAAATGTGGAAAAAGTCAAGGGGTCTGAATACTTTCCGAATGCACTGTATCTCACAGGAGAAAGCATCCAAGCGAGCGAAACAGCGCCCCTCTGTCTCTCTACGTGTCGGCCATCTATCTGATGCTGTCAGGTCCAAACGAGTATGACATTGTTGCCGCCCATAGCATTGAAGGCAAGGGAAGCCAGTGAGCATTTGGCCTCACTTGACAAAAAAAGTATAAAAATTAGCCAATCAGTGTTGACCTAAACTGAGCGAGCTCAACTATGAATGTTCCTGGCGCACCAAAAAAAAGTGTCATGGGAAGCCAGCTTGGATTTTGGCGTCGCTCTTATCAAATCCCATTGAGAGCATACATCATTGACAGAAAAACTTGAATCGTTGCATCTCGTTTTGTTGTCCTCCGCTGGCTAGCTAACTATCTAAAATTGGCCCTTTCCTAAATTAGCCATGGATGGAGATAGGGATTTGGACTTGTGGTTTTACTTAATTCTCCGTACTGGCCAATGATTATAACGCCGATTCACATCCAACCATTAATTCAATAATTGTTGTGCCCCTTGCCTGAGAGTATGGAAGTTCAATATGTAGCTAGATGTAGAAGGCTAATATTAACTAGCTAACTTTGCCTATGAATGGAAGTTAGACTAGCGAGCAAGCATTTTAGCCAGGTAGCCTAGGACAACAAAAAATAAAAGCATGTACTGTATGATAGCGTGATAGACTGTTTCCTCAACATGAAAGAGAGGAGGATGACATTGGCATTTCTCTACAAGTAGGGTGATCCAACATGTTTTTCTACTTGCACGAACGCGCACGAACGCGCACGCACGCACACACACACACACACACGCACACACACGCACACAGAAATCAGAACAATGGACAGCCACATCATATTTCGCTTACGTTGATTGGACTAAATTGTTTTTGTTATCTTTTAGTTGTCATTTGGTAATTACAGCCTTGGTAATTACATTTGGTAATGTTGAAGTTGAAATGGTGCTGGAATAGTGGAGGCAGCTCCTGTTTTCTTTGCGACTTGAGGTAACTCTCTGTGGTTCTGAGTCAATAGTTGTTCAGTGGTCCGAAAGTGTCGGAAACATTAACTTGCTTGACCATGCTGTAGGTCATATAACTGTCTGTAATTGTACATGCAATATGCTTTGTGGACTTCACTGGACAGAGGTTGCTAGCTTGGCTTCCACAGTGATTTTACCCACGCACTGCTACTGGCTCTTTGTTATTTGACCCCACACATTTCCACTTGCTGATATATTCAGAAATACCTCAGAGGACAGAGCGATAGCTTTCTGGTCTGACTATATCCCTCAATGTTTTTTTTTTTTTTGCATTGTTAAAAAAATATATAAAAAAAGATATATTGAACAACAGTTTCATTACCAAATTACTAAAACGTATTTTGTCCGAGGCTTTTTTTATTATACAGCATAAACCATGTTTCCATCCACAGTTTTTATTCAAGTAAAGTCATACCATAGGCCTATATTTAAAAAATCATGACAGCTGTGATGGAAACAGGAAGTTTCGGAGCAATTTTATAAATGCCAACAGATCATTTGTTTGTTCAACATGGTGGGATCTTTTTGTGTCGTTAAAATGTATTATGCAGAAATGGTGGTGGAAACGCCTTTATGCGCAAAGGTTGACATACAGTATCAACCATCATATCGAAGTAAACTAGGAGTCACCCCGATGATATTGTGTGTGGTCCTCTCACTACGAAACCATGTAGTTTGTTAGGCTACAGATGAAATAAATGATGATGAACTTCACAGGGTGGTGAAAGTGCACGGTGATGAGCTTGATGCTCCTTTCCAATAAATATCGAGGGTGTTATTCTGGTGACATGATGATCGATGCTTGACTGCCTTTTGACAAATACAAAACATTCTCGCTCTTATCCATAATCTCATCATGTAGACTAGCCTACCTGCACAGCCTACCCATACTTTATCTGCGAGCTGTTGGCTAGAGTGCACTGTGCAGAAATCGCTCCGGCATTTCCTAGCTACTCAAATTTGAATAGTTCGCCTAATTTCAGTTTATGTGACAAAACAAGCAATAATAGTGTAGATAATCATTGTACCTTCTAAACCTCTGTGAAATATATTTTCCATAACCAAAAATATTGTATTTTCCGCTGTTTGAAGCTGGTGTAAAAAAAACTAAAGTAAAAGATGCAAAAACTAAACTTAAAATTGGGAAGCATACAAATAGCGCCAGTAGAACAGATCTACCGCTTCTTAGACTTGCTTTCAATGAGAATTACAGATCTATAACTCACATTTCTATGTGAATTTTGTGGGATCGCTCAAAAAGTTACATATTGCAGCTTTAATGCAACAATCTTTGTGACAAAACTGTCGGTAGAGTTGAAAACACATTGAACTTTAGATTGAGATAGAAAGCACATTTTGAGTGCACTATGTCACCACACACTGATTTTTTGCTGAAAAAAGTCGGTTTGGTGGGAAAATGCAAATATTTTCTTTATGCAGATTTGAGAATATTCGCATGCAAATCTGTCACCAAATGGATGGAAACCTAGCTACAGCGGCAAAAAATGTATACCGGTATACAAAAAATACCAAAAACATTTGCTTTCAGTAGCCTACATGCGTAACTATCACTCCTTCCAAATTTGGACTCAATGCCAAAAATATCCTTAAGGATGGTTGAGTCTCCTCAGTGGTGATCCATCATTAGTGACTGATATCTCCTGTGAGGGCTTGGAAACGCTTCTGACTCAGCGCTCCCCAGTGACTTCTGCAAAGTGACAGGATGTGTTTTCTGTCACCAGTTTTAAGGGAATTAATTCCCACAAGTGAATTTTATATGCATTAACATGTTGCACATTTGCTAATCTCAGAAAATGTGCAACAGATTTACGCATATAAAATGAGTGGGTTAGAATTAGTTTTTGTATCTACAGTGTAGTATAGTCTCCCCTGGACTGTATAGAATAGTGTGTATATGTTCATACACTTGGCCTCCTCCTACTACCTGTCCCATTGGGGTAAGCCTGAGGTCAATAAACCAACAGAGAAGCAACTTTGATCTCATCCAGTATCTATTTCCTGGTTACCTCCACCCACAGACAAACACAATGTACAGCTGGCCTTACATAAACAGTTCCACGTTATTATCCTGGGATGTGAAGCAATTGCTTCTTATGTGACACATGCACATAGACAATCAACGTGTCAGAATACACCATCACCATGGCATCTTTATATCTTCCCCAGGCAGACTCACCATATCTTCTTTGCTCTCCTTGAGTCATTGCTTCACAGACGCTGAATTAATAAATTAGAGGATCGTATGAGGGGAGTCAGATGGTCATGAAATGATGCCCACAGCCCTACTCTCTGGCTCTCTTCCCTCCTCTCTCATATACTGGGCTTCTAAATCAATTCTCAAAAGCCAAGCACCAACTGAATTTCCTTGCAGCATCTGCTCTTGTCAATCCACTGCCAAGATGAGAGCATACTTGAACTTGAACTTGTTAACTTGAACTTGAACTTGATAATGGTCACCAAACTTGACAATTCTACAGTGGGGTATATACTTTTTCTTGGAGATGTACATGAAAACTGCATAAGAGGGAGAGTAGAAAAAGGTTAATTGTGGGCAACAGATGTCTGAAATGTAATTTGTGTATACATAAAGAGGCTTATTTTATCACTCTCCAGTCCTTATCTCAAAAGGTTTTTCAATCTATGAAGAAAAAAAAGTACAATCCTGCAGCAACAGGAAATGTGAATTATTATGTGGATTATAATTAATGGACATTTCTGTAGGGGTCGTTAGGGCAAAATCAAGTCTGAAATTTCGAAGTGGAAATTACAAACTTTAGAAGCCTTTTAAAAACTCAAATAGACTAGAAGTTTGCAATTCTCAGCAACAAAAGAGTGATCAAATTAAGATCTTACATCTGTAGATCTCACAGAGTATGTTAGGGAAAAGGAACTGCTCTTTGTTCTCTGACCATGAACAGTACAGGAACTGCTCTCATCATCATAGGAACCAAAAGAACCAATCTCCAAAAGAAGGGCTCTAATGAGGCAGAATAATGAGGGGGTGAATCTTATTTAAAGACTGGAGCCATGACAACAGACCACTGCTTCTGGTCGCTGGAAGAGGGGAGGAGAGTCTAGAAGGAGAGAGAGAGAGAGAGAGAGGAAGAGGGAGAATTACAGAGATTATGTATGTGAGTGTGCAAAAGAAACTGTAGGCAAGGATACTTTTCTTTTTAGAACATGTTTAAAATCCCAGAATAAAGGAAAGCATGATGATTTGCTTCTGGCCTTCACCCACTGAGAGAAAACAGTACCGTTACATAAGTGTATGCTTAATTGTGGATCCAAATGTGTGCCTGTCAGTCTGTGTTTTAATAACCATGACAACAGAGAAAGAGAAGGAGGAGCATCAAAATTAGCCATTCCTCTGTATGAAACTCGTACTGTATACCAGATCCAACTTTCCCAAATCTTATGTTGGGCGAGGAGTAGACTGTTAATGTCAGTGCAGAGTATCCACTGATTAAATATGCAGCTTTTGCTAGATGATTTCTTGCATGTAAGGACTTTAGTGACTAGTCCCATGAGGTCGCAGAATTCATCAGTATGCAGCATGGTGCAGTTATGAACAGGCTAGGGTCACATTCTGTCTTAGAACTAGCACTCAGTGTTTCCTATGAACTATCTCGCTCATCTTTTAGCTGAGTTTAACAACGACAAATGCTGAACAGTGACAGGGAGCACGCTGATTATAATCAGTTGGTAAAAACAAACTTTCTGAAAACAGAGCTAGCTATATCTCAGGGGCTGTTCAATCACTGTGACCCATTTTTGGGGATGAATAAAAAAACATTATTCTCTTCACACTGCAATAATACAAGTTTGGATTTGAGGGCTAAACTGTTTACAATGTTAGTAATGTTAAACAAGCTACATTAGCTGCCAGTTTTTGGCCAGTTTTTTTGTGTGTGTTCAAGTTCAGTACAGAACAGTATCTGGACATGAGACTCAGATGGCCATCATATGCTGGTCAGTCTGCCTCCCTCTGCACTGAGTCCCTTTGATTTGGTCCTTTTGATGGGAGGACTTCAGCTCTCTATGACAGCCACGTTATTCATCAGTGGAGCATGTTCTGTAAGTGTGATGTTAGCGTAATTTCTAAGACCAATACATATTGTGCATCTGCTTCCACATCCTACCAGGAAAGAGAAGATCACAGCTGGAAAAGGTGAGAGACAACACTAGCATTTCCCCCTGTCACATTTTAGACCATTTCTGGATTCTTTCAAACTACTAACACTGACAGATTTAGACTGACATATCCAAACACAACACAATTGAATGAAGTAACGTTACCATGGGGTTCAAATAGTGTGCCTGAAGAGATCAAAGCCTGTTTTACTACCTGAGCCGGTTGGGACTGGTCTATTTACTTCATGGAGTTTTTCTCCCATCTGCCTTCCAGAGGTTTTAGCTCCCATTATCATCTAAATTATTAAAAGGCTTACTGACCTGGCCATACTATTGTTAATTCTCTTAGGTATGTGGCATTCACAAAATAAAACATCTTTAGGAAATGTTAGACAATGCCTACTGCACAGAGTGAAGGTCCACAGCTTCCTCAGCTTAAAACTGCAGAGGCCTTACGTGAGCTTATACAATTGCAACACATGTATTTTACCTGTGTGCATTGATATTGATGTGTTGGGTGCATCACTGTGCATGCATGCATGCATGTGAGCGACAAAGTGAAGCAATCGTACTGTGTGTTCACTTTCAAGATTTTACACCTTTGAGACATAAAGCTACCCTCCACTTCTTCCTGTCCTTGGCGACATGTTGTGACATCACTAACCTCCGTACTATGAAGAGATTCCTCCTACAGTAAATCCTCCCCTTTAATATTTCAAAAGGGTATCTTATTTTAAAGATGGAGAAAGGGCATGACAAATTGACTGCCACTGTCTAATGTGTAGGAAGTTCGCTTAGATCCTATACTGCTCCCTGATAATTACACACATCATCCCTTTCGCTGCACAGCTCAGGCCTCAGGGCTATTAATACATGTGCTGGGACTCACACAGGAAGCCAAATTCTGATCAATTTTTTCACTAATTTATATTTTGACCAATCAGATCAGCTCTGAAAATGATTTGATGTGAAAAGATATGACGTGATTGGTCAAAAATATCAGACTTGGGCTCCTGTGTAAATGTAGCCACAGGCTTGTTTGCTCTAATTAAAACCATGTTTAATGTCACATCTAAGTACAGTTTTCAGTATTGCTAGCTGATGGTCACGCTCCCTCTCATCTCTAATACTTTCCCTTTCCTGCCTCTCTCTCTCTCTCTCTCTCTCTCTCTCTCTCTCTCTCTCTCTCTCTCTCTCTCTCTCTCTCTCTCTCTCTCTCTCTCTCTCTTCCTCTCTCTCTCTCTCTTCTCCCTCTCTCTCCTCCTCCTCTCTCTCTCTCTCTCTCTCTCTCTCTCTCTCTCTCTCTCTCTCTCTCTCTCTCTCTCTCTCTCTCTCTCTCTCTCTCTCTCTCTCTCTCTCTCTCTCTCTCTCTCTCTCTCTCTCTCTCTCTCCTCCCTCCTCTCTCTCTCTCTCTCTCTCCCTCTCTCCCTCTCTCTCTCCCTCTCTCTCTCTCCCTCCCTCTCTCTCTCTCTCTCTCTCCCTCTCTCTCTCTCTCTCCCTCTCTCTCTCTCTCTCTCCCTCTCTCCCTCTCTCTCTCCCTCTCTCTCTCTCTCTCCCTCTCTCCCTCTCTCCCTCTCTCTCTCCCTCTCTCTCTCTCCTCCCTCTCTCTCTCTCTCTCTCTCCCTCTCTCCCTCTCTCTCTCCCTCTCTCTCTCTCTCTCCCTCTCTCTCTCTCTCTCTCTCCCTCTCTCCCTCTCTCTCCCTCTCTCTCTCCTCTCTCTCTCTCTCTCCCTCTCTCTCTCTCTCTCTTCTCCCTCTCTCTCTCTCTCTCTCTCTCTCTCTCTCTCTCTCTCCCCCTCTCTCCCTCTCACACTCTCTCTTGCTCCCTCCTCTATATTACTTTTCTCTTTCTTGGTCCCTCCCTTAATGCTTCACGGGAGGAATGGCCCCATGTGGCAGCTGGCAGAGAGAGAGAGAGCGAGAGGTGTGTGTGTGTGTCGTGTAGGGTAGTGTAATGGGTGGTGTGTGTGTGTGTAGGTTAGTGTAATGGGTGTGTGTGTGTGTTTGTCGTTGTAAGGTTAGTGTAATGGGTGTGTGTGTTGTGTGTCGTGTAGGGTAGTGTAATGGGTGGGTGTGTGTGTAGGTTAGTGTAATGTGTGTGTGTGTGTGTTGTCGGTAGGTTAGTGTAATGTGTGTGTGTGTGTGGTCGTGTAGGGTAGTGTAATGGGTGGGGGGGGGTGTGGTGTGTAGGTTAGTGTAATGGGTGTGTGCATTGTGTTGTCGTG